>NC_040906.2:151363910-151973791 GCF_004126475.2 Phyllostomus discolor
AACTAGCCCATAAAAATAAGATCACCACTACTAAATACATTCACAAACATGTTTATTGCAGCAAATGTTTATAAGAGGGAAGAACTGGGAGTGGCTGGGCTGGCTGTTGAGAGATGACAGCTGGATAACTTTTGATTTCGGGACCCGTGGGGGTGACAGCAGCCCTCTGTGACTGACCTAGCAGCATGGACATGGTGAAAGTGATGTAAAGCAGCAAGGTGCTGAGTGATTATACAGTAAATGCCATTAAGATAAAACCCCAACCTCTAGGGATGCGAATATATGTTTGTAAATTGTGGGTATGGAGAAAGCCTGATTGTCAAATTTGGTATGTTGGGAGCCGGGTATGCTGTTTTGGTTATTTTAAAAAGGAAAGTAATTTTAAAAGGCTGATTGTTGATTAAGGACAATATTGTGCTAATTTAAGCCTTCTTCAGAGCCAGAGAATAGTTAAAAAGAATGAGAAAGGTCAGTGTTGATGAGATGGGAGAGTTGACAGGGTCAAACTTGAACACCTTACAGAATACAAGGTATGCGAACACTTCCTTTGATCTAACGTTTTGGCTCTTGCCAAAGTCAGCCTGAAGGACTGGGCAGGTGGCTAACTGGAGCTGAGAACTCTTTTTGGTTCCTGCCCCTGGTCTCTCCTTGGGGTTCACTTGGAAGAGAATTACCTGGATCTTATACAAGAGCAGACTGGGGCAGAATCAGCCCAGTAGATGTCGATTCTTCTGGATCAGTTCAGGAAACTGAGCTATGATTCACGTGGTCAGGGGTTTGCCCTCACCACCGTTACTGGGGACACATGGCCACTAGGGCCAGAAGGCCTCCTGTAAGCTACTTACGGACTCGGGGAGGAGCAGTGGTGCTGAGTCCCCAGACCGTTCTCAGAAACCTGACCTCCTTCACTCTAGGAGAACTGAACTGTCAAGCTGGGAAAAGGCTTAGCTTTCCTTTATCAGTCCTGTTCAAAATGTACTACTGAGAGAGGTGAAGTGTGATTTCTGAAATGGTACTCAGCTTTGGTAAGATATACAAAAAGCCCATTTTTTAAAAACAGGTATTTTTTAAAGTAATGGTATTTTGCAGGGAGAGATCAGTCCTGCTTACAAGTATTTCTATAGGTTGAATGAGCCCTCCTCTTAACCAAGTCACGGAGACCTGAAAAGGTCTATGGCAGACGCATGGTATGGCCTGAACACAGGGAAAACCGTGGACTCTTGTCGGTGTGATTTAGTTCAGAGGTGACTTCAAGCTGACTTCTGGGAGAGTAGAGGGACAAAAGGAGACCTATCTGAAACGGGGAGTTCCTTGAGCATGTGCAAACAACATGAAAACACGATTCCTTTAGCTTAATGGCAGGGCTCCTCTTGAGGGAGACACAAAAATTAAACAAAGATTTGGAGGCATTGTTTTTGTGACATCAATCCTTGGCAAGATAAATCATTATGCCAATGAACCAGACCAGGCTTCTGCATCAGGGACACTTGTGGAAAGTTTCAGGGGAAAAAGGGCAACCTCACAAAAGTTGTGATTGGAGGGAAAGAAGCCAGTGAGGAAAGAGAGAGCACGACCTTTTGCTGTTTTCACAAACCTTGTGTCCTCTCAGGTCGAACACACAGTCGCAGATGCACCTCCGCCTGGCACAAGCCTCCCTCCCAAACCTGAGTGGGTGTGGTGTGTCTGCGCAGAAATGCCTCCCATTCACATTTTCTTTATAATTTCTTTTAACTAAATTAAACCTTGCCTTCCTTTTTTTTTTGTTGCCAGGTCAAAAGGAGAGAGGGACCAGGCTACCCAGCAAAACAAGGAAATGACCACGGGGCAAGTCTGCAGTTGGCACGGGGAGCTCTGGAATCTCTTCAAAATACGCCTGAACTAAAACCTCAGGTGTTTCTCCCCAATCTTGCAGAGACTAGATAAGCCATCCAAGGCTCTCTGAAAAGCCCTCTCACCCACGTGGCATTTCTGCTGCCTCGTTAGGTTAACATCCCTGCTTTACCAGAGGCTGAAACCTGGGGAGTGCAGACATGCACGTGGCTTGGTGAGGACCACGCTGTGTTTCTTCCCGTGTCTGTCGGATAAGCAGCTCTGAGGGTGGACCTCTCACTGGATTTACTCACATCAGCTCCCGAGGCAGGTCTGAGACACAGGTGGCAGTCTCAGGTTGCTTCCTTATTAATCAGCTAGGCAGTGCCGACTGTGACCCAGACTCCCTTGCATCTTTGCCTCTGAGGTTATGGGGGGATGGGGACTGTATGGGCATCCGATCTTTCTCTCCTTAGCCACCTGAGTCTTGTTGACGATGTGGCTGTTGTTGCTCCTGCTCCCTCTCCCAGCATTGGTGAGACATGGATGGAGCCTTTGGGAATTTTTACCTAGAAAGTACTTTGCTTCCAGGGTGCATAGAGACTGCCATTCACCCTCACTACTCCCCGAAATACCTTCTATTTATAGGGAGGTTGGGAAACAGTGTTATACCATTTTGTGTGACTGATTAGGGTGCTTCTGCAGTGACCCCAGGACCAGAACAGAGGGTGAGCTGCCCGTGAGCATCGCTATGGACACGGGATGGCCCCAGGGCTTCTAGTGACAAGGAAAACTTAAAGGTGCTGGAAAAGCACCCGTTTAGTGTGGACCTATCTGGTCTCAATTTTGAAAGTGTTTCTATATTTCCCTTCACACTGAAGGGGTGAGCAGCAAGGACAGAGGTGACAAGTACAGCCCCCTTTCATAGCAGGTGCAGGAGGAGGAGACAGGGAGGAGCAGGAGCGTCTGACGCACCTGCACATGCTTCCACACAGGATACTTTTTCAGCAAGCTGCTTGTCTCTGCTAGTTGAGTATTACATCTAGATCAAACTTCAAGTGCTTTCTAGGACAAAAGTGGTTAATTTGCAATCACCTTAAAGCATCCTGCCTCCGTGAACAGGGGAGGCAGTCCCCTTACTGTAACCTTTAATCTTGGCAAATAAACCATGTGTGAGTGGTGGCGAGGGAGGCAGGGAAAGTCCAGATAAAGGACTGGGGGAGTGGATGACATGCTTGAATTTATGCGGGTTCCCTACCTCCTGGCCCCTGTCCTGCACAGGACACGACTCACTGTCTGCTTCCGAGAATGATCCGGACTCGTCACTGGAGTTGGTTCCGTAAGACTGCTCACATTTAATTTGGGGTCGGACTTGGTTGTACATTCCATCTCCCATCAGGCCTGGTTCCTGATGTTCTGTGGCAAGGAATCTGGCTCCCTGGGAACAGGGTGAGGAGGAGAACTCGCAGAGAGGGAGGCTGCAGGGCGAGCCCCCGCTCCCGTCCTCTGCGTAGGAATAGGAGGAGCACGAGCTGGAAGTCCTGGTCCTGGTCTCCAGGGGGGGCGACCGAGGGCAGACCTTGATTGGCACCGGGCAGCTAGTGTTGGACCGCATCCTTCCTGGCAAGTGGTCAGCCATCAGCCCACCGTGGGAGTAGGCCTGTGAGCTTGGCAGGGACTGGACAGCCCCCACCCACAGACCCTTTGGCACCGGCTCAGAGAGGTCTTTGTCCGAACTGCTTACCCCAGAATACGAATGCACCGAAGTGCTCACTTGGTCACAAGCGCTCGAGGAGAAGATCACACTTCTCCGGTCCAGCTCTCCTTCTTGTTTACAGAGAGCTTCCACCCCAGGGCCCTTGAGGGGCGACCCCATTGTGAAGTTGGACGCATCCTTCTGGCCCACATGGGCCTGTCCATAATTCCCCGTGAAAGGGGCGTAGTCTGTTTTAAGGTCACCCTGAGTGATGCCCTTGTCAAAAGGGCATGCAGAACTCCTGGCATAGTGCTGCTGAGATGTACTGGGCAGGCCAGGCAACTCCGCACTTTTTGTTATGCTGAATAGAGACCTTAGGCAGGAGGGAGAGGACACACTCCTGGATCTCTCCAGGAAGGCGACCCCGGGATGGGGGGCAGGGGCGGGCGCGGGGCTGGGCTGCTTCGGGTCCATTTCCACATCCCCAGCTCGGTCCTTGATGTCAGGCTCGTCTCCGGACAAGCAGAGCGTGATGCTCTCTTCCTCATTCTCTTCACTGGGCGGCTCACTTTTAATCTGCCCCATGGCAAGCGCCGGCTTGAGGCTGTTGCCGGAGTTATCTTCACTGAATGTGCTTGCAAAACCTGAGGTACTGTGGGATGATGCATTGTAGACATTCTTGGTACATGCAAGCTGGTATTTCTTGTATCGGGGGTACTGTGTTAACGCGTCCTTTTCGGAGCTCTCCTTCGTGTCCGTAGGCCCGTCTGACTCGGGAAGCAAAGCTTCCTCCTTCTGTGCTACTGGGATGGTAGTGGCCTCGAAGCTGATGGGGTGCGGAAGCGTCTGGTCCCTGGGGCAGGCCATCTTAGCTGTTTCTGAATCCATCGTCTCCTCCTCTTCCTCCTCCTCCTCTCCCGCGGAGTTCTCATGGTCCTCGTGCGGGCGCGGGCAAGCCGAGTCCTTCCGGCACACGAACAGGCCATCCTCGCTGTTCAGGAGCTGGGTCTGCAGGAAGCTGAAGCAGGAGTCCTCCAGGTTGTGCATGCGCAGGAACTCGGCACAGCGAATGACCTCGCGGATGTTTTCTCTGCTGAGTAACAGCTTGGCGGTGTAGGCAAACTGCAACAGTGGCCCAAAGCCCCTGGCTGTGACCTGCAAAACAAACAGGGAAATTGCCATGAAGTTACCATCAGCACCGCTATTGTCCTGAATCCCTGAACTGAAGCAAGATAACCAGACAGTGCTAATGTCCCAGAACAAAGACAGCAAAGGATCAGTTTAATCAGTACTGGGTCAGCAATGACTCTGCTTCCATAATTAGTGCCTGTCTCGTGCATGCCACTGCTTGATTTCATCAGGGGCACACAGAATTGAAAATCACCAGGGTCAAGTGGCTAAACAAGATGACAAAGGGTTCAGTGTTTAGACTAATGAAATATCCTGGCAAAAATGAGCGGTAACAATGGGATGCCTATTAATTTCCCTCCCAATCAGTGCCATTGAGAGCCATTCTGCATCAGGAGTGCTGAGACACTTCCTGCAGCTCCCTGGAGCCCAAGAAAGCAGTATAGTTTTCTTGTGAACCGCGTAACTGGCAATACGACTCTGTTAAAAACTGAAAGCCTGTAGGGTTTAAAAATAGTTTTTTTTTCCCTCACCTAAAAGTTAAAAAGAGATGTTAAAAGCAACTCTTATTTTGCTCATTCATCATGGTTTCTAGTTGGGATTTTTCAATTATCATGTCATCCCTGATCTTACAATGACACCAGAGATGATGACAATCCAAAGCAGTGTTCTCAAGAAGAAATTAACGCCTCATCCATAAAGAATGGGGGTTACAGACCTAAACAAACTGGCTGTCATTTGAATGGTTGAAGCCGCTGAGTGGCACAGGACACGGGCTAGTCCTTCACTAATTATAAGCAGCAGCTTTGCCATGCAGCTGTCTTCTTTCCTGGTAAATCTTCAGGGGCTAAGCCTACTGTCATGTGCTGCTCATCCATTATATTTCACACAGATTGAAAATGTGCTATTTATGCACAGCTTGTGCATACGCGTGCACACACAGAGAGAATAACTTAGACAATTAGAAATACATTGCCTAAGGCCAGTTGTTTTTTTCTGATGGAAGTGGATTAAACTTGCTGGTGTTTGGGGCAGGCTTCCTTACTCTCTATGCAAAACCACGCATCCTCTAGGTTTTTGCAAGCACTGATGACCCCATAGGGAGGGGAGGCAGGTCTATAAATTAGAAATCAGGTTAAAAAAAAGCAATAACCATGGGGTCCTTGCTGGAAGCTATTGTACAAGTGATTTAAAAATCTTTGCTAGAGGAGTAAGTGTAGAGCAAGATGAACTGGGAGGCGTTGTGTCTGACATACCACATGTATTAAATTCACCCCAGCACACAGACCCAAAACTGTTTTGAGGACTGATATCTGCTGTTCATGGTTCAACTTGGATGTCAGCTTCTCTGGGAGCCCTCTCCAAACTTCCCAGGAAGAAGGAATCACACCATCTTCTCAGCCACCATTGCCAGAGTGAGGAAATATCGTGGTTCTCCAGGGCAGCACTGATTTCAAATCATTGCATTCTTTTTAGTAAGAAACATTTCTTAGATACGTAACTGAATGGGATTTTAATAGTTAAGAATTTTGAAGTACTAGACTTCCGGCCAAGACGGAGGTGCAGGTAGATATACTCTGCCGCCTCACACAACCAAAAGAAGGACAACAACAAATTTAAAAACAAAAAATAACCAGAACTGTCAGAAAATCGAATTGTATGGAAGTCCAGCACCAAGGAGTTAAAGAAGAAACATTCATCTGGACTGGTAGGAGGGGTGAGATGGGTAGCCATGGTGGAGAGGACACACGCAGCAAGGCAGTGTCTGGACAACTGGGCAGTCCCACATTTGTGTGTGGATAAACACAGAGGGACAACAGGGGAGTGAGACAGACAGCGCAACCCAGAGTTCCAGAGTGGGGAAATAAAGCCTCAACACCTCTGACTGTAAAAATCTGTGGGTGCTGTGGTGGTGGGAGAAACTCCCAGCCTCACAGGAGAGTTCATTGAAGAGACCCACAGGGTCCTAGAATGTACACAAAGCCACCTACCCAGGAATCAGCACCAGAAGGGCCCAATTTGCTTGTGGGAAGTGGGGGAAGTGACTGAAAGCCAGCCAAGAGCAGAGCAGGTAGCACTGTTTCCTCTTGGACGGCTCCCTGACATTCATCAGCCACAAAGCAGCAATGTGGGTTGCCCATCCTGGTGAATGAAGGCTCTGTCCCTCACTATGTAACAGGTATGCTGAGACAAAAAAAATGGCCCAAATGAAAGAACAGATCAAAGCTCCAGAAAAAATACAACTAAGTGACAAAGAGATAGCTAACCTATCAGATGCAGAGTTCAAAATGTTGCTATTCAGGATGCTCACAGAGATGGCTGAGTATGGTTGCAAAATGGAGGAAAATGTGAAGGCTGTGCAAAGTAAAATCAAGGAAAATGTACAAGGAACCAATTGTGAGGGGAGAAAACTGGGACTCAAATCAACAATTTGGAGCAGAAGGAAGAAATAAACATTCAACCAGAACATAATGACGAAATAAGAATTTAAAAAATGAGCAGAGGCTTAGGAACCTCCAGAACAATTTTAAATGTTCCAATATCTGAATTATAGGGGTGCCAGAAGGAGAAGATGACCAAGACATTGAAAACTTATTTGAAAGCATAACGAAGAAGATCTTCCCTAATACAGCGAAGGAAATAGACTGCTAGGAAGTCCAGGCAGCTCAGAGAGTCCTAAAGAAGTTGGACTCAAGGAAGCACACACCAAGGCACATCATAATTACATTACCCAAGATTAAAGATAGGCAGAGAATCTTAAAAGCAGCAAGAGAAAAGGAGATAGTTACAAAGGAGTTCCCATAAGACTGTCGGCTGATTTCTCAAAAGAAACTTATCATGCAAGAAGGGGCTGGAAAGAAGTATTCAAAGGCATGAAAGGCAAGGACCTACATCCAAGATTACTCTATCTAGCAAAGCTATAATTTAGAGTGGAAGGGCAGATAAGGTGCTTCCAAGATAAGGTCAAGTTAAAGGAGTTCATCATCACCAAGCCCTTATTTTATGAAATGTTAAATGCACGTATCTAAGAAAAAGAAGATCAAAACTATGATCAGTAAAATGACAACAAACTCACAACTATCAACAACTGAACCTAAAAAACAAAAACAAACTAAGCAAACAACTAGAACAGAAACAGATTCACAGAAATGGAGATCACATGGAGGGTTATCAGCGGGTATGGGGAGGAGGTAGAATGGAGGAAAAGGTACAGGGAATAAGCAGCATAAATGGTATGTCCAAAATAGACAAGGGAGGTTAAGAGTGATATAGGAAATGGAGAAGCCAGAAAACTTATATGTACGATTCATGGACATGAACTAAGGTGCGGGGGAGGGGAATGGAGGCTGGGAGAGCGTGTAGGGAGGAGAGGAATAAAGGGGAGAAAAAAGGAACAACTGTAATAGCATAATCAAAAAATATATTTAAAGGATAAAAAAAGAATTCGGAAGTACTTAAATAAAACTTCAACTAAAAAAGTTCTCTGTCAGTTAATGAGTCCTGAGATATTTGGATAAAAAAAGAAATACAACAAAACCATGACAGTCAGACCCGCACTGGAGTTGTACACGGGCAATCATTGCCATCTCACTGTCGTTACACTTGGTCGGGTCCATTTCTACCATAAGACAGCAAGGTCCTTCGGATCAGGGATTGTTTCATTTCTCATTGTAACTCTGCATCCAGCTGGGGTCTAACATGGTAAATGCTTGAGAAGAGCTTGGATATTACTATGTCATAAGTCTAACTGTGCCTCTCACCTACAATTACAGTGTATAGAGGGTGACAACAGTGTTTGGTAAGTGTTGTTTTAAATTACTTTGGAGTGAGGCATTGTGTCAGCCAACATGCCAACCCAATCAACCAATCCAAGGCAAGCAACAGTCCTTATTGTCCAGTTCCCTCATAGTAGTATTAAAAAGGAGTTCATCTAATCTACACTCTTGTGGCCTACTAAGCTGACATCATAATAATTTCAACAAATGTAGTACTTACTATATCTGTCTTATGGACATTTCTCTCAGGAACCTTTAAAAGGGATGCAAGGCAAGGAAGTGCGTATTTGTAAGTAACCAAAGAAGGTGATGAGAATGCCACAGGACCCATTTCTTCATTGTAACATAACCCACCACAGACAGGGATGGCAGCATCAAGGTAGCATAAGTAAGCATCTTCTGCTCTGCTCCTCGGCAATCTGCCAGTGGCAGAGTGGCTAATACACATTTTGAGTTTTGGCAGATGTGTTCACTATATGGGAAATGGGGGAAACTCATCTCATTGCTATTTATGTTTTCTGTACAGACCTCCTCATACTCTCATCACCATTTCTTTTAAAAAATTTTAATTATTTTTTTAAATTTTATTTATTTATTTTTTAGAGAGGGAAGGGAGGGAGAAAGAGAGAGAGAGAGAGAAATATCAATGTGCGGTTGCTGGGGGTTATGGCCTGCAATCCAGGCATGTACCCTGACTGGGAATCGAACCTGCGACACTTTGGTTCACAGCCCACACTTTTTTTTATTTTTTAAAAGAGTTTATTTATTTATTTTTGAGAGAGAAGGGAAGGAGAGAGAGGGAACATCAATGTGTGGTTGCCTCTCATGCACCCCCTGTTAGGGGCCTGGCCTGCAACCCAGGCATGTGCCCTGACTGGGAATCAAACTGCGACCTTTTGGTTCACAGGCCTGCACTCAGTGCACTGAGCTACACCAGCCAGGGCCATTTCTTTTTTATTTTAATGCTCTTGGTCTCAGTAGTCCCCACCACTGTGTCCCATTGTGGCTACTTTTAAAGACAATTCTTAAATAAGCCAGAGATACACATGGGGATCACTGGATCAGGCCTGTGCATCACCACTTGCCACATCGCTGCAAGGAGCTGGAGAAAGCTTCTCCACTCATGTAAGAGCTGACACTAAATGTGTGTGTAGGACTGAGGATGCCAATGGTAACAGTATCCATACCCCAAATCAAATCACCAATCCTCTTGGACTCAGGAGACATGATGAGCTTGAAATGATCATCAGATGGTCATGAAAGAGTCATGATTAAAAACAGGGTTGTAAACTGTCCTTCAAGCCCAAGGTCAGAGGATGTGGTGCTGCTCTCATCAAGAAATTTTGAGAGTCATGACTAGCTCTTCCCCCACATGAGTTTAATCCTGCTTTGTAATGTCCAATTGCTCAGCTTTTGTGTGCAGGGCTCTGTCTAGTGAGTGAGTTATTCACCAAGCACCTCCTGGGGCCCAGCACTGTGCTATCTGGTTCTCGCAATGCCCTGCACGACAGGCATGATTGCCCTTATTTTACAGACCACAGAAGTGACAGAAAGAGGAGGGAATTCATCCAAAGTCACAGAACTGGGGTTTCAATCCTAATGCTCTAAGGAATGGCTAATGCTCAAGAAACCTCCAATTCAGCTTTGTAGAAGAGGTATTAAACAATGAAATGTTAGTTATTAAGTCACAATGTAAGTCAATGATGGAAGGGTGCTCACGAAATTACATAATTAATTGCCAACTGAGAAATCCAGGCCAGTTCAGGAGAAGAGGAAACTGCTGAGGTCTGGGGGTGGAATCCCTTGAACACTCATAAGCAGGACACCTGGAGTGTGATGAATTCCCCTGTCTCTGTCTGCTCTGGGGCAAGAGTTGCTTTGATACCATGGGTACCTTCTGAACTGCCACAGGTGTCCATCCCAGGAACCCCCTACCAGGGGTCTCTGGTGTACTTCAGGACAGCTGTAATACCTCCAAATGCACAAAACAGAAAGCAAGTGCCCGTCACACCTCCAGGTCAGTGTTAAAACAGGCAGAGGCTTTCTTAATATCGGTTGAGCTCCATCTTGAGTAGGCTACACTGTCTTTACATTTTCAGGAATCATTAAATTCACTCATTGTACTCGACAAACAAATATCCAGGCACCAATGCAAAGCTATAAGCTATATGTTTATGAAACTGTGACCACAAGTCAGCATTGTTATTTACTTTCTGTTTTTAACAAGTAAGGCTCTGATAATGGGAAAAAATAAGAGGAGGTGGGTGGTGGAGAATCTCACACAAAACTAATGACCCATAAAAATGTCATTTAAAAAGGTAATGATCACAAAGTTAAAGTGAAATGCAGTGACTAGAAATAGCACACCAATTTCATCTCACTGATGTTAATGGAACTGAGTTCCACCGCTCTGAGGGAAGCCGACATATCTAGGCTAAACCCACTGGTCAGGAATGGCCTAAGGGCATGATGAACAAACACAAAATACAATATCAGTGACAACTTGGGATAACAGCCTTGAATTTTGAATGAAGATTTTTGGATGGATCATTGTGAAGAATATTTTTTCATCATGCTTAAACACATGACTACCTGGTTCCTTGAGGTGATCTAGAGGAGGCTGAAGCACACAAGATGGGCAGAAAGGAGTGTGCCATATGGGACTACGCCTGGGACAGGTCAGAAGTTACATCCCCTTTGCTCTTGGTTGCTCCCAAGGTGGCAATGACCTCATCTAGGAGTTGGCACATACAAAGCAAGTGGCACCGACCTTCTGGTTTCAGGCCTGAAAGATATCAGGTCAGAATACCAGTCACACATGACGGTATGAGTCTACATGCTGCTGATTTGTTGAAAATGTGACCCACTGAAACTATGACCCTAATGTGATATTCCCATCTCTATGCCATTGATGTGAGGAGGATGGACTGATGAGAACTTAACTGGCAGACAGCACATTTGGGTGCTGTAGGCAGAACTGGGATGCTCACTCTCAGGAGGTGCCCAGTGTGCTGCTGGACAGAACTTATGATTGGGACTTTCTAAGCTCCATCCTTCTGGATGAATCAGAATCAGGCAGTTGGGCTTCAGATGTACATTGAAAGGAGGGTTTGAGCATTTTTATGAGACCGGGAACAGCATTCCCTTCTTAAGCCATGTGATTAAGAGCTCCTCAGTTGGTTCTGGCAGTGTATTTATGCGGTTGGAGCAGTGAGCCATCTACAGAAGGCTGATTGGACAAATCAGGAGATCTGGTGACTGCTCACTAGGAGAGGGGAGGCACACTTCTCAAGATCCCTTAATTACATCCTTACAAAACATGGAACTTTTACCCTCACAGCAACACCACATACATGTCCCCGATGAAGTTGGATCTCTTCTACCCTGCAGGAGCTGGGAAGATGAAGGAAACAAAGCTATGCTGTTGGGTTCTTTTTTTTTTACAACATAATTTTTTATTTTTAAAAGGATTTTATTTATTTATTTTTAGACAGAGAGGAAGGAAGGGAGAAAAGAGAGGAAGAGAAACATCAGTGTGTGGTTGCCTCTCACACGCCCCCTACTGGGAACCTGGTCTGCAACCCAGGCATGTGTCCTGACTGGGAATTGAACCAGTGACCCTTTGGTTTGCAGGCTGGCATTCAATGCACTGAGCCACACCAGCCAGGGGGAAAGCTATGCTGATGGGCTTTTGAAAACACTGGCCACTGAGCAGCCCTCTGGGTTGATTTTTGCACAGCAAGGCACTTGTCACATAAAGAAAACACTGGTGACAACTCACTCTTCCTTCTCAGCCCCACTGCACTGCACCTCCTTCTGTAGGATGACAACTGAATTAGCAGCCAGCTATCATTTCTAATCTTAATTTCCTATAATTTATACCCATATTATCACACTTTTTGCCCCAAAGCATCATGCTATACAAGCATACTATGCTCAGAATGTATTTGTTAAATTAATATCACTATTCCAACAAAACTACTGGTCATTTTAACATTTTTAAAGATAGAGCAAGAAAAAACTATCTTGTTTCCTTTCCTAAAGTAACAGCAGAAAAACTAAATCAACATTCAAGTTGATTTATGCGTAGATAAGTCAATGTGGGTCCCTGAGCAATGGCACATGTCATATGCTCACGGGTCTGGCTCTTTACACACACACACACACACACACACGTGTGCATGTGCTGCCTATCCTCTGCAGTTGAAATGGGCTCCCTGGTTTCAGTGGGGGTGATGGCATCTTAGGGCAGAGGTCAAACAGTGGAACCACTCCATTTGAATCGAACTCCGAAGGCTAGCCAGCAGTGCAGGTCGGTGGTGAGTGGCAGGGCCATGGGGATCTTCAACTGAAATGCACGGTCAGCCCACTGAGGTACTTTTGAATTGGACTGGTTAACAGAAAAGAAAACCAGGTAGGTTAAGCAGAGACCTGACTTGAGTCCTCATGATCAAGAGGCATGACTCGAGATTCCCTGAAATTCACGCCTCGGATCACTGTAGGAAGGGTCCTACAATAGCTCACGTTTTCGCTGTCATTTTTCCCATCACAAAGGTTTGCAGAGTGTACATCTTGCAGTTTCTTACAAGTTATGAACTAAATATAGATTTTTTTAAATTGAAAAAAACTAAAATTATTCCAAAATTGTTTCAGTTAGAACAAAATCTATCTATCCACCCATCTCTATGTACTAAAATAGCATTACTTTAATACAAACAGGAAAATCTAAATAGCTCTGACCAGCGACTAACTTTATATTCTATCACTCAATCTAATTTTAGCCTGACACTATAAACTCATAAACTGCTTCTTCGCTACTGTCTCTCGGCCTCATGTCCGACCTTCTTATGCTTCCTCTTGTAATGCTGGGGCTGGGAGTTTAAACACTGCGGTTCCGTGGCTCCTCTGCTGGCTGACTTGTTACTGGATTCTGTCAATCGGGGGCACTGACGGGAGGAGGTCCGAAGATGAGAGGAAAGAAACAGCTCTGGTTCCTTCTGTTTCCTCCTTTATTTTTTTGTGTTGTGGAACCCCAATTTCGTGCTGGAGTGTCTGGAAGGGGCTGTCTCCTGCACAGGTGCAGCTCCTGAGGCATCATCCCCTCCCTCCATGCCCACAGGGCCCCTCTGTCCCCTCCTGCCCGAGCAGTGGTAGCTGCTTCCTGCAGCCATTAATCACTGGTTAATTCTTCTTCCCCTTTCTGTTCTTCCAGTCTTCCAACACCTGTGTAACCAATTCCCTGTTTTATATCCCCTTTGCTTGAAACACCTGGCATGGTTTCTGTTTCCCTGACTCAATCCTCATCTATTTTTCAATCAAGGATGCCAAAAAAGGTGAAGCCCACAAAGTCCAGAAAGGTGACGGGATTTTCCCAAAGTCACACAGCTGGTCAGCCAGGGCTTACCTCCAGTTTTCTGACTGTTCCCCTCTTCCTGTCTGTTGCTGTTTCTCTGAAGTGAACCAGAAGAGAAATGGCATTTCATATGGAAAGACATCACTGTGAGTTTTATTACACTCTCTAAAATATTCAGTTTTATATAGCTCTATCCAAAGGAGTCTGGCCAACTGGAAGTGGTACTTCCCTGGGTACGAAGAAGGGCGAATCTCACGCTTGATTCTCTCACCATTTCCAGTGTTCAGAATCCGTGCCTAGATTCCTCTTGAAGAGTGAAGATGATTGCTAAGCCCCTCTCTTGCCCTGCAAATCCCAGGAAGCCCTTTTATCACCTAGGAATTTGATAAATTAGCAGGATCAGCTCAGCATCAGCCCTTAGGATCTAGAAGACATCAAAGCAGAAATGCCTTTCTCCCGGGCAGCCATGTGGCACCAATGTTTGTTCCCAATTACAGGGGTGGCTTGATAAAGCTGTTTTGAGGGAATGTCATGTGTCCCCTCTCCGTGTCAGCTCAGAACTGTCGTGGGGCTACAGAACTGCTCGAGCTGCTTCTGAGGTACTTCTTTGGTTGTCTCAAGGCTGATGAGAACAGCAAAGGGGAAGCCAAGATTCGTTATCTTTCCTGAGAACTAGCCATACCATGACCCCGTGGAATCTTCATTTCAACTGGGTGGTTTTTAACCCTCTTCTCACCTCCTTCATCTGTGGCCTAAGTTATTTTCTCAGTCAGGTACAGATGGTTATATTTTCCAGGTAAGTGATGGGCAGAAGCCATACACATGACACCAGTGTAAGGTACTGTATTCATATTTACTCTAAAAGCGTGCAATGAAAGGTAGAAAACCTCCCTTCTGAAAGATTATATAATGAACTTCATGGAATAATTTTTAAAAACTCAATTTCGGTATAAGTGTAGATCCTAAAATAGGTATAAGGTGGTAGTAACTTTTTACATTTTTCGGTGTAAAATGAAAGTGAAAAGCATCCCACTCACCAGTAAGAAAGTAGTAAAACCTGCATCTAGATTTACAGTTTCATTTGAAAAACTGCCTCCAACAGAAAATTATTTTTCAAGAGATTGAAAAAAATTACCTAATTTCCATTTTAAATGACCCTCTCCCTATTCAGGAAACCAGTGATCTTCCCAGACCAGAATTTTCTCGAGTCAAGGTTTGACTTTACCTCCTCAATCCCTCTACTCATTTCAAACCAACCATCAACCACTTGACCTTCCACCAGAAACACAAAACATGTTTAAGGTCTCTAGTGATGACAAGTTCAGCCCCTCATCAGAACCTCCTAATGGTTCTTCACATCAAGCCAAAAATTCCCACCCCTGAGACCAAACCATTTTGAGTTTGAGTACTTCCCCAGCAGGAAATGTGGACTGAGTAAATGTTCCAAGCATTGGGACAGAGGACAGAACTATTACCTGCCTCCCTTTAGTTCCTATTTTCTAGGAATGCCAACCAAGATTTATTTGTTACTTATTACTCATGGTGCTGTGATTTAACATCCCTAAGCTTTTCTTTCAGCACGTGCTACTGATAAACCACTGTAAACTTGCAAAAATGATTTTTTGATCCAAGAGTATATACTTATCTAATTATTCAGGTTATACAAATCGCTCTTCAAACTTTTAAGATTCACTTTCTTCCTTGTTTTTGAAAAACATGATGCTCTCTTCTGATGTGCAGACTTCCGATGCCTCCCTGGAGCCCACGATTCCCCAAAGATACAGACCCTAACAAACTGTACCCTAATCACGTCTCCTTCTACTCTGTAGTTTGGGGGCTTTACTTCATCCAGATGGGCTGCTTAGACGTTTTCCTTTTGTTCCTCTATCTAAGATTTCTACTTTTTTGTAAAAGTTTTTCTCACTTTTTCATCTGATGGACACAAGGAAAGCTTTATGAGACTGGACCTGGCAATGATTTCATGGATGGGACACCAAAGCACAGGCTACAAAAGGGAAAACAGACAAGTGTCCCTCCATCGAACTCACAAACTTGTGGGCACTAAAGGACGTGACAGGGTGAAAAGGCAACTGGGGAATAGGAGAAAACACTTTCAAATCATTTATCTGATAAGAGGCTAATACCCAGAATATATATAGAACTCCCACAATTCAACAACAAAAATATCAAGTAACCAAAAAATTGGCAAAGTATTGAGTGGAATTATATCTTTCTCTAAAAAGGATATAAAATAGCTGACAAGCATATGAAGAGATGCTCAACGTGAATAATCATCAGAGAAATATGAATTAAAATCACAATGAGATATCACCCGATTAGGATGGCTACTATAAAAATAAACAGTAAGTGCTGGCAAAGACGTGCAGAAATTAGAAGCCCATGCACTGTTGGTGGGGCTGTAAAATGGTGCAATTACTATAGAGGAACAATGTGGACATTCCTCAGAAAATTAAAACTAGAACTACCATGGGATGCAGCAATGTACCCTTTGGTTATATATTCAAAAGAATCAAAGCAGGGCCTGGAAGAGATACATGTGCACTCGTGTTCCCAGTGGCACTATCCACAGTAGCCGAGAAGTGGAGGCAGCCCACAAGTCCCTCAATGGGTGAGTGGATTTAAAAATGCGGATATACACCTGTGGAATATTGTGCAGCTTTCAAAAGGAAAGAAATCCTGTCACGTGCTGCAACATGGATAAACCTTGAGGTCTTATGCTAAGTGAGGCAAGTCAGCCACAAAAAGACAAATACTGTATGATTCCACTTACATAAGGCATCTAAAGCAGTCAAATTCATAGATGCAGAAAGCAGAGTGGTGGTTGCCAGGGATGACATCTCTTTCACGATGCTAAGGATGTTCTCCGGTGTACTTCTGTCACTTCCCTGTACTTAGTCACTGTTACTAGGACCAAAATAGCAACTCTACCTTTGAACTGTCAACCTCCTTGAAGGTGAAATTACCAATAAAGCAAATCAGTCCCATTCAGGTAGGCATTGCAGTTAAAGAGAATTCTGGTAGCTATTCACATAGTTGAAGTTCTGCATCATGCCTCTCCTTTGCTCTGATTTTGTAAATGGCAACAGGAATACGGAACCTGTAATTGCCCTCTCTGTGTAACCCAAAATGAGCTCCTATACCAATATCATTGCCGTTCCTCTTTCTTCCACTCTCCTTCTACTACCCTTCTGAGCGCCCCTGCCCTTATGCTTCTGGACTTGCTACAGAGCTTCTGCACACACACCGCTGCTCTGCTCTTCTTCCCAGGGGTGACAATTTCATTTCAATACAAAATTCCTTCTCACAGCCACATTTCAGTGGGATGTCCTTTTGCTCATCAGGTTACTTGGGTTACCTAAGAAATTCTATTTATTACCTTGGCAATAATCTCCAATTTAATTCTTTAATTTCTCTTGCTTCGCCCATTGATGGGAAGACATTGGAGACTAGAAGTATTACTTCTGTATTCCCCTTCTCCTTGGTTTATCCAGTGAGTCACCAAATATTTTACACTTTCATATTGCCACTAAACCTGCTTGCTTCACAATAATTGGCGTCATGAGTTTAGCGGGATACTCATCTCCCGCCAGCCCCTTCAGTTTAAAGCACGTGCCTGGTGCACTGTGGGTTCTCAGTAACTATTAGTTGAACTGAACTGAACTAACCTTAGTGATGCCTGCCGGGCAAGCAGACGATTTGAATCCTTTTGTATGACAATCCATCACATATTTGAAGACATCTGTCTCCTCGCTTGGGGAATTTTTTTTCTTCAAGAACCTAAGTCATATTTTCCATCTGAAATCAAAACTGAAGAACTGACAGATAACACATCTCTTATGGAAAATGTTATTTTCTTTTTGACCCCTGGAAGGAGGTGGGCTTACCCTGCACTAATACTCCCGTAGCTGTGAGCACTTAGGGCCACCAGGGAAGGACCACTGGTCTTTAGTGGGGAAGGTAATCCGACCTCCAGAACTTGAAAAACTTTGCTATTTCCCCTTTCATTTGCACAGTAGAAATAAACAGGGGCATACCAAGGGAATGTAGATAATATGCTTGAAGGGTTTTTGAGGCACAAACACTAAAATTTCTAAGATGATGTGTATCATCTCCTCTGGCAGGGAGCTTTCCTTTGCAGTGGGAGTGGGTGTTATGGTGCCTCACAGAATGACAAAGCACAGATTTTGCCTTATAGGCATGGTTTGTACAGCAGCAATAATAGTATTTCTACAGTCTTTAGTTTCCTTCATCAAAGTCCTTTACCAACCACTCTATGTAACAGAAGCTGAGACTGGGTGACCCAAGCCTGTACAGTGAGTTGGGATAAGTGCATACATGGAAATCAGACCTTTTGCTAAAGGGATGTACAGCTCTGATGTCTCCTCCCTTCTCCTGTTTCCACAGCGGGCTCTGCCAATGGGGAAGAGTTAATGCTGACACAATGCAGGCACCATCTGTGCTCTGTTAGGATTTAAACCGCAGCCATCAACACAATGGCCCCATATGTGAGATGGACAATGGCTGCTGGGGAGCTGTAGGGCTAGCACACAAAACATTAGGCTCTGTAGCAATCTGGGCTGCAGGAATCATTATGACATGAAACCCACACTCCTGGTTTGTCACTCAACCACTGCTCCTCCCCTCTGCTTGAGTTCTAATCTTTCTTGTAGGTGGTTCCTCTGGTCAAGGGAGGGAATGAAGAGGGTGCTGACGCTCTCCATCAGCATGGCCAAGGCTACTATTTTTGTCTAGATCTATTGGGCTCTTGTGTTGCAGCCTTCACAGCCTTTCCCGGGAATCAGGGCTGCAAGCTTGCAAACGACATCAATGGATACTGGGAACCAGCCTATCCTGAGATGACTTCAGGGTTCTGTTTTTGACGATGGTGTCATCTCTGGCAGCATTGCCGCTGAAGAAGGTTAGGAGGAAGCTTCTAACAAAGGGTAGAAGTGTCCAGTTCCTGTGCAGCTGAAACACGATTTTCATGCTAACTCAGAAGATGGCGATGAAGGGCTGTAAGTCACAGGTGCATCCCGATGGCTGCTCTGGGCCGTCTCCTTTGCATGTCGCTCAAACTGTTATAAAAGACCTGTTTCTTTATAGCTCCTAACTAAGAAAACACTGTATGTAAAGATATCCAAACATCCTGAAAGTGAACTTTTGGTTTTTGACAAATACCAAATCTCAGAACACCAGGTGTTCCTGTTTTGGGTGACTCAAACTATTTCTGGATGTACATTTAAGATGCTAGTTAAGGTAACTACAGTACCCAGGGGTGTTTCAGAGTTTTGATGGAATCTTAGTCACTGAAGTTGGAAATCAGAAACCTAACAAACTGAATGGGAAGCAAGCCCTCCCGTTTCCTTGCACTGTGATAGCAAGAAACATTCGGCTCCTGGGAGGGATGGTCCGCAGAGCTCGTCCACAGCAGATTACCACCAGCAGCTTTCCAGAACAGCACGGCTTTGAAAACCTCAGCTAAGCCAGCACCTGTCTGAATACCACCGTCATTTCTTTCTTTAACAAGCATCGGAGGCCAGGGCCTAAGAACCTCTAGGTAGAGTCACCATTGTGGTAAAAATACTGAGACTCAAAGCAAAAGGGAAAACTATCATTTCTCAGCTCATGACCCCTCTCCTCTCTGTTGACACCATCTCTCCTCTCTCCTGCACCTTGATCTTTCCGGATTGTTAATCACAGGGAGGCTGGAGAATCTTTGGGGGAAGGTTCCTGACACAGGCTATGTTTCGGGCAGCAATTCCGTGCTTTGGAGAATGAACTTAATTCTCTCCTGTCTGACCTCCCAGATTTCCCCCAATGCCCTCCTTTTTATTCTCATCTCAAGTTATCCGCTTGAGCCATACTGTCAGCCTTTCTCCTGCCTTCCAGCATTTGCTCAAGCTGTGCTCACTGCCTGGATGCAACCTTCGCTTTGCTTCACCAGTTCCAACTGCACCTGGGACATCTGTGTCCAGCAATGTGGAATGTAAGGGCCAGGGGCAACCCTTGCAAAAGAGGTGGTAATTAAACTGGACACCCCCGCCCCCCGGAAAATAGCTGCTGCTTATAGACTATCGGTCTTGGCTTTCATTCACATGAGTGCTGTTTTGTTCTGTTATCTGAATTTTGTGCCTTTCTTGATTAGAAATTCCTGAAAGACAAGGACCAAGTTTTATACTTTCCCTTGTTATCTACATGTATTTTATTAAGTTTGTTAAATAGTTGCATTGTGAAGAAGCCGTTGGTTCATTATTTTTAGAAGGCCATGTTACACATTTAAAAAAATTAACAAAAGGTCACATTTTCAAGTCAACCAAATACTACAGCATTCAAATAGGATTAAATGATAGGAAATCATTAGATCACAGAGAAGTGCTGGGCTCATGAATCTTTTTGTGTGTGTACTAGGTATCTTGCATAAGCAAGCCATTGCTAATTAATTAATCCAAAAATACTTACTTAAGCATTTGCTATGTTGGGTACTTAGGTGAATTTGAAAGAAGCAAAAAAAGATATATATATATATAGTTTTACTCTGGAGAAACTCACAATGTCTTATCCATAGAGAACAGTTAAATGCTAAAGTCTACATTGCTGAGACCCCTGGTGCAACAGCAGATGAGGGAAGGACAGCATGGGCTATTTAACAGCACTGAGCTGGAGTTTCAGCAGGCTGGGAGACAGGCAAGCAAAACTCACGTGGGTCAGCCTCTGCCCTCCAAATACTGGGATCCAGTCAAAACAGCCTCATGGTTTTCCAGTAAGGATCTTCCATAAGCACTTAGCATTTAACGCTCTCCTCTGCCTGAGAGAAACTAGTGCCCTCTCCACCCAACTAAATGAAACTTCAGCTGAACCTCGTACGTAAGAGGGACTGCCATGGTACAGAAAGCAGTGATCCACTGGGAAGAGGCCGAGAGTGCACAGAAAGCCACAGAGAAAACCACTCAGACACCACTGCCGAGGGAGCTGCAGGACTGAGGGCACAAGACTGTGGACAGGGTTGAACATGAAGGGCAGGACAGGTCAGCGGGTGAGCGAGACTGGTTCTGCTGTAGTCTGCTAGTGAGAGTAACAGAATTTTACACCTAGGAGGTAAAATTCTAGGCCAGCTTGAGAAAAAGCAAAAGCAAAATCCTCTGTTACACTAAAGTAGGGAAAAATGACATAGTTAGCAAGGAAGATATTTCAGAAAGTCAAATTGGGAAAAAAGAATATAAGGCAAATAACTAAAATTATGAAATGTCTAAGAAACAACCGCAACAAGAGGAAGAAGGTGGGCAAAGTCAGAACTCAACGGTTACTCCAGGGGGCTGGGTGGCACAGTTGGTTGGAGCATCATTCCATATACCAGAAGGTTGTGGGTTTGATTCCTAGTCAGGGCACATAGCCAGGTTGTGGGTTCAGTCCCTGCTATGGATGAATATGAGAGACAGTCAACTGATGTTTTTTTTTTCCCCCCTCTCTCTCTTTGTTCTTCTCTCTCTAGAATCATTGAACATATCCTCAAATGATTTTAAAAAAAGGTCTCTCCAGGGGACACCTGGGGCCAAGAAAGCCACATGAAGTCTGGCCTCCTTCTTGAGGGCCAGTCTACCTGTTCTATCCTGTGCCCTGAAGCCAGGCCCCACCCAACTAGCTGCAAAGACCATTATGTATCCTTACTCTGGGTGGGAAGAGAGTCTGATGTGCTGCTCACCACGGTCAGAGAGCAGACACCAGAACACTTTATCTGGCATATGGAGGGAACAGAATGTCAGAGGGGTTTTTACTGCACCTGACCAGATAATTAGGTAATTAGCACTGTTAAGTGATAGGGCACATCCTGTGAGAATCTGTGTACCTCCAGGGAGGCATATTTTCAAAAGTGTACTATCAAGTGCTTTTTATTATACATATATTTTTTTCTGGAGAGCATTTCATTTAGCAAAAAGGATGCCAGGCACGTTTCTCTTCTGTGCCAGTACGGCCCTTTTTCACTTAGTCAAGCTGGACGGCAAACAAGGAAGAAGTGAGTCTGTTTCTGATCCCCCACGGATCTTACCACGAGCCCCGCGGTGCTGGCTGGCTGCTTTGTTCCCATGCCAGGCCCCCACCTGAGGGGTGGAAGGGGGGCACACTTCTGGGAACACAGTCTGGCTGCAGGACAGAAAAGACCAGGAGAGGGAGCACAAGAACACAAGATATTTATCTGGGTCACAGGGCAAGCCATAGAAAGAGCAAAACAAGAGAAGCACGTTGCCTCAAAAAATATATGTAGAATCCGAATGGTGTACTTTTTAGGGGTAGGGGGCGGGGAAGGAATTTGGAACCTGTTTGTTCACCACAGAGAATAAAATTTTAGTTGATTATATTTGATTGCAGACCTAAAAACCATTTTATTTGTTCTTAGTTTGTCCTGGATGATAACATAACTTTATGAACTGTTAAATTTGTCAGCGATGAATAATACTTTATAGCTGGCCACTTCCTCTGGTCATTTTCGCTCACCTTCACCACCCAGTAATATGGGAACAGACACGTCAAAACAGCACACGTGCAGCCTCACGTAGAGACCAGTGGATCTCAGCTGCACTGCAGTGCTCGGCTGGGCTAGGTTTGCAGGCAGTGAGGCCAGGCAGTCTCCCCACAAGGAGTTCACTATATGAGGGGTTGCTTGTGACCACCTCTGCAGTATAGGATACACTTTATTCCTTCAACAAATGGCATATGGACCCCCTCCATGGTTCCACAGAGTCCTAGGTGCTGGGGGCATGAACAACAAATAGGGAAGAATGGGTGCCTGGTCTGAGCAGTTCTAGGCAGACAGGACAGAGAAGGGCCAACTGGTAATTACAACACAGCATGATAAGAGCTGTAATGGGGGTGGAATGGGGGGAGTATGGGTGCACAGCTAACACTGAGGGAGTGACATGGAAGCTGAAGCCTGAGTGAGGATTAGCCAGGGATTGGGAGGGAGCTGGTGTTGCATGTGGAAGAAAAGGAGTGTGCAAAGACAAATGAGAGGGCTCAGCACACAATGTGGTGGCGTACTGGGGTGGCCGTAGGTGACACTGGAGAGGTGAGCAGGGGGAAGGTCAGAAAGGCCGGTCTAGGTCACGCAGAGGAGGCTGGCCAACAGTGGGGAGACACCGGAGTCAATCAAGCAGGAGAACACTGGGGAAATTACTCTGGCTGCGTCTGGGGAGTGAGCTGGGCAGGGGCATGCTGCTCACAGATGTCCATGCAAGAACCAACTGTGGCCTGAACGCAGGCTGTGGCAGTGGAAAAAAGATGTAGACAGATCAAAAAAGCCGTTAGGAGGAAGAGTTGGTGACATGTGAGAACACAGAGCAATATAAGACTGAGAAAGATTTTAAAAAGGTCATATTCCTTCTAACTAATTAAGCAGAGCTATAGCTTGGGTACCACAGTGGTGCAAATACGGTTCCAGTTGGAAGCAATGTGGGACACGTTACTGCGTGACTGTTACAACAGGTATCATGTAAAGGTTCACAGGAGTAACCAAGGCAGTTCAGGCTTCAGGGGCAAAGTTACTGAGGAGGACATGGCTCAAAATTCTGCAGCCGAGAGCTTTCTTTAAGGGAAGACAGCCATTGATGCCAGTCAGTTGTTTCAGCCACTGCATGCTGGATGTAGGATCGATAAAAAGCAAACTTGCCCAGTAAGTCCTTCTGGTCTGGCAATGAGAAAGAGGTGAAAGTTTTTAAAGAATGTGAAGAGTCCATTTTTAAAAGAAACAGATGAATGGAAAAATAGATAGACTAGTATAATATGAGATGACTTGTGGAAAATATCTACAGTCAGAGGTGGGCAAAGGCAGAGGAAAGACAACTTTCTCCCAAGCCCTGTTCATTAATTTTGATAATGACTGTGGAGCAACTGACCAGCTCTGTGGCCAGGATCTCTACTTGGGCCTCCCTAAGCTTCTTTCATCATCACTTGAGTGAACTTCAAACTTCAAAGTAGACTTTCTGACTCTGACCCTCCTGCCTCCCTCTTATGGGAACTCATGATTACATTGGATCCAACGAGATAACCCGAGATAATCTCCCCATCTCAATATCCTTAAGTGAATCACATCTGCAAAATTCCCTTTGCCATGTAAGGTAACATATTCACAGGTGTTGGGGGGATTAAGATGGGGACCTCTTTGAGGGGGTGTTACTCTGCCTACTACACTGGGTTATAAAATCATTAGCTGGTTTCTTAGATGTGTCTTACGGCTTCAGTGCCTCAAAACTGAGGCCCCAGGCAAAGGCAGGTCCTCATGTGAGTCATGGTGACCTAGGTGTTGAGGTCTTCACATGAACAAGTGGCCTGAACTGAGGGGCCATCGATGGGTAAAATGAAGAAAAAGGATGAAAATTATTTCAAGTATTTTTTCTTTGCCATCATTTTACATTTCCACTTTTTCAGCATCTTTTTCATTATTTCCTGTGTACAGGAACATTTCTAGTACTGGATTCATGGTGACTTCTGTGTGGCACAGAGAGACCTTGAACCAGGGCTAGAGATACTCACTGTCTCCAAATCTACAGCTTACTGGCTTGTGGCCCTGGGTTTTGCTTTCCCATCTGATAAAACATAGACACGCACGTGTTTAATGAGTGTTACTACTGTCATCTCTGAGGCAAGGGGTTAAGAACATGGGCTCTGGATCAGGCTGCCCAGGCTCATATCCAGGCTCCCTGACTCAGCAGCTGACCTTTGAGCAAGTTAATGGACCTCTCTTGCCTCAGTTACTGCATTTGGCAGATGAAGATAACAACAGCCATCCTGTAGTGTCACTAAGTTAAACATGTAAAGTGCATGGAACAGCACCTGGCACCTGGTGAGTGCTCAGTAAAGGTTATTTATTCATTTTTATCATCACCATCACTGTACTTGACACAAGGGATATACAAAAGGTAAAATATAACCCTTTTCCTTAGTGCTGGGTCAGATGATTTTTAAGACCAAGGTTTTATGATTCCCAATATACTACAGAAGAAAAAAAACTCCCTTGACATTCTTACTTCCCATGCATTGTGCTGCGTTAGCAAGATCTTTTAATGTTTCTCCTTGCTGCCAATTAAGGGTACCAAGTCAAAGCCGATAGATAAAAATTATTGTCCCATTATCACCTGTTGGCCTCACTAATAAATCTCAGCTTAATGAAATGTATCTATCTTTTTAGTAGAACAGGGTATAACCCAAACTAGAGGGACATGGGCTTCAGCTTGTTTACAGTACCTTGCTACAGTACAGTAGCAGCAGTACCTTAAGAAAGGTCAATGCAGCCTTGGCTGGTGTGGCTTGGTGGATTGAGTGCTAGCCTGCAAAACAGAGAGTCACCAGTTCGATTCCCAGTCAGGACACATGTCTCAGTTGTGGGCCAGGTCCCCAGTGGGGGGCGTGTGAGAGTCAACCACACACTGATGTTTCTCTCCCTTTCTTTCTCCTTCCCTTCCCCTCTCTCTGAAAATAAATAAATAAAGTATTAAAAAGGAAGCTCAGTGCATCACTGCATGCCCAGAAACGCAAATGCTGTAATTTTCTTGGATCTAAGATCACTTTCAAACAGTGAACACATACACATCTATACTCTCGGTAGCTTTTAAAGCAAGTCCTACAAGGTCCAAGAAGTCAATTTTGAGAGGAGGGCTTTCAAATAGCTCTCTTCCACTTGAAAGCTGAAGTGTGGAATGTGGAGTGGATGTATGTTTTACTGAGTCGGCAATAGAAAGCAGAGTACACTCACAGCTGTAGCAAGCCAGGATGAATTTATACAGTGAATTTTAAATCAGACTCAAAATTGGCTTAAGTTATCCATTGAAAAAAAATTCCATTGATTTTGGGCTTCCTGATGATGTTTTCTGGGTGAGGCAGACGCTAGACTGAAAGCCAAGCAGACGTCTTTATTTTCAAAAGAATTTGAAGAGGCAGATTTTGCTAATGGAATACAGGGACAAAAATGAATATTATAATTCTACTTGTTAGCAATTGTCTTGGCATAAAATCCAACTGAAGCAGTTTTGTCCTAGTGGCTGAAATTCTTCCACCTTATTATTGCCTTTTTAGATAGATTTTAGCAACTCATTCCCTACCTTGTTTTTCCCCTTTTCTCTCTTCTATTCCAACACTTCTATAAAACCTACTTTTCCATTAAAAAAATAACTCTGCAAGTTCATTGATCTTTGTTTGTTCTTCTGAAACTAAAACTTTGTTATTCTGCTCAAATTATTATCATATTTTTTGACACACAATAGGTGCTCAACAAAGTCAGTTTCTTCCTTCTTCTTTCTCTGCTTGACCCCTATCCAGTAATATATTTTTTCCTTCAGTCTTTACTTTACAAACCACTTGCTAATAATTGGCTCTGAGAACCTCCTTCAGACTTTACATCATTTATTGGGAAGCTCAGCACAACCTGAGATAACTCCCACAAGACATCTTGGAAATGAAATGGTTTCAGAGAAAAACCAAGTCCCACTTATGAAAAATGAAGTGCTTTTGTCTCATTTCAGACCTGGTGGCAGAAGGGAAACATCAGCTTTCAGAGGTCATAGTGAAATACTTGACATGTGAAATGTTTTTTTTCATTTTGTCTGTTTGTTTCATAATACCGTCGATGGGTTTCATCAGAAAAACAAGGCCAATTCAATTGATCAAACACAGTTTCAGCAACAGACACACATACATACAAACGCTCACACTCTCCGAGTTTTAACAACACTGAATCTAATTTGGAACCACAATGGCTAGGGAATGAAGAGTTAATACTTAAACCCACCCTTAATTCATCCTGTCATGCCTGAGTATCACTTCTCCCATAGCAAGCAGATCACCCACTGTTCTTAGCCTACCAGGCGGAGAATGAAATTGGCTACAACATCACTTTGCCACAATGGAGGGAATCAGGGATGAGCCCTGAGAACAAGCTTGGGTGCTCTTTGTGTGTGAGAGTGGGAAGCAGGGCAGGAGGGTGAGAAAGGAAGACAAAATAAAGAGTGAGAAAGCAGGCACATTTGCCTATTCCTACCGAGGGTATCTTTCTAAGGCAGGGGCTCCTGACAGCAGCTGGGGCTGTTAGCGGTCTAAACTCCCAAACTTGAAGGAATATGTGAACTACAATGACCATAGCTGATACAATACTGCGGCCCTATGCTTTCCCATACATTTGTGCACATGGGCAGAAAAAGGGGACTTCTTCTCTGCTTGGCTGAAGTGCCCCTTGCTTTGCTTATTTTAGGGACGATTTAAATTACTTGCTCTTTCGACATTATGGGGCATATTCCCACTGAAATGGAACAGTCACACTTTATTTCTTTAGCATGCATGAATCACTGTTTTAATTTGTAACCTAGCCCACATAACTTTCACTCATTCGTGGAATAAATAAAATCTCTGTTCCCAAATGGAAGGACCTGTGGAGCTATCTCAGGGCAAAGATACATTAAGGAGGGAATCGCCCTCTCATCTCTGATGCCCTCTTGGTTGCGGGGCAGGTAGAGTCACCAAGAAAAGAGCAAAGAGCAAAATTACTAACTTGTCTCTCCTACAATACTTCCAACTTCATCAGGCAGAGGTTTACTCTCTCTGAATAAATTCATTTTTTCTCCAAGGCTTCCTCATTATAGGACCAGGCCTTGCCATTAAATAATACTCTCACATTGTCATTCATCTATAAACTTTTAATGTCATTGTTTTTTTCATTTTTACAACTTGGGACATTTTGTCATGCAGCGAGGAGTCGCCGCCCCGACGCCCGTGCTGCTGTGCTCAGCGAGCGGCCTTCTCGGCCTGTTTGCAGTGCGTGCGCCTCTCGGAGAGAAGAGCGGCATCGCGAAATTCTTGGATTCAGGAAATAAGTTCATATATTCATTATTAGGACATTGAACATTTGTGAAACAATACCTATCTGAGCCTAAAACATGAGCAGAAGGTGAGCTATTATCTTAATCCTAAGTCCCACTATCATGATACGGATACCGCAGATGTTCTGCGCCATCACGGCAGAGAAGTCTGAGCTGTCTGAATTTGCCAGCTTGGATTAACAACTGCTCATCTCCGATCATGCTGGTTCCAGTTCAGTGACTGAAATGGGTAAAAAAAATTCATTTTATTCTTTCCTATGAAAGAGACATTGGCTTTGCAATAATACATTTCTTTTTTTTTTTAAAGTCCCTTTGAAAGGGAGAATGCTAAAAATGGTGTAAGAAGCACTAGAGAAGAATAGAAATTCATTTTAAAGCAGTGTACCATGTACAAATGCTGTCTTACAAATAGGATTATTTAATTTAAACCTTAGATCTGTCAAGCTCCATTACTTCAAATGGAGCCTGTCGCTTCTTGAGTTCATTATACATCGAGATTATATTACAATTTCTGTTAGGTTAAGTCATTGCTAAAATACAAGGCGGTTAAAAAAATTACACAGCAGTGTCAGTAAATAGAGCAAAGTCACTGCTGTGTTCGGAAAGGCAAAAAGCCGTCTTGCTAAATGAGGATCCAAGCTGTCCTGTACCAAGACTGTTACTAATAAATAAAAGGCCTCTGGGAAAAGTGCTGAGCGTACGCTGGATCTATTTTCAGCTTGCATCAGCAGCTGCTGCCCCTGGGATCACATCTTTACGCATACTCTACACCATATGTAATCACTCCAGTGCTGCAACCACTAAGATAATGAAAGAGCATGGCATAAATCTATACTTGAGTAGAATGCTAAATGAGAAAAATAATACAAAAAGGGGGAAATAAACTGCATTTTCAAGTCATTAGGAAGAAAGACTTTGACATATGAAGTGTTGCAACCATTAATAGCACTTATCATATAGAGTGGAGACAAAGAGACAAATTAATCAAACTGACAGAACTGGGACATTTTATGCTAATGTAGGCTCCTGGGTTTTAGTCTGTATTCCTCTGCGTCTGGAAAACTGATACCATTACGGGGCAGGAAATTGCATGAATAACATGCAACAGATCATAAAAATTCACACACCGACTGCAGAAACATGCCACAAGCTCTGTAAAAACAAGGATGCAAACCTCAACAGAGAAACTACCAGCAAGTAACAAATGCAAATAAGTCCAGGAATCTCTCCCATTCATGCACCGTAATTAACTATAGGCTTCTCCCTCATAATTACGGTGGTGAAACTGAAGCCTAAATAGCCAACTCTGCAGTTAGCCAGAGAAGGCTGCATGGGCCCTCATTTGAGGTTATTTGCCATCAGCTGAGGCAAGTGACACTTCAACCTAAATTTACTGGCTTGGTTGTGTTAACTTAGAAAAAATGCACAATAAACATAAAAACATTTAGTGAAGACTTTAAAAGGAAGGAGGGAGAAAAATAAATTGATAATGCAAAGAAAAGATGAACAAGAATCGCCATGTATGTTTGTGCAAGTGGTGGAAATAAGGAGAATCATATACTGAAAACATTTTTATAAAACACATGCTGTCTCCAACTAATGAACAGCTTCCACTTTATGAACAAGCTGTACTTAAAGGTGAATGGTGGGCACATCCTCTTGAAGACTCGGGGGAGCGACTGCCTTTTGTTCTCCACTGTGAAGCCCTAGGTGGTTGGTGGAAACAGGCCCACTGGCTAGTTCACACCAATCTATGGAGAGAAATGACTGCAGCCCTAAGATCTCTAGCCCTCCCTGGAAGAAGCGCACACATCAATGATACTGAGAGGAGATGGGCTGTCCAGCTGGAACTCCAAAGAATTTTCTCCTAAAAAATTATCAGCCTCCAAAGTAGTTGGGTGTGGCTAAAAAAGTACATCAGAACTGGACACCAGTGGTATCACCTTTGCTGGTATCCAGGCCTCTGGGGCTCAATGAGGTGGTTGTAATCTCCCTCTCATTCTCATCTAATACACGCTGCGTATTTTTCTGCCTCCAGAACTTTTCTAAAGGATACCCTTCATTTGTTTGACAAATGCTAACCAAATGCCTGTGATGTTGGCATTGTTCTGGAGAATCAATTTGCAGATTAGAAACAACATCACCACCACTCAGAGGTCTTGCACAAGGATCTTACTGCACAAATGAGGAAAAGACAAGCAGTAATTCAATTACAGTACAATGCAAAAGCTGCTATGACAGACATATAGAGAAGGTGCTGCAGGTATACAGTGGGGGGACACTAACTTGTGATGGCCTTTCCCACCTATGGAGATCCTACCCACACCTCTTCTCCTATATGAAGTCTTCTCTCATTAGGATGATCCACTCCTGCTTTGTATTTCATGGTCCTGCACCTACTCCCAGACTGTGGAATTCATTTCCTATAGTCTTTGAGTAACGATAAACATCTGGTCACTGAATACATTTAAAACAATGAAAGGCAACATAGATATGAGATTTGGGAGATGGTTGAGGAAAGTAGCCACAGTTCATATCCTGTTTCCAGGAAAAATACACTCTGGGTTTGAACAACTAATTTCTTAACGAACTTCTGAAGTGCAATTTATCCAAGCTGTCGTTCCTAGCCTTTGTTGCTTAGACAGTGGATCACCAAAACCACCCCGCATCTGCATGGATCAGTGCACGAGACGTTTCAGGCAGTGTGGATGTGAAGTGGAGATCCTTCTACAGTCAGGTAACTTGCACATGAAAACAAATGTTTCAGGGAGGACTCCTGCCCCACCTCAGACTTGGTACAATGGAAAGTGAAAAGCACACCTGGTCTTGTATGTGAACCTGGGGCTGTGCTTGGCTGTCCTCAGTGCCGCAGATAAGTGTTTCCTAAGCACCCTAGGCTGATCTGTTATTATGATCATAACCATCAGGTTAGGTTAGGCTGGTCACATGTCTGGGTCTGGGAACACAGCTGGGTCACTGGGGCTAATCCTTACTACCAGATACCAAGTCTGGGTGGCCACGCTCTGAAGGAAGGAGAAGGGGCAGATGTGTTTCTCCTTCACTGCTCTTGAGCCCTGAGGACACTGGCCTGAAAACCCAGGCCCTGGGTGCATGTGTGGTAGCCACCCCGCTGTGCACCCGCAGGCCCTGCTGACCTCCCTGGCAGGCGTTGGGCCTCGGGCTTGCACTGCTGCTGCTTCCTTTTTGTAAAGTCCATAAACTTTGGTTCCCTAATGTGATAGGACTTTAAAATATACTGACGTTTTGTATAATTTTAGCATACTTACCGTTTTACTCTCTTGCTATCAATACAATCAGGCATCACACTGTCAACTGTCAGCGGGCCCGTTAATTTTCAGTATTCTTACCAATGACTGGGGTTGCTGTGGCCTTAGCCTTTGATTGGTAACCATAGAGAGATGTCTGAATTAGAATTAAAATTTAAAGATGGCAAATGGCATAAATTCTGTTTAGGTTTAATTAATGTAAATATTTTGGGAAGAAAAAAGATATACCAAGTGCAAGATAGAAAATAATTATTTTTGCTTACATATGCTGAAAGCCAATGGACTGATAGCGATCCCTGTTTTTAAATGTGGTCGGGAAGTGGACACGTTCTCCGTGAGGGAGAGTACTGGGGAATATGATGGTGAAATCTGCCAACTCCTGTTTGGGTGCCCCGAACTGATACGCATTTATTTAAATCATTTATAGCCATGATCCCTTACTTTAATAAGTACATTAAACTCTGAGAAATAAAATGACAAAAACGTCAGATAGGAGATCATAGTTAAGAAAGTCTTAATAAGTGGGTTTTGTACTATGAGAAAATCATTCTAGTGGCAACTTAATAACTATTTTCAACAGGAATCCCTGTGGAAATCTGGGACCTGGGGCATGGCCTGGGAACCTGACACACAGGCCAAGTTTTGCCTTTCCCCTAGGTAGCTAGCTGTTCCCTGCAGAAAGCATGGGGTATGATAGGCCGGCGCAGAGCTGACATCACTTGACAGGGTCATACAGAGCTCTGCGTCTGTGGGTGGTGATTCTAAGTGTGAGGATAACCAGGTTTGCTACAGTCATGGGGACTGAAGACAGGCGAATGGAGTGGGGCAGGAGGGAAGGTGGTGCTTCTGTGGGACTCAGGTTGCTAGAGATGTTTCTTAATAGAAGGCTACAGGTGCTGCAGAGGTTGTGAGTTCTGGGAGGTTGGTTCATGGAGAAAAGTGTCTAAATTTATTGCTAAGATAGAAGGCCAGAGGCAGGTGATGAAAGTACAGAGCAGGGAAGATGAGAAAAAGGTATAAAGAGCCTCAGTGGCAAATGGGAGGTGGTCTTGGGCAAATGGGGATGGGGAAGGTGGCCACTGGATCTAGAAAGGCAGAGACAGGATGGAAATACAGGGGGATTCCCTAAAATAGAATCATCTTCTGGAGGGTGGGCCCCTTGTAGTACAGGCTTCCCTTACTAGGTGAGTGTTCTACAAACCCATCTGTATCAGTGTGCCAGCTGGTGGTGGTGTGAGAGGCTGCATTCAGCTTCAGTGAATTTGTTTTGAAGACTCTTTTCAATGGTGATTTACGAGTGCATCTGCCCACACTGCACTGAGTATTCAGCAGTTTTTGATAAAACACTGGCATGACCCCCATCCTACCTATTCAACCAATATCACCCCACAGACATTTTTTTTGTTTCCCTCAGATGAAAAAAGCCATCAAAGGGAAACATTTTGCTGATGTGGAAGAGGTGAAACAAAACCCAGCAGAAGAACTAAAAGGCATCAAAATTGATGAGTTCAGAAACTGTTTAGAGCAGTTGAAGAACCGTCTCCATAGGTGTATTGCATCACATGGAGAGTAGGTGATGGAAATTTAAACATGTAAGAATAAATACACAACTTTTTCTAAACAAATTCTGGGTTTTTTGGGTCTCCCCTTGTATATAAAGAACTTCCTGGCAACAGCACTAATGAATCATAAGCTATAAGAAGGAGGTTGTGGTATCAGCTTTTCCAGAGTCTTTTTTTTTTAATGATGAGAGAGATAAAAGTCTTTTGGGGTCATTTAGGTTCTGTTTTGGATGGAGGTGTACAGAGTTTGATGACTTATTGTTTGCTTTTTCTGACAGGCACATATCAGAATTGTAACTTAGCATAACTGTGCCTTTCAGACAGACAGTGGGATACAGCTCTGGTGTGCGAGTGATAACAGACTCTTGAGTGGGACTTTATGGGTTAGACAGCACAAGCTTTTTACTTTTATCATTTGTTGCCCCCACAACTTGTAAGTGAAATGTTATGATTTTTATTCTTGTTTTCTACGAAACTGGTTTGGAGAGCTTAAGCAACATGCCCAAGGTCACGGGCTTGGGTCCTGAGCTCCTCACAGGTCATGTGGGATCTCCCCAGTGTCACTACAGCCATTCTAATGAACTAGCTGTAACACATTTTTAAAATTGAATTTCTTGGGGTTACATTGGTAGTCAAATTATATAGGTTTAAGGTGTACGATTCTATTATATATCATCTGCATATTGTACTGTCTAACATATTTTCCTTTACTCATTCCTCCTAAAATGTTTTATCCATTATGATTATTACCCTTACATAGTCTGAGGAAAAAGTGTGGGCATTGTGCATTGTCAGAGCCAGGAATGAAGACCAAGAAGGCAGGGCCCGCAGAACAGACCCTGGCCTTGGGTTTCTTCACCACACCGCCGACCTTCGTCTAGCCCCTTTGGCTTGACTTTCCTCCACCTGCATATGCTGAGAGCTTCAGCTTAACCCTGCGGGAGATATTCTAAGTGTATATGGGAAGTCTCCATCCTTCTTCTCCTTTTTTAAGTGGGGGCCAAAATTTTCCATAAAGAAGTTTGCTTGTGCAAAACACAAAGAAGCCCCCCGGGCTCTAAGGACAGAATGGCAAACACGGCAGCCTGGATGCTTGGAACCTGCACTCTAGGCATGCACTGCCCAGTATGGTAGTCACTAGTCACACTGGACTCTTTGAATTTAAATTAATTATAATTAAATAAAACTAAAAATTCAGTCACAGTAGCCATCTTCTAAGTGCTTAAGAGCCACATGTGGCTAGTGACTACCATATTGGGCAACACAGAATGTCATTTTCTTCATCATAGAATATGATATTGTGCAACACTGATTTAGAGGAAGAAACAGGTAATAAACAATTAAATTAGCTAATAAATGTACAGTAAAAATTTATGATGCAATTTAGGTCTTTCCTGTTTTTCTTTAGTCAATCGGTTTCTTTTCTGAGAAACATGTCTTATTCTGTGTCTTTATTACCTCTTGCCTAGACCCTTGCAGCTACCTGGCCACTGGCTCTTTCTCCCTGAATTCTTTCTTTGTATTGCTGCCCAATTCATCTTTCTAATGACAATCATTTTATCTCCCTGCTTCCTACAGAATAAAACTCAATCTCCTCAGCATGGCACATAAGGCTCTTTATAATTGGGCTCAACAGACCTGTCCTGTCTCATGTCCTGCCATGTCCTCTCCCTACTCTACACTCTAGCAACAGAAAATAGGGTTGTTGACGTTGAATGCAGTGCCCTCCATATCCATCCTTTGGAAGAACATCTAAATGACAAAGATGACCACACCAGCCAAATGGATAGGCCTTCTTTAGAACTTCACTGACTGGAAAGATGAGAAGGAGGGAGAAGGGCAGAGGCATGGTTACAGAGAACTGGGATAGAAGCATAAAGTGTCTAGTCCTACAGAAATCCCGCTACACGAACCAGGAGTAAGGGAGAGCATCGTTCTCTATCTTCACCGTGAGGAGGGTACAGAAACAGGTGAGGTGGCGGTATAGCTGCTTAGGGACCCAAGCAGGACAGCTAGGATATTCTGGAAGAAATACACAAATCGGATAACCAGGAATGGTTGATTGAAAGAAACACACACACAAACAAACAAAAATTGTTTTCATCCTAATGTACTTAACGCAAAAAGCCTGTTCCTATATTTTATACAAAACTCAGGAAAATAGGCATGACCCTGCATTCCCAATAAAACACCACTGTGGTTTTCTTTGAATAGAGATTGTACAAGACAGGACTAGTGGACAGAAAAAGTACTGAATTGTGGAGCATTGCCCAAACTATAGACACTTGGACCCACATCACAATCTAAAATATTTTCTCTAATGCAACTCACTTTCTTCTTTATATAAATTTAGCTTATACAGAAACTTGTCCTAAGTAATACTACCTGGGAACTCTCAGGTTCACTTTTTCTAATATGTATTAAAATGAACACAGTGATTTTGAAAAAAAAAAAGAAGTTCTTCATATACCATTTGGAATCATTTCACTTCATGGTGTGCTACACATACTCATATTTTGGGAAGTACTGAGATTTAGGAGCCTGAACGATTATTCTGGCTAAGGGCTAAGGGGGAAGACATTGGGATGTGGCCTTGCAGATTTTCTGGTGTGAAACATGGGGACAGAGCTGTGTGTGATTCTCCTGCTGGGGGTGGGCATCCTAAAGAGCAAAGTACCGTGTTTTGCTGTGTATAATGCACACCCACATTTTTGGCCAAACCTTTCAGGGACAAAAATCTTTTGTTTTAATTTTTAATTCAATTATTTATTTCTATTTAGATACTTGTTTTTTATATAAAGGAATTTTAGCATTTATTTTTGAACATATTATGGTGCAAGAAATTTTATGTAACAAATAGCTATAAAACACAAGAACAGATAAAAGGTATTTCAGGGACTACCTATGTATAATGTGCATCCTTATTTTTCCCTCAAAAATTTGGGCAAAAAGTATGCATATACAAAGCAAAATATGTATATACTTTTATCTCTCTACAATGTAACAAAGTGTTTATAGACATGATGTGTTATTATTTTCATTATTTTATTTATATTTATTATTTTAAAAATACTATTTTATTATGCAGAGATGATTCCTTTTTTTGATGCATTAATTATTGATCTGCAATAATGTCATTATCTTACTGGGGCTAGTGAGAATTAATGGATTAATGTTAACAAGGAGCACAGAACTTCCCCAATGTCTACGGCAGTTCTCAGTCCTTTGTAGGGATCTAACACCTGAGAAGGAGGCCACCAGGGAGACTCATTGGCAGCATGGGTTCCTGAGGAAGCTAATGGGGTCCAGGTTTTGGGGGGCTTCCGGGGCCCTGGCAGCAGCTTCTAGCCTCTGTGGTGACAGGCCATTTCCTCTCTCACTGGCCCAGAATGTCAGGTACAGTGAAGTGGCAGCAGCTCAGGGAGGTGGGATGCTAAATTTCTTATATCAAGGATGCGCCCTTGATGGTGTCTCTGAGGATGACATAGGGCCATCTCTGGGGCTGCCCCATGAGTTCACTTGAATTAGCCTCCACAGGAACTCAGCTGGGCAGCACCTCTACAGCTGTCAGAGGTTGTTTTCTTGCACAAAGGGGAGAAAAACCTGACTCCTCAAATGCAGGGGGTTTCTGTAACTCTTCTGCCATTTTTCTCTCCCCTCTTCAGTGCAGTTGGGCTCTTAGAAAACCAGTGTCACAGCACTTCAGCAAGAAGCAGGCATTTGAAAGCCCCTTCTAACAGCTGCTAATGGTTGTCGAGGAGCAGGCAAGACCCCAGGGCTGGAGGGATGGGAGCCAAAAATAACTGCACAACAGCATTTTCAGGATTCAGTCATTTCTGATGCAGAAAAGGGACTTGAACTAAAGTACAGCTCTATGAAAACAGTGAAGGGGCTGCAGGGTCGAGGGCTGCTGGGCCAATGCTGACATGCCCAGTCCTGTTACAGCAGGGCTTGGGGGCCTTCCTCAGAAACCTGGTGTCTGAGAGAGATGGAAACAAGACAATGGAAAGACAAGGTAAGGGAGATTGGTGTTGATGGTCAACTGCACTCAGCCCCCTGCATGCAGGGGGATGGGCCGTTAGTGCCTGGTTGTAACACTGGGGAAACTTTGTGAGGACGGCTCTTTTTGTGGGGGCGGGGGATGTGTGTGTTTAATGTGTTTCATTCTGTGGGAATCACAAGCCCATATCATGGTCGAGTTACCACTTTAGGTATCCTTCTCCTAAGGAACCACCCCACCTCAACTCAGCCTTGCCCCGATGGGGTTGCCTCCTACTGTGTTTCTACTCAACTTGCTTTGTCTCTAACAGAGATTTGTAGCACTGTAGACCTCAGGGACTCAAAGTTTTTGTTTTTTAATAATATCCAACTTCCATTTCTGGTTTTGAATGAAATCTAGACTTTTTGGCTATTTTCCCAAGAATTGTGGAGACTTCTTGTTTTCTTTTCATTTTTACACTGTATACATAACGCAGCACTTCCCCCGACATCTTCCCTGACACTCAGTCCAGATGTGCATGTGGCCCTTGTAAATCTTCCCACTTACTCTCCAAGAGTGTTGATGCTCTTAGTGAGTAAGACTATGTCTTTGAATAGTGTTTCCATCTGCATCGTACACTTGATCTCTTTGGGTTTGGCAAACAAACCATCACCCACTTAGAACCCAGACAGGAAGGTGGCAGATGATTCATGCTTCATTAGGAACAAGTCATGCCAAAGTAATTTCGTTTCTGGTTTTGATGGGATTATGGCTCAGAGAATGCAGTGTAAATAGCATCCCAGGATTTTAGCAAGGCAGCGGACATCTCTTAGGCCTATTAGAATAATTTGAAAAAAAAAACGGGGTCGGAAAGACAGTAAAATTAAGTAATCAGTTACTGGATGATAGATTAATGTCAACTTCAACCTGATGAAAAGTTTCTGGTTATGAGACCCACACTCTATCATGCTTAACTTCTATCCCTGACTTGGAAAAGATCCAGGTGGCAAGCTGGTGAGATACTCTAGGAGGCAGAACCAGGACTCTCAAGGATGACCACAGGCTGACATTATGGGGTAAATGTATAAGGACACAATTTAACAAAAACAGACATCAAATCCTGTACTGGGATTTAAAAAGTCAACTTTGTAAGGGTAGGATGGGAGAATCCTGGCTCAAGCGGATGGGTCAGTACTGTGACATGGTTGTCAGGAAATTTAACACGATCCTGGGCTACATCAAGAGATGCATAATGTAGAGATGGGGTCCTACCTTAACTCTACCTTTAGTGTTCATGTCACATTGAGACTCTTGTACTTTGAGGTTTGTTAAGAGTAGGCCTGATCAGCAAGGACCATGATGAGTACTGAATCTATGTCCCAGGAAACGTGTGGAACCAGGAATGTTTAACCTCCAGGAGAAAGGGAGTTTTAAAGGCTCATGTAAGAGTTTTCAGAGTGCTCAAAGAGCTATCATGAAAAGATGAGAGAAAATTTGTTCTCTTCCACTGTAGAGGGTATAAATAATACCACAATGAAAATTTAAGGGAAGGTGGATTTCTCCTAAAAATGAGGAATAATTTTCTGGTAATCACAACTGTATAAAGTGGAAGGGACTTTGAAGTGGTGGTGAGCTCCCCACTGTTGGAAGAGTTCCAGCAGAGGCCGAAGTGGTACCTACGTCATTGTTGTAAAAGGATTCCAAATTAGATCGGGTAGATGAGGTGTAACATACCTGTTTTAAAACTTCAATTCTTGCCCTGGCTGGCCTAGCTCAGTGGACTGAGGCGTGGGCTGCGAACCAAAGCATTACAGGTTCGATTCCCAGTCAGGGCACATGCCAGGCCACAGCCCCTAGCAACCACACATTGATGCTTCTCTCTCTCTCTCTTTTTCCCTCCCTTCCTTCTCTAAAAATAAATAAATAAAATCTTTTAAAAAACCTTCAATTCTTGACACACCTTATTTCCTACCACAATAAATGAGGGGATTTATGGTTTTTAGTATTGCTTAAGCACTTTGTATAAAAATTGACAAGGAAGAGTTCTGACTAGTGTGGCTCAGTGGATCAAGTGCCGGTCTGTGAACTTAAAGGTCGCCGGTTTGATTCCAAGTCAGGACACATGCCTGGGTTGCAGGACAGGTCCCCATTTGGGGGTTTGTGAGAGGCAACTGATCGATGTATCTCTCACACATGGATGTTTCTCTCCCTCTCCTTCTTTCGCCTGTCCCTTCTCTCTAAAAATAAATAAATAAAATCTTTAAAAAAGTTGACAAGGAAGAGAGACAAGGTTGATAGTATTTTCTTTTACTCTGAAAACCAGTAGCAAAATATATGAACTTGTGAGCTGGCACAACAAACAGAGCTTTCCTGAACTTCCCCATGTCTCCTATAAGTCTACGAATGACACATCTTTCAAGCTATTTCAGTCTGGAATGCTGGCCTACTTCAACCGGTCTGCTGAGATTACAAACAATTTGCAGAGAACACTGGGAGCCTTGCTAGGATGTAATGGAAGGCAGTATTAAAAAAATATAAGGAGTCAGTGATTTCCTAAATATGTAAGCTTTCAAAGGCCATCATAACCTATTCAACAAAAATTCAACTGTATGGTTGCAGAAACTTGAAATTAAACAAATGCAGACTCGGCAGTCTGAGTTTCAAGACATTTATACAGGCATTACTTCCAGGCATGACTTTCCCTTGCTGAACAAGTAAGCCCTTTCTCTTTAGACCTTTCAGGGGAGCTAGTGTAGTCAGTCACATGGATCCACCGTTTTGTTCGAATGGAGAGCAGCATGTCCCATCTTGTATTTTCCTGGACCTGACATAATAGCTGCCATTTAAGAATATCATCAATGTTGTACACACCTTGCCATTCTATACACTCTACAATGGCAGGTGAAAATAGCCCAAAGCCTTTCCTCCCTAATAACCTCTTGGACAGGTTTTAGAACTGATCCAGGTAACGTCAAAATCTTTACTAATGAGTGGAAAAGAAACAAGAAGATATGACTGTAAGTAGAGGAGATGAAGGGCGCAAGTCAATGGACAAGTGAGATGAGGGTGAAGGACATCCTCTAAACCATGGCAACAAGTGCTGTGATCGACCCATGGCTGTTATTCAATGAATACCTATAATTTACCAAGAATGGTCAGAACTTAGGAGAGAACATGGCTGCAGCAGCGATTTGAGACAAAGGCAAAAGAGATGCTCATACAATTATGGCAGCAACTAGGTTCCTGGAGGTCATTCTGTTTCTTGTGCTGATGGTTGGGACCTGACTCTGGGTTGGAATATTCTGGATCATTCTTCCAGGTCTGTGATCTTGTTGTCTAGTCAGTGATTCTAACTCCAACTCTAGACACAAAGTTGGGGTGAACAACTGAGCCTAGGCCTTATGGTGAGAGGTTGGCACTGTAGGGACATTCTCTTGACAGTGACCCCTGATCACAGATGGCCGTGATGGTGCAGCTACCCCTCCAGTTCTGTAAGATGGAGCATGAAACAAAGCCTTGGATGGTGAGATAACCATGATCTTTCAGAAGTCTTCTTTAATTCAAAGCAAGTTACAATTATAAGTATATCGTACATTTTTACTTCCAAAAGGACTGAAGTGAATCCTAAGATACACAAAAATAACCTTCTAACAGAGATTGAGGAAACAATGGAAGCCAGACCACATAGGACCTAGGGAATTACACAGTTCAACAACTGGTTACAAAAGGGGCCCAACTGTCTAAAGCACAAAAGAGGCCACATTTCAGGAACTTCTGGACCAAAAGACAATATTGCACATTCAGTGAGCAACAATTGGAGCTAGAATAGAAACTTGCCTCCAAGTAGAGCTGAATTAGATGGCTGCTTTGATATTAAACCTAACAGAGGACTGCCCTATGGAAGCACTGGGTAACTCAAGGATGATTTTGAAGCCTTTTTCTTGTAATGATAATAATAACCACTCACAGAAGACCAATACATGTCTGCTAAAGGCTGGAGTGCGTGTGCGCACGTGCGCACACACACACACACACACACACACACACCATACTTTTGTGTATCCAGCAAAATCATAGGGAGACGGATGAAATATCTACAGTTACAACAATAGCTGCACCCCACGGGCTGTTTCTTTGCTAGGTCCTAAGGCATTCTACACTTCAGAACTTCTGCATTTTTCCTTTCAAGGGAGCAATGCCATTAAGGTGGCTTTTAAAAAAATGTGGTAGAAAATGTAACATAAAACTTACCATTTTAAACATTTTTAAGTGTACAGTTCAGTTGTGAAGTATATTCAGGTAACTGTGAAATGGATATCCAGAAATTTTTCATCTTGAAAAACTATAGCTCTGTAACCATTAAACAACCCCCTCTCCCCCTAACCCCCAGCCCCTGGTCACTACCATTCTATTTCTGGTTCTGTACATTTGACTACTTTGGATACCTCATATAAGTGTGATCACACAGTGTTTGTCCTTTTGTGATTTCACTACTGTGCCTTTTAAAATAAACCTAGGGAGGTGGGAAGAAAGAGAGGTGGGAGAAGGGAGAGAGCAGATCCACCTCCCGACTGTTTCTGGTGTTGGCCAGAAAGGGAAGTCTCCTGGAGTTCCCTTAGGCTAGACTGCAGTTGGCAAGATGTATCACAGCTGCAGACAAATGGTTCTCCTGGCAGAGTAGGTTCAAGGATCATCATCTTCATCAAGCGTCTACTGGGGAAGTTCTCATTTCAAGGACACTCTCTGAAGGCCACAGAACCTCAGCAATTCTTCAAGAATTCTCATGAAAAGCTCTCAGTATCTTTCTGGGGGAGGAAGAATCTGAATAAATAAGGCCTCATTATTTTAGGAGCAGCCTCTGTAGGAATCTTGGAGGGAGAGCAGAAGAGGCAATGGAATGTGAATGAATAGTCTCAAAGCTGCCAGGGCCTGCTCTTGAGGAACGAGCTATGCTTAGAATGTGTGTCCCTCATGGACGCAGGCGTGGAGCATAGAAGGAAGGAAAATTTGGGTTCAAAACTGAAAGGCAGTCTGTGAAATTCAGTCACATGTCCAAAGGGTCATCGGCAAAAAATGTCTGGGAACCACTGTACACTCTGCCTGAACCTTGCAGGGCCACTCCCACCAGTGCCGCCTCACGAGGCTGTGTCCCTGTGAACAGGGCCGCATCTGCAGCGAGATCCCTCCTTCCCACCGAAACTCCACCCAGCACCCGAAACGGGAGGCCCACGGCAGAAGCTCTGTGTGGGAGTGAGACTCTTAGAGGCAGAAATCAGTGCAGACTGGGAGTTAACCTTTTCATCCGAGCTGACAGAGCTCAACTTGCCATTAGGTTAATTTATGAAGGAAAAGAAATCAGTGAAAAGGTTTATATAAGGTGATCCTAATTGTCTTTGCACAAGCCTGTTCTGAAATTCTCAGTAGAACTTTTAAGCTTTTGCCTTTTACCTCTGCCTGACCGTTGCTCACCCCCCTGGTCTTGCCATCCACCCAGCTGGTGTCCTCTCTCAAACCTGCTCCTTGGGCGTCTTTCTCACCTCAGCTCATGGCTACACCCAACCTTCTGGTTCTTTGGGCCAAAAACTTCAGTCATCTTGGATTCGTTCCTTCTCTCATATCCCACTTTCAATCAGTTAGTGAGAAATCTTGGCAGCTTCACATTCAAAATAGAGTCCAAATCCAAACCTTTGCATTCCTTCCCTGCTCCCACCCTTCTGTAAACTGCCTCTCGCTGGTAGGAAACACTTAACTGCTCTGCCCTCACCCCTTCACGGCGTGTTCTCCACCCAGCATCCAGAGCCATCCTTTAGAAAGATCAGTCGGATTATGTCGCTGTTTTACACAGAACTCTCCAAAAGATTCCTATTTCACCGAGTAAAAGCCAAAGTCATTCAAATGCCCCATCAGGTCCTATGTGATCTTTCTTCTCCCAATACCCCAGCTCTAGCCCTGGGTTCTAGTTGTATGCCGCCTGCTTTACGAGTCCTTTCTGAACTACCATATCTAAAATTTCAACTTCTTTCCCTCACTACCTATTCTTCTCCATGTGTCCTTTTCCTCTGTAAACTCATCACCAACTTGTGTATATGTGCATATGTGAACAGACAGTGCAGCTCAGTGCAGATCTCTTGCTTTGGGGAAGCCGTCCTTGGCCACTCAGTGTCATTTCTCCCTCAATGACTGTGTATCCTATCACCCTGTTTTATTTTTCTTGTAGCACTTTCACAATAAAGTTATCTTGTTTTCTTATCTGCCTTTTGCCCTAAAATGTAGGCCCATCAGAACTCCAATATGCTCTGTCCTAGCCACTGCTGCCTCCCCAGGGTCTAGTACAGGGCTGGGCACAGAGCTGGTGCTCAGTAACTACTTTTTGAATGAATGGAGCACCTTCATGACAATCCAATACCATTATTTGTTTTCCTCAATAATTCATCTTGAAAAATTTCAATGCATACAAAAGATAAAAGAAATGTACATCCATATACCTTTAATCTGGATTCACCAACTATTCAATTTTACTAAATTTGTGTTCTTTCTTTTTTATATTTATATCTATCTATACATGTGCGCGCGCACACACACACACACACACACACACTGTACATTTCTTTTCAGAACCATTTGAAAGCAAACCATGACATTTTACCCCTGAATACTTCAGCATGTGTCCCTTGAAAACAAGATCATTCTACATAATCAAAATATCATTTTACTACCCAAGAAAAGTAAAGTTGACACAATATTATGAACTTATGTACAGTATCCATGCAGGTACTTTAAACTGCTCCAATGATGTCCTTTACAGATTCTTCCTCAACTTGGGAGCCAATCCGGAATCCCTGATCTCATTTGTTCTCATTTTGTTTCCTTTAATCTGTCACGGTCTCCACTCATTTTGTCTTTCACGACAGAGACACTATTCACAAGTTCTGTCCACTGTCTTGAAGAATGTCCCATGGAGGATGTTTAATCACATTACTGTGTTCAAAAGTTAACCTAACGTATTCTTTTATTTTGTGTGTTTAATTAAACAATTTAACATACAATGAGTTCACTTTTTGTTTGTTTTAAATTTTAAGATTTGCTGCTTTTCAGCTTTTGATTAAATTTTTATTTGTGAACTACGTAAAACACCTAAATGGTTCAAAAGCCAACACAGAAGGGACACCTTCGGAGAGTCACTCCCACTTCGAACTCTCACTTTGTTTCCCTCACTTTCTAAAGGCCACCTTTTCCATGTTTTCTCTTTTCAGATTCTTTTTACAAAATGTGCAAATGTGTATTTGTATGTGTACTTATGAATTATAGATATACATTTATACACTTTAAATATATATTTGTTTTCCTTTGTTTCTGGTACAAAAGGAAGCATACCGTATACAGCATATGTACTCTTCTGCCTCTTCTTTTTGCCTTCTAAAACATATACTGGTACTCATTCCACATCGGCTCACAGAGACCCTTTATTCTTTACGGCTGCACAGTACATGGCTGTGTGGTTGTACATGTATGTAGGTGATCTGGCACATATATTGTTTTGTATTTTAGTGAGCTGGTGTGGACTGTGTTCCCCAAATTCATGTTGAAATGCTAATCCCCAGTGTGACTCTATTTAAAGACAGGGACTCTAAAGAGGTAATGAAGACTAAATGATATCAGACGGATCAAGCCTTGACTTGCTAGAACTAGTGTCCTTATGAGAAGAGGAAGAGACACCATTGCTTGCTCTCTCTGTGCACAGAAGAAAGGCCATGTGCAGATGGTGAGAAGGTGGCTACCTACCAGCCAGACAGAGAGGCCTCATCAGAAAACAACTTTGATGGCATCTTGATCTTGGACTTTCAGCCTCCAGAACTGTGAGAAAATAAATTTCTGTGGTTTAAGCCACCCAAGTCTGTGGTCTTTTGTTATGGCAGCCTGAGAAGACTAATATATGGGTATTAGAAGAGTTAAAAACTGTAGGTCTTCCACAAAAACAAACTAGAGATTGATTTAAGCCCTGGCTGGTGTGGCTCAGTGGACTGAATGCTGGCCTACAGACCGAAGGGTCGCCAGTTCGATTCCCAGTCAGGGTGCATGCCTGGGTTGCGTGCTGGGTCCCCAGTCTGGGGCATTCAAGAGGTAACTGATCAATGTTTCTCTCCCTCTCTTTCTTCCTTCCTTCCCCTCTCCCTAAAAAATAAACAAAATCTTAAAAAATATCTAAAAAAAGATTGATTTAAGAGAAAATCACTTTAAGAAACCTATTAAAAAAAGACATTTCTGGAGGCTCCTGAGGAAGAAGTAAGGAGGTACCAGCACTCCGCTGACCATGGAGTAGGCACCAGTTTGCAGTAAATTGTTTAAATACCAGCGTGAGCCTTACAGGTGCAGATCCATTAGAGCATCACTTTCTATTTTGACTCACTCTCTGAAATCTCAATCACACGTGTGTCAGCTGTCGTCTTCCAGACTTTGGGCGTGATGGAGGGAAATCCCCTCATTGCTGCAGGGCCCCCAGTGAATGGCCCCTTTGATTCGGGGGAAATGTGGAGAGGAAGGAAAGCAGTGTGAGTTCTAGGCCCCGCACCCCCCCCCCCCCGCCCCTATTCCAGACTTTCCAGAATCCAGGGGTGACTTTACGGCATCCTTTAAAAAAAAGAACTTAAATTTTTTTCAATTAGAGTTTACATTCAACATTATTTTGTATTAGTTTCAGGTGACGGTGTCCTCTTTTAATAAAGTCCAGTTAAGGAAGGAAGCAGCCTTTTTCCTATTGGTTTTAAAAAAAGGCATCATTCATCTCATTAATATAAAAACATGTCCTTATTACTGAACATCCTGACATATGCTTAAAGAAGCAACTACTTAGAGATACTTTGTACACAACTAGAGTCTGAAGTAAATTCCAAGCTTATTGAGTGACTTCCTAAAGTATATATTTATAAATATTTATATATGTTTAAAAATACCCCTGAAAGAACACCCCTTTTCTTCAGTACTCATTGTATACCAGGGTGACAGGAAAGGACACTCCCCACATCCCCTACTTCCTTTATAATCACACAAGATTTGACTAGATGGTGAGAATTTCCTTCTCTAACTGGGGATGCATAGGGTCGGACACTTGGAAAATACGTGAACTATTTACGCTGAAACTAACACCAGTAATTTTCAGAGATGGAATGGCAAAGGCATCTGTAGGTTTCAATGACCCAGGTAAATTTAAATATGAAAAAGGGCCTTAAATTTTTAATAAGGAGGAACTAAGAGGAATTTACTCCCTTTATTGCCTTTTGGGTTGATTTTCATTTAACCAGTGAGACTGTGCATGCAAGTTGGTTCAGCTCAAGTTAAGAACTTTAGCATCTGAGACAGGAGAAAGGGGAGCCCTGAGCTGGACAGGAGGTCCAGGACGCATGGGGGCAGTGCTGGCACTTTCATAGAGAAAACCAATGAGGCCACAGAACCTGTGAAATCACACATAAAACCATACTTAGAGTTTTATTTTTCCAGAATTATGCTCCATATTTCATCTGGCCTTCCTTCCTTCCTTCCTTCCCTTCTATCCACTGAACTGTTCAAATAACCCTTTTATTATTAGAGAAACATAATAATGTACCCTGTAGGAACTTGGGAAATGCAGACAAGCAAAACAAAATATAGCACATTCCCACCATTCATGGGTCACCACTGTTAACAGTTCAGCACATGTCCTTATGGCTCTTTACACACACACACACACACACACACACACACACACATTCACTCATGGTTGTATTTTATTTTTTGATCAAACCGAGATCATACTGGGCATATTATTCCTCAGTTTGCCTTTTCTGATTATCACCATCTTTCAATTTCAGGAAAATTGCTTCTGATACCAAGATCACATTTGAGTTTCTCCAATTCCAACCCCCCTTCCCCAAAGTCCTTTATAACTGGTTTTAGGACTATACACTGCCTCTGGTTTTTAAATCCCTTAACTTTTGTTTAATTTAGCTCATTCCATTTATATGACACTGGCTTAGTAGAGAAATCAGGCCATTGTCCTGCAGAACGACCCACCCCGTGGACCCACTGCTTCCACATGGTGTTGTTAAGCTTGTTTCTCTAACCCGTGGTTTTCCTCTGACTGGAAGTTACATCAACAGGCTTTATAAAGTCAAGTTATACACTGAATGCATCCTTGGGGATAGTGTGCATTTTATGAATACTTGCATCAGAAGACATCTGATGCCTGTTTGACCAACCAGGAGTGATGCTCAGATCTGCCTGGGGTAGTGTGAAGACAGTATGTGTGTGTGGTGTAACTCTGTGTCTCTGTGTGCTGCTTTGCTGCTCCACTAATGCCCATCATACATTCACCATAATAGTTTTAAATGATCATCTTTGTCTGAATCTGTTCCTGACATTTCAAAATGGGTGGCACTGGATTACAAATAACCTTGAGGCAAGGGCTCTGTCCTCTAGAAATTTAGCATCTCCTTGTAGGTTCTTGTACCTCTCTGTGCTAAGTAAGGGCTGATGCTCACAATATCACTTAGGAGGCATACTCCTTAAAAAGTAATTTAGAGAGTACCTCTACACATGTATCCTCAGTCTGATAAAATTGATGGAGCTTAAATATTCCCCAAATGAAGATAAACTTAAAACCAGCAATCCAGAGTAAACCTTGCTCTTCACAGAAGGAACGGCAATGGGAGTGGAAGTGCTGGAGCTCAGGCTCAGCCCTGCCATGGCCTGGGTGCCGGTCTGTCTCACGTGTGTTCCTTCAGTTCTGCACTCTCAGCACCTTGGGCACATATACAGCACTGCAGATACAGACTGAGGCTCGATGGCCTCTTTCCCCACACATGTGTTCTCACACTCAATTTTTAGGATCTCTGAAAGGCGCCATCATTCTCACAGTTCCTCAGCTCAGCACAGACCTTGCTCTGCTTATGCCAGGATCAGGGTGCGTCTCCTGGCTGTGCCCTCTGTCTGCAGTAGTTGGTTGATCCATCTGTCAAGAATTCCATCACTAGCCAAATATTCCTTAATTTGTTTTTCAGCATGTTACTTCACAATGTCTCAGTGAATTCCCATTGTTTATTTGATCAAGGTTAAATTATTTTGTCTAAATTTTACTCTTTCACAGGAAGGCCCCAGGTAATCTGACCATATTTTGAATTACTGTCCCAAATTACCATTGGTGCTCATTGAAGCTGGCTCCTCCATGCCCCTTGAGTGCTTGATTTTGGGCCTTCGTCATACATGTGTCTTCTCCTGTAGGAGCTCTCCCTACATGTTCCCTCGGAAAGTCTTATCAACCAAGTTTTAGACGGTTTAAACTTTATGGGGGAGATGAAATGAAAACCCTGACCTCTGCCCCAGCTGAACCTTTGCAGCACAAACAGCAGCCATCACAACTTGGCCTCTATGACGAATTCTCTTGAATGGTTTACCTTTGATTTCTATGTTTTTTTAAAAATATTTTATTTATTTATTTTTAGAGAGGGAAGGGAGGGAGATAGAGAGAGAGAGAGAGAAACATCAATGTGCGGTTGCTAGGGGTCATGGTCTGCAACCCAGGCATGTACCCTGACTGGGAATCGAACCTGCGACACTTTGGTTCGCAGCCTGCGCTCAATCCACTGAGCTACGCCAGCCAGGGATTTCTATAGTTTTGTCTTGATTCTTCAACCATATTGTAAGCTCTTGGAAAGAAATGGTCTTGCTTTACTTTTCTAACAAAGAAGTCACCAATGAAGGGGTCGTGTGTTACATTCCTCTGACTCTATGAAGTGCTGTATGTACTTAAGCCATCTTGGCCTTTTGAGTTTTAAATACATGCACACTAAATAATTCCTCTGAAGGTAATTCTATATTTTTCTGTACCTTACTCCAGGGTCTAGTATCTTACACAGTTATAAAACTTTCCTCTAATATAGCTGAAATCCCTCAGTGCAGCTGGGATACTATTTCTTCTGTTAGTGAATGAGAACACCTGGCCAACATCTACTATAGCAGCCCCAAGTAGGAGGCATGGAGATACTTTGTTAAACAGAACTTTGAACAGTCATTGCATTTCTCTACGTGAACATCTTGTAAATCTGATGGATTCAACTCATCCGTTCCCCACCCTGCAAAGCCCCAGATTTACTAAAGGTGTGTGTCAAATATCTTCTCTTAGAATCCTGCTCATTTCCCCAACCATGAAGGTTTTATCTCGAATCTAGGTGTTCCATGGTTTTAATCTTCCCATTTTCCTGTTTGTAGGGTACAGTTCAATGCCTGGGCTTCCACAGCTCCATCTGGCAGAAAGAGCACTCACCCACAGTCTAAGGTGTTTACTGGGAAGGAAGAACACATCTTTCGTGGTACTGCAGTGCCCATCTTTATGTGCCCAGACCCTTGAGAGTCCTGTATTTTAGCAGACATTTTCCTGGACTTTGAGTAAATTTCTTGCTTTCCTCACCCTTCTCCTTTCGTAACGAATACATCAAAAATACTAGATGAGTTGTGAGGGTGCAGATGGCTTCTTTGGACAGATCTTTGAAATGACTTGCACGCACAGTTCATTCCTAGCTACATCATCACGGTGGCTCGGCAGCCCCGGGAGGCCGCTGCTCTCTCACAGCTGTTCACTCCCTTCCGGCTGCCGGTGCTGCCCTCCATGGATGATGTCATTTATGTACCACTTTTAGGAAGAGTAATCTGTCATTCAGTTTTGCCATAAATAATTAAAAAAATAAAAACATCAATAGAATTAAAAGTTAGGCAGCTATAAAGAATCAGGAAAAAGTGAGTAGCAATGATATGGAACACTATCCTTTCTAAAGCAGAAGAGAAAATGTAGGAGTTGTTTACTTCAACAACCTGGCGGCCTGTAAGTGTGACCTTCTGCATCCTTCCTTTGATTTCCTTCTAAACGCAGGAATCTTTTGTTGGCTAAATCCCAGTATTTTTTTTTCACCCCCAAGCCAACTTTTGGCTTGCTTGGAAACAGCTGCCAGGCAGTCAAAAAATGTGCTCACGTTGGAGGCCTGGCTCCATCCCACCCAGGGCGTTGAATGCATTAACTGTTTCACACGTCGTCTTTGCCAGGCTGCACGCAGCAGTCCACCTCAGACAGCAGTGCTCCCTGAATCACCAGTTAGCCTGGAGTCGGCGTCAGTTAGAAAGACTGTCAACATGTTTTAGGAGTCTGTGGCAAAGTGATACATTTTACTATACACATCTAGTGAACAGAAAAAAGAACACGTCTGAAATATTAGGAAACCAAAAGTGCCACTATTTAATTGCTTCACTCCTGAAAGCAAAAACAACCCAGTCCTTTATCTAGACTGTATTCTGGTTAAGAACCCAAACAAACAAGACTATAAACAAAGTTATTAACTGATTACTGCCAATGATTTTATTTTACTTTCTTTGTGCTTCTAAGAACAGCCTTTTCTACTGACAAATATGCACCACTCTAATGTCTGGATATAATCCATTTTATTAAGAAATTCCTGAATCAATTTCCTGGTTTATAGCTTGTCCAACCACGATTCCAGGTGTTCTCACCATAAAAAGGGTCTCTTTCAAAAGCTGTCTGCTTGTCTAACTGCACATGCACAAGAAATATCACGGACACCCCAACAATAGAGCTGAAACCTGAAGCAGTTTGGTGACATTCCAAGTTTTTAATGGAATGTGAATCCATTAGGATTATTAGGTAACTTTACTGATATCCTCAATTTTGTGCCAAGTGTTAAAGCTGCCAAAGAAAAGACAGAATAAAAACCAACCCTTGGATTCCAGCTCTGAGTATTTTGGTGTGGAAACTATATTTTCTTGTAACTCATTTAAAACACACACACCATGCTTTCACTGTTTAATTGCAGTCTCAGTTTTCGGGAAGCAGAGAGAAATGAGATACATAATCAATGTTTCTCTTCTGTTCCGCTTTCAGCCTAAACGGTCCTGCACTTTTACTGGCAAAGTAGGGCAGGTAATGCCAGTGAACAAGAACTGATTCTAAGAAGCACTGGCTCAGGTGAGGTACTACTGCATCACGAGTGACTCAACCAGCTACTCGGGAGTGAGTCCTCTGCAATGGTGGAGCCACGCTAATTGGACAGTGGCTTGCTGCCAGCTCGTGTTGGCATGACCTACAATACCCTTGGCTGACAGCCATTGTGTCTCTCTATCACACTTTTTTTTTGTAATCTGGATGGGAAGTGGAAATAATTCTTAAGAATCCTCCCAAGTGCTCTTTAACTTCTTATCATGAATTGAAAATTTAATTAAGTTCCCTGTTAAAGGCCTAGGTCCCATTATTAAATATGACAAAATAATAGTTATGATTACTGATCAAGTGAGAAACTTTACAGCTCTGAACTTTGCCTTTAAAGTTATTCTTAATTTTAGTTGAAACAGTTAGGAGACTTCAAAATAAGGGAAGGAAAGAAATGTAAGGGACATTTAATTCATACACAGAAATGAGGTTTAAAGTGAATAGATTTACTGGTGACTAAAATTTAATGCAAACAAATGTGCTGTCAAGGGCTTTGTTACAAATCCACTTAAAATGTTTATCATTGTGGCTGTCTTTCATTATATAGGGATAAATAGGTATAGTGAAAGGAATCCTTAAAAATGGCTTTGAAATCAGGTCACTTAAAAATAATTTTTAGATATGTCTTAGTCTGTGTCTATTCAACTCCTTCTACTATGCCAAAATAGGAACATTTCAACATAAGTTTCTTTAAATAGGATTTACTGGCCTCAGGATTTAAAAACTGTAAGAGGTTTGGAAACAGCTTATGCATTTCAGTTTTAAAATTAGCTAGCGCTGTGGCTATTTTCACACCAGATCTCCCTCCCTCTGCATCAGCACCACCGAGCAGCCTTCGGAGATGGAGCCGCAACAGGATTAGCTCCTCTCTTCACGGCTCTGCGTTTCTGCGCCCCATGTGAGGCCGAGGCCCAGATTTCGGGGCTGGAAGTCACCTTTGCGTTACTATAAATAAGTTCTGCCTTTAGGCATTTCAAAATTATCAGCACGACTCTAGGACTTGAAAACTTCTTACTTGCCAGCAAGTAGTTACCTGGAATATTTTGACTTATTATTTATTTGCTTTTTTTTCATCTGCTGCCAAGTCTCACTAATGCAACTTGGAAAATTGCACCATAGCTTTTAATGAGGATTCTGAGGTAAGAGTCATTTCATCAGACAAGACTGTGCTTTCCTTTTATGGGCATAATAATACCTACTGTTTATATAGCACCATCCTTCCAAGAAGTTTAACATATCACATTTCATTAATCTGAACAGCAGCCATGGAAGCCAAGCTGGTAACTGGCATTGTTATTCCCTGCATACTCACTGAAATTGAGTTCATTAAATGTAAAATATATTGTTTCAAAATCCTAAAACCTTCTGAAATGGTTAGAGAGCAGTGAGCTGCATCTTCTACAATCTGCCTATATTGTAGGTTAGCAAAGAGTGATTCTATAGTTCTTTAACTGTCATCTCCTGAGAACTCTTACAAGACCATTTCTGAAAAGTACGGGAACATTCACAAAGAGAAGGGAGCTTGAGCTCACTCGTCTTCTGAAGTTGTGTGGTTCTCTCCCTTCCTGGCCAGTGTGCCTCCCATCTCCACTCTTCCCTTTCCTGAGTACAACTGAACTGGTCTTTGTCCTAGACCTGTTCCGCAAGTATGTACGTAATGAAATCACAAATGGCTCCCAAACTGCTGCACAGTCAGTGTTCAGCCTTTATCTAGTTGACTACCAGAGTTATTTGACATGGTTGACTACTCTCCTTCCTTGAAATACTTACTTTTCCTGGATTCCAACACACTAAACTTTTTGTTCCCCCTTCTACTTCAATAGTTGTTCCATCTTGGTCTACTCTGCTGGTTCCTCTTTATCTCCCTGGCTTCTTAATTCTGGAAAGTCCAAGGCTCAATCCTAGAATCTGTTTTTCTTTTCTTCTTCTGCCTACACTTATTCCCCTGGTGACTGTCCCCTGTCTTGTGGCTTTCAATATCCTCAGTACTCTGGTATTAGAACTTCTATTTCCAGATTAGATTTCTCCCATGAATTCTAGGCATGCATCCTCCTGTGTACCATATATCTCTACTTAGATTTCACAGGCATCTCAAGCTTAATATGCACAAAATGGAACTCCTAATTCTACTCCCACCTCCTCAAACCTACTCTCCCAGTCTTCACCGATCTTACTTAATAGCAACACCATTCTTCTGACAGGTCAAGCCCCAAACCTTGAAGTGATCCTTAACCCCTCTCTTTCTCTCCCATCCTATGTCCAATCTATAAGAAAATCCCATAAGCTCTACCTTCAAAATATCAGCAGAATCTGAGACTGATCACCACTCTGCTGCTATTGCCCTGGTCTAAGCCATCAAACCATGCCTGGGTTGTTGACATATTAAGTGTTTTCCTTACTTCTGCCCTTGTCCTCTTCCCACCTATTTTGACACAGCAGTCAAAATGATCTTCTATGAGACCCTCCAATGGCCTCTCAGGTCATTCCAAGGAAAGGTAATGTGTCCAAAAGGGGCACAGCTTGGCCCTGTTACCTCTGATGTGCTTTCTCCCACTCTGCCTCTCACTCACTCTGCTCCTGTGTATCGGGCATGTCAGGCCCAGGCTAGCCTCTGGGCCTCCTCCTTGCTATTCCTTCTGCCTCAACCACTTTCCCCCCAGAAGTCAGCACAGCTGGCTCTGCCACCTCCTTCAAGTCTGTACTCAAAAGTCATCCCCCCAATAGGCCATTCCTGACCACCCTATTTAAAGTTGCAATACCTGTATCCTGACATCCCTTAACTTCCTTCTCTGTTTTATTTTCCTTGATGGCATCTAACAAAGTACATATTATATTTATTTATTTTGTGTCTCTTCTCATCCTCCCCCACTGGAAAGTAAGCTCTGTTCTGTATACTAGGTTAACCTAGCACCTAGAACAATGCATCCTGGTACATAACAGGACCTTGATAAATATTTGCTGAATGAATGAATAATGAGTGAGGAAATAGAAGCCCCAAGAACTTGACTGGCTCTCTCAAGACCTTACATACAGTTAGTGCCAAGGTCCAGACTGTGGTTTTCTGAGTCACTCATTACTAATACTCCTTAGATCTCAAAACTTGCTTATTACTCTTCTTTCAAGTTTTGTCTAGGTGGTGAATGGGTGTGGCCAAAGAGCTGGCTCTGTGCTCTGGGGTGGTGAGTGTTCTGTTCTTATCTCGGGCATGCCATTTCCCAAAGACCTTACCCACTGTTTCCCACCAAGTTTCACCTCCCACAGTTAAACCCAGGCTCAGAGTAATGCTGGCACCCTATGTGTTAAGTAGTATTTCATACTGAAAAGGCTGTTCAAAGGCAATCATGACTGTCTTACTACTTCTTTTAAAAGACTGGACCTAAGCCATCCCAGGGACATTAACAGCTTTCAATCCTCTAAAAACTTTCAGACAAGAAGATTCCATAATTTCCTCTATGCTTGGCAGCACTACTGCAGAAACATTCTTTATTGCACCCTGTGGTTCAGACCTAACAATAAATGCCTTTTCTTCAGAATCCTTCTGGGTCATCTGTCCTTTCTTTTTAGCACTGGAATAACAAGATCTGCCCTAAAATGTTCAGAGAGAGAGAGAGAGGGGGGGGGGGAGGGGGAGGGAGAGAGAGAGAGAGAGAGAGAGAGAGCGCGCAAGAGACAGAACTAAAGAGTGAGTGAGCGGAAGTTCTGAAATATAGTTACACCTAAGAAAGCATAAGGTTCACCTGAAGGGGCCACACTTACCCCTACCTGATAGCTGTTCTCTGCAAGAACCCTTCTGCTGTCTAGATGGTGAAAGGACATGGGAAACACACCCAAAGAAAGGTGGTAGAGCCTTGGCAATAACCTCCCCCGACAGTTTAAAATATTTATTTATTGTTGACAAAAATGTGTATATTTAAGGTATACAATGATGTTTTGATATATCTATAAACTGTGATCACCACAAACTGGTTAATATCTTGATTACTTCCCATGGTTATTATTATTATTATTTTGTGGTGAGTACAATTGAGATCTACTCTCTTAGCAAATTATGAGTATATAACACACTATTAACCACAGTCACCATGTTGTACACTAGGCTTCTAGAACTTAATCATCTTATAAATGAAAGTTGGTGTCCTTTCATCAATGTCTCCCCTTTTGCCCTACTCACCACTCCCGGCCTCTGGTACCAACCACTGTACTCTATCCGTTACCTGAGTCTGACCTTTTTTAGATGCCACATACAAGTGAGATCATGCAATATTTGTCTTTCTATGTCTGGCTTTTCTTCACTTGGCATAATGTCCTCCAGGTTTACCCATGTTGCTGCAAACGGCAGGATTTCCTTCCTTTTAAAGATGGAATAGTATTGCATTGTGTGTGTGTGCGTGTGTGTGTGTGCGCGTGCGTGCGTATACATTTTCTTTATCCAGTCCTATCTTAATAGACATTTAGGTGGTTTCCATGTCTTGGCTATTGTGAATAACACTGCAGTGAACATGGAGTACAGACATCTCTTCAAGATAATTATTTATTTCTTTCAGATATATAACTAGAAAGAAGTTGGACTGCTGGATTGCATGGTAGTTCTATTTTTAATTTTTTGAGGAACCTCCAAACCATTTTCCACAATGGCTGTATGAGTTTACGTTCTTACCAACAGTGCACCAGGGATCCCTTTTCTCCACATCCTTGCCAACACTTGTTATCTTTTGACTCTTTGATATTAGACCTTGGCAATAACCTCTTAACAGCTGCTCTTCCCTTGGTATTCTGGGAGCCAAGCAGCCCCACAGGAATGGGGCTGAATGGCAAACCCACAGCTGGCTCCATGTCTTCTAAGGAAGCACACCCCATTCCAGCCCTCCACACTCAACACACAAGAATGAACTTTGTGATTGTGATGCACTCCAGCATGAACAGCATCCAGCTCCAAATGGTTTTTGTGACTATAGCTAAGGAGGTGTTTGTTGAGCCAGCATCAATACTAATGAGCAGTGGGATAATGGCCTTGCAATGCTTCGCACATCAACCACTTTCTCTTCATCTCTTAGCACAAAACACACTTACTAATTAGAAATTAAATTATCTGTGTTATTGAACAAAAGTACTATGTACACTCCCTTCTTTTCTGCTCTTGCCTTTTTGGCTGACACACACTCCTGGGAGTGTTTTTCAATGGGGGGCCAACACCCAAGTCATGTAACTTCTGGGGACTGCCACTCCATTTTCGGGGAAAAAATCAAAAAAGCAAGACAATTCAATTACATCTTGGCTTCGGGAAGGAGGTCTCTATTTTCGTGTCTCCCCCTTCCAGTTAAGAGGCCACACTGGCACTGGGCTCTAATTTGCTGATAACCGTGCTGCCCATCAATACTCAGGATTTTAGGGTGGAACTGTACAACTGGACAAGGCTGGAAGCCAGAGTGGTGTGGGGCCTGAACCGACCAAGCAGGGGAGCAGGAGTGGGGCAGTCTGCATCTGGAAGTCTCATAGTCCACCGTGAGACTTGCATTTGGCCATGCTGGCCCCTGAGAAACACAATGGCTGTCTGGCGGGGGAGTGCAGAGGTGGGCCAAGTGTGAACGAGACTGGGGCAGGGCCAGAAGCTGATTTAAATGCAGTGACAGAATTATGATGAGGTTCGAAGATTTCCAAGAGACTAATCAAATGCTTATTCTTACATCATATGAACCACATGCCAGTTAGTTCCAGGAAGCTACTTTCCAAGGTAGTGTTTGGGATTTTTTGTTTTTTTACCACTTAATTCAAATTCTATGAAGTCATTCACTGAGCTAAGAGGGACAATGACCATAGAGCCTGCAAGGACATTTCAGTGTGTACACAGCGAGGAGAAGAAAACAATGCCCAGTACTTGGGGCCCCAGGAGGGTGCTCTGAGCAGGGAGGCAGGGCTCCTGGAGGGAGGCCTCAGAAACAACTGCAGACCCACAGAGGGAAACGCACTGGGGCTGGCTTGCATACCCCATCAACAAGTTACTTAAAGCTTCGATACTGACAACGGGAGTTCACGTTTCATAGGAAGAAAAAAGTAGATATGTCTGGAGGTTTCAGGTACGTGAGCAACTGGAGTGTTTCAATTGTTTGGAAATGTAGATGATGTCGGGACAGCAATCATTTTACACAGCTAGGAAGAAAGTAAATCAACAAACGTATCACGAGGTCCTAGTTAACTGGATCACAATCGGAAACGTCAAATAGCAGGTTTTTGGGTAGTGAGTCTACAGTATGCCTCTTACTTTACAGAGAGCCCAATGCCGAGGAAATCAGACACTGTGAGGGATCTGATCTAAAAAGCAACTTTTAGTTTAGGCTATATGCATTTACATTTTAGCTTCCTTTAACTTTTACTGCCTTGGCATTGAATTATTTATTATCATAAATAAATTCAAGGATGTCAGAATTTTAGGGGTTTTTACAGACACAAAAAGGGGCTCAGTGAGGTTAAATCAGGGTCCCAGAGGTAAGTGGGGCAGGCCAGGGCTCTGGGCATGTGGTCCAGGGAGTCTTAAGATGGGGGCCGCCAGTTATGGAAGAAAAACTAACTACACAAAATCTGATTTTGATCTGTAAATACATTTTTTTAAAGATTTTATTTATTTACTTTTAGAGAGGGAAGGAAGGGAGAGAGGGAGAGAGAGAGAGAGAGAGAGACAGAGACATCAATGTGCGGTTGCTGGCGGCCATGGCCTGCCACCCAGGCATGTACCCTGACTGGGAATCGAATCTGCGACACTTTGGTTCGCAGCCCACGCTCAATCCACTGAGCTACGCCAGCCAGGGCAATACATCTTAATATAATCTAATTTTTTGAAAATCAGTAGAAAACATAAACGAGGTGGCTCTCAAAGAGATACAGATAATAAACTAACTGTTTCATACCTCTCCCTAAGAACATTTTGGATAATTAAAAGTTTTCCAAATATTTCCAGGAAATTCTAGAGTTGGAACAAATTCAAAAGACAGTCTTGTTCCCTATCTGGAGAGGGAGGAAGGGTCCTACAGTTGACAGATGTTTTCTACAGGATAGGGACAATGCTAAGAACTTCTCTACTCATCGTTGCACCTAATAATGGGTATTTACCCCCTGAGGCAGGTGAGGAAAATCCAGCTCCATTCACAGGGTCACACCACAGCTGCCATCCTTGGCCTTCCCACATTACTCGGTGCATAAACTTCCCTACCTACCCCGGCCCCAATTACACTACCTTCGGCAATGATTTATCCTTTGGCTTCTAGTATAGGGATTGCTCTAGTTACCTACTTGTAAGTGCTGTGAGGAGCAGTAAGGAGCCTTTTATGTGGGTCCTCACTTTGTCATCTGGCCACTCTCCCACTCTGCAGCAGTCACAGCAAATGTTGTTTCACAAGGGACTGGATCTGGTGACCTTCTCTGATAACCATGTCCTACTCATCCATCGACTTGCTTTTTATGTTGAATTTGGATGCCTTTCTGTGGAGCAGGTGCTAGCCCCACAAACTCCTCCTGTATTCTACATATTCCCTTTACTCATCTATATCATTTGCCACACCTCTGGAGACATTTGGCTTTGTGAACTTGGGATTTAATGCTAGTTGTACTCATAAGAACCTCACACCAGGGAGACGAGGGTCTTTGGTTTCTCCTAGGGTTTCTGCTCAGTGGATCACTGCACAACTCTGGGACAGACCATGGATGTGAGCTGTACTCCCGAGAGGTGAGCGGTGCACAGCCTACCCAGCTGGCACTGGTGGCCCCAGTGTTGCACATTCTGCTGATGCACTGGAGATAATTCTGGCCCTGAGCACAAAGTCCAAGGCTGCTCAGTGTTACCCTTAGTCCCATGAAAATGGAGGGGAGTCAGGATGATGGCAGAGAAATTGTGTACCCAGTTCAAAGGGTGACCCATTTGAAGTCTGTCATTGTGAAGCCCATTATGAAGCCCATTGTGAATTTCTGCAGCTCAAATCATCCAAGTGAATATCATCTCTGGACAGATGGGTCCAGCCACCAGTGTCTTCAATGAACAGAAATGACTAGACTCACTAAAGTAATTAAGAAACCTGAGTAGGGTATTTTCAACAATGGTGAGAAGAGCCAAGTTTACACTTCTTAGAATCTACTATATTAACTGTGAAAATTACTGCTTGCTTTTACTTTTTCCCCAAGCAAGGTAGGTGCTGTGAATACTCTCATTCTTTAACTCTCAGGGGAAATCAAGTGCTCCTTCAATCATTTGAAACAGAAAAATCATAGCAACAGTCCCAGTGATTCAGATCCCACATGTAGGACTGTACCAAACTTTGGCTGAACTACTCAAAACCGGAAGAGTAAGTGAACTAGAAACTACAAGTGACTGTGAGCCACAGGTGGGGTTCAGTTCCCTTCAAGAAAGATGCTCTGTTCAGACTCACATCTCCAAGACCTTACATGCATCAAATCGAAACTGGCTATGACACAAACATAATGTGCGGGTGACTTGGACATCAGCCCCCTGAGTGGGGATGTGGCACAGGGTCCACTTTTGTATTCACCCAATTGTCTACAGGTCCATATGCCTCCATTAGCAATACACAATCAAACCAAACTACTGTACCTCCTCAGGCAAGCTGACCACCAAGTCATTTTTCGTCTGTCCAACCAGCGCCTGCCAGAAGTATTCACTGCACGCAGCTAGCACAGCCCGGTGGGCCCGGAACTCCTTCCTCTCCACGATCAGAGTCACGTCACAGAGAATATCCTTTTTCCGCTGGTCATTGAGGCCCAGGAGGATGTTGGTGCAGTGGACTGTGGACTCATACACATACATGGGGGAGTCAGGCTTCTCATCCACAGACATGCCGTTCACACCCTGAAAGAAAGAGAGGCCGGGTCACCACTATCTGAGTCACAAGCGAAGGTGAGAAAGAACTTCAGGGTTCCTCAGTCTCACTGCCATGAGCTGGGCAGGAAGGGGCAGAATTGCTTATTAGCATATTCATGCTCAATTCAGTGAGCTCAGGAAACATACTGGAAAGTCGTGTATTATGGCTGACTGTATCCTTTCCATTCAGCGTGTCCTTTCACCCCATGGAAAAAAAGCCAGGCCTTTTAATGGAACACCCAGTACATTTAAAACACATACTTTAAAACTTGGTAGTTTTGATCTTGGCTCACTGAAAAGAAACTTTCACGCACACATAGTCCCAATTCAAGTATTAATTTGAGCTTTGTGTTAAGTGGAAACGAATCATTTTTAAGTATTTGTAATGCTTTCTTGATTTAAATACATGTAAGCTGCTAAGTTGAAATTTGGCTAAGATACCACATATCTAATCGCATTACATAAGTTAACAAGTGATCTAAACTGTCTGTGTACGAAAGAGTCGGTGTAGCCAGCTATTGCAACTGCCCTTGGCCACTTCAAGACCAAGTACAACCAACACAATGCTACTGCTGCTCATGAAAAGCTGTTGAAAAGAAGTGGAATTGTTCTGTCATTATCCCAGCAGACTTGATGTATATCCACTTTAAGTGAACACAATATATCACAAGAGGAGTCATAAAACAGATGTATTCAATAGTGAAGATTGCCTTTACAAAAATGGTTCTTCGCTTTAAAAACTGTTCACTGACATAGTTAAAAAAACAGTATCTGTAATTAATTAGGTAACATAGTTTTTCAATAAAGTTTACTACTAGTATGAAATCCAACAGTTTTACTTTCTTATTTAATGTTTACAGCTTTCAGATACAGTGAACCACATACATTTATGGTGAGCAGTTGGATATATTTTGGCATACGTTTGCAACTGTGAAACCATGATCACAATCAAGACTGAACACATCCTTTATCAATGGAATTCTTTTTCTGCCCCTGATAGTCTTTCCCGTGCACCTCTCTGTGCCCCTTTCCCTGAAACCACAGGTCTGCTCTGACACTGTATATTGGCTGTCATTTTATATATTTTATATAGATGGAGTCACAGATTATACGCTTGTATTTTTGGCTTCTTTTACTCAGCATAGCTATTTTGTGATTCATCCATGTTGTGTGCATCAACTGTGTGCTCTTTTATTGCTGAGCAGTGTCCTATTGCATGGACAGAGTGCAATTTTTCATCTGTTTATCTGTTGATGAATGAATGGGTGCTTCCAGTCTTTGGCTATTACAAATAAAGCCACAGATTATGGTATAAATCTTTGTATGACCATATCCTTTGATCCTTTTTGTGTAAATATCTAGGGAAAGAACAGAAGAATCATTTGCTATGTATAAGTCTAACTTTTAAAGAAACTGCCCCTGTTTTCTAAAGTGGCTGTACCTTGTACCATTTCATATTTTCAGCAGCAGTGTATGAGAGTTCCAGTTCTTTAATATCCTTGCCACCACTTGGTGTGGTCTGTCTTTCTAATTTTGGCCATTCTGACAGGCACACTGTTAGATCTCTTTGTGGTTTAACTTGCTTTTCTCTAATAGAGTGAAAATGTTTAGCATCTTTTAGGTATTTATTCATCTACTTATTTTTTTGTGAAAGGTGTTTGTTCAGATCTTTGCTTATTTTTTATATTTTGTTTTCTTATTACAGGCATGCCTCATTTTATTATGCTTCACTTTATTGCACTTTAAAGATATGTTTTTTAAAAAAACTGAAGGCAAGAACCTCAAAAGAATATGACCCATTTTATTGAGATACTTACTTTATTGCAGTGGCCTGAAAACAAGCCCACACTATCTCTGACCTATGCCTGTGTTGAGTTTTGAGACCTCTTTATACATTCTGAATAGAAGTCCTTTATCAGATATGGGATTTCCAAAATTTTTTTTCTAATTTTTTCATTTTATTTTTTAATTGTATTTTTTCCATTACCATTTAGTCCCCTTATACCTGCCCTCTGCAACCCCTGCCACTGTTGTCCATGTCCATGAGTCCTTTTCCTTTTTCCTCAACCCTTTCACCGGCTTCCCTCCCCACTTAGCTGTCATCCTGCTCTCTATCTATGAATCTGTCTCTATTTAGTTTGTTAGTTCAGTTTGTTCATTCGATTCCACATATAAGTGAAATCATATGGTATCTGTCTTTCTCTGACTGGCTTATTTAACTTAGCATAATGTTCTCTAGGTCCATCCATACTATTGCAAAGGGTAAAATTTTTCTTTTTTTTTTTTTTACGGCTGAGTAGTATTCCATTGTGTAAATGTCCCATAGTTGTTTTATCCACTTATCTACTGATGGACACTTGGGCTGCTTCCATATCTTGGCAACTGTAAATAATGTTGCAATAAACATAGGAGTGCTTATATTGTTTTGAATTAGTATTTTGGGTTCCTTTGGATATATTCCCAGAAGTGGGATTGCTGGGTCAAACGCTGATCCATTTTTAAATTTTGTGGTATCTCCATAACTGCTTTCCACAGCGGATGCACCAGTCCACATTTCCACTAACACTGCTTGGTTCCCCTTTCTCCACATCCTTGCCAGCACTTGCTATTTGTTGACTTATTGATGAAAGCCATTCGGACAGGTATGAGATGGTATCTCATTGTGGTTTTAATTTGCATTTTTCTGATGATTAGTGACACTGAGAATCTTTCCATATGTCTATTGGCCTTATATATGTCCTCTGGAGAAGTGTCTACTCAGGTTCTTTGCCCATTTTTTAGTTGGGGTTTTTTTTTTTTGGTGTTGAGTTTTGTAAGCTCTTTATAAATTTAGGGTATTAACACCTTATCAGATGTATTGGCAAATATGTTCTCCCATTCTGTGGGTTTTAAAAATTTTGTTGATGATTTCCTTTGTTGTGCAAAAACTTTTAGTTTGAGTAGTCCCATTGTTTATTTTTTCTTTTGCTTCCCTTGCCTGGGGAGATATATTTAATAAAATATTGCTATGAGCAATGTCCAAGATTTTGCTGCTTATGTTTTCTTCTAGGATTTTTATGGTTTCAGGTCTAACATTTAAGTCTTTAATCCACTTTGAATTTATTCTTGTGTGTGATGTAAGAAGGTGGTCTAGTTTCAATTTTCTGCAACCATCTGTCCAATTTTCCCAGCACCATTTAGTGAATAGACTATCTTCAGCTCATTGTATGTACTTGCTTCCTCTGTCGAATATTTAATTGACTATAAAAGTGTGGGTTTATTTCTGGGCTCTCTATTCTGTTTCATTGATCTATGTGTCTGTTTTTATGTCAGTACCATACTGTTTTGATTACTATGGCCTTACAGTATAGTTTGATATTAGGTAGCATGACTCCACCAACTTTGTTTTTCTTTCTCAGGATTGCTGTTGCTATGCAGAGCCTTTTGTGGTTTCATATAAATTTTTGAGTATTATTCTAGTTCTGTGAAACTATGTCATCAGACTCTTGATAGGAATTGCATAGGCGGCTTTGGGTAGTATGGACATTTTAATGATGTTAATTCTTCCTATCTATGAACATGGTATGTGCTTCTACTTATTTGTATCTTCTTCATTTTCTTTCTTCAGTGTCTTATAATTTTCCAAGTAAGGCTTTTTACATCCTTGGTTAAATTTATTCCCAGATACTTTATTCTTTTTGAAGAAATTATAATTGGGATTATTTTCTTCATTTCCCTTACTGTTAGTTTGTTATTGGCATATAAAAATGCAACTGATTTCTGGATATTAATTTTGTATCCTGCTACTTCACTGAATTCATCGATCAGTTCTAACAGTTTCTTGGTGTAATCTTTGGGGTTCTCTATGTACAGTACCATGTCATCTGCAAATAAAGACAGTTTTACTTCTTCCCTTCTAATTTGATGCCTTTTATTTCTTCTTCTTCTCTGACTTCTGTGGCTAGGACTTCCATTACTATGTTGAATAAGAAAGGTGAAAGTGGACATCCCTGTCTTGTTCCTGATCTTAAGAGGAATGCTTGTAGTTTTTGCTCATTGAGTATGATGCTGGCAGTGGGTTTGTCATTTATGGCTTTTATTATGTTTTGGTTATTTTCCCTGTACTCTCACTTTGCTGATAGTTTTTATCATAAAAGGGTGCAGGATGATTTTTTTAAATGCTTTTTCTGCATGTACTGATATGATCATGTGACTTTTATCCTTCATTTTGTTTATGTGATGGATCACATTTATTGATTTGTGAATGTTGTACCAACCTTGCATTCCTGGAATAAATCCCACTTGATCATGATGTATGATCTTTTTGATACATTGCTGTATTTGGTTTGCTAATATTCCAAATCTTTTCTAAACTGTGGCTTGTCTTTTCATTCTCTTAATGGTGTTTTTCAAACAGAGGAAGTTTTCATTTGATGAAGTCCAAAATTCAGTAATTTTTTCTTTTATAAATCATGCTTTTGGTGTTGTATCTAAAAATATCTTTGCCTAAACCAAGCTTAAATCTTTTGTCAGACTTATACCTACATATTAACATTTAATGCAATTATAAATGGTTTTAGCTTTTAGATTTAAATTTCTGATTTTTTATTTTTAGTATACAGAAATATAAATGATTTTTGTATATTGATCTTGTATCCTACAGCTTTGCCTAACTTGCTTATTAGTTCTCATGGCCTTTTTGTTTTGGTAGATTCCATTGATTTTCTTTTTTTTTAAAGATTTTATTTATTTATTTTTAGAGAGGGAAGGGAGGGAGAAAGAGAGAGAGAGAGAAACATCAATGTGTGGTTGCTGGGGGCCATGGCCTGCAACCCAGGCATATGCCCTGACTGGGAATCGAACCTGCGATGCAGATTTTCTATGTAGATGGTTATGCTATCTGTAAATGAAGATATTGTACTTCCTTTCTAATCTGGATGATTTCAAGGTCTTTTTTTTTTGCTTTAATGCATTGGCTAGATGCATCAGTACTGCATTGTACCTGTAGTACAATGTTGACCATAAGTGGTAAGAACTAGTATCTTTGCCTTGTTTCTAATGTTAGGGGAAACATATTCAGCCTGTCACTGTTACTTATGATGGTAGCTATAGGTATTTTATAGATGGTCCTATTGAGTTATGGAAGTTTCTTTCTATTTCTCATTTGCTGAAAGTTTTTTTTTAAAAAATCAGGAATGGGTGAATGGGTGCTGGATTTTGACAAATGCTTTTCTGTCAATGTATTGAGATAATCACATAATTTTCTTTTTTAAAAGGTATGTTAATAAGGTAAATGACATTGACTTATTTTTGAATGTTATACCAATCTTACATTTCTAGGATAACCTTCACTTGATCCTAATGTATTTGCATTTTTACAAGTTGTTGGATTCCATTTCTTAACATTTCATTAGTGGGCAGTGCTCAAAACTGCAGGGGGTGGGGGCAATCAATGTTTTAGAATGTAAACGGTGTGCATAATTCATAAGAAGCAGGAGGTTTCTAAAAGACATCTCATTTTTCTAGTCCATTTATTAAGGTACCTACACCAATAAGAGAGAACCTTACTCTAAAAGATACAAAGCTGTAAGTTTTTTAGCGAAACACAAAATTAAATGAAATCAAAAGAGAAATGGAAGTGAGGTGCAGTGGAAAGAGGAGTGGACCCGTGATCTAGGGCTTTTGGTCCAGTTCTCACACTGACTAGCTTTGTGGATTTTGGATAAACCACTTTTCTCTGGACCTGTTTCCATGTCTGTAAAATGAGAAATCTGCACTAGAAGACCAGCCAACTTCATACAGATCTACAAATCTGAGTCTGAGAGTCTATAAAAGAAATATCTAGTTGATCATAGGGAGTGGGATATTGTCACATCCCTAGTTGGGAGAAGTTAGCTTTCTGTGATCTTACAAAGAGCAATTATGTAGCCTCTTTCACAGTCGATACTGCAGAGCTGGCTGCAGAGAACAGGGTGGACAATATACAGGAAGAAACCAGGACCCGAATCCCTGACTCCTAAGTATGCCAAGTTAGGAAGAGCTTCTTGTTCTGGACCATGGTATCCCTCAATAAATGGGGGAACAAGTCTGTTAAAGTGAAATTACCTTTAGGAAATGCGAAATTCAAACCTAGGAGGACATTTTGGCCCAACATCTGGAACTGACGCTATGAGCTCCTCCAGTCCTGGATATATTGGCCCAGAGGTTTGTTCTGGGAACCATGGCTGACAAAGAGAATAAATACTAAAATAATATGTCACCTGGAACTCAGAGTGGAGTTCCGCTGAAGTCCAAGTTGGGGCCTGACGACTCTCCAGACTGGACAAGGGTCTGGCCACCAGGGAGGAGCAGTGAGTCATGAATAGTGGTGAAGACAAAGGCAGTGGATGGGCTCTCAGTTTCAGCTCACAAGCAAGATGCTCCCTTTCTGGCTCTAGGAAACCTGCAGTGGTGGCGGGGCTTAAGAAAAGAATCCATATCCTGGTATTAGGGCAGGTTTGGGGAAATAAGGGAGGTGTGGCAATACGCGCACCCTGAATCAATGAAGCAGGCTATGATAATTACATGAATGTGGATGTCTATTTTTTGGACTAAACCTTACAGGGAGTTTTAGAAGACATTTATTTAAAAACAGATCTGTTCATCAAATGTTATAATCTAAATCCTATTATTTCCAGGAAGCTGTAACTAGACTTTAACCTGACTGAGGCTATTCTTGATTTTATTACATTATTCCTGGATAATCCTTCCCTATGCTACGCCAGCACCACTCTATTCCTCTTTGCCTTTACATTCCTACTAGATCTCATCATTTTCCTTCCTGTTGGCCCCTTTTCAAGCATAACGGGACATACTGTCTCTTCTTCTTTTAGAAATTTAGAAATCAGCCAGCCTCCCCATCCTTTGATTATCATGGGTGCTCTTCTAGGAACTCCTCCAATTTGTCTGTTTTTGACTGACTAATGCCAACCTGAAATCTGTTTCTCCTATCACTGCATTATGTTCCATTGAGTTTTCTTTTTTTCACATGCCTTACTAATATTCATTAAATAACATTTTACCCCTAATGCAGCAACTTCTGAAATCTTTAGCAGGATCCACAGGATCTAAGAATGAGATAATTTGTAGTGAGTAACAGAGCCCAGAATAGCACTTATGAGTCTAACAGTCAGTCTTCATGTTATGCATTAGACACTACGTTAAAGTGTGCAGGCATCAGCTGAAATCAGATGGTAAAGGAAGCTTTCCAAAGGTTCTGATTTGGGTTTTGGCTGGATCTTATTCTTCTTTTTGTAGGCCAAAAAACCCCAGCTGCACATGGACATATACATATACCCCAATCATCTTATCATATGGTTTAGCAGTAAAAGTTAGTTACTATTATTTTATCATGCTGTGTTCATGTCCTCCAAAAGCTACACAGAAGACTTTCAGGACTTCCTGTAAAGATGGGGGCGCAGTTAAACACGCTTTGCCTCCTCACACAACCACAAAGAGAATCACAACTATATCTCAAAACAAACAATAACCAGAAATGTCAGAAAATCAAGCTGTACGGAAGTCTAACAACCAAGGATATAAAGAAGCCACATTTATCCACACAGGTAAGAGAGGCAGAGTTACAGAGGCTGGTCGAGAGGTGTGGAAATGCAGTGTGGTGTGGAAAGGCAGTGGTGGAATGGGTGGTCACACACTCACATGTGGTGGATAAAATTTGGGAGGGATACCTTGGGAGCAAGCAATCCCAGCCCAGGTCAGACTGCACAGCCCAGTGTTCCAGCACCAGGAAGATAGATCCACATAACTTCTGGCTGTAAAAACCAGTAGGAGTTTGGGAGGCAGAAGAAACTGCCAGATTTTCAGGAGAGTCCATTTGAAAGGCCTGCATGGAATTAGAACATACGTAAACCCACCCACTCTGGGATTCACCACCAGGGCAACAGCTGGAAGGGCACCAGTTGCATACAGGAAGTTAGTGAAGTGACTGGAAACATGGAGAGTTCCAGGCAAACCTCCAGAAGCCAGGCAGTGGGACTGTCCCCCCTTAGAGCCCTCCCCCTCACAGAGCCACCAAGCGGTGAAGTGGGTTGCCCTGCCCTGGCGATTACCTAAGGCTCCACCCCACACAATTTATAGGTGCCTTTTCTAAGACAGGGAGTCAAAGAAGTTCTACCTAACACACAGAAACAAACATAGGGAGGCTGTCAAATTTAGCAGGCAAAGAAATATGGCCCAAATGAAAGAACCCAACAAAACTCCAGAAAGAGAATTAAATGAAATGGAGATAATCAATCTATCAGATGCAGAGTTCAAAACAGTGGTGGTCAGGATGCTCAAAGAACTCACTGAGTATGGCAAAAACATAAGGGAAGAAATGAAGGTTATACTAAGTGAAATAAAGAAAAATCTACAGAAAACCAACAGTGAAACGGATGAAGCTGAGAATCAGAACAACCATTTGGAACACAAGGAAGAAAAAAAAAGCATTCAATCAGAAAAACAAGAAGAAAAAATAATTAAAAAAAAACAAATATAGGCTTAGGAACCTCTGGGACAACTTTAAACATACCAATGTCTGAATTACTGAGGTGCCAGAAGGAGAAGAGAAAGAACAGGAAATTGAAACTTATTTGAAGAAATAATGAAAGAAAACTTCCTAATTTGGCAAAGGAAATAGAGATACAAGTCCAGAAAGCACAGAAAGTCCCAAACAAGTTGGACACAAAGAGGACCACACCAAGGCAAATCATAAATAAAATGCCAAAGGTTAAAGGTAAAGAGAGAATCTTAAAAGCAGTGAAAGAAAAGCAGAGAGTTACCTACAAAGGAGTTCCCATAAGATTGTCAACTGATTTCTCAAAATAAACTTTGAAGGCAAGAAAGGACTGGCAAGAAGTATTCAAAGTGATGAAAAGCAAGGGCCTACACTCTAGATTACTAGATTACTCTACCTAGCAAAGCTATCATTTAGAGTGGAAGGGCAGATAAAGTGCTTCCCAGGTAAGGTAAAATTAAAGGAGTTTATCATCACCAAGCCCTTATTATATGAAATGTTAAAGGGACTTACCTAAGAAAAAGATCAAAACTATGAACATTAAAAGGGAAATGATTCACAACTATCAACAACTGAGGTACATTTACATAATGGAATTCTATGCAGCAGAAAGAAAGAACCCTTTGTGACAGCATAGATGGAACTGGAAAGCATTATGCTAAGCAAAATAAGCCAGGCGGTGAAAGAAAACTACCATATGATCTCACCTTCAACAGGAATATAATCAACAAAACAAACAAACAAGCAAAATATAACCAAAGACACTGAAATAGAGAATAGGCTGACAGTGACCAGAGGGGAGAGGGGAGGGAATTTCAGGGGAAGGGGGGAAGGGTTTGAAGGAACAAGTATAAAGGACACATGGACAATAACAAGGGGCGGGGTGAAGACAGGAGGGAGGTGGGGAGGGTTGGGGGCGTGGGCTGGGATGGGGGTAAAGGGCAGAAAACTGTACTTGAACAACAATTAAAATAAAAAAAGCAAACAAATAGTACAGGAACAGAATCATAGATATGAGGATTATTTTCAGGGTTATCAGCTGGGAGGAGGAAGGGGGAGAATGGAGGAAAAGGTACAGGGATTAAGAAGTACAAATTGGTAGGTACAAAATAGATAGGGGCAGGTTAAGAATAGTATAGGAAATGGAGAAGCCAAAGTACTCATATGTACAACCCATGGGCATAAACTAAGTGGTGGTGGTGGGGGATTGCTGAAGAGAAGGGAAGTACCAGGAAGAAGGAGGCAAAGAAGAAAAAACTGGGAAAACTGTAATAGCATAATAAATAAAAAATATATATTTTTAAAAAGCTACATATACCGCTACTCTTACCAGTAAAAGATATACTATTAATGAAGGCAAACTCACTTATTAACTCATTCATTCATTCTTCATTCATTATTGGGTTATATTCAGAAATTAAATATCTAACAGTTCTGAAGTAAAAGTATAAATCAAAGAACTAAAGAAAGAAAAAAATCTACAGTGGGAAATCTGAAAAGCTGTAATTCACAAAAGAGTAGAATGTTAAGTTTTTCAGATAACCTGTCATGTCTAGAATGTTTCAGATGAAAAGAAATGAATACCTCTTGCAGGTAATGAGAAAGACCAAATTATAAACCATTTCACTTGAACTTCAAACCACATTTCCTCTAGAAACAGTGCATTGAGTAAATACTTCCGTGAATGAAACACTAAATTATTTAGTAATTGCTTAGTAAACTTCTGACCTTATTAAGCATGCTTTTTAAGAAAGTTATTTATATGAAATAGTAAGGGTTAGTTTTTATAAAAGAAAGTTACCAAGTCTATAGAAATTTTAGCATTCATAGTACCATTAAAACTACCACATTATTACTTTTGGATTGGAAACACTTTGCAATCACATCAAGACCCAAACTTCTTACTTAGAGTGGAAAGCAATCCAATTTCAGTATTTTCTAATGGAAAACTGCAGTGCCTGTCACTTAATGTCTCTAATGCTTTCAATAGCTAAAGTAAGGGCCTGACACAGAGCAGCTAAAACATGCCATGTTCTTTATTTACTGAAACACTCCATCTGCGTGTGTATTAGTCAGTTCCAAGGGAACTGAAATTTAAGGCTGTTGTTAGGAGGAAGCACTTGCAATTGTATCATCAGACCCTTAATAGCTCGGAATGATTCTTGTGCTTCAATATAAACTTCCATTTTCCTTGAACTTTCAGGAGGAAGTTCAATTTACTGACATAGTTTGTGACAATGTTTTTTACTACACACTTGAAAAATATTTAAAAAATTAGGGAACATCAAAATAAGCCCTGATTTTTTTTTGTAATTTTTGTTGATGTTGCTTCACTTGTTCTTTTCTGAAACATTTTAAAAAAGATATTTATTTATTTATTTGTAGGGACAGCAGAATGGAGGGAGACAGAGAGGGAGAGAAATATCAATGTGTGAGGGAAGTAGTCACTGGTGCCTCTCGCAGGCCCCTAGTGGGGCACCTGGCCTGCAACCCAGGCATGTGCCTTGACTGGGAATCGAATCCCTGACCTTTGGTTCACAGATCAGCACTAAATCCACTGAGCCATGCCAGTCAGGGCTCACTTGTTCTTTTAAACAGATCAAAATAAAAAAAAATAATGCAAAGTTCCAAAATATCCCATAATAAAATAGTGACAACTACTAGCACTTATACATATAAGTGTACACTACGTGAAGACTCAGGATGTGACAGAGGCTGAGCTAGAAGAAATACTAGACTGCTGGTAGCAGACTGTATGTATTTAATCTAAAGGTAATAAAGAATTAAAGATGTACTGCACACTCATCACACTGCAAAGCATTAGAGAGTTTGGCAGTATCAAGTGTTTGTGAAGATGTCAAGTAGCAGGGCTCTCATGCACTGATAGTTGGTTCAGCCTCTTTGGAAAACAGTTTGGCATTATCTGGCAAAGTTGAAGAAGGGTACAGATTATGACCCTGTAATTCCACTCCTAGGTTACACTCAGGAGATGCTCCTGCATGTCTGCAATGGAAACTCTATAAGAGTGTTCATAGCAGCACTGTTCAGCACAACTCCCAGCTGGAAACGCCACAATGTCCGCCAGCAGCAGAATGAATAAATGCACTGTGATGTATTCATGTAATGGAAGAATACTAAACAAATTTGAGCCACATGCAACAACATGAATGAATCTCACAAAACTAGTGTTGGATACTGAGCCAGAGAAGCAAGACACAAAATAAGAACATACAACTGAATTTGATTTATATTAAGTTCAAAAATGGGCAAAATGTAAACATCTGGGGATACATACGTAGATGGTAAAACTACACAGACAAGACTCAGAGGTTCTGTTTGTGGGGAGAGCTCTGTTGTGGGAACACAGCACGAGGGCTCTCAGGGGCGCTGTCACAAGGTCCTATTTCTTTTTCATTTAAAAAATTATTTATTTATTTTTAGAGAGAGGGGAAGGGAAGGAGAAAAAGAAGGGAAGAAACTACAATGTGTGGTTGCCTCTCACACACCGCCCACTGGGGAGCTGGCCTGCAACCTAGGCAAGTGCCCTGACTGGGAATTGAACTGCGACCCTTTGGTTCTCAGCCTGAGCTCAATCCCCTGAGCCACACCAGCCAGGGCAGGGTCCTATTTCTTGACATCAGTGATAGGCAGATGGGTATTCAGCTTGTGTTAGATTGTATATTAGTCTTACACACTTTTTATATCTGTGTTCTGTTTTATAATTAAAAAATACTCAGCTATCCCTACGTTAAAATTGTAGGAAAGGGTTAACAACTCAAGTAATCTGCCTCTGGTTCAGTGACCTAATTACAAAGGTCCTAGGGTGGACTTTGGTTTTAAATGAAAACACATACCCACAACTGATAGCCTACAATTTAAGGTCAAGAGGGTCCTTAACGGCAATCAGATCTAACCAAATCCAAATGGAAGGTTTTAAATCAGAAGCTGAAAAATTGGGCAGAATGTGGGACAAAGCCTTTTGGGAGGTGGTGAGAAATCTGAGCCCAGGCTTTTGCTTCAGAGCAAAACTCTTCTCCGAGATCCTTGTTTCATCTGTGAAAACCAAATCACTTCAATGCACTTCCACTTCCTTATCATAAAATGAGGAAATGCACTAGGTGACCTGGCAATGTTTCTCTAGTTCTAATTTCTATGGTTCTATGAAAGTACAGAAATTTAGGAAAGATCTGAAACATGAGCTCTCTAACGACAGTTCTTGAGAAGGCTTTTTTAGGAAGTTAGAGATGCTCAAAAATAATACAGCTAGCTGGGTAGGAAAAATGCCATCACATAATTTTTGGGAGAGATGAAGAAAAAAGGAAAACCCACCCAATGACAGTTTGAACTTTTCTCCCTTATAAATAAAGTCAACTCGAAGGAAGGATGAATCAAGGGCCAATTTTCTCATGTCAGCGTAACAGAGTACTCAGAGGTACAGGTCAGCACTGTACAGGTCAGCACTGTGTTCTCCATGCTGCCCCAGCCCCAAAAGTGCTCTGCTTGGCAGGACAGGTTCTCACAAGCTGTCTCACATATGTGGCTACAGAATCGCATAGGGTGTCCATCCTCTCTCCTGTCTGAGTCTCCACTTGGTGACGTCAGGCAAGATCACACTGTTTCGGGACCAGAGAGAAGGCCATGGCTTGGGTTTCACAACAACATAGTGCACACACTGTCATCTCTAGATGAAAGAATGGCATGCTTTGAAATCAGTGTGTGAAATGGACTCTATGCCAGGTCGCCTAAGATCTGTGATTATTGCTAATGGAAGTTGGGTAATGGTGGCGGTGTGGGCGTGGGCAACAGAGCAGGGTGGGCAGGGAGACTGTGGAATTCGGGATTGGCAGATTTGTGATCATCTACCCTGCTCTACTTTTCTATATTTTGATGCTGGCTTTTGGTTCTTTGATGGTAATCCCCAAGGTAAGAGTACAGTCAAAACCCTCATTTATTCTGCTGAGGTAGCCCCTTTTCTCTCCCGGGTGAGTTTTCTTTTCTATCTTGTCATTCCCAGTTTGTCTCGGATGCTACCTCTTTGTATCTATGTTCTCCATTTATATTCATTTCTCATACATCAATCTCTGTTTCCTATTAGCATTTGCTTCTTGCCTATTAGAAATTAGAGGACAGAGAAAAGTCATTTCTTTCCTACATTTTTCTTTATCAGGGCATCTGTGTGAAATATTCTTTCCCAGGGTCCCCTCCCCTCTCCTCCCAGCCAGAGGAATATTACCCTAGAGCTCCATGCTGCTAATGTGAGAAGAAATGATGAACAGTGATTAGGAGGCTAAATGAGGGTGGTGGAACCTATTTACTTCATTAAGGTTCCTTCAGGGAAAATGCAAGGACGGGGAACTGAGAGGGAAGGGTTAATACTAAAAGAATAAAAGATCCATTTGACTCAGAGCAATCTTCAGTCTGCCTGGATTCCATCAGACGCCCTTCTCCATGGGGAAATCAGTACAGAGAAATGACATGCAAAGTGCGCCATAAAGCATCTGAGTCAAACCAGAGGGAGGATGACTCAACGGATCATTTTACATTTTAATAGAAGGCACTGCAGATTTGTACCTAGTGCACAGTTCAACACAGGGCGTGCGTCCCCTCCCCAAAACTTCTCCATTGGGTGGGAGGGGAGTTCCCAGAACCTGACAGAAATTATTCTGTTTTAGAAAAGAACCAAGTCAAAACTCACAACACAGAATCAAAGAGTAAGAAAAGACAACAGATAGTCAAATGCAGAAAAATGGGGAGATTGTAAGTCTGTCTAATTCTAACTTCAGCATTACTGTCAAACCTAAGACTGTCCAAAACTGAACTCAGCCATGACTGGACTTCAAATCTGACTGGGGGAGGGAGGTGGGAAGATGGTGGGAAAGAGGAAAGGAAAGAGGGAGAAAAAAGGGAGGAGAGAGGAAAGACGAGAACATTTAAGTGTTACACTTAAACAATTTTACTCCTTAAATTAACTTCAAAAGACTTTACTGTGCAATTACTGTCAGAAGTTTACCCACAAGGTCGGTGACAATGCTGGGCTTGGGTGTCCATGCAAAGTCAAGAAACAGTATTAGCCATGCCATTGTTCCCAGCTTGCTCTCTGGGCTAGTTATTGCTTACAGGTGCTGACATGCAGACCTGGCCAATGGTAGATCCACCTGACCAGGAATTATGCTGCTAAAGACTGGATTATCAAATCTAACTCCTTTGAGGGGGGTGACCTCCAGGTGTGCTTATGACAGAAAGGTCTGCCTGTACACAAGAGTATCTACAGTTACGTGGCCGTTCATCCTTGTGATCTCTGTCAGTGCCTGTCCTGCTTCCTGAGAGGGCATGCTGCTTATAGGTGGGAGAGAAAACAGAAGTGAGTCACTGAGGTTTGGCAGAAATACAGCTTTCACAGAAGAGGTTCTTTTTTAAAAGTTTTATCTTCACCTGATGACATTTTTTTCATTGGTTTTAGAGAGAAAGGAAGGGAGCGAGAGAGAAACACCAATTGGTTGCCTCCCGAACACACCTGGACCAGGGATCGCATGTGCCTGGACAGTGGATTGTACATGCTCCACTGGAGATCAAACCTGCAACCTAGGTACGTGCCCTAACTGGGAACCAAACCTGCAACCTTCAGCCATGGGATGATGCTCCAACCAACTGAACCACACTGGCCAGGGCCAGAAGAGGTTCCTAATAACAGGAAACTTGTTTCTTTCATGTATTGGGGTCTTTGGGACAACATGGTTCTGTTCTGAAATATCCTTTCTGCAGGAATGCAAGCTGGGATGGGTGAAGTTTATATTGCAAGATGATTCACCAGATAACTAGAACAATCAAAACTCAGCACTCAAGGCAGGCAGCACCTAATCGAGGCAGAGAAGTCATCCAGATCAAGGGTCCTTTAGGGAAGTGTTCTGGAAAAGCTTGTATTTGTCTGCTGAAGCCCGGGTACCTTCGCTCTTGTTTTTCCATTTAAACATGATTAAAACCATGAGGCTAACCCGTTGGTCGGCAGTTTGTTAAATCCTACATCAGGTAATAAAAGCACTTGGACCATCTGTCACCATACAGGAGATCAAATGGAGCTGGAATATTAGCACACATGTGAAATAGTCTCCTGGGAGTATGGGGAAAGGCAGGAGGTCAGTGAGGAGACACTGGGTGGAGGGGAGGGGAGGGGAGGATGTGCTCGAAGCCTTCCAAGTCCCTGTCCTGTCCTTGGCAGCTTCTCAGCATAATGACTGTTATCAAAAGGCAGGGACACTAATGCCTGCTGACGGTGATGATGCTGTTTAAAATATAAATCCTTTTATATGCCTACACTACACCACCACTCACGCACACCATTTATACCCCACAAGACAGGATTCAGATAATGCAAAGTATATTAAAGAAAGGATCATTTAGGGGGGAGAAAACACTCTTTCCAAATGGTCAGAAAGGGGTGTGACGAGGGCCAGCCCTCTGACCAGGTGACACTGGATGAGCACAGAAAAGCACCAGTCAGGAAGAGACTTCTCAGCCCTTCCTGACTCTACAGTGTACCTGCTCCCCACGTCTCCTTCTACCCCCAGACAGAGTGGCCTCCGTGCGAGTCCCTGCTCTCCCACTTCCTAGCTGTAGGGCTTTGAGTACATTTGTTAGACTCTGTAAGCCTTGGTCTTTCCATCTGCAAAATGGCTATGTGAAGATTAAATGAGACAAAGCAAAAGGTATTTGGGATGGTCTTTGTTTTACAGCTCACACTTCACAAATAAAAGCCATTGTTAGGAAAAGAAAGTTATTTTTTTTGCGCATTACATCAATTTGTAGTTCTGCACAGATTGAGAGTTTCTTATATTGAGCAAACCTGGGCTGCATGAAGAATGATGTATGTCTTTGCTTGCTAGATTCTCCTGCTAAACTTAGGGAGAGGCCAAGCTGTTTGACTCCCATCCATGGTCTGTGAAAAAATTAAGGAACAATGTGTGAAATCTGGTGCTTTCTGGCAAGTTGGCAATGACACCGTGGCAGCCTTCCCTCGGTAATATCCCACATTAATAGTGAAGGTCAAATAAGGCAGTGGACCTGGGAGCTTTCTGAGAAGTTTAAAGTACTCTACTTGCATCAGGAGCTATCCTCACCACCATCTGACTAATTCTACACATACTTATATCGAGAATGTCTGCTTGTATGGGCACTTAACCCTCATAATTTCTCTTTCATGTCAAGAGAAGGCATCTGGCAGATAGGGGACTTGTATTGCTTCTCATCTAATAACATTTCTTAAAAGATTCTATCCTCTCATATTTACTAAATGTGTGGCTTTGAATAGTCTACCTTCCTATTGCAGGCTTCCCTGTTTTCTCTCTGCTACCTTTGCCTATGTTTCATACAAGTCAGAACCCTCTCTCATGGTGAGAGGCAGTGTGGGTGCAGCACTGATAAGCCACACTGTGGAGCAGGTCTGCCGGTATCCAAGCACTGACTGCTATGCCCCTCGCACCACACAAGCACTTTGTAAGGTTTCGTCATCTGTAATCCAGTTGTTATGAGGAGTAAGCACAAATAGGGAAAGCGCTGTAACAATTCCTGGAGTCTGGTAAGCACTCACTAAATACCGTCTACAGTATGGTATACAGAGACAGTGAAGTGTAATGGTTGAGAATCAGGCTTGGAGCCAGGCTGCCTGGCTTTGAATCCTGACTCACTAGCTGCAGAATCTCTGGCAAGACACTTAATGTTTGTGTGCAACTTGTACAAAAAAGGTATGATAGAGCACGCCCATGTGGTAGGGCCGGGAGGATTAAAGCACTACATGGCTTTATTTGTTCATTGGTTCATTAATTCACTCATTCAACATACAGTGTTCAATAAAATTAACTCTTGTTTCTCAACTATACTACCTTTCTCCATTCACTTTTTAATCCCAGATTGCCGATGACTTGTCCTTTTTTCACACTGGCATCTCCTGCCTTCCCTGCCTACATAACTCAGACTCTCCCAGCCATCTTCCCGTCTCCTGGTATTGCAACAGTTTCCAGGCCACGTGGATTTAGTGTAACTGGAGCGGGGCTGGAAATGTGCACTTTAACCCCCATGGTAGCTGATCCAAGGCAGCCCTACAAATCAGGAATGCCTGTCTAGCCACGTCCTGGAGCTTGATGACATGGCCACTTAAGTTCTGTGTGTCCTTATATGAGAAAGGAATAGAAAACCTGCCTTCCAAGAGATTGTTTTGATCAAAGGTGATGGCTCACACTCTGACCTCCTTCAGGTCTTTGCTCAGACATCGCCTTCTCAGCAAGGCCTCCTTGACCACTCTATTTAAACCCCAACCCCAGCCTGCACGCTACCCGCCTTCCCTGTCTTCTGTTACTTTTGTTTCTGCTAAGGTCTCCTTCAAACCTCTTCTCACATCTTACTTTGCTCTCTGGAGCTGCCTGTCTTTTCTGGGCCGCCAGGTCACCTTGCCTATCCATTTACCCACAGAAAATTTAGTCTATTGTGATCTCCATGAATGCTAGAGGAAACTAATGATATACCCTCCAAGATACGCAACCAAGATAATGGGAAGGTACAAAAGCTATAGGAAAAGCTTAAGACTGACACAATGAAAGAAAAGCTAACATTTGTAGAGTTTCTCAGTGCAAGGGTCTTAAATGTGCCTTATTTCCAAAGCTTTCTAGGCTCAACTATTCACAAACAGTGAGACATATTCTTTATCCATTGGTCCCGTACATTTTGGGTCCTTGCAGAGTATAATTTAGCTGTTCTACCCTGGTAAAAGCCTCCTTGATCCTACTTCTGAAAGATGGCTGTGATTCCCTCCCCCTATGTTGGCAGCCTCCCATCTCAAACCGGCAAATAGAGGCCAATCATGCCCTCCACTTCAGCAGCACCTAAGCCTCCCAGCCCTCAGGAGATGATGGGCACAGAGGACCTCCAACTGCATCCTCAGGACAATGCTTCTAGAGTATGACCAAGCTGGGCAGGACCAACACCCTGGCCTCTGCAGCTCTGGGACCACACATGGCACGGGAGGGCCTGGGATTCAGAAAAGATGATAGAAGGGAGGTTTCTGATCTTCATTCCAAAATCAGACAAGCACAAAGGGCACTGAGTAACTCTCCCTGAAATGCTACAAACTGTGCCTTAGTTCCACTCACTGTGGTTTGAGGACAAACTCCTCTTTGGTAATTTACAATTTGGAATTGTAAGACACCGGAGCCGACACAACCAATGTAAAAAGAAATCGCCCATGATCTTCCTGGGAAAGTGGAGGTGCATCTGCACTGCAATCCTCAAGAACAATCTCTTGTGGATGGTTTTCTGATCAACAGAAAAGGACTGATTGAAAAACAGCATATGCATTGTGAAGCTCCCTATAACAATGCCTTCAAAATTCTCTGGAAAGAAAAAATACGTTCACCTGTTTTTTTTTAAGTGTATGCTTCTAAAGGAGACACTTGAAAACCAGAAAAAGCATCACCCTTCTTAAAAAAAATCAAATAAAATGGCACAGCAGAAGTTCACATAAAATACCCAACAATGTTTCTTTTCAACAGAACCCAGGCTGAGTGAAAGACATTCTTGGATTCTGAGCATTGGCTGGTTACCTAGGTTGCAAAGGACATGGGGAGAGACTCACACCAGGAATTCTTAGTTAGAATGCCAGTCAAGGAGAAGTTCATAATCCTTTCAGATTTTAAATTCTGTGTGGCTATGTGGGGGGAAAGCATTTAGTATTTGGGAGAATTGGAAAAGAAGATTAGACCAGACTTTGTCCATAAAGATGTGCTCCACTCTGAGTTATGCTCATCAAAGGCAGAGGGAAATGGCTTTTCAGGCTACAGCACTCTTACTCTCTTTTTGAAACAGTGGTTTTATGGAGGCTGTTCGCTGTTTCATTAGCATGGAAACTGATGCACAGAGAAGAATACCAACTGTATCTAGTACATTAACCTGATATCCATAACAACATCTGATTACTTAAAACTGACCAGATACACAATCTATTAAGATTTCTTAATTATTTGTATGTGTTCACAGTTATTGTTTTCTTTCAAGAAAACATGAAAGGCTTAATGATTAATACACTAATTTCAAAAGCTTTCTCATACAGACTAGACTAGCCTTGCGATCTTTACAGAATGATCATTACTTAGTTAATGAACTCAGCACACTGAACATTTTTCAGCCACCTGAAACTCTCAAGTATTGTGTGAATTTTTGGCCAATTAATTATCAATTACAACATCATAAAACATTAGCACAAAAATAGGAATAATGAAATTTAATTATACATTATTCTTTTGAGTTGCTGCAAATACTATACAAGACTGATTCTGATTAATAATTCATTCAGCAATAAAGTATCAGGAAAGATAATTATGCAGTGCCACAATTCTCACACTGATTTCTATAATTACAGATTACAACAGTGTTAGCAATTTAAAAGGTTAGAGAGCTGTGGTAATTTGCTATGTCATCCTCAGTTATATTAGTGTCTCTCTTTGAGCACCAAAGATAATTGAAAATATAATAATGGACCAAATCAGATTGCTTGCCCATGTTCTGCTCACCTAAAATACCACCAACTTGAGTACATTAGTAAAGTCAAGTCCTTGATAATTAACCTCTTATGTTAAGTAGCCTCACTATTCACATTTGGTTACAGGAGATGGAAGGGAGAAAATATGTAGGTATTCATGCTGAAATGTGCAAACATAGAAACACAATCTGTAGAAAAGATATAACATGGATACAACTAAATTTGGTATACGATTTACATCTGGTGTGACTATGAATATCCATATATGTATATCTACGTAATTACCCCTCAGGTAATTAGACCTACCAAGAGATCCACATAATGGAAGTTGAGTGTCTTTGGCAACACAGTTGAGTAAATAGCACATGAGGAGATTCAAAGTTTATACGATTACCCTCTCTGGGTTGTTTATATGAGGCCTGGGATAAGTCCAGCCTCTGTTAATGTAACAAGAGCAGTTTGCATGACATCGATGTAACCTGGCAGCCAAGGAGAGTGGACTGGAATGCACATGTGTGAACTTCACTGTACTAGTCAGTGGGGTCAGGAGACACTGTTGAGTGAGCATGGGTACTGTGTGGCTGTCACTTTCAAAGTGACTGAGTGAGTAGAGCAATGAATCTGCATCAAAGTTTTTAAGCTTGAATATTCCTCTGCAGAAACTATTCAGATGATTCAGAAGGTCACATCTATGGGTTACCAGTGATTGACAGCTTCATTGTGACAAGGCATCCACTTATGCATCACATTTCATGGAGAGTTTTTGGACATCAAATCACCTAGGCGACTTCACCCCTCTACAACTCAGATTTGGTACCCTGTGACTTCTGTGTTTTCCTAAAACTAAAATCACCTTTGAAGGGGAAGAGATTTCAGACCTTTGATGAGATTCAGGAAAACACAACAGGGCAGCTGATGGCAATTTGGAGAACTGTGTGAGGTCCCAAGGTACCTACTTTGAAGGGGACTAGGGCATCATTGTCCTTTGTACAATGTTTTTTGTATCTTTTATCTTTTTCAATAGAAGTCTCTGTTTTTCACATTACATGGCTGGATACCTTCTGGACAGAACTTGTATACTGTGACACAACAACCTACTCTTGTCTTTGGGGATGAAAATAGACTCATCCTGCTAGAAACTTACTCTCTTCTGCTTTCATTCCTTGGGAAAAAATACCTGGCTAGCAACTGATTACCTCTTCCCACAATCAGTATTTAAATAAAATTTTCATCTGGAGATAAGTCCACACAAACCAAACATACAGTTTCACAAATAAAAAAATCATTTTCTTCTCTGCTCTTCTGGATACTTTTTGGAAGAGATGCATTGTTAACACATCGTGGCTTTTCTCTCCCAAATGCCTTAAAAATCCAACTAACTTCATGACTGACTGATATAGAAAAACAGATGGAAAATTCACTGGGATTAAAGCCTTAAGCCTTATTTAAATAAACACCAGCAGAGATTTCTATGTGTCTTGTTGGGACTGGAGATTCCTTCTCCTAGAGTTTGCCAGGGTCTGGATTCCAGATTTCATTATAGCTGGCCCCCAAAAGATATAGGGAGACAGGGGAAAAAAAGCAAGGTTCCATTCTAATGTTAGAAGGGACTTGTAGGTAGATCATCTGATGGAATTTGCTCCCTTTACAAATAGGGAAATTTAGGCTTAAAGAGACTGATTTACTTGAGATGCCAGAACTATTTAGTAAAAGAAACAGAAGAACCCAAGAGTTTCCGACTCCCGGGCTTCGACTATACTATATTAAAGAAAATACAGGAGGAGGAGGTATGGCTCAGTGCACGGGGACAATTTTTATCCCAAAATTAAGCCCTTTTATTTATATTTCCAAAAGGGGGATAAGTATAAAATAAGGGGAGGGTGGAGGAAAAGTAAGAGAACATCACAGAATTGCAGCTCTTCGTGTCTTTCTTCAAATACAAATAAAGTGGGGTTCCTCTGCATCATGAGCACGACTATAAAACAAGGCACTGTTTTCACTGGGGCCGCATCAGCTTTCTTCCTGGGTCACAAGCAGGCGGCTGGTATAAGATCGTGCTGTATGATGCCACACTGAAATGCAATGTCCTTCCCCGCTTTTCAATACTTCCTTCTCAAAGTCTTCCTTCAGGTGGGGCAGTCAAACAGGCCCCCTGCATATTTCTGTGAATCCGTTGATGGATTTGCCGGGAGACTCCTAGCAGGCCACACTGTTCCCTGTTTTAAGTAGTAGACATTCAAGCTTGTGACAGGGAATAAAACTGGCAAGTAGACTTTGGCCCCACATTTGCAAGGTCTTGTACGGTTCTGAACTTTGAATTTTTTGAATGCTTTATTATGAAAGATTTCACACTTATAGAAAAGTATAAAGAACCTTACAGTGGACACCATATATCCACATTTAGATTCTACAATTAATATTTTACTATGCTTATTTCACTGCACATCTATCCATCTATACCCATCCCTCTATTCATATGTCAATATATCTTATTGTTTCTGTGCATATCATTTGCTAGAGTTCTAGATTTGCTTATAGTTCTTTTCTTTTGGGGAAGAATTTACATAAGATGAAATGCACACATTTTAAGTGCACACTCACTGGGTTTTGATAAAGATATATCTGATCCTTATCAAGCTATAAACTATAATTACTCTGGAAAGACATCCCATCCCAGTCAGTCCCCACTGCCCAAGGCAACCACTTGTTATGATGTTTTCTAATACAGACTAGTTTTGCCTGTCCTAGAACGGTTGAACTTTGAAACTATTAAAGGCCTCAGTCAACAGTTAAATGGCTAAATATTGTTCTCCTTTTCTTCCTTCAGCCGACAAAATACTTACTGAGCACTCACAATAAGCCCCCACACGGGAAGCCAGTGACAACAAAATAATTATTGCATTAAATTAAGAAAATAACTTCAATGGTGGTGAGAATTGTGGAATTAATTATACCTCAAGGGCGACTCAAGTGCCCAACCAAAAGGGAAGCCACACACCACACCCTGTGTCTGTTACTCATTTGGAAACTTGCTGACTCTTTCACAGAAAAATAAAACCCATCCCCATGCCCAGTGGAAAATGAAGGCTCTACAAGATTCTTGGAATAAATCTGAATAATGAGGATGCTTTTGAAAAAAGCCCCTCTTCAGACCAATACCACGGCTCTATGAGGAAGATGAATGGTCTTATTGCACCAACCCTACCCGTAAAGACCAGCCCCTAGTTTTACAGAACTGTACAATCGCAAAGAAGGCTACCAAAAGAGCCAGAAGGCTTCTCGTGCACTTTATTTTGATCTCACTATGGGCAGTCAGTGGATTAGGCCCTTATTTTCCGGCGGCTACGTGATTGGCAAGATGATGACACCCTTGGTGGACACAGCATTGGGTTGCTTCTCTCTGCAAGAGCTCAACAATGGCACACTCTACAAACCAGTCACTAAAATGGGATTAAAACATTTTTCTATAGCAACTCCAATCCTCTTTACAATTTTTTCATTAACCCTAGTTATGGATTAATTATGTTGCCCCTAGCCTCACCTACCTCCAAAGAGAAGGCGAAGCTCTAACCTCCCGTACCTTGGAATGTGACATTAATGGGACGTAGGGTCAATGCAGATGTATTAATTAAGATGAGGTCATACTGGCATTGGGTGGGCCCCTAATCCAATATAAATGGTGTTTTCATAAAAGGAACTCAACGTAAGACAGAAGAGACAGAGCGAGAACAACATGTGAAGATGGAGGCAGAGATGAGAGTGATGCATCTATAAGCCAAGGAATGCCAGTGGTCAATGGCCACCACCAGCAGCTAGGAGCAGGTAAGGAAGGGTTCTTCCCTACAGGTTTCAGAGGAAACTTGACCCTGCTGACACTGTGATTTTGGACTTCTAGCAGCCAGAACTGTGAGACAATAACTTTCTGTCTTTGAAGCCACCCAATTTGTGGTACTTTGTTACAGTAGCCCTAGGAGACAAATACACTGTAAAAAAGATATCCCCCTTTGAGGTATTCTTTAAAAAATGGAAACATAATATACATGCAGAAAGTAGATCAACTTAATTAAGTCTTTGATCCACTTACAATTTATCTTGAACTCTCAATAAAGTTTATTTTTTCCAGACAGCTATAATCTTCCCAGCAACATTTATTGAACAATTCAGTTTTACTACACTAATTTGAGATGACTTTTTAAATGTAAATTAAATTTCAAATGTATTTGAGATTATTTCTGGACTCCATATATACTATTGACCTATCTAATTAATGCCCTAATTAAAATAAATAAATATATTTGTTACATATTTTAAGTCTTCAAGACAAGAATTCAAAAGAGCAAGTCTCTCACTATTTTCTTTTTAAAGTTCTTGGTTATCCTTTTTAAAAATATTCTTTCTGGTACTTCCAGCCAAGACAGAAGTGTAGGTAGACACACTATGCCTCCTCACACAACCAAAATGAGGACAATATTTAGAAACAAAAAAACAACCAGAACTGACAGAAAATTGGACTGTATGGAAGTCTGACAACCAAGGAGTTAAAAGTAGACACGTTCATCCAGACCAGTAGGAGGGGTGGAGTCGAGTGGCTGGGTGGAGAGGGGTTGTGGCAAAAAAGTTGGCGGCTGGTGGACCCCAGGCACTCAAGGCGGCAGTGGGCAGACCCAGCCAGGTGGCAGATTGTGAAGGGGTGTGGCGCATGAGGCGGCTGGCTGACCAGGTGGTCCCACATTCACATACAGATAAACCAGGCAAAACTGGAGAGTGAGACTGACCACGCAACCCAGGGTCCCAGCGCCAGGAAATAAAGCCTCCAAACTGATTGAAAACACCTGTGGTGGTTGAGCTGCTGGGAGAGACTCCCAGCCACACAGGAGAGTTTGTTGGAGATACCCACGGGATCCTAGAATGTGCACAAACCCACCACCCTGGAACCAGCACCAGAAGGGCCCAATTTACTTCGAGGAAGTGGCAGAAGTGACTGAAATCCAGCGGAGAACTGAGCAGGTGGCATTGTTCCCTCTCGGGCCCCTCCCCCACATACAGTGTCACAACCCAGAGACTGGGTTGACCTGCCCAGGTGAACACCTAAGGCTCTGCCCCTCACTATGTAACAGGTGTGTCAAGATGAAAAAAAGATGGCCCAAACGAAAGAACAGATTAAAGTTCCAGAAAAAGTACAACTAAGCAATGAAGAGATGGCTAACCTATGAGATGTGCAGTTCAAAGCACTGGTGATCAGGACGCTCACAGAATTGGTTGAATTTGGTTGCAAATTAGATGAAAAAATGAAGGCTATGCTAAGTGAAAGAAAGGAAAATGTACAGGGAACCAACAGGATGGGAAGGAAACTGGGACTCAAATCAATGGAGTGAACCAGAAGGAAGAAAGAAACAACCAAACAGAAAAGAATGAAGAAACAAGAATTCAAAAAAATGAGGAGAGGCTTAGGAACCTCAAGGACATCTTTAAACATTCCAACATCCAATTATAGGGGTACCAGAAGGAGAAGAGGAAGAGCAACAAGTGGAAAAGTTATTTGAACAAATAATAAAGGAGAACTTCTCCATTCTGGCAAAGGAATAGACTTCCAGGAAGTCCAGGAAGCTCAGAGAGTCCCAAAGAAGTTGGACCCAAGAAGAAACACACCAAGGCACATCATAATTACATTAGCCAAGGTAAAAATGAAGGAGAGAATCCTAGAAGCAGCTAGGGATAAGGAGACAGTCACCTACAAAGGAGTTCCCATCAGACTATCAGCTGATTTCTCAAAAGAGACCTTGCAGGCAAGAAGGGGCTAGAAAGAAGTATTCCAAGTCATGAAAGGCAAGGACCTACATCCAAGATTGCTCTATCCAGCAAAGCTTTCATGTAGAATGGAAGGGCAGATAAAGTGCTTCTCAGATAAGGCCAAGTTAAAGGAGTTCATCATCACCAAGCCTTTATTTTATGAAACGTTAAAGGGACTTATCTAAAAAAAAGAAGATAAAAAACATGTACAGTACAATGACAGCAAACTCACAATTATTAACAACCATACCTAAAACAAAAACAAAAACAAACTAAGCAAACAACCAGAACAGGAACAGGACCACAGAAATGGAGATCACATGGAGGGTTAGCAACAGGGGAGTGGGAGGAGGAGAGGGGGAAAAGGTACAGAGAATAAGTAGCATAGACAGTAGGTAGAAAATAGACAGGGGGAGGGCAAGAATAGTATGGGAAATGTAGAAGCTAAAGAACTTATGACACATGGACATGAACTAAAGGGGGAAATGTGGGTGGGAGAGGGTGTGCAGGGTGGAGGGGAGTGAAGGGGGAAAATGGGACAACTGTAATAGCATAATCAATAAAATAGATTAAAAATAAAAATATTCTTTCTTAAAAAATCCTTATCTGAGGACAAGCTCATTAATGATGATGATGATAATAATAATACTAATAATAATTAGTTATAGAGAGGGAGAGGGGAGAGAGAGGGAGAGAAACAATGATCTATGAGAGAAACGTCAATCTGTTGCTTCTTGTGTGCACCCTGTCGAGGGACTGAACTCAAACTCAGGCATGTGCCCTGACCGAGAATTGAACCTGCAACCTTTTGGTTTACAGGATGACACTCCAGCCAACCGAGCCACACTGGCCAGGGTTAATTCTTGATTATTCTTACTAAATTTTTTCACATGAACTTTAGTATCAGCTTGTTTGGTTACAAGCAATTCAATCATTATTTTTACTGGGATCATGTTACATTTGTAATGTTGCGATTTCCTACTAAAGAACACGGATTGCCTTTTCATTTATTCATGTTTTTTAATTTTTCTCTTCTGCATCTCAGGAAATTAACACAGCTTCATTCATTTATAGGAAGAAATATTTCTCTCTTACAGATTGTTAGGCTTAATATCTGTATTTATATATACATAATGTACTTATGCATATATTTATGTTCATATTTGGATTTTTCTGTTGCTGTTATAAATAGAATCTTTTTTCCATTATATCTTTAACTAGCTATTGATTGTATATGAGGAAGAATGCTCATTTTTACATAATAAATTGGTACTCAGCCACCTTACTGAGTTCTGTATTGTTTGTAACAATTTTCCAGTTGATTCATACAAACAAGCATACAATGCACCTATATGATCATAGCACCTCAACATTTTCTGCTTCCAGTTTCTCTAGTACTTCATTGGCTAGTACACGCAGAATAATGTTAAAGAACAGTTGCAACAATGGGCATCTTTGTCTTAATTTTTTCTGACATAGCATAGCTTCTAGTGTTTCCCTACTAAGTGGGATTCTCAATCGGTGGTGAGGTACATATATTTTTCATATCTGTTAAGGAGGTATCCATCACTTCCTATTTTATAAAGTGTTCTTTAATGAAAAATGGATGTTGAATTACATCAATATCTTTGTAGCACCTATGTAAATGATCAAATGAGTTTTCTATAAAGATCCATTAGTATAGTTAGTTATATTAACAGATTTACCAATAACATATCATCCTTGCTCACCTGGAATGAACCTCATTTGGTCATGGTGTGTTGCTTTTTTGAAAATCTTCTGAGACTCTGCTTGCTAATATTTTATTTAGAATTTTACATTAGTGTCTTTCTATAGTACTTTTTCTGATAGATTTTCCGTCTCTTTGGAAGTCACAGTAGGCCAATTATATTTTCTTAGACAACTAGACAATTTTGTCTGGGTTTTCATTTGTAAAAAAGGGGTCAGAAGAGTTGAGTAAAAAAGACCCCTTGTAATATACTTTATATTCACCTTATTTTTATTATTTCTTCTGGTTTCTTCAATCAATTTAAGTCAAATTTCCTGTATTTTTTCAAGTAATGTGCTTCCTGTATTTGTTAATTAATTTTTCAGTTTTTGAATATATGGTTTTCTGCTTTAAATTTATTAGCTTCTTCCTCATGGTATTCTTAGCCTTGCTTTATTGTTCTTTCTCTAAATTTTTGAGTTAGATACTTAATTCACTTATTTTTCTTTTTCTTATTTACCAAAATAAGTATTTGAGGCCATTACTTTTTTTCTGACCACTGCTTTAGCTGCATCTCCTGGATACTGGTTGGTTTTAGGCAGCAGATATTTACATAATAATCATACCTAAATAAATTTTAGAAATTGACCATTTCAAAGGCAGAAGGAAAGGTCATTAAAGGAATTCAACAGTGAGTTTGTTTTAATGTGAAGAATAATTCTCTCACACACATTCACGGTGTAGTGACCATGTGCCAGGCACAGTCCTGGACTCTCTGAGAACAATGAGGTACAGGAAGGGGTCCCTCTTTTTCCACTTTAAGGGAAAAACCTCACACATGAACACAATCATACACTGTAATATCACAGAACAGTAGGATAAGGTATACCAGTATAAAAAGGATACAAATTTTGACATGAAAATAATTCCTTCCTTCTGCTCAAAACATGTGTTTAATAATCTTTAATAGGCATCCATTTAGTTGACCAAAGTTGCTCTCCCAGTTTTAACTTAAAAAGCAGCTAATGACAATGTTAGTTTTTGTGACTAGAAGCTGATTTGGCATGTATTTGGAAGGGAGAGCTGATGGGATTTGCTAAAGGATTAGATTTGGGGTGTGAGAGAATAAGAAAGTTAAGGATAGCTCTGAGAATTTCATCATCAGCAATCACATGAATGGAGTGTCATTTATTAAAAGGGAAAACTCCAGAGGAGGGTGATGTTTGAGGGCTGGCACTGAAATAAATTGTACTTCCTGACAGCTCATCTATCTAAACTCATCTCATTCAGCAACTCTCTCATAAGCTGGTCATATTCAAGATCTTTGTCCTACCACAGCTCCATGCTGTTGTCCACACCTGAAGTGCACTTCCCACTCTTCTGTTGGCAAACATCTGCTCATCTTTCAAGAGCAATCTCAAATGTCAGTTCCTCTGGTTACCTTTCTGACTCCTGCAGGCACAGTTGGGAGATTCTGGCTGGAGATTCCCAGCACTGGAGCCTTATCACTACCACAGCATTGCTTTTGTGTCTGTCGCTGTCGCTGCCGCCCAGGGCAAGTCCCCCAAGGACAGAAATCATGTGCCTTTTTTTCTCTTTTCCCCATAGCATAATACCTGAAACAAAGATGTCTGGTCAGTAAATGTTTTCATTTGCTCAAACAAAACTGACTGAGTGTCTGCCACTTGCAGCACATGATGTCAGGCACTGTTCTGGATGCCTGAGGGTACAGCAATAAACACAGCAAAGTCACCCTGTCACAGAGCTTACATTTTATCAGAGGGGATGGCAATGCACACACATCTGTAAGAAAATGTGCTGCAGAGAACAAAATAAGAGGGTCAGAAAACTGAAGGATGAGAACTGAGAATGTGGTCATAAAAGGTCTCACTTAAGCAGATTCTAAATGAAGTGAGAGTGAAATATGCAGGTGTCTTGGAGAAGAGCCTTCCTGGCTGGCAAACAGTTAGCCATGGGCCAGAGTAGGCTACCAGAGAGTTGGGACAGTGAAGGGCCTGCCTTCAGGGTGGGAGTCCAGGTTTTATTCTAAGCGCTATGGGAAGATGCAGCAGGCAACTGATAAGATCTGATTATTATTTTTAAACAATTACTTTAATTTCTATGTGGGAAATGGGTTGCTGTGGGCCAGACTGGAAGCATGCTGGGAAGTTCCTGGAGCAGTCTAGGTGAGCAATAAAGATGGCGCAGACTAGGGAGGGAGAAGTGGTGACCAATGGCTGGACTTGGCATATATTTGGAAGGTAGAGCTGATGGGCTTTGCTAATGGACTGGATGTTGGATGTGAGAAAATGACTTAAGGATGGCTTCTAGGATTGCAGCTTAAATGACTAGCTGAATGGGGTGTCCTTTACTGAAATGGGCAACCCCAGGGAAGGATCAGGTTTCAGGGGTTAGGGGAGAAAAAAACATTGACTTAGATGTGCTAAGTTTGAGGAGCCTATTAGCCAGTGCTATGGATATACACATTTCATAAGCAGCTAAACACAAAACTTAAGATTCAGGGCACAGTTGATTCCAGAGATATAAATTTGGGAGTCATCAGTATGGAGATAGTACTTAAAAGCCACAGGACTGGATGAGATCACTGAAGGAGTGATTTCATGTGGGTTGAATGAATGAATAAGCAAGTTTATGTTCAGGAAGGAAGATGTTAACACGTTCATATAATCTGACTACAGAGATCAGACAGAGAAATAATATACAGAGGGATGAGAGGATGCAGCATGGATTTTTCTTTCTGTCTAGGTGGCCAATTCAGACTTTTAGACACACAGGAGCATTTATGTCAAATCATTTGGGGGACAAAGTGGACCACAGGACTCTCTGGGGCAAGTTTCCATTGCTCAGCATGTGGACAAGGTGTGGCAGCCTTCTTCAGGCTGCTTGGGAATGGTGCAGCTCTTCGGAAGAGTGCCCTATCCTAGCATGTGGTACAGGCTGAAATCCACAAGTGTGAGTCCTTCTGGAAAGAAAAGAGATCAACAGATCCACACAATGTGTTTCAAGTTAGAAAGTGGGAAAAGATCACAAGTCCAGTATCTGTAGACTACCTTTACATGCACCATGTCATCTCTACTGAAGGAACAGGCAGGCTAGCTTCCACAGCTAAGATTAAAATAATCTTTGCCATAAGCCCAGGAAAAGTTCTGTAGAATCTGAGATAGTTAAGCTGTATGTCTTAGAAGTCAAAAGCAGGTCAGCGGGTCCACTAAATTCTTTTGGTTACTTCAAATATTGTATTACCTAATACTAATAGCTTCTCAGGCCAACAGAAATATAATCACATAAAAAACACACACCAAAAGAGTTATGATGTAAGAGATAACTATAAAATAAATTTCTTTTGCATATTTTCTAAAGTTAATATTACATTCCAAGTACAGAGTTTTCTCTGTCTCTTTAAAAAATTTTTTCATCATGAGACATAGATTTTATTTATTTATTTTTAGAGAGAGGGGAAGGGAAGGAAAAAGAGAGGGAAAGAAACATCAATATATAGTTGCCTCTCATGTGCTCCTTACTGGGGACCTGGCCTGCAACCCAGGCATGTGCCCTACACTGGGAATCAAACCGGTGACCCTTTGGTTTGTAGGCCTGTGTTCAATCCACTGAGCTACACCAGCCAGTAGATTCTTTTTAATTTTTTTGATCTGCATTCACTCCCATAGTGTTCCAGGCTTTTCTCACTTAAAAGTTGTCTGCACTTTGCTCATATCTACTCCTCTGCTCCACTGTGATCACAGATATTTCTTCCATCTCTGTGTAATCTTAAAACAGGAAATAAAGACCCAAAATGAAGTCTCATTAAGTGTTCTATATACATCCCAAAGAGTGAAGCTTTGTTCTACAATTATTATTGACTGCCAGTGAGAATTACTCTGCCCTAAGCTGCTCAAACTACATAAATCACTGTGCTGACTTGGGGGGTGCCTTGAAACAGACAAACTCAAACACTCAAAGAAGGGCAAAGGTGTATGGAACTTAGAAAGATTCAGTCACTGATGTATCTAGCAAATATTTGCCGAGTATCTACCACATGCCAGCCACTTTACTAGGTGCTGGGCCACAGATACAAGCTTCTAGAGGATATAATACAGTAGTTGACCAGGTAAAGTGATACCAAGCTGCAAGAGCTGTTGCAGAGGCTTTTTAGCATGTCATTAAACACAAGTGGGACCCTTCCCAGCAACAATGCTTGAGCTGAATTCTAAATGACAAAGTAGGAGTTGTCTACGGGAAGGGGGAGAGAAAGATCAACTAAAATTTTCAAGGAAGAGTCGACTAATATTTGTGGATCCCTAACTCTGTTTTCCCCACTAAGCTTGGAGCTAGGTAAACAAAGATGAGTAAGATAGCAGAGTAGCTATTTTCAAATTTCTAAAGAGTTACATAGAACAAACATCAGATTTTTCTGGGTGCCCTATGAGTGACATCAAGATACTGTGGCTGCTGAAGAGCAGATTCAACAGGCTGTTTTGGATGTTCTATCCATTGATGTACACATAAGCCTTTGTGAAAAAGATCAACTTTATGGGCGATCAGAAACAGGCTGATCAGAAGTATTAGAATCTCTCCAGTTAGGTCTACAATTTAGCTTGGGGATGGTTATTAGCGGGAAATAAGAGAACCTGAGTAGGTAACTAAGCCTCTTAACATTAATAGGAAAATATGACCCTGACCATTAGCATCTCCAGGCAGGGATGGTCTGTGCCATCAGCTACACGCCGCTAGGTTGGGCACAGCTCCACGTATTTAATAGCTCGATGCTTCCCCTTCAGAAGTTAGAGACTCCTTAAACCCTGGCAGGGATCTCAACAAATAGTAAAGAAAAAAAGGATTAATAAACCTCTACAATGGATCAAACAAAGTCCCAAGAGAAGTAGATACTATGGAGAGGAGAAATTTACACGATATACACTGGATAAAGACTCTGCATGGTGGGTGTGTGATGGGAGTAGGAGACACATGCAGTCTGAGAATGGTTTCCTGACACACCAGCTCATTTCATATAACAAACTACAGACGCTGTGTTGCTGGTGGGGATGTGCACAAGAAGAGTGAGACAGATCTCGAGGGGCTATGAGTTACAAACTCAAGAAAACAACATAATTAGAATATCCCTTTGTGTACTTCACAAATATTTCACTTATTTTGCTTAGGAGGTGATTACATGACTGTGTTTTGTACCATAATTACAAGAATGAAGGGAACAGTGAAGCTAAACCATACTCTTAAGACCAAGTAAGTCATTAGCAGAGGCCAAGTCCAGGCCTTGACCAACTGGTTGTGTTGTTTCTACAAATATTATCCTCTGGGTGATTTGAGGAAGTTGTTGGAGCTAGGGCAGGGGGAAGGGCCTGTAGCACAGCTGTTGTGTGCTGCCCTGGCAGGCTCCTTTCCCGTGGCGGTGAGGATCCTCTGTGAGCTAGAAATACATGGGTGCACCCATGGTCCACCCTAGAAGAGACGGAGGCTGGCAACGGCTTTTCCAAAGTCATCATCCCTCTTTCCTCCCTCGGTCTCTTGAATGTCTGTGCTCTTCTGTGATGGAACTCCCTACACTGTACCCCATTTCCAAAAACTGCTTCTCCCTCCCCTCTCTGTTTCTTACCAGACAAGCTCTGTGGTGAAGCTCAGCACCCTTGTGTGTTTAGAGTTAAAGCTAGTTTTCAGAAAGCTGTGACTTACTTATGTTCCTAGGAGCATTTCTATTCTAACTCAGGGGAATTAAGTTCATAGATAGCTGTGGACCTTCAAATGAGGGGAAAAGAAGGGTCCCGCAGTCACATCCCTAACTCCTGCAGGGAAGTTGGCCCTGAGTTCTCACGGGCACACTTTAAACACAGAACTTGGATAGAACATTGGCACTCCACCTTATTTTTTAAAAGTTACAGATCTCAGTGCTACAAACACAGGGAAATGACTGTCACAGGTATTTCTTGGTGTCTACCCTTAGACACCAAGCTTAGAAACTCTCAAAAGTCTTTTGGTAAATTTTTTCTTGGTGTTAAAGACTTCATATAAAATGTGAAGCAAACAGAGCATCTGTCTAGAAAGTAAGAGGCTTGACTCATACGCCGTGTCCTACTGCTGACTCCTGTGTGATCCCTAGATACTTGGCCATAGCTTCTCTTTGGCATAATTGATGAAGTAAAATACGCTAGCTGTGGTTAGGTCCAAACCCAAGTCTTCGTGCTGACATGCACATTGTCACGTTATTGTACACTTGTTCCAGCCAGGAACCGGGGCACAGGGGAGATCTTCAGTGTGAACGTGGTGCAAGAACTGCATGGCTCATCTGCCACTGCTACAGTTCCTATGAAAGATCCTAAGAACTTTGGGGCAAAAGACTGAAGAAATACAATGGTTTCCTGGGAATTGAAGGTTGAGGTAAACATTTCTTAAATGTGCAAAGAAGTTAATTTTGAAAATCTGCTGCTCATTTGTTATAACTTCAGAGTTTCAATTTTAATTATTTTAAAAATTCCCTGTAACAAACACACTTTCTGAATGACTACTGCCTCATCATTTGGCAGCCGATTCTTGAAACCTTGGCACTCTGAGAAATACTTAATGAGTGTGTCTTAATGTTGCATCCATTGAGTTACTGAATCACTGGGGAGGATGCTGGAGGATACGGATTTAATTTTGGGCTTTCATGCTTATCAGGTCTTTAGATTTGGAATAGTTCTTGTTGACCTTCAGGTGCTTCTTCTATAAAAAGGGCTAAGTACCCAGCTTTCAGGGTTCTTGTGAAGACTGAGTTACTACATGTAAAATGCAGAACTCAAAAGTTCCTTCTGTTTTATCTGTAGAATCTAGATTGAAAGCTAAAAGGCAATTTTAGTGAGAAATGATGAGAACCCAACTCCCTGTGCACCATCTCAACCTGAGCCAATCATTCCTCAAGCATTTATTGAATGCTTAGGTGCCAAATACTACTTTAGGTTTGGAGACACAGTTATTGTATTGAACATACCAGACAAAGCACCTACATGCTTGGGTTTCATATTCCAGTCAGGGGAGACAGAATAGTGCATACATAAATGAACCATAAACTATCAAGTAGTGATAAGTGCTCTGATAAAAGCAGAATGGGGTGATACACTGGGGAGTCACTGGGCATTACGTAGGACAGTTCTCTCTGAGGTCATGACATTTAAATTGAGATCTGAAGGACATGAAGGAGAAAGCCACATGAAGGTCTACAGCAACTGTTCTCAGTGTGGTCTGTGGAACCCCTGGGGATCCCAAAGACCCTTTCAGGAAGTCAATGAAGTCAATACTATGTTCATAATAATACTAAGATGCTATTTGTTTTTTGCGCAGGTTGACATTCGCAGAGATGGTGCAAATGTGATGGCGGCTAAATGGCTGGTGCCTCAGCACAAAGCAGGGTGGTGGCAGCTACTGGTCCAGCTCATCACCACCACACACTTGCAGTCACGCGAATGCTAGTTTCACTCAGGGATGAGCTTGATCACGCCGGGAGAATAATTATTTGTATTAAATTTATATTAAATCTCAACACTTGGGTATACATCATTTTAACATTCTGTGACAAATATGCATAAAGTACTTTTGTTGCATACTGAGGTATAATTGTTCTCCAGGAAAAACATTTCAGGGATTGTCTGAGTTGCAAGTTGAACAAGTCACTTTCATAGAATATCCTTTTTACTTGAAAGAATGCCCAGTGAACTATGGCTATTCATATTTAGGTATTTGGCAGATCCTTTTTTAAAAATGATTAAAGTGAGCTGTCACTTCAAGGAAAACAACTGGTGGAATTTGTTGCCAGTGTTAAAATGCAATGCTTCTAAAAATCAGATTTTTGGGAAATGTGTATTGGCTACTATGAAATTGACGGCTTCTGAAAACTTAAAACTTTCCTGCTGAGATTGGTGGTAATATTTACATGAAATTTTTTTGGACATTATAAAGTGAAATGTGTCACCATTTTGAAGATCTGTATAACTCAATGAACCACAATTTTCCAAGTAACCAAACATAGCCTTAAAAATCCTGAATAGAGCTATTCGATATGCTAGGCAGACCAATGAATGTGATGGGAGTATGAAGTTCATTCATATGATAAGGTTTTAGATTCTGCATTGCAACTAACCTTTGGGAAGTAACTACTTGCAAATTTTGAAATATCAAAGAAGAGTATCTCCAATTATTTTGAAAAAAAATTTAAAAAGCCATTCTTCTTGCTAATTTTTTTTGTCTTGAAAAGTACAGTTTTTTTTCATAAAGATGTTATTTATGTTAACATGTAGTGGGTTAGTTATTGTTATTTTTACATTAATTAATACTTTAAATGTTCAATTTTAATTCTTCATAAGCTAAACATAGATGGATAAAACTCAAAGAAACAAAAGCTCTTTGGGGTTCTCAGTAATTTTTGTGAGTATAAAGGGATCCAGCAACCAAAATTTTGAAAACCATTGGTCTGAGAATAAGGCAGATTGAACAATAAAGTTTTAGTTTAATTAGGTCTTGTGCAAATTTCATTACATTTATTGTCAAGTACTTAAATTTTTTGTTATAAATAATAACTTTTTAAAAATTACTTTTCTTTGTTACTTGTGTATAAACAGGCAACTAATTTTTGTATATTTTCCAGCCACTTTGCTAAGCTTTCTAATTATTTCTTGTACATCAGTCTTTATTAGTCCAGTGGCTGGCAAATTATGAGCCACAGGCCAAAACAGTACCACCAATTTTTTAAAATAAAATTTTACTGGAACAGAGCCACATCCACTCATTTGTGGGGTACTGGGTATAGTTTCTTTCACACTGCAGTAGCAGAGTTGAATGAAAGTGACTATAGTGCTCTCAGAGCAAAAAATTTACTACCTGCCTTTTTACGAAACTCTGTATTTTGAAACCCATTCAAAGAATCAACTTAGGCTTTGTTGATCCCCTATATGATTTCTTTATTTTCAATTTAATTGTTTTCTGTTCCCATCTTTATTCATCCTCCTTCCTTTGTCTTTCTCTACCTTCTCAAAGTTACCTTATTCATGTTCACTTTTTTTCTTTTCTGGTAAAAGCAACTGAGGCTATACATTTTCCTCTAAGTACAACTTTCACTGCATCCCACAGGTTTTGATGCACAACATTTTCATTATCATTCAATTCTAAGTATTTAGAAAATTTCCATTACGATATCTTTGATCAATGAGTTATTTAGAAATGTTTTTTAAATTTCCAAATATAAGGGAAATTTTGGGGGGGTTATCTTTTAGTTGTTACTTCTAATTGAATTGTAATATGATCAGAGAATGTGGTCATTATTTTTCTTGGAAATCTGGTGACACTTGTTTTATGGCTTCAATGAGGTCAGTTTTTCTGAATATTTCTTGTGAAGATTGCATGTATTGAAAACTTTAGTGCAAGGTTCCTTATGTCCATGAATCAAGCCAGTTAATTGTGTTGCCTAAATTATATATTTTTCTGATTATTTGTTGTCTGCTTGACCAAGCAATAACTTGGAGAAACATGAAATTTCCCTATAGTTTTATCAGTTTTCTTTTTAAAAAATATTTGGAGGCTATTTTAGATTTATTATACCTTTCCAGTGAATTGAAACTTTTATCAATATCTAGTGCTCTCTCTATCCCTAATAATGGTTGTTTGTTTTGGTCTTTGACTGATATCAATAAAGTTGCTCTAGGTTTCTTTTGATTAGCATTTGTTGGAACATATTTTTCCATTCCTTTAACTTGTCCTTCCATGTTGGGCTGTCTGTCCTGATACTGTACAGTTAAATCATTATTATTTTTTTTAAATCTTAATTTTACTATATCTTTTAGACAGAAAGTTTACATATGTCGTGATTGCTAATGTATGCATTTGTTTTTATAATCTTACTTCTGCTTTCTATTTGTACTGAATTTTCTATGCTTTATTTTTTTCCATTTTTAAAATTTTATTGTTGTTCAAATATAGTGGTCTGCCTTTCCCCTGCCAACTCTGCCCCTATGCTTTATTTTCGTTTTAAAATTTGCTTGACTTTTAAAAAAAGATTTTATTTATTTTTAGAGAGAGGGGAAGGGACAGAGAAAAAGAGGGAGAGAAACATCGACGAGAGAGAGAAACACTAATTGGTTGCCTATCACACACACCCTAACTGGGGAATGAGCCTGCAATCCAGGCATGTGCCTTGACTGAGAATTGAACTAGTGACCTTTAGCTAGTCATGAGACGATACCCAACCAACTGAGCCACACCAGTCAGGGCTAAATTTGCTTGCCTTTTAAAAAACTGGTTTGGAAGGTGTATACTATTTCTATTCTTTTTAGTTGTTATTCTTGAAATCTTAAATTAGTATCATAATCTCCTTTAGAACAATAAAAGGACCTTTTAATGTTAACTCTGATATCTCCTTCTTCACATATTAGAGCTTTACCCAATACTGCAATTTATCTTTTCCCCTATATTAGACATTATTATTTTAAAGGACCGATATCTGTTCAGATTTACCTAAATGTTTGCCAATTTCTTTGCTAATCATTTCTTACTGTATCTCAGACTTCTCTTTTTCTGTCCCTGTCCTTCATTCTAAAGTATATCTTTTGAAGTTCCTTCAGTGTAAGTCTGCTGCAGGTAAACTCTCTAAGGTTTTCCTCTTACGAAAACAGTATTTCATTCTCATTTCTGCAAGTTAGTTTTTGCTGTGTACTCAACTTAAGTTGAAAATTATCTTCTCTCAGAATCTTGAAAATATTATCTCAGAATCCTGGCTTCAATTACTGCTGTTGAGAAGTCTGCTGTCAGTCTAATTATTGTTCCTTAGTGGGTATCATCTGTGTTTTCTCTACGGCTCCTTTTAAGAGAACTTTGTCTTCAGAGAGCAGCAGTCCCACTACACTGTAAAAGGTTATGTATGCTTTTTAAAATTTGTCTGCTTTGTATACACTGCTCCCTTTATCTTTGGATCCATATTTCTCCCCTTATTTGAAAGAAATCTCAGTCAGATATTCTCCACCGCGTCACTGCCATCCTGCGTGTTCTTTCCCTGTGTGACTCTGAGTCAGCCTGGTTGGCCTTCTTATTCTGCCCGCCGTACTCTTAACCCTTCTCCTTATATTTCCAGGTCCTGGTTTATTTGTGCTCTGCTGTATGCAACTGCTTTAGTTCTGTTTTCCAGTTCATGAGTTCATGCATTACAAATGAGCATATCCACTAATTTTTTCGTTAATTAATTTTTTTCATGTGTTAAAGCTCTCCTTGGTTCTTTTTCGGAAGTGTCTGGTAATTTTGATAGCCCATTACTGCAGGCTAATTTTTGTACTTTATCTTTAACTTAAACTTTTTAATTTATAGAGACAGTCTTTTTAAAAAATCTGATAATTCAAACATCTAAAGTCTTTGGTGGGGGAAAGGTATTCAATGTATTTAGTTGCTTGTGCTGATTTTCACTCATGGTGTTTTTGTCCCCCTTCTTTGACAATCTCTGTTTGAGAGCTCATAAGATCTTAATATGTGAAAAAAACAACAACTAAATCTGGTAGGCTAAGTTCTGTTTTGGATGTGTTAAGTTTGAAATGATTATCTGACATCCAAGTGGTATGTCAAGTATACCACTGGACACACGAGCCTAATATTCAGGGATGTGTGACTGGGGGAGTAAGTACTGTGAAGTTCTGGGAAAAGATGAGGCATCACATGATTGTACAGAGTGAGAAAAGATGGGGTTCAGGACTGTGCCAAAGGTCATGCCACTTCAGACACTGAGTAGAGCAGGAGACAGCAGTGGTGAATGAGAATGTACAAAATCCAGAAGTTTCTGTCATGCAGGCCCAGAAAATATGGGTTTTAGGAAGACTGCTGAATGCTGTTGAGAAGCTGAGAATGTAAGGGGACAAGGTTGGCTGCGGCTTTGAAATGAACAGTTTTGGTGGAGTAGTAGCGTCAGATGAGGGAGTAGAGATAATGTCTGTAGATAAGAAGTTCAAGACATTTGTGTGAAAGGGAGCAACAAAGTGGGGTAGAAGCTAGAGGACAGTGTGGCATCAGAAAGGTTTTGTTTTTTTTTGAGAATGAAATCTTACCATTTGCAACAGCATGGATGGACCTAGAGAGTATTATGCTAAGTGACATAAGTTAATCAGATAAAGACAAATACTGTATGATTTCACTTATATGTGAAATCTAAAGAACAACAACAACAAAACAAACAAAATTAAAATAGACTCATAGGTACAGAGAACAGACTGAGGGTTGTCAGAAGATAGCGGGGTTTGTGGGCTGGGTGAAAGAGGTAAGGGATTAGGAAGTACATAGTGGCAGTTACAGAATAGTCACAGGGATGTCGAGTCACAGGGAACATGGTCAATAACATTGTATTAACTAGGTGTGTTGCCAGGTGGGGTACTGGAAATATCAGGGGAAACACTGTAAAGTACGATTATCTAGCCACAATGCTGTACACATGAAACTAATACAAAATAATATTGAATGTAAACTGTAATGGAAATATGAAATTAAAAAAATATGTAACAAAGTGTTTTTTTCATTGGGTGATATTAAAGATTTTAGATGCTCATGGGGAAGACTGAGTACAAAGAGAGAAACTAATCATACAGTTGAAAAGGGGGTTATTTTCAGGAGCAACATTCTTGAAAAGGTCAGGGGCCTAAAAAGTGTTTTAAGATGTGACCTGGCCTGGTGTGTGGCATGAAGCAAACATATGACCTACAGGACAGAAAGGCTGGCAGTTGTTGTTGTTGTTGTTATTGTTATTGACATGGAAACTGTATAATCTTAATTATAGTCAAGTTTTCACGAGGGGTACTGTATCCAATCTTCAAATTTACCCATGTCACAGCAGCCCGTGGTAGGAGCTAGATGACATCTGATAATCACAACCAAAAGTTGTTTGTGGTAGTTATGAAAGTTGGAGATTCACTCAATCACAGTGCTGAAGGGGCCTTAAGAGGTTTTCTAATGTGGTCTCCCACCCACTTCGGGCAAGTGAACTCGAAAGGTCTTAGGGTGGACAGACACTTCATGGTGGTAACCCTCAGATTTGCTGCCATGCAATGTGTCCGACACAAACAGAACTTAGTTTCTTCTTGTTCTGTGCTTAGAGGTCAGAGAGTATAGCTGAACTGTTATTTTCTTCACCAAAAAAAAAAAGAGAGAGAAACAAAACAAAACAAACCAAAAACCTTAAGTATCTGAAGACAGAAAGTAATTTCACCTTTTCTTCTCCTAGTGAAACAACCTCATTCTCTTACTATTCCTGCACAGATCTTATTTTGTATCATTTGGCTAATCTTCTCAACTTTTTTCCCTCTCTCCAACTGCTTTTTTAAAAGTGCAGTGACCAGAAATAGACAAGCCACTGAAATAAAGTCTGAGTAATCCTGAGAACAGTGGGGGATTTCAACACGTCTCCCTTGGATGGATGGAATGCTCAAGTGACTCTGCCAAGACTTGACCACATTCCAGTTCCTGCTGATCTGGGGAGACTCCTCCACTTGTGCTTTTCTTCTTCCACCTAGCAATTTGAATGAAATGAAAATACAACCAGACAGATATAGGAAAGTGCTCCTTTTCTTGGAAATCGGCTTGATATCTCTACATAAGTAAGAATCTGCACATACCAATTCTTTCTAAGGGGTATCAAACATCTAAACTTATTAATAAAAAATGCTTTTCCTCTTCACAGTATATTCCAGAGACTGCTTCTTAGAATCCAAAAGGAAGTGTTCAGATAAAGTAATAAAGTGAAGAATTGGTTTCAGAAAGCCTTCTAACTATTTTGAGGCTAATGGATGTCTGAGAAACTCCTGTGGGTATGTGTGAGAGAGGCTCTCTGCCTGGTAATTACTACCCAAGACAATCTAAGCATCCAGAAGTCATTCTAATTTCTGCTAAACAGCATGAAATATCACATCACATCACATTAAGTTATGTCAAGTAACAGGATGTTCCTGGGGTAACATGACAAAACAATACAGTTGGGAGAAACAAATTGAAAGGCCAACTGATGTGCATATAATTTGAAAAGAAAGAAAGGAAGAAAGGTAGATGTTGATAATTAGACCCAGAGCTGACTTAAGGGTTTTGATATCCACAAGTGATTTTAGAAAGGCAGCTATGTTCCAACCATACTATTTGGTTCTCTTATTTTTATTAGTTTTACTCTGAATAAGTATCGTAGTCTCTTTGAACTTTAAATTCTTTCCGCTATAAAATGGGAGTAACACTACCCACCCTGCCTCTATTGTGTGGCTATTGTGAGGCTCGAAGTCCCAGCACATCTAGGAGTTTCAGAAATATTTAACTGTACACTTGTCTCTATCTAAGTTCGATTTAATTTTCTGTATTGCTTTGTTTCAGAATGTTTATTTTCCCATATAATAGCATTTTAGAAATTAGGACATATCTTAAAACTGATAGCTTATTACACTTTAATTGGTATTTTTTTCTTTCTTAGTGGTGCCTATTTAAATCAATGGCCTCTTAGAAATACGGCACATAAAAATGTTTGGAAATGGTAAAGTGCTATGTAGATATCAGGTATTCATTTATTCATTAACAAGCTTTTACTACCAACAGTCTTTCTTGTGCAAGGCATTCAGAAGAAAGTGAAAATGAGTAAGACCTGATCCCTAATCTGAAGGAGGATGAGATGCATCAGGTGGATGAGTCAGGATACCCCAAATGCCAAAAAGTAAGTGGTACGTGCCATTTGAGATGTATTCTAAACTCGGCACCCTTTGAGTGCAGAGGAGGAAATAACTTCCCATCGGGGTAATCAAGGAGGCAGTGTGGACGAGGTGGTACCTAGGCCTGGCCTTGACAGGTGGGTAGTACCTCAAAAGGCACATTTGAGAATGGACAAAAGAATGCACAGTGAATATTCAGAGATTGGCAGGGAAACTAGACAAGTTTAGGGACTGTGTCGAGGTGCTTGCTGAGGATATATGTGTCTGAGTTCTCTTTGGTGGAAGGACAAGGCTTTTGAACAAGGAGCGGACTGCGAAACATGGAGCACCAGGAAGATCAGCTGGTCAGTGATGTTCAGAGGGAAGGGGGAGGAAGAGGGTGGAAGTGGGGGCATCCCGAAGCAGGCCACGTGTAGGCTTTCGAGTCCAGATATTGGGTGAGTAGTGAGGGTAGAAAGAAGACAACAAATAGATGGAAGAATCATAGTTAAATACTAAAGATCCTTAATAGGAATCTTAGCGAGAAGTCCATTTCTTAGCTGGACAGGAAGGGACACACAGGGTTCACGTCTGGCTGTGTGCTCCCGGAGGACAGGACCACATGTTTTGTTCATTATTGTAACCCAGGGCCTATGGAAGCACCTGGTGTAGTTACACAATGAGTTCTTGTCATTCTCCCTTCCTCCAAAGATTCAATTTACACTTTTAATTAAATTCTACCACATGCTCAATGCGGAGCACGAGGGGTGGAGGTTAGAGGAATGGTGGTTAGGGAGGAGTGGGCTGGTGTGAAGATCTGCTTTCCAAACTGACTGCAATAATTCCCTTCTTTACCACAGGCTCCTGGGTGGCCCGCCCCGACAGACTCTGGGCTTGGCCATAGGGCTTTCTTTTACCAGAGGGACAACAGAAATGAGTGATAAAAGCAGAGACCTGAAAAGTGCTTGCATGTTGGGGCCTGCCCTCGCTTGCCACCGTGGAATCCTGACCCCACCCCATAAAGAATTCCAGGCAGGCCTCCTGGAAAACGAGAGACCAGGTAGCACAGAGATGAACCATCCCAGCTGCGGCCTCCCCAGACCAACAGCCTGCCAGCTGCTGAACAGGTGAGGGTGTCCCACAGCAGGGTCGGCAGACTTCTTCTCCAGGGCCCAAAACGTGAGTATTTTAGGCTTGTGGGTCATAGGACCGCCTTCACAGCCACTCAAATCTGCTGCTGTAGTATGAGAGCAATACATGGGTGTGGCCACGTTCTAAACAAAACTTACTTTAAAAAACAGGTGGCAACCCTATGGACTAGTTTGTCTACTTCTATCCTGGATTATTTGGCCCCAATCAAGCCAGTTCAAAGCAGAACTACACAGCCAACTCACATGAACTGTGAAAAATAAATGCTTGTTAAGCCACTGTGTTTTAGGGGCGGGGGGCCGGTGCTTTGCTCCACAAACGGATGAAGCTGGTATAGAACATGTAAGGCGTAGGCACTTAAAATCCACCTGTGGAAGTGGGACCAATGGATAGGACACATTTGACAACATAAGCAGTATGTGATTCCATACCAAAATGCATGATACAGGATAATTAGTACTATAAAGACTTATAAAAGAGAAAAATCTGACAAAAAATTGACTTGAGCAGATCTTAATGGGTAGGTAGAATGCGACAGCTACCCAAACAATTGTTTTCTTCTCATTGAAAGTTTTGATGCTGCCTGCCGTTGTGTGTATACACTTCAACAGACCGCGCGCCGACGGCAGAGTGTGCCAGGCTTTCTTTTTCCCATGTTCACAGCACCCAGCAGTGCTGTTTGTAGCTGGGCTCAACGTGCCCACAGGTGGAGACACGGAAGGACATTTACGTGGAAAAACTAAGCAGCACAACTGAAGGAAGAGGGGAGAATTTGTGTGCCCTGTTGAAGAGAGGAGACCGGTGGCTGAGTGAGAGGACTGACACTGGGTGGGGGGTGTGGTGGACACATGATTTGGGACTGGGGGGCTGAGCTGACAAGGCAAAGGAAAGGACCCTGAGAGTCAGTCACGGCAGTCTGAACAAAACGTTACTGGGGCAAAGTGATCAAGTCCGTCTTTAGGAAGATTCGTTTTGTGGCAGAGAGTAGGTGGATTCTGGGCAAGGATAACTGGTTGGACAATTTACTGACTCAGGAGTGAGAAAACAAGACTAGCTCAGGAGCCAGTGGGAATAGTTAGGGGGTACTGATGCATACTCCCCGAAGGAAGCTTGTGTCGCAGCAAAAACAGCACAAGAAAGACGGGACATCTCAGGCATTTTCCCATGCCACATTTACTGTGTACAAGGAATTAAGTTACATATTATGAGCACATAATCAACAGATCTATGCGACACTGGGACCAAGCTATGTAAGGCCCAGGACCCCTCTCTACTCAAGGGGAAGCATAACACAACCAGGGGTTACGAGTGAGGCAGCTGCTAGCGTGGGCAGTGCCCAGGCTTTGCAGTGACACAGAGGGTGCTCTGTCTGGCTCCACCCTTGCCAGCTGGTGATCTTGGACAAACCACAAATGTCACCAATAATGGCATGCAGTCTGTTGAAGAGTATACATACAAAGGCAGGCAGCATCAAAAATTTCAATGAGAAATTTTCAGGTTGGGGTTAGAGTTACAGAAAGGGCAATGACCTACATAGCACCATGCCCCGAATAGGGGCCCCGAATAGGGACCAGTAGGTGCTGGTTTGATTCATCAGCCCAATGAAAGCACCATGTAACGGGGAGTGCGAGTGGTGTATTTGTGCAGAGAAAGGAAGATCACTCTTGGCTGGGACAATCACTCTGGATTTGTGAGAACAGCAGTTTTTTGGTAGTAAAAACTGAATATGATTTTGAGAAGTGGGGGAAGGGCTGTTCCAGGAAAAAACTGTGACATGTGGAAGGCACAGAGATGGAAGGCGAAGCCCATCCTCGGAATGGGAAGGGATTGAGCTTGGCTGTTGCGAGGTGTGAGTGAGCTGGGAAGCAGACCAGACTTGGATAGCAGAGTGGCCTGAATGCCAGGGTAAGGAGTTTGGACGTTATTGGGTGAGCAATGGGGTGCTGCTGAAGAATCCTGAGCAGGCAAATGAGGTGATCAAAGTGATGGTTAAGACAGATGCAACCAAGGGTGGCACGTGGAGCGATGTGGAGCAACAGAGATGAATGCAAGGTCAGGCGTGAGGTAACGCATGCCCATTCCAGAGGGTGGTGAGAGCTGTGGGAGAAGATACGTGCCAGGAACAGCAGAGAAAGAACGGACCGCATCTGGTGAACAGTGAGGCTGGGCCGGGAGAAGGCATGAACTGATGTTCACTATGAAACACAAATGCCCGTTCTCTCAGCCAGCCTTCCACTCAGCTTTCTTCGCTGTGTGCCAGGCACATTCAAATGGTGGGTCCACACATATGTCGAGGACAGGGTTACCTCTCCAGCCTGGGGGCAGGGGTCACAGACACACAGACTGTCCAATGCACTGTGGTACAAAGTGTGTGTCAGATATGGGCACAGTGGTGGCACACAGGGGCTCATCAGAGAAGAATACAAATATTTTTGCATTGAGGAATCTCCCACTGTCTACTGTCTGGAGGGAGGCTAGGCTAAGGGTGACCTCGCAGAGGAGGTGGCCCGCCAGATGTGCCAGGTGGATGAGGTGGAGAGGGTCCAAGACGGCAGCAAGGGCGTGAAGCTGTGAAACCACAGGGTACACAGAGAAACCTCAAATAGTTTGGTGTGGCCAAAGGGCAAGGGATGTGTCTGTGTGTTTCTGTGTCTACCTATAGCTCCTACTCTCTAGTATAAGTCATCTCTCTCTGAAACACTGGTCTCTCCTGAATGCTTCACAGATTCCTACCTCTGCCCTCCCTTGGCAGATTTCCCACCTAAGTGTCCCTCCTCCCTATAGCTCTGGTTTTATTTGTGCATTTAGTAGACACCCACTGAACCCAGGCAAAGTACTAAGCCCTGGAAACTTAGCCACGAAGATGGAGGGCAGGAGATGAAACCAAAGAAATGCGGGGCCAGACATGTAGGAGGTCACAGGAGACTACGGGCTGCATAAAGATGTTTGGAACATATGGGTTCCTACTTGTGTTTTAGAAAGATCACCTTGGCTTTTTCGTGGACAACAGATGAGGGGAGGAGGAAAAGGCTGGAGACAAGATGGTCAGCCGGTGCAGGACTGAGGCAGTGGGGCATGGACCAGAGGGCTTCCAGGGAGTACTGATGGGCTGGAGACTCCCTGGGCGCAGAGCATGTAGTGGGGACGACTCATGGGCTTGTCTGATGCTGCACATGCAGTGATTATTCATGACAGAGGAAACGGGAGGGTCAAACAATGAGTCCTAGTCTAGCCAGACTGAATAGGAAATCCCAGAGGAACCTCCAGTAGGCAGTTTGGTGGAAAGAACAGGAGAGAAGTCAGACCTGGAGACAAGATACAGTGAAGTCCTCAGCACTTAGGTGGTAGCTGAAACTTGGCAGGCAGCTACAGAACACCAACCTTTACGAGGGAAGAGAGAGGAAGAGGAACTGCAAAGGAAACTACTAGACTAGGAAGGAGGCTGGGAAGAACACTTTCAAACCAGCAATGTCTGTTCTTACATGGCCCCTGTCTTTGACCTGGAAGCCTGGCTGCATTTTATTCTTTATGCAACCTTTAGCACAGACTGCGTCTTGGAGCTTTTCATGAGTCTCTACCACTCAGGAAACATTAGATTTAAGACAAAGGTTAGTAAAATGAAAGGATAAGACAAGTGGCAAAAACTGATTGTGCTTTCATTCTTCTTGTTTCAAGGTGATAACAACACTTAAATAATAGAAAATAAATTCTTTGCATATCTTTATCATTGTTTTTCTGTACTGTGGAATGATTGTTGGCTTCTTGTGTTTTGTGTTCCTTCTTAGATTATGGGGCTCCTGGGGCTAAGACTATACGGTACTCATCATTCCAGCTTCAGAGTGCCTAGCAGGACTTGACACAGTCATTCAGCAAGTATTTATTAAGCACCTACTGTAGACCAAGCAGAGCTCTAGGCCCTAGGGATACATCAAAGAATTCAACAAATATTTCTGCACTAGTGGAGCTTTAAATTCTAGTGGAGAATGAGGGAATCTAGCAAATCCATAAATAAGTATAACAATGTCAGTGGCTAAATCACTGTACCGTTGAGGGTGCTGAGTAAAAGAAGCTTCTCTGACCTAATTAATGCAACAAAAGAGGACCCTAACCACACATGGAAACAGGTGCTCTGGAGGCCACGTTTCCTGTTGCAGGGAGAGCTTCTCGAAATCTTTCTGCATTCACTCTGCTCTCTAAGCACAAACAAAATCACTTTTCTTCTTATGTTCTAGAACTCATCCTGCAGTCAGCATTTGTTTGTCAGCATTCTGTATTCAGCACCTTCATTTTCAAAGTGCCTTTGTACAACATCTCTCCTCCGGGGACTGTCAGGATAACCCAGGGGTGCACACGAGGTGGGCATCTCTCCCACTCCTCCCACGAAGACACCAAGGCCCGGGGAAGTGAGTGAAGCTACTGGCTGCTGCGCAGCACAGGCTGGCCCACTCGGGCAAGGGCCCCAAAGAAACATGAGGGCCAGCAAGGGAAGGGAAGAAATAGATTGTTCTGTTCTTCTTCCCTGCAAGGAAAGCATTCCATTTCCAACTGAAAAATCAGAAATGACTAGAGGGGCAAAGTTGCATTCTTCTGCTAAATAAAAAGCAACATAACTTAGCGTGAGAAAAAGCAAGGGAATTGTGTGTGCTGGGGAGTGCCCCAGAGAATAATGCGTGGCTTCCATTTTGACTTCTCCGTGGAGGAGGATAATTAGCACCACTGCCCTGTAAACTTCGGCTAGATTTCGTGACGCAGTGCTCTTTGCCTGGATTCTCACTGCAGTCATTCAACTGCACACAGAGTGTGTACCAATACACACCCCTGACACCATATAGAGTGCAATTTCCTTTCTTTCCTCAACTGCTTTCCGTCTTTCATTCTTTCCCTCCCCCTACCTCCCACCTCTTCCTGTCACCCCCACATTCACTGACCTAGGCCCTGTGAGGATTCTTGGGAATACAGACACACGGGTAAAATGAGCCACTGCTCCACCTGCTCAGATAGCAGAGGAGATGGGACAAAGGCCGAGGACAGGGATCCCATCACTTACCTAGCGTCTGCCCAGGACTTCACGCTGGGTCTCAGACAAGGACCTGTTTCCTGAACATCTGATGGATGATGGATGGATGGAGAGAGAGATGAGATGTCTGAATCTGGACGGCAGTGTTCCAATTTCTGACTCAGTAAATGGCTGAAACTTCCCTTCCCGAGTCCACTGCTTTTTCTGTGTCAGCACCCCCCCCACCCCTTCAGTGGGAGAGGATGGGAACAAGAGAAGCAAATTGGCATCGGAGCTCTTTATTTAGCAATTTGCTCTGTCTGAGTTAATACATGGGTTGGATTCCCTGTGAATGACATTCTCCTAACTTCAGCGACGTCATAAAGACTCTCAGCTGCTGCGTCTGGCAAGCTAACGACTAAAAGCCCATGGGATGGAAGAATGGGAAAGTATTAACATTGAAAAGGAAAGAACTTCAAGCAAACTTGGAAGAAAATGAGAAAGACCTCACCCTGCTTCCACCCAAATCTATATTATAAAACCTCATTTTAAGCCAACCACCCCCCCCCAACAACTGAAAATAGTATTTTAAACTTTGTGCGTATCAGAGTAATCCTACCCAAAATGCACAAAAAAGGCCAAGGAGGGAATTACCTAGAGAAAAGGAAGAGCGTCAGAAGAGACGGAAGTGGAGGAGGAAGAAGAAAGGAAAGGCGGAGAAGGCGACATGCTGAGATGTCAGGGTGACAGGAGAGGGGTCCCAGCGTCAGCTCAGGGCTCCATAGCAGGGAAAGGAGAGCCTTCTGAGGGCCTCAGCAGCGGAGGTGGGTGAGACCGGAAACCCCTCTTCTCGCCTCCCAGCTCCAGAGGGTAAACTGAGGTTGACAATCGTGAACACCTATTCTGTGGCACACACAGAGCTGGGCGCTTTTATATGCAACACCTTGTGTAGTCATCCAGCTCACAGCAATCCTGCAAGGAAGGCAAGTGTGTCCTCTGTCCTGGAAACAACATGTAAGGCAGAGGAGGGCAGGGGTGCCGCTGGAGCTCCGGACAAGCACCCGCCTATGGGCAGCACGGTGCTGTCCGCCAAGGACTTCTTTACCTGGAGGTTAAGCCTCCAGACAACTCTGTGAAGTGAACAATATTATTTTCATTTTGCATGTCAAGAATGGAGGCTTCGAGGCTTTGAGGGAGCCACTCATAGTCACACGGCCAGAGAGAGGCCGGGATGCACATGAGGCAGGACACAATCCAGCACTCCTGTCCCCTGTACTGACTCCTAAGGAAGTCGCTGACTCCCTTCCTCCGCTCCCCCTCCCCCAACTTCAGCCTATAGCTTGTGGGTGCGTGAGGGCTGACTACCAGGCCAACCAGATACCACATGGAGGTTGGGGCTGACGTCCCATGGTCGTCCTGACTGTGAGTCTGCACAGAATGGAGACTCTGAGCCTTAACCCTAACGGAGGGGTTTTCTGTCTGTGTTTCCACGCAGTGTGCAACCTTGTCTGTAACAGCTCCCAAAGGGCCTGAAAGATACGATTCTCATTCTAGCAATGGGGGTTCCATTTCACCAAGTGGGACCACTGGTTCTGTGGTAAGTCAGCTCTAGCTGCAAGGAAATTCTTGTTCCGAGCCCATATCTCTTTCTTTGTAACTTCTCTTTCTTTGTAACCTTTTGGTTCTGCTTTTTCTAGAACAATAGCCTTTCATATATCTAAATACAGTTGTCATCTCCCTTTCTTTTTCTCTCCTTGGGGCTAACTTTCCTGTGTTCCTTCAACTTTTGGTTATAGGACACTCCCTGATGGCCTCTCCATTCCTGACCCCTGTTCATGAAGCATTCAAGTTCATCTATTTCTTTGGTCAAATTTACTGTCAAAAATTGATTATAATACTTCTAATGTGCTCTAAGTACTGTGGAGTCCAGTGAAGTCATTACTACTCCTCTGGGCATGAGACTCTACTGTCACAATTTAGATGTTAGCTTTTTCAGCAACCACTTTGTGGGGTAGAAAGAGAAATAAGCAAGCTCTTGCAGTATGGGGCATGGTAAGTGCTTTGAGGGAGGGGACCCTGCACTATGGGATCACAGAGGTGGGGCAGCTAATTCTGCCTGAAAGGAGCAAAGGTGGCTTCTTGGAGGAGATGATGCTTGACTAACTCAGAGTAAGTTAACCAGCTGGAGACAGTGACAGAGCTTTCCAGGTACATGGAAAAGATTTGCAAAGATGAGCTGTCATAAGAGAATATGGAAGTTACGCCTCCACCCCCTTTTTTCCTCTTTTCAATTCCTTTCTTCAGTTTTTCTCTGGCTTTGCTTCCCTCTCTGATGTTCTCTTCTGTCAAGGCCTGGGATATACTATGGTCTCCTATTTTAAGAATTCTCCACTGCAGGGAGTTTAAAGTTATTCATATAACACCCTAGTACTCTAAGTATTAAGTGAGCATTAAATAGACAAACGCACTGGCAGCATTATTGCCATAAGTATTTTGAACCTGCTCCCCTTTTTGGAGACTGTATCTCTACCTCAGTGGATTGTGCGATGGGAGTAGAAAGGCAGGTGGCGCCCTAAGTATAAGAAGGCAGCCCAGGGTTCTCCAGAGCCGGGCTGGGCCAGGTGCTCGGGCAGAACTGCAAGGGGTCAGAGGTCTCCACCCCTTTATCACCTGGTCTGTTTTTTGCTTCAATGGCTCTAGCCAGCAGTCTTTGAAAAGGCATTTCAGGATCTCCAAATTTGTGTTCCTAACTCTTACCGAGGAGGCAGCGTTCTCAGGCTGGACAGCAGACAGACTGGGAGCCTCACCTCTGCAGGGAGTCCAAGGCACTCACCATGTGATAACTCACCCACGTGTTCATTTCCTCCCACTTGTCTTTCTCTGCCTTCAGCCTCTCGGTCCATCAACACCCTCCTCTGGAAAAGTATGTAACAATAACTCAAGGCTTCCCTTAAACCTCTGACAGGTGAACAGAGAGAAACACCTTATTACACAAATCCACACCATCAAAGGATAGAGAACAGAACCTTCAGTAAAGAACCCTAAACATCCCACCAGAAAGTCCCAAACAACCCTGAAAAGTGAGAATAAAACTACCAAAAGCTGACAGAGGGTAACAAGCATTATTTCCAACCCACATTCGTCCTTCTAAAAAAAGCCAACCAACTACTGAAAAAAACCCTGAAATGTATGAAATCTAACATCATTAACATATTTCCTGTCCTCGCATAGCTTATAAAAAATGTTTCTGAGCTTTTCCCTGGCTCATTTACCACGATGAGAAGAAGCAAAAAGGAAATGCAACAGATGGGACTACCATCCTCTCTCACAGTAATTTATCTTTGCTTGAGGTGGCCTGGGCGAGATTTCAAACGTTTTTCAGATGTCCCAGTAGCTTATTCCCGCTCAAGAACAATGAAGGTGAGGCTCCTTTAAAAATTTGCAGGTTACAAGCCATGTTTACTACTAGCTGTTTTTGTTGTTTCTAAAAGAGAGCACCTCAGCCTTCCCCTCCCCACACCCCCCTGCAAGCGACGCCTCAAGGATCTGATCTCTGCTGATTTAGAACTGACAGGTGGCACATGCATAATTAAAGATGACCTAACACAGAATGCTCTCATTCCTGGCATATTATCAGACACTTAAGCAAAGCAATTATCAGTAGGCAATCTTTTCTGTCAACAGAGATGGAGATAAAACATTTCTTCAATTAGGAGGATTCTGCAAGAATGCTGTATATATACCCATCAGAAACTACTTAAAAATCTTTAGAGTTTAATACAAAGTCAGTTCGATGAAGTGCCTTTCGACAGCTAAATCATGGTTTTTCTCACCCTACTTTTCCTTGAACGTCACATTTTAAACGTCAGAATCATCAAAAGAGGAACAATTTGGGGGCGTTGTCAGCGATCCTGGTCCAGCCGACCAGAAATTCTCTGTGTTCTGCCATAGCCCTGCTGGGGTTTGCAAATACACCAAGCCTTTCTTAAAGGCTCAAAGCAAAAAAGGGTAGGGTTCAAATAAAAGCAGTAGATTTAATTAAAATTTCCCTTCAAAGCAGATTATTCCCTCCCTATGCTCCACCAATGTCAGAGCATTTACAGAATTATCATCACGCTTTAAAACTTCATCTTAAATTTAAGTGATTGAAAGGATTTTTTTCTATTTTGAAGAAATAAATAGTATTCAAATGAAGAAGGGTCTTGATAAAACGATGAATTCTCCATTTCAGGTGAGGAGGGAAGAGGCATAGCACTTCTTGATAGAGTACTGTTTTTTTAAAAAAAATAAATTATAGTGCCGTACTCTATATAAATGAATGCATTTTAGCTTTCTTTAGAACAGAAATCGCTTTAATGTTATCGTGCGACAAGTGATTTTCTTTTCTTTTTTTAAAGGGTGGTTGATACGTTAATTGGTTTTTGAAGCCCACGTAAAAACTGCCTTCCGTGAGACAGAGAGCCTCACAACGTTTGCGGGGCACGTTTTGCCACATTTCACAAGAGGTCTCATTGTTTAAATTCTTGTATCCTTATGTCATATGTGAACAAACGACCTTATTGTTCATTTGAACATGTCTTTATAGGCTCTCTGGTGCTAGAGCTGGTGTTGTTGTTTGCATTTTTCCCCCCATCAAGTCAGAACAAAAGTCTCTTTTTCTGCAGCGCTGGGACCTCGGGGAACATGGCAGCGTGTGGCAGCAGTTGTCAGCTGGAAACACCAGGACGACAATGTCAGTGAAGGGCTTGTGCTAATGGGCTGACTTCTGACAAGTAAATCAAGGTGCACAGAAAAGTTTCTTCAGTGCCGCAGACATGAAGGAGATGTGGAAGAGCAGCCCTCCGCAGGACAGCGAAGAATCATCTGGTTGGGAAGGCTCTTTTAAAGAGGTGGGGCTGCTGGGCAACAGGGCCCAGTCCCTTCCAGAGTGTGTTTTGTTTGGAAGATGCTCCATTCAGAGATAGGAAGGAAAAACACAGCAGTCGTTGGGGAAAACATAGTCAGGTGGAGAGGTGGTGGCGATGGTCGAATCATTAATGGGAGATTGGGCAAGACTCAACGCTCAAGTTCATTATATTCCTCAGAACTAAGAATAGCTTCTGAATGAGCAACCACAATTCTCCACAGGCCTACTTCTCCTAAGGAGCTCCCCCGTCTCCCTTTCCAATTTTAATGTTAAGTCCGACATGGGGAGGTAGGCAGGAACAAAGGACGCTCCCTCTACAGAGTGGAGGAACATCCAAACCGTTTCCATTTTACCCACTGTGCATTCCTTCCCTCAGGATCCCGGTCAGGAAAACTCAAAGTCCTAGTTCGTCAGCATGCTGCATCAGGAGGCTAGGGCAGGGAAATGTATGGTGTGCATTCTATTGTGGCAGACAACAGCACACATGTGGTTTCCCAACCGATGTCATGGATAAAAAGAAAATAGACGATATAAGCCATATACGACCATCAAAATGAACATAATTAAAAAGGGAAAAATTCTAGTGACTTTATTCAGGGAGAGACACTCATTTCCCATAAAGCTCAGAGTCCCAGACTTTTTGTGTAACTAAATAAAGCAAACTCTGTAAACATAATCTTCCTATGCTAAGGATGGCACATGGCACTAAGACATTTTATACCATGCATTTTATGGTTCCTTATTATTCTAGAATCATCAGCTAACAACATTTTAAAGGCGATGGTACCTTAACATAAACCAGAAATATCACTATCTCCGTGCCGATGAAGGTTTTTCCTATCTTCCCTCACAACTGCTTTCCCAAGTATCTTGGTTTTACTAAGCTTCATGCTTAGATGAATAAAATAAGACTGTAACTATGGCTACAAAATAAAGATGAAATTGTGATGCCCTGATATGAATAGAGTATTGTTTTGGAAGGAATTAAAGTCACTTCCAAGTTATTATTGTCCCTGCTATCTACCTGTGCCCTCTGTTTCAGAAAGGCCATGCCAAGCCTGCCATCAGGGCCTTACAGAGACACTCTGCAGGTCCCTGTGTTCTCCCTGCTCACAGGTGATCAGAGATGCTTCTCAGGTCTATGTCACGGAGGACAAAGTGTAACACATATGTAAGAAAGTCAGGATGGATGTTGTTTCAAATCTCCATTCATCCAGAAGAGGATGTTTACTTTCTAGTTAAGAAGTGACCATGACTAATTCCAGGGTACTTGGTACTGGCTTTTTCAAGAACTGGCTTTGGCTGTCAAACTGGACAAAGGTGACTAACACCCCTTCAGTGAGCTAGAAGGCAGGGATACAATCGATACTCTGATTTTCTTTTCCTAATGCTGTCTCAGAGATAGTATATCACATCAACCAAAAAGGTAGCCTCACTTCACTGTGGGGATAGAAGAAAAAAAGAAGTGAAAACAAGGAGCTTTTTCTCCACAAAATATATTCTAGGAATCAACTACTCTTACTGTGAGTTCTTTCACAAAATAAAATGTTATGCACTGGTACCACTCAGGGAATGGAAGGTGAGGAGCAGAAACAAGTGTCCGGGGAGGATTAAAGAAACATATGTTCTTATTAGGGCAGGGATCGAAAAGAAACAGTGCTACACAGGGGATGATGATCACATCCTAACCGTGGCTGCAGGATCCTCACAGGAAGAAAAGGAAAGAAGGGCAAGCTCATGCCGAACATCTAATGTCACCCAGCCACAAATAACGAGAGAATCCAATACTAACCAGTTTATACAAATCAACTTACATTTATTCCCTGTGGTCAACTCTAACCTATACCCCAAGTGGACATGATGTGCTTTCCCACGTATACATTGGTAGCCTCTGAAAATTAATTAACAGAGAACCATGCGAGACAGCCAGGTGTAATGGAAACCACTGACTTCCATCCTTGCAGCCAGCTGCACTGTAACACCTTCCGCCTGGTGCTGACAGCCTTCCCTTCCCTCCTCTCATTCCGACACAATGCCTTCAGGTCTGTCTAAGTAATGTAATTTACTGGAGTGGAATTCCCTCGGCACCCTGTGCAGCACTTGGTGACAGTGTCATTTATACTCCACCGTGTCGGGCCGACACTGATACATCGGCCTTCATCCCTCATTCACGGCAGCGCGTGCGACTTCACCTTCTGCTGTGCCCTTCTGTGGTGTGCGCGCACAGATTTGCTCCGTTCAGCCCTAATTACAAACCTGGGTTGAGATGCTCTCATTAGATTTATATTCCTCATTCCAAATGTCAATCTTATAGAAAATTTCGATTTTCCCGAGGATTCATCCATTAGCAATAAACTCGAAAGCATTCCATGACTGAGAGCATTAAGCCAGCAATGCGGACAGGCACTTACATCATTAGAGTAAATCTCCATTGCAAATGCTTTACATTATTCAACCAAAGGAATAATGAGGCTGGCCCAGCGGTACCCTCCAATTGCACATGAAGGGTAGGTTAAAATGGGCTGTTATGTAGGAAGAAGCACACGGTATCTTAATGCGATGGATTTCAGAATCTCTGTCATTCCTTAGGAAGATGTGGGAGGAAATCACAGCCAGAGTCTAATTTATCACCTTCTTTTGCCTATGATTTCTACAGAAACTTCCGTTTGTGGCAAAGTACAATGAGGCAGGCAGAGGTAACGGGCAGCGAGTGTGTGTGTTCACAGAGGGGGTGGGAGCTGTGCGGCGACGCCAGGAGCTGCGAGCCGCCCAGAAGGATCTGCTCCACTGAAAAGCAGCCCCCCATTTCACTCAACAGAAAAAAGAAAGAAAAAAAAGGCAGCCTTGTTTGGATACACTGAGAGAACCTGAGTACCATCCTAATAAAAGGCAGATCCTACTGGCAGAGCTGACCCGAGAAACATCTCCACCCAGCAGATAGGTCCTGACGTTAAAAACCCAGGAAATTTGATGATGATGATGTCGATACATAAATTACAAGTTGTATCTGTAACTGGGATTGCAGGACATATTATAAAAAGAAAAATTTGGAGAGAAGTTGAAAAAAAAACACCTAGCAGAATATATTAATTGATAAAACCAAGCCATCACTGTTTCATAGCTGTACCATGATTTAATTCCTTGGCTTATTGGTCTAATTTATCACTTCTCGTCAGATCCCAGGTGAGGCAAAGTCAAGGTACAGTCATAATTTCTTTTTTAATTTGATAAATGAAGAAACTGCATCCCAGGAAGGTCATGGAGGAGGCTGAGAGAAAAGGGTGATCTGAACTCTTAGCACCTAATTCTAAAGGTTAACCAAAAAAGTTAAGTGATGTCAGCAACTGTGACCGTATTATGAAACACATACTGTATCTGCTTTCCAATGGAAAGTTCTGGCAGCCAGAAAAAGAGTTCTAAAAGGGCATGTAATAATTTGCAGAAATAATAAAAAGTAAAAGAAGCAATAATTGTTTTCTGCTGGTCAGCACCTGGATTGATCAGTAACCAGAACGATAACAGATGCACTACTTTCCATAAGGAATTACACTACCACGGAAGCTAATTGCTCCTGAAGCTTTACCCACTTCCACCTGAAATATTTAAAACCTTACTTGATTACAACATTAGCGCTTTCTCTTTCATAATGCGCATCACCAGATACCACAATTAGCATGCACAGATGTTAGACCTGAAATATCCATGTTTAAATAAAAAACATAGTGAAAAGGTAAAAACTGAATATGCTCAACAAAGTACTGATCTTAAAAGAAAGGAGAGGTTTACACTGTGCTGGTTTAATGGTAGAATTAAAAAGTGACCCTCCAGATAGCATCAGTAATGAATGAAAAACTCAGCTACTCTGTAAATGGCCTTTAGCCTTCTGACTGAGAAACAATGAGCAAGAGGCTGATCCTGTGTCCACTTAATTCCTTAATTCCAAAATTTGGACTCCAAGCACAGAGGGGATGGAACCTCCAGACACCCTGAAATTCTCTGACACGTTCTTAAGATGCAAGAGCAGAAACAAGAATACGACCACCATCATTTTATTGAGTGGTACCTCTGTGATTCATTTATTATCTCACTTGGTCTTTATACTCCACCGTGTCAGGGCCCGACACTGATACATCAACCATCCTATGATGTAGGTACTACCCCTGTTGCTGTTTTCGAATAAAGATACCCAGGGTTAGGAGAGGGGAGGTGAAGTAAGCAGACAAGGTCAGCAGGTAGTAGCCGAGCTGAGCGTGGATCCTGAGTCCTTCTTCCAAGGCTCTCGTCTCCCGTTAACCACCTGCCTCGCTGTCTGCCACAGAGGGCGAGGCCGGAGAGAGATGTGATGTGCAGTTTTCAATTTCCAGAGGTTTCTGGAGTGATTGCCCTCTTGACTCATCTTATTTTACAAATTACATTAAACTGAAAGGCTCAGAGCACACTTGCAGCCCCTCTCACTCTTTGGAAATGCCGTAGCCATTCTGCCAGTGGAATGGGGACAGCACCAGCACCAGGATTACGAAGGTGCAAATTTCCCTGTGAATGCTGACACCATCACTCTCTGGTGTTTCTTTTAGCCACAAACTGACACGTTATCACTTACTGTGGTTGCAGTAGACTCAGCAGTCAGATGAAAGGGAGTTTTTACTTGGTTAACTGCCCCTCCGACATCTGTGTCCATGGAGGGTATGCACTTATCCTCCCCCCTCCCCCAGCCCACCGCTCCAGTCCTGTGGAAGCAAAAGAGTTTTCCAATCTCTCAGCCACAGCAGTAAGAAATCCTTCCCTTGCTGTTCTGAGTCAACAAGAAGCAACTTTCTAACAATGAGCCCAGAAGATGGATGTTGTAAAACAGCATTTCAAACAAGGCAATTGCTTTAGGAAAAAAAAAAGATTCAAGGATTCTATCACTTTTTTTTCAACCTTCCATCAACACAATTTGTTTATGTATGAGTTGTGTCTTTCTTCCTTCAGGAGGGGAAAATGCTGATAAACTATCACATGTAGACAAACAGCGCAAAAACCTGGCTGCCTTTTGCTATTTAGACAGAGACACATTTGTTTCCCAATGTACCACTTACCAGACAGATGCAAAGATGTGGGCAAGCCAGTCATCAGAATTAACAGAGTGATTGTGCTTGCACTACATATTCTGATTTGTATGAATCTTATTTTTAGCCATGCACAAAGGGCAATAAATGGAAAATCTTATTCTAACCGCTACTTTTTCTGGGCCACCCACACTGCTCCACCTACCGCACAAGTTCACAAATGTAAAAAACCCAACCCAGGCTTCGTCCTAACAAGGGATGCAAAGTGGCTAAAATGTGTGACATTTTTTCCAGTTAGTGTTTGTACTTTCATTCTTTTTCTGTATCAGGACTTTCAGGGAAAACAGCATTGACTTATCTATGGGCATTTTCAAAGACTCCGCGTTGGCATGCCACTCAACGCACAGACGGCGGGAGCCGCCAGGCACCTGCACCACCCCGCCTCGGGCCACATGTCAACAACTCTCAGCAAAGACACGCACCCCAAAAGGTTTCTGTCAATTCAGGAAGATGATACGTACAACATTTTGTTTGGAAACAATGATAGTGCTTGAGAAGTTCTTCAAATCAACAAAAGTGGTATCAGAAGCAAATGTATCTGAAACAGAGCAGGTTGTCAGGGGTGATTTTGCCAACACTAGGTCGGCACCCCTGTCCTAAGCTTGCTTTTAGTTCGCCGAGGTACACTGCTCCCTGGGGCACAGAGTCCCCTTGTCGTCACCGCCCATCCCTTCTGTGCATTTCTCTCTGCTCTGCCCGGTCGCCCCCACCCCCACACTCTGCAATTCACCCAGCATTAACTCGCACATGGCTATCGCTGCCAACAGAGAAGCTGATATTGAGAGACAAGCACCTTGACAGCAAATAAGGAAAAAAAAAGAAGGAAGATGTTTTCTAGGGGCACAGAGAAGAAACGTTTCTTTAGACTTTTACTGAAAAGTTAAGTTACCCTGGTACCCAGGGTACCAATGAAAAGGCTGTTCCTCTGAGCCCCCTTTGCAAAACATAACAGCAAACATATGCAGGGAATGATTAAGAGTTAAAAGTCAGCTCAACAAGATAATAAAGACGCAAGAGGAGTTGCCTCTGAGAACGGCATCTTTACCTGTGTGCTTGCTCATTATCCAGAAACTAGAGGAAGTGTCCTGTCATCCTCTGGTAGTTAACACACACCCAGGAAAGCTGACACCTTCTGACAACGCAGAGTTCTAGAGCAGCGCTGACGAGCTGTGTCAGAAAACCTTTTTCAGGGTAGAGTCCACTGTCGTCAGAACTTCTGACTGGTGTTGTAACAACACGGGTAATTAAGTGTTATGAAAAAGTGGGTCATACACCACTGAGATACAACCACACCGCCCCCAAACCAGACTCCAAATGACTGTGCTATGACAAGGTGGGAGGGGTCTGAACACAGCGAAAGCAAAACTTTTATGTGGTGAGGAGCATTTTAGTTTTCACTGGCTTAGGTTAGAGAAAGTTAATTTCAATGTCAACTACAAACCAACTAACTTTTAGCATGTTCCTGAAATCTTACGCAAATGCTGGTTGTTAATGTAATGGGAAATTCAGATACAATGTCATAAACAGTCCGAGGGACAGTCTCAGACTTAAATGACAGGGCCATCACCAAAGAGCGAACACCGTGACTCAGAGAAGCAAGGAGGTCAAATCGAAACCGAAGACAGAGAACCAAATTCTCATTATCCATGTTAGCATCTCCTGCTGCATAGGATCCAAGTACTGCACACCACTTCCCTACACCTGAGCATCCAACACGGTCGCGGATGTTTACAAAGTGCCCATGGACTGTTGTAGAAAAGGCAAGATGCAGTTATCTGAATTGAACATATTCGTTCTTTTGCCACTCAAGGGACACAGAAACCTTAATTCAGGGCAATACAAACCAAGTGCCTATTACACACAAGGACACAGAGGATGTGAAGGGACACAGAGAGAAGAACCCAGAGGAACCTGCTTTCAAAGAACCTGCCAGATACAAATAATTTTTGAAACAAAATCTCTTCTAGCAGCTGCTCACTATATACTTCATCTGGGTTTTCTTTCAGTGCACAAAGCCCTTCCTAACCTTGGCTAGGTGTTAGGACTCATCCTGGTCCAAACTCCTAGCACTCTTCAAAGGAAAGCACAGAGGCGCCAGCGCAACCCGAGGAACACCAGAAGTGGAGGGGACCTTCTCTGAAGGGGATGAAGGGTGAGAAGTGGAAGGAACACCCTCTGGTTCATGCACATGCAGGGATTAGGTTTGAATCACATTTTGTTACCATCAGGTATAAAACTGGAATTTTACTGGAGCCCACACTTTAGATTATGGATGGGGAATGGGGGAATCTGGCTAATCAACCTTTTGCATTTCTGCCAAATTGCCTTATAGTATATTAATTACAAATTTTTAAATCACTGGAAGGCTATCAGTTGACCTAACACTAAAAGCATCTTGTACATAATTGAATCTTCATTTATGATTCCAGAAGCCCACCTAGGATCTTATAGGACTACTTAATAATCACCTTTAGTGATAGAGTGTAGAAATGGAAAGAACCAGTTAATAGCAATTTCCAGTTGATAAACATATACTGGTGAATCCACACAGGTATCTGTTCTGACAAGAGTTGATTAATGTAATTTGAAGAGAGAAAAATAAGCAACTAGAAGATTATTGTCCTAGAAAATGATGTCTAAAGTCATCATTCCTAAACTCCACTGTGGGATATAATCTGTCCTGAGGACAGCAGGTCCTTAAATAATGTCATTTGGTTCGATGTCCTCCCCTTACAACATTGATGAGATGCTGCAGGAACTTAACTTGTTTATGTCAATTAGCCTGTAGTAAAATTGGTTTCATTATATATAGTTTTGCTGTGAGTCACAGACCCTGTGGACATTAAGGACTTACTATACTGCTTCTAAATTTGGAATTAAGTGGATTAATTGAAAAAAAGTCTGCAATAATACACAAAAGAATTAGTTAACATCTAGACTGTATCTTCATAGCTGGAATATCAGTAACCTATTTCTTCTTTATTCTATTCTATTCTTTTATAAATTATATACAACAAACATTGCTTTTATAGTCAGCAAAATAAAGGTACTTCTGTTTTGATAAAAGGAAATAATTATCATCTGGTTCTGCTCTTTTTAGTAATTAAGCACTTAATACTGTACATGGGACTCAGTTTAATAATCTGCCTTAGTGGCAAATCAGACATGAAATACAGCAACAGTCTGCTAGAAACAATAGATTACATTTCCTAGTTAAGCATTATGAGGACTCTAAAATCCTGGTACACCGCAGAGCTTTGCAAATATTGTTTGGGAGCAGAAGAGGAGAAACCCTCTTCCTCACTGTGACCCACGGCCGTGCACTTGCCAGCTGCGGCGAAGTCCTGCCTCCTGGGCCCCCAGTCCTACAGAAGGTTCCTTGGAACAGTGTCATTCCCTGGGTTAAATCAGCTCAGAGAGAGGTGTGACTGTACCAGTGACAGGTGTACCCAAAAAAACAGCACACAAATAATTTCTAAAACTACAACAGACTGGAAATTATTGGAGTAAGCTCATAAACAGCTGATGGAGGTTGGTAAGCGGCTTCACAGTGTGCATGGCTGTTCATTTGGAGACTCACAGGGAATATCATTTGAAATTTTTGCTTCATGTATTAAGGTATGTTGCCATACCATATATCATTCTCACTTGTACAATTACTGTATATGCACAAAATGAAAATTAATTTTGATGGTGTCTTGAGCAGGACATAATTGTGAAACAACGTTACAAATACTTATATCTCATATATTCTTAACAAGCCCGACAGCATGGACTCTGAAACTACCCGAGTGGTTCCCCAGTGACGGTGGGGGCCGAATACACATGTTCATGAATTATTCCATATGCCACTCTAATATCACAACTTTTGAGGGCCTCCCAACTCAATAAACACAAACATTAAAAGGATTTCTGAAATTTAAAGGTGGTAAAAGTAAAAACTTGGACATTTTCTCAAGAATAATAAAAACGAATTGTGTATTTTTCCATCCTAAGTCAACATTTTTAGATTATTATTAAGGTATGAAAAGAGGTGCAATAAAACCTCAGTGAAACAGACATTTGAGGACAAGAAGATTTTTCTGTTTGTTTGTTTCAATTTTCATGTTAATTGACAGAGAGCTGGAAAGTGCTTCTGTGTTGAAAATCTTCCCAAAGCAGTTTCTTTTCCTAATTATAAAACTTTTAACCATTCTATAACTATCCTCCAGGGTACAGTAATTCTCTGCCTTTACTAAACCAAAACTATCTTGTTTTCTGAATCTTTATCTCTGAAAAAGGGAAGTGGGATGTGTGGGGTAGGGTGGGGTGTGTGGGAGGGGGTGAAGTGGGGGTGGGGTGGGAAGTAGGAAGGGTAGCTAATTCAGGGTTCTGGTTAGTTGGGTTCCAGGTACTCAGCCATCACTAAACATGAATTCAGTGCCTGGAACCAGCACATCCGATTCCTAGGAAACATAAGAGCCTCAAGGAGAGCCCCCAAGGGTCTGTCTTTGTTGGTATTCTCCACCTCATGTCCTCTCTCTGGGTGACTGCTGGACTGCTGTCAGTGTGTCTATCCAAAGTCATGGGCTGAATTAATTTGGATTGAATTCTATGTCCATGTCGTTTCAACTCAAGTGTAGGGCACATGTGGATGTCAAGGAGAAACAAGCACTTACTTTTCTCCCTCTGAGACTTGCTGACTTGGATTTTCTTTTCTATAAAAACCTTTAGTTTCAGTTTTTATGATATCTTAGCAGCTACTTATGGCAACTGACTTCAAAACCTTCTATGCTTTGCCCTGTTCTCCATCACCTAAGTGAAGATTATGGAGAGTTTATTTCTAAGCAGGTTTGGAAAGTCTGGGGTGGGAATGAGGGGACTAATATATATATAATTTATATCATTAAATATATATAATTTATATCATTTATATAATCACATATAAATATACACAAATATATGAATAATATAATACACAAATATATGTATAACTATATAAATGTATACAATTTATATTAATATATAAATGGTATATAAATATATAATATATAGCTTATAATTATATACTATATAAAATGTATATTATAAATATATTATATGTATATAATTTTAACTTTGATGACTTACTTTACCTCTATTTTGGATCTATCTGTTCCTGAAGCCAAATATACACACATCTGTACACACATATGTGTATGTATACAGTATGTACACACGTGTCATATAAATAATCTTCACGTCTTAAGGAGAAAGTGAGATAGTTTAGGACAGGTTTCCGAGCTCTTTGAAAGTATGGACATGTAAGCTCTGCTTTTCACAAATGATAGCCCTGGTCAGACCCAGAGGCAGGGCCTGAAAGTAGCTAAGGGAGACTGAAGAGAAACCACAGCTACCAAGTCCCATGATCGCTCTTCAAGGCCAGCTTTCTGGAAACACAGAATAAAAAGAAAACTCCCCAAATATGAAGACTGAATGGACTACACTCCGGGGCCCAATACTGCATATTCCTCACAGGACTTCAGGTCACTCACTAAATTGTTCTGCAATTTGCGAAGACAGGAATACTCAGTACTCCTGAGATCTGGTGATAGGCGGATAAATTACACTTCATTTAAGGTATTATAATAATTTGAGGCTCTGGTAGAGGAGAACTATGTGCTATCAATTTTCTCTCAAAGTTTTCATTTTCTATTAGGCCCCAATCTGGTTCCTGTCTCCACGTCCACTTCCACTGATTAAGACCACGTCTGTGCTACAGCTATGCACGTGGCCCCACCACCCCATGTGCTCTGGGCACTGCACATGGACTTGTTGAGGAGCACATGACTCTGATGCACCGGAGCAGCCCCACTACTGGAGCACAGGTGGGCGCACTGTGCCTCTGTCACGGTGAACTGGCTCTCCCACACTGGTAACGGGCATACTGGTAGAGATTACAGTTGTTCATGGCATTTCCCCAGGTAGTTTCTGGAAAATGTATCCTTGCTCCTACAGGAAACCCATTCCTAAGGTGAAGTAGAACATTCTGCGGATCCCTCACCCTGGCCCATAAGCACGCCAAGGACAGCAGGGGAGCTGAGGGAGGTGTGGGGAACATGGCCATCCATTCTCACGCCACCCTCACAGTCAAGCACTGGTTGTTACTCTGCACAATGTTCTTGGAAGGAAGGGGAGCTCTGCTATTCAGTTCTTTTTATTGTGTTAAAATATACATAACATAACATTTACCATTTTAGCTATTTTTAAGAGTACAGCCCAGTGGTATTAAGGGCATTCACATTGTTGTATAACCATCACCACCATCCTTCTCCAGAACTTTTTCATCTTCCCAGAGTGAAACACTGTACCCACTAAACACTAACTTCCTGTTCCTCTCAATTCCTAGGCCCTGGCAACTATCGTGCTACTTTCAGACTATGAATTTGACTACTCTAGGTACCTCATATAAGTGGAGTCATACAGTACTTGTCCTTTCATCTGGCTTATTTCTCTTAGTATCTTCAAGGTTCATCCATGCTGTAACCTGTATCAGAATTTCATCTTCCGAAGGCTGAATAATATCCCATAGTATGCATGTACCATGTTTGCTTTATCCATTCATCAGTTGCTGGGCAGGTGGGCTGCTTCTAACTACTGACTATATGGACAATGCCGCTAGGAACATGGGTGTACAAATATCTTTAATTCCCAGTTTTCACTTCTTTTAGGTATATACCTGGAAGTGAAGTTGCTGGATCCTGTGGTAATTCGAGATTTTAATTTTTGAAGAATTGTCATACTATTTGGTGTTCGGTTATTGTTTTTATTAATAAATTTTGTTTTAGTGCAGCTTTAGGTTTACAGTAAAACTGAGGGGAAAGCACACGTGGTTCCCATAGACCCCTAGTCCCCAAATATGCGCGCCATTTTACAGAGTTGCTCTAAGCACCAGGTGACTTCACTGCTTCTCCTGAGGAGGTGGGTGAGCAGGTCCTGCCAGAGCTTGAAGCCCTGATTACCTGAGACATCACAGAAGCCTTTTTCCTTCCCTGGCCTGTAGTTGTAAAAGTGACATCAAAGGTCATCCTATGGGAACCCCCAATGTGTGAATGTGGACACTCGCAGACGACAAAGGAGGAGGGGGTTTAACAAGCACCAGATCCACTCCACTTCCTTCCCTCCATGGCAAAGATGCTTTATAAACGCAAAACCTTCTTTCCGAGAATGCCGTGCAGAACAACTCATTAGTGCTTGACGGAGATGTTCTAATTTGTGAGGGTAGCGTAGTAATAGATGACCACGTCACTCCCAACTCCGTCAGCCCTACTGCCGGCGCTGTCACCCTTTGGGCGGCCCCCTGAAGATAGCTTCAGATCAATTCCTTCTAGAGCTCTTTCATCCCCTATCACTTTTTGTCTCATTTTTCTGGTTTTGTGATTTCTATTTCAAACATATGCACTTTAATCTATCTCCAGGATTTCTGGCTCTGTTAATTTTTATGCAACAGATATACTCTCTCATTAATACATGACTATTTGGAAATTGCTTTATTAAGAGTGATTATTCTCAATTCCAGAGAATCATAGTAAAAGCACTGTACATTCTAAGTGATATTTTGAATGATAATGTTTACCATACCCAAGAAAAATGCAATCAATCACAGTGCTTATTCACAGATTTAAAATGTCCAGAAGTTTCTCAAACATTTCCTGGACAGCAATGCTGCTGTTATTTTTACACTCACATCAACTCAATGAAACAAAAGAAAAAAATGTTTAAAATTCCTACAATGAAAGCTTAGAAATATACATAATACATATATAGTCACAGGCACATATGCACATTTACATGAATGCTCACATAGATCCAAGTGTGTATTTATTAAGCCAAATTCTTCTCTTTTTTTCTATCAACACGGAGCACATTATTGTTGTCCTCAGCAGAGAGGTGACTGGCTCATGCCAAAGGTGAAATGACAACATGCTGATCCTCGAGGCCTGTCAGGAATGAGAACTCACAGCCCTACCAGACCTGAGCTAGCTGACGTGGTCATTTTTTTAGAAGTGCCTCCCTTCTCACATGTGTTTTGTAAAAGCAAGGCACTGTTAAGTGTATGAGGGGAGACACAGTATGACGATTCACTTTGAAAGGAAGCGATACATTTCCCACTCCAGCAAAACAAAAACTTTCCCCGTAAGTGTATCTAAAAGTACAAAGAGCACACTTGTGAAGGGACTGTTGCTGCCATTTCAGCCTAGTAATAGCCCTGTTAGTCACATCTGTTGAAAACCAAGGGCACTGAATGCCTGGTACTCGTGACTCTGGAGTGAAATTGTCAGAATAATGGCATCTCCTTGGCTGGACTTCAAATGTGACAGTGATGAGAGCACCTTCAAATTCTCTCTTCTGAAAGACAAGTCAAGTGCCTCACTAAATATATTAACTGAGTGATGTTCAATATTGAATATTTAATACACTGTTCTACCTTGAACGTTCCTCCTCTCAGTCACACCAGCTAAAGCAGTGATTCTCACAGTGGGGTCCCTGGACTAGCTCTGTCAGTATCACCTGGACACTTGTCGAACAGGGAATTCCCAGCCACCCCTGATCTGCTGAATCAAAACTTCTGGGCACAGGGCCCAACAAACTGAACTGTAACAAGCCCTCTGGATGATTCTGAGGCAAGCTCGAGTTTAAGAACCAGCAATATGCAGAATCTAACCCCAGCTCTGTTCCTCGATTCTAATTCTCAAGATATTTTGTTTAAAGAAAAGTCATTCATGTGTGTTTAGGCTATTTGTTATTATCACCTAAGAAAATTCTTAGCATAGCTTGGTTTGAGAAAAGAAACCATCATCACAACTTACATGTAATTTTTCCAGGTCCTGTGCTGGCTTCGAGTCTTAGGATGCAGGGAACTGGACGTAGGGAGAGATGAGAAGGCTACAGCAATCCATTCAGACATGGACCCCAAAGCTTTGTGGGGCAACCTTGTGGCAGGTCAGTGAATGTCCACCTGATCGGGGAGGAAGAGTTGTCCATTAGCAGAGTAAACCTTGCATGTTAACGTTCCCCACTCCTGCTATCCGGTTCCTCCTTGCACCCTGCTTTTATGACCTCTAAGCTAACTTACTGTGTCTCTGGCTATGTGCTTCTTGACCCATCCACGTAAACAGAACATGATAAAACAGCCCATGTTATTAATGCCTGGGCTCAACCCCAGTGGCAGCCCTGTTCCCTGAGTACTTCCTCTGGGTGAGCATCCCTCACTGGGTGCTGTCCTGAGCCCCAGAGCAGCTTGGAGACAAATCAATTTCTCCTTTATTTCATCTCATGAATGTTTTCTTTCAACAAATCAGAGCACCTTGGTTTAAAAGACACATGTGGCTGTACTAACAAGGCAACAGAGGAAGCAAATGATAAATTTGAGAACTCTGACTGAAATGAGATGATTCTCTGATTGCCTCAAATATGTTTATTTTTAAACTAATATTACTTAGTTTTTGATGCTAAATGAATGTATGCCTATTGTAGAACATTTGGAAAATATGAAAAGGCATAAAGATCAACTCTAACCTTGACACTGGTAAATCATTAATGATATTCTGTTGTATAGGTCCATAATCCCTTAACTGAAACTTTTGGGCCAGCTGTATTTCAGAATTCAGAATTGTTTGGATTGTAGAGAGTATTACTATGGCACTACTATTTATCACATAACACCCCATCAGAGTCTGGAGCGGTACTCCCTAAACACATTAAATATTCCTGTGGCAAAAAAAGATGCATATTGCCATCAAGTCAAATAAAATAGAGCTTCACATTAGTTCAGGTCAAGTTTTTCTACCAAAGAAATTACCAAAAAGCCCTTTCTATTTTTGAAACCTTTTGGATTCAGAATTAGGGATAAGGTGTTGTTGGATTGGTATTCTCTTTTCATATATACAAAACACTCAGAGTTTTGTTTCTAATTTTTCATTCAATGCTATATGAATGTGAGCATTTCCCCATGTTAATGTTGTTATTTTTTTAAACATGCTTTTCAATGTCTACATAATATTACACCCTGTAGAAAAGGTTTTATTCATTTAGCTATTTCTCTCATTTTTGGAATTATGAAAAGCTGTACCAATTTAAACTCCTGCTGTAGTGTGAGTGCTGGTTAATTGTTTAATTGTGCATTTTATCCCAGGCAAGAAAAAAATACACCCACACTTTACACATCTTAAAGTTCTAATCAGTGACAATGGTATTTAGGTTTTATTTTTGTTTTTCTTCTATAGAAGACAGTGAACTGTTTTTCACAAAATAAGAGAGCGACGAGATTAATGTAAATTTATCGTCCACTTGAACCTCACCAGACCAGACTGAGTGAGACCCGGGCAGTGGGAGAGTGGCCCCTGTGTCTGGGGTCCTCACTTGGGAGAGGGTATGAGGCGGTACGGAGATAATTCACACACCGTCCTCTGAAGAGAAACAATTGGCTGCCAGTTATTTGTGGCCTGATAAATTCTGTTTCTGGACTACTACTGAGTCCTGGCATTTCCCTTCCTTTTGGTGTTTTTCTATTTCTTGACATTTTGCTGCTTCTCTGCATGGCCATCGGAGAGCAGAAAGAGCTGTGGAGACCAACATCAAATCAGACAGGTGCACAGCAATGGCTCTGGTGTGGATGCCTCGTGTGCATTATCTCATTTAATGCTAAAAACTGGTGCCTGCAGAGTCTGAAAGTATGTGCACGCTCATCAGTCCTCTTCCACCCTAACACGCTGGGAGGAATCGGAGGTTTGCAATTGTAAAGATCTATTCAAGCCTAGTGTTTTGAATGATCCTGAGATATTTCAATGACTTGATGATTTCCATTCTGGTTATAAATCTTAAATTTTTGTCAGTGACCTTTATAGTATCTGGACAAAGCAGGGGAAAATGGCATAAATACAATTCAGAAATAATTCTAGGTAATAGTAAACACTTTGAAGGTTCTATATTGACAGGAGGGAGGTTGTATTTCACAGAACACAGCAGGGAGTTGAGAGTCCACTATATAACAGTGTACACACAGAGAAGACATGAAGACACATACATAATACATACTTTAAAAACCAAATAAACATACAAACATGATCTTCACAAATGTATTATAAGTTAGTAATGCTAAATCTGGGCTCACAACCCCAAGTTCCTTTCTATTTATAGCTATTTAAATTTTTTTTCTCTTTTCCCTTTACATGTATTTAACCTTACAGGATAATTGGTATAGAGAATGCCACAATTTTTATAAGACAATAAAAGAGTATTGAAGAGGTATTTATTATATAGAATGAAATAATTTCATTCTTTCCCTTCTCTATAAATTCAATTTCTGCATAGTAGAATATAGCATAAAGTATAAAATGGCTGAAGTAGAAAGAGTAAAAGGGAGATGTCAAAAAATTTCAATCTTATTTTGGAAGTGAGTTAAAATGATCTTCCCAACAATCTTATCTAAAAGTTAGGTATATTTCTATCAAAGTTAACAAAAGACAAAAGGTTATCAGACATGAACCATCTCCTTCTCTGTGGCTTCTTTTTATAATTTAAATAGCGTTCCTCTATAATTAGGTGTCAAGTGGGTAGACAGGCTTCTAGAAGAATTTTCTTTGCCACGATCAGATGATCACATGTACGGTTTATTGTCTAAGTACACAAGAGCTACAGGGTGTGAAAAATACAGTGGTGACAGAGGAAGTGACCCCTCAAAAACATACTTTGTTTTTCCAAAGGGCCTCATTACTTGTGGGGGTGGGGGGTACACAAAAGCAAACCACCAGTAATAACAGAAATGATCGCCAGAACCTCTTCAGACACTCAAACTACACAACTAGCATTTCTAAAGCTAATTACAAATTTGGATTCTCTCATTTTAAAAATATACTTCCAAGCAGCCCACTTCTGTTTTAACGCTGAACCAAAGTCTGTGCAATTGGCACATTATCAAAGGGGAAAAAAAAAAGCATTTCTTGAACAAAGTTACCATTTTCAATGTCACTAAATCTTCAACTGCAAAATACCACAATCTGAAAACTAGTAAGGCCATGTGGTTATGTTATGTTACATTTAGAAGAGTTTATAGTCTCCCAAGCCCCAGGAGACATAGGTCTCTGTGACTCCCAGTAGGTTTGTTCTTTTGGGCAGGTCATTCACTGCCTCTAACACAGTTCATAGGTGCCCGCACGGATTAAATGAGAGGGTGGAAAAGAGAATTTTCATAAACTTAAGACATACATCAAATGTTGGGTATCATTATTCTTTTTCGTAAGAACTACGTGAGTAATAAAGCCATTAATTCTCCTTTCACTGTTAAAGAAGCTGACCACAGCCAAAAAAACAAAAACAAAAACAAAATTCTGAGTGACTCTCTATGACTTGATTTCTGCAGTAAATTGAGGAGGTTGGATGAAATGACTTTAAGGTCTTCTTGAGGCCAATGGTTCTTGGGATCTGGGACTTGGTAGTGATGGGGCAGCCTGAAGAAGGACTCTTAGGAAGCAGTCCCTCCTGGAGGACAAGCCACCAGGAGGCTAAGGGCTGCAACCACCAATCTGAGGCCTGCAGCACTGGAGCACAGTCCTTGAGCAGCCTTTTATCCTAAGGAATGAAATAGGTGTCAACTAACTCATTTGTTTGATTAAGAGGAGGTTGGGGGCAACCTATGGAAATGGCCAGGGCTCCTGATGCATAGCAAGCAGCCATACGACAAGCTTAAAACAGCAGTTCTTTATTAATTAATACAGATATTTCACTACTCTAACAACTGGTGTAGTGAAATAATTATACGAGGTCTGTCCAGAAAAAGTGCAGCCACTGTTAATATAATGAGAATGGTTTGCATGACATTGATGTAACCTGTCAGCCAAGGACAGTGGACTGGAATGCACATGCATGAACAATGACAACTTCACTGTACTAGTCAGTGAGGGCAGGTGACACTGTTGAGTGAGCAGGTGTGCCATGTGGCTGTTGCATTAAAAATGACTGAGTGAGCAGAGCAACAAATCTGCATCAAATTTTTTGTTAAGCTTGAACATTCTTCCACAGAAACTATCTGGATGATTCAGAAGGCCACATCTATGGGCAATGGGTGATTGGCAGCTTCATTGTGACAATGCCCCCGCTCATGCATCACATCTTATGTAGAGTTTTTGGCAAAACATCAAATCACCCAGGTGACTCAACCCCCTTTACAGCTCAGATACGGTGCCTTGTGACTTCTGGCTTTTCCCCAAACTAAAATCACCTTTGAAAGGGAAGAGATTTCAGACCATTGATGAGATTCAGGGAAATACAATGGGGGCAGCTGATGGTGATTGGGAGAACTGTGTGAGGTCCCAAGGTGCCTACTTTGAAGGAGACTGAGGCATCATTGTCTGATGTACAATGTTTCTTGTACATTGTTATCTTCTTTAATAAATGTCTCTATTTTTCATAGTACATGGCTGGATACCTTCTGGACAGACCTCATATAGTACTGGAAAGTCAGTGTGACTAACAGCCCTACTGTGACTTGGCTATAAGTTTCAAAGAGACAGCCACCTCTGTGGGCCACCCATACTTCTTGGCTGAGCTCCTACAGTGCTGAGAGATGTAAAAGGGCTACTTTTTGTAGTGTCAGCACACACTGTGCTCACATGGGAATTTCACTTTACGAAGAGGGGGGCCACTAGCTTAGGCCTTACTGATGATATTGTCCCAGTGATAATATGACCTCCCATGATGAGGAGAATGTTCAATATCCAGCTGTCTAGGATGGCAGCCACAAGCCACATGTAGCTGCTGAGCACTTAAAAGGTGCCTAGTGAGACTGAGGCACTGACTTTTAAATTTTAATCAATTTAAATTCAAATAGCCGCTTGTAATAGGTGCCTTTATTGGGCAGTGCAGCTCTATGTCGACTGCAACACATACTGGTTTTCTTGGGCATATTTCAGACCCCAGAAGCCCATGGGACAACAGCCATTCATTCAACAAGTATTTACTGACCTCCTGCGGGGTGCTGGGCACCATTTATGTATGTCAAAACAATGATAAGAAGACAGCTACAGACATCCTGCCTTCATGGCGCTTCTCAGCTAGACCGATTTCCAAAGACCTCACAAAAGCTTGAAAAGTTTTACCAGACTGCTCTTAGGAAAAGGTGGGTGAGGAAGAGATATGGTAATGCTACACTAAGCATGAAAGTGCCACTTTTTCATTTCTTCATATTTACTGTTAGAAAAGCCAGGGGAAAGTTTAAAAAAGAGATAGCTGAATGGTCACTATTCATTCACTTACAAGTAAAATAGCATACCCCAAATATGAGAAATTATCTGTAATTTCCTCTTTCAAAAATTTAAATTTACTGAAAAGAAAAAGTCGGTGGGACCTGCATTCTTAAGCTAAGAAAAAGTAAATGGCATTTAATTGCAGCAACAGCCATAAAAAGTCTAAGTGCGTCTCCAGCTGCAGCAGTGGGCAAAGGAGTGTTTACACCAATTAGCCGTGAAATGATCAGGTTTGCTGGAAGGTACTTCTGGTATAAGTCGGGCTGATTGCATTCTTTATCCCCACAACTCAACTCTTAGCTAAGATTTTTTAGTGGCTTTAATGGAATTTGATGAGCAAAGTCCTATTTGCTTTTCCCCAGGAAATGACAGGTGGAGGTATTTTTATCTACATCACAAATCTAATATCAACAACATAATTTCTAAGAAATATAAGAGTGGTTTGGTTTAATGCTTTTCTGATTTCCAATATTATTTCCTGTGAATTTCTCTTTCCTATTCTAATTCCCTTTTCCTACCTTGCTGGGATTTAAAGCAATACAGATAAGAAGACAAAATATTCAGAATTGATTCATGTGCTTGTCTGAACCTGAATTTCAGGTTTGCTTAAATATAAAAGTCCAGGGTCATCATGCTCTAGGATACGGTGTTTTTTTTTGTTTTTGTTTTTGTTTTTTAAGATTTTATTTATTTACTTATAGAGAGTGGAAAGGAGGCAGAAAGAGAGGAAGAGAAAGATCAATGTGTGGTTGTCTCTCATGTGACCCCCACTGGGGATGTGGCCCGCAACCCAGGCATGTGCCCTGACTGGGAATCGAATGGGTGACCCTTTGGTTCACAGGCTGGTGCTCAATCCACTGAGCCACACCAGCCACAGTGGATACGGTGTTTTTAAGTTAATTCTCCCTGCTGTATTTTATAGTATCACTTGAAGTGAAAGCTTCACGAAGGAAAACAAGCTGACTTTGCTCAGCATCACAAGGTTGTACTTGGATGACACCATTGAGCCAATCTAACTTCCTGGCTTCAAAATGCCATTCCAGCCTCACTGCCCAAAGTTACACTATTGATTTTTAAGGCTAATAAATGACTCTCACACATCTCCTCCCACCCCCAGCACACACACACATATGGACACACTCCATCACTTTTTTCCTTTGAATTGGGTAGAAAGATAAAATTACAGTGGTCAGAAAACAAAATCAATGTTCCAAACTTAGTTCTAAAAATGCAAATTGCATGTAGAGACTATCATCTGCTAGAAAAGGTCAAATCTCAAGTGTTCTGCTGGTCCCGTGCTGTATAAAAATATTACTGAAAATTTGGTGATGGCTTTAGTAATAAACATGCTGTGGGGACCCCAGAGCCCTTGCTCACACTCAGAACCGGGGACTGAAGCACTCACACACCACTGCATGGCCAGAGGGCATTCAAACAAAGGGGGTCAACTGACGTTATTTTTTTGGAAACTACAGAGACAAAATTTTTAAAATCTACATTTCAAACAGAATTTAAATAGTCACTGTGTGTGGCAGAGACCTTTGAATCACAGTCTGTGGCTTTTGTGTTTTGTTCTACTGGCATGGGAAGGTGGTGCAAGGAAACGTGCTCTCTTTTTTTTTTTTTTTACAACAGAAAGAACTAGGGGGGAGATTCGGCCATTTCAGACAGGATGGAGAAAATGAAGATAAAACACCTCTGAAAGTTTCCACTTACACATTTCAGGTGCTGGGACAAAGTTATTCTATTAGTTGGAGAACCACAGCTAGAAAAGTCACTTCTTTGATATTCAAGGTGTTTAAATTCCCCAAATACAGTGAAGAGCTTGTTCAGATTTTTTGCCTGTATCATAACAGGATGATGCAATCAGAACTGCTTGCCATTAGATAATTCAGAGATAAGAAAAAGCTAAAAAGAAACAAGCGCTGAAAATAGACAACCTGAAATTAATCTTTGAGTTTCTATAGAGTTCATGTTATAAAAATGTAACACTGGACTGTATTCATTAATATTATTTCCATCTACTGAAACTTCTATGTGCTAGGAACCATGCTAGGAACTGCACAGGAGTTATCAGCCCACAGGGTGGGTGAGAGAACCATGGCTCAGAGGGGCCAATGCCTTGCCCAAGGTCACATTCATGCAAAGAGGATGACATGCAGCTGAGTCCTTGTCCACCCAACCCTAAAGGCCACACTTTTCCTGCACCACACTGCCACCCACTACAGTTTGGGTGACTACATCTCTCTCCCCAAAGAAAACATAACCTCTTTTATATATGCTGCCAGTAAAATGTCAAGTAAAGTGATAAAGCTTCAGGTTCTACAGCAATTTAATTATTTGTGTAAAAAGAGTTGATTAGCTTGTTAGTACTAAATTGATTATATTTCATCAAGTATATTAAAATTAAATTTTTTGAGTGCAGTTTCTTAAAAAAAGGTACTACCAGGTATCTTATTAAAGATGACCCAGATCATTCTCTGAAGGCAAATTAGAAGCACAGACACCTGCCTTAGCCACGGAATATGGCAGTGAAAACACAGTGTCAGGTACCTCACTCTGGTCCCAGTCTTTGAAGAGCATCGCCATTCCTGCAATGCCCAAGCAGAAAATGCCCGAAGTAGGTTCTAATGTGCCATTTTATTCAAAATATCGTATTTTCCACCGTTACATCAAAGACCATGCATGAAATCATGCAGACAGTGACCAAGTTTGTTTGCAGGCATGCAGACGGGCTGCGTTGTAGAGGCTGCCTGACAACAACTAGTGAAGGACCATTTCTTGAGAACTCAGATGGGCTTGGCCTGGGCTCTTCAGGGCTCTCCATGTCTGATAGCTTCACTTCTCCGTGTGCTTCATCTATCAGCCAGAAAACTTGCAAATTCCTGCTCCTTTGTAGGGAGCTGCACATGCCTGCCAGCCTCATCTGCCAGGGGCAGGTGCCCCTTGACTTTGAGGTTGCACAGGTGGGTCCCATACAAGGCCAGTTGCTGCTGGATTGTCCCCATATAAGGCCAGTGGGGTCTGCACCGAACCTATGTATCACTGCAGCAAGGGCGAGAGCTGCAAGCCTGGCCAGGGAGCTTGAAGATGTGTGAGGCATGTGGCGTCTGAGAAGTGTGAAGCATCCTTCAGGAAAAGGCATTACATGGCCCCTGCTGTCCAGCCCAAATCGTAGAAGTTGTCTTTGATTTTTCTCCCTCCTTCACTTCTAACATCTGATCCATCAGGAAGTGCTTTCATTCTACCTTTAACTTACATCTCAAATCTGTCCACCCCTCCCTGTATCTATTGCCACCACCATCATTTCTCATCACCGGCTCACTGCTACCAACAGAGTAACTGGTCTTTTTGTCTGCAATTCTCTCCTGGAATCATGGGTCCCCAAGACTGCCCCAGGTTAGGTGATTCCGTAGGAGACTAACATAAGGACCTAATGTGCATGAAAGGTTTTGTTAGATGAAATGCAACCCCCTCCCTCAAAGTTTATTTTCCACCTGTCTTTTCCTTCGATCCTTTTTTTGTACTCACGGCTACGATTTATTACAGCCAGCTTGAACCCTGATGGGAGACTCTGGCCACATGCCTGCCCTTACCCTCCCCTCCAGCTGCCATCTCCCCACAAGACTGCTTCTCCCACAAAGGCTCTGCTTCCTGCTGCTTCTTCCTCACATGACAAACTCTGCTTCTCTCTCTGGATTTACAGTCTCCACGTTCCTGCCACCATCTGCCTTGTATAAAAATCAATCATGCTTAATCTTGCTGTGGTCACACACCCTTCAGAGAATCTGGGGTTGCAGCCCCGAGTGCCGCTGTATCCACGACCATGTGGTACCACCAACTCCAGTCTTGCAGCCATCCTTCTCCCAGCCTGGAGTCCCCCTCCAGGGTCCTCCTCGTCCCAGCCCAGCCGTCTGTCCCAGACCACCTCAGCCCTTTCTCTTCCTTGTCCCGTCTCCAAACTCCTGGCTGATTCTTGGCGGGCTTGAGGAAGAGAAAGAATGTAGAGCAGAGGAGAGCGCAAGTCCAAAGCGGCAGAAGCTGCTGTTTGTCCATATGAATTTTATACTGTTTTGCAGACCTTAAAAAAATTTTGTTTGTAACCCACAGATCAGCAGAACTGAAAGGTGTTTGGAGATTAATGAGTCCAATCTCCTCACTTTACTAATAGGATGTGAGGAAAGGAAGGCAGAAAGGAGAAAGCATCTACTGAAGGCTTGACATCTGTTAGGGATACACAGTCTCAGGCCCCATAGCCAGTGAGCGCAGAGTTGGGACCACACAGTAGTTAAATGAGAATTTTCATCCCACACGTTTTTGCCTGTTACGTACACATTCATATCAGACATAGGAAAGGGCTTGACATTTAACATACAAAGGTAATTGGAATTCCCATCTCAAAAGGAAAATGTTTTTTTCCCTCTGTATTATCCAATACATTTTTTTATTGTGGTCAAATATGCAAAACCTAAAACTTATCATTATAGCTATCTTCCAGTGTAGTGTTCAGTGGGATGAAAGTCATTCACTTTGCTGTATGGTCATTGCCACCACCCAACCCACCACATTTTTAAGTGTTTTCTGAATAGTAAATCCAAAATAAGATTGAAGGATTCCTCCCCCACAAAAAAACATTGAAGGAAAACACAGGCAGGAAATAAACTTTTGTAGGGGTGACATTTTACCCAACACGACCTTTCATACATGTTATGTTCTCTGACATATTCTCCATTACTCCCCTAGTCTTGAAGCCGGAACTCCCAGAATGCTGGTCACCAGGTCAAAAGGTAGCTTTTGTTGTTTCTCTAGGATCTGCATCACTGTACCAGCTTACAAAAACGTTATACAAGGCAGGACAACGCAACTTGCCATGCCTCCTTCGTAAAAAGGTAAGTTAAACAGTATTTCTTGGAAAGACAGGCATTTACCAATGCACTACATCTAGATGGAGCTGTCCTCGCCACTCCAGTCTGTTTCTAAGCAGGGTTTAAAAATGTTGGCACAGAGCACAAAGAATGTCCCTTAGCTATTCAGCATTTAGTTCAACTCCACAATATATTTAGCAAGATTTTTTTTTCCTTCCCTTCTTGGTTTAATGACCTCAAACGTACCAACATCCTGTCTTACCTAATCCCCTAACAAGTTCTATCAAATGCCAGGACAGAATCAGACAGCACTGCAGGCAGTGAGATCATTTGCTAAGAATTCATTTTTATTCCAAAAATTAGGAGTGCCAGACCATTTAACACAATCTATCACACAGCCAGAAAATTAGCCTGGCATCTGAAGAGAAACATCTAGACTCATTTTTAAAACCCTTTTTCCCATCATAGGCCCTTTAACAACCTGATGACTCTCCCCAGAAAAAGATGCACAGACACAAACCCCTTTAACATAAAAGAAAGGGTTCAGGGACCCTTAAGAGCCGTGAATCCACGAATCTCTGAGTCCGTGAACCCAGGTTAAAAGCCCCTGCTGTGAATGAACTTGGACAAGAGTTCCCTTGTCCATGGGCCCCTGTGCCAATGACTCCTGGTCCCTGGAGCAACCCCAGGGTGACATTTCCCGGTGTCGCTTTAGTCTCTGCATGTGAAGTGACTTTCCTTGTTTTGCCTTCAGGAACACGCCCACCTGGCTGCTGCTCAAACTTAGTCAACCCGGCTGCGCCTTTCACCACCAGTCGGCCGACTGCACTGGCAGTACTCAGCTTTCTCTCCAGTCTACGACGTGTTCACACTGCCCTGATGTTCTTGGGTTCTGCTATTTAATTCGCTGTCACGGACCATGCTGCCGGACCCCGTCTCTTTCCCTGTTGGCTTTTCATGGCACTCTCATGATTTAAAAAATGAATGCTGACTTTTTTCTTTACCATAAAAGTAACAATCTCCAAGTTTGTATTTAAGTCCTTTGCTTTTTCTCCAAAAGCACCCTTTAACCTTTCATACCTTTGCCCCTTCGGAATAATATGCCCATCGCTGTAAGCAGCAGGCCCTGGCATCTCTGTCCGACCTGACACAGGGTTCCTGCCTCAGGAGCCGTGGGAAGAGAACAGCCTGAGTCAGACAGACCTGGTCTGATCCCAGCTTACTAGCTGACTGACTCTGGCCAAATGATTTAAATGAAAGCTCAATTTCCTACTATGAAAAATAGATATGATAACACCAGCCTTCAGAGTTTTTTTAAAGGATGATTGAGTGAGTTGACAGATACACAGTTCCTGTGACAGAAAAGACTTGTAAATGGTGATTCCCACTTTCCCCTCTCTGACTGTTTGCTTATAGCATTTGGCATACATTCTACATTTCAGAAGCAACCCTTGCTACTCTCCATTAGGTGGGTAGGACCACTTATGTTTCAAGTCTTAGGTATGTAACTTTTAAAACAGGTACATTGAGATGTAATTGACATACCATAAAATTCAGTGGTTTTTAGCATATTCACAGAGTTGTGCAACCATCACCACCACTACCATCTAATTTCAGAACGTTTTCATCACCCCAAACAAGAAACCCCACACTCCTTGGCAGTAACTCTTCATTCCCCCTTACCCCCAGCCCTCAACAATCACTAGTCTACTCTCTGTCGCTACGGATTTGCTTACACTGCACATTTCATATAAATGGAATCATACACTGTGCAGCCTTTTCCATTTAGCTTCATTTACCCCACATAATGTTTTTAGGGTTCATCCATGTTGTACTATGTATCAATTCCTTCCTTTTTATGGCTGAATAATAATCCATTGTATGCACACATCACATTCCATTTATCCATTTGCTGATGGACATTTGGGTTGTTACTACTTTTTGGCCATTAGAATGATGTTGCTATGAGCACTTAAGGACAGTTGGTATAAGTGGACATATGGTTTCAATTCTCTGGGATATTCTGTACACTTGCGAGTGGACTTGCTGGGTGTGATGGCTAATTTTATGTATCAACTTGGTTAGCCATGATGTCCATGTATTTGATCAAATGTGTCTGAATGTTGCTGTGAAGGTATTTTTCACATGAGATTAGTATTTATGTCAGCAGATTTGAGTAAAACAGATTACCCTCTTTTATATGGGTGGCCCTTATTCAATCAGCTGAAGACCTTAAGGACAAAGACTAACCTCTTCTAAGGAAGAGGGAATTCTGACAGCCGACTGCCTCTGGACTTGAACTGCAACATCAGCTTTTCCCTGGGTCTTTGGTCTTGCCGACCTACCCCACATATTGTGGGCCTGCCAATTCCTTAAAATAAATCTCTCTGTTTATATACACACACCCTATTGGTTCTGTTCCTCTGGAGAATCCTGACCAATATACCAGGTAATATGGTAACTATATATTTAATATTTTGAGGAATCCCCAAACTGTTTTCTCAAAAAGCTGCACCATGTTACAATCCCACCAGTAATGCATTAAGGTTCAGGGTACTATACATTCTCAACAACTACTATCTGTCTTTTTGTTTTTAGCCATCTCAGTGGGGGTAAAAGTGGTATTTCACTGTAGTTTTGATTTGCATTTCCCTAATGGCTAGTGATGTTGAGCATCTTTTCATGCACTTATTAGCTACTTATATATCTTTTTTGGAGAAATACCTATTTTGATCCTTTGCCCATTATTATTATTATTGAGATTTTTATTTGTTGATTTTATAGAGAGAGAAGGGGGAGAAGGAAAGGAGGAGAGAGGGAGGGAGGGAAGGAGAGAGAGACAGACAGACAGACATCTATTTGCTATTGACAAGATCATTCTTTTTCTATCAAATCATTCTGGTACCCTTGTTGAAAAACTGACTACAAAGTTTATTTCTGGACTCTCAATTCAGTTCATTGCCTATCCTAAGACAACTCTATCTTGACTTCAAAACTCTGTAGTACATTTTGAAATCAGAAAGTTCTCCAACTTTGATCTTTTGTTTCAAGTTTTTTAAAATCATTGTTCAAGTACAGTTTTCTCCCTTTTACTCCCATTCCAGCCCACCCACCCAACCCTCCTCACTTCCCTCCCATTACCACCCTCCCCCTAGTTTTTGTCCATGTGTCCTTTAAATTTGTTCCCGTAAACCCTTCCCATTTTCCCCTGAAATTCCCTCTTCTCTCCCCTCTGGTCACTGTCAGTCTGTCTTCTATTTCAGTGTCTTTGGTTATATTTTGCTTGTTTCTTTGTTTTGTTGTTTAGCTGTTTCAAGTTTGATTTAGCTATTTGGAGACCCTTAAATTTCTATATGAATTTTAAAATTAGCCTGTCAATTTCTGCAAAAAAGCTAGCTGGGATTTTGGGGATTGTGTTGAATATGTATGTTGATCAGTTTGGTGGTATTGCCATCTTGACAATACTATCTTCCAATCTATTGGATTTCTTTCCATTTATTTAGGTCTTCTTAATCTCTTTCCATAGTGTTCTGTAGCTTTCAGTGGATGAGTCTGGGACTTTTTAAATTTATTCCCAAGAATTTCATTCTTTTTGATGCTATTGTAATAGTTGTTTTCTTAATTTGCAGAGTGTTTCATTGCTAGTGTATGACATAAAATTGGTTTTTGTATATTGGTCTTTTATCCTGCACCCTTGCTGAACCTGTTAGTCCTAATAGGTTGTGTGTGTGTGTGTGTGTGTGTGTTTTGTGGACTGGAGTTTTAAGTATTTTAAGTATTCTAAAGCACAAATAGATCCCAGAACATAAACTGAGCAACTACATTGCCCTGCAAACACCAGGAGCCCACACTACTAGCTCTTCTTCCCTTGGTGCTGGTCATGGTCCTGCTTCTGGGTCACAGTCTTAGTGGCATTCCTGCTCTCACTGACACCTCTACAATGACCTGGAGATGTAAGTTCCTGAGACCCCAGGATAGGTGTGTAACACAAACATTTTTTTACACACAAGTGTTGTAACAACACTTCTTTATAAGGTCAGGTTCTCAGCCTATTCCTTTAGATCTATTTAAGTGGGAATCATAGGTGAGGATGTCACAGGGTCTGACCTCACAATTATCAAAGTAACAAAATGTAAAGCTCTGTTCTATGGGAAACCACATCCTCAGGGACTTTTGAACCTTCCTGTCAGCAGAGACTTCTCACGGGTTTTCATGTAGATACTCATTGCATCTTTTCACCTTAGGACGCACTCCCAGTGTACATTACTTTGAGGGAGAGTGGTGGTTCTTTTCACAAAACTGCTACACTCGACACAAATTATATATATATTTCACTAGATCATATTTTGCTTCAGGTTTAAAAACTGATTTCCAGCCAGCCAGCATTCAGAGACCTACTTTGCATCTTCATCCGTGAGTCACTGATTTAAGCACGCGTTTGCCCAGAATACCCAGGCATGTGAAAGTATCAAAATATCACACTTTGATTGATTCAGAAAGCTATTTTCTACCACCGTGCAGTCTGAGAGTTTCTGTGCTGCGTGTGACTAACTGGGGAGGTGTAGGGACAGAGAGCCAGGAGGTGCTGTGTGGAAGACCTTGTCCCTCCTTCTCAGGCACCAGATCCCGGCGTAAAAACCCCCGTTCCCCATGGCAAAGCAGGTCGGCATGGCGCTCGTCTGAGCACAGTCTGGGTATCAGAGTCATCTTTTGAAGGGATCCTGGTATTTCGGTTTGACAAAAATCGAGAAACATTTTAGAAAGAAAATCGGATTTGTGTGTAAATGAAGAATATTCCTGAAAAGAAACTCTTGTTACGAAACTGAAATCTGGAGACCGCGGTGGTGCTAAGTTGAGTCATCAGTTCCCTTTACACCCTAATAATTGACGGCACTTTGATCACGATGACTGCTCTGGGTGGTGCTTTGTTGTTTGCTTTTTTAAGTACTTCCTTGTGTAAACAGGTTGTCTCACTATCGTCTTGCAAACATGTTTACATTTGGGGGATCGTGGGGAACATCTGTTAGAAACAGATTTCATGCTTTTCTGTCAACTTAGGGAAATCTGAATCATATTTCTTATAGTAGAAAAAAGCTACTGGAGAGTTAAGTGAAGTTCTACTGGAAGGGGGCTTGATGGGATATTTGGGTTGCTGTTTGTGTATGTACTTAGGAATTTGGCTGTATGGGCAGCAGTGTCCACATGCATACCTCAAGGCCCCTGTAGTGTGAGACGGAGTAGGGGAAGGGGAGGAGAGGGGCAGGAAAGAAGGGTCAAGGTGGCCGATGGCTCTCCCCACAAAACCCTGTTCCAGCTCCGAACTTCGAGGAGCCTGTGAAAAAGGTGGCCCTCTGAAATGTCTTCATATCAAGGTAGAAAGACGGAACACATTTCATGCAACCAATTTGTTAGCTTGGTTTATAAAATTTTACTCCTTATACATATGCACATGGGCTCCATTTGTACCTTTGCTCTGAGCTGCACAAATCTGAAAGCCAGGCCTTCCTGGGGTCATCTAGCTCAGGGCTGTGCAGGCCACAGACTAGGTGGGCTCCTGTGGATTATGCGCCCGTGTGCTGCAGACACTGACCTTCTGGGCGAGGAAGTGGAATACACAACGAAGGCTTCCTTCACTGTTGTTCTGGGGAGACTGCTGAAATACGTCAAATTTTTCCCCATCTAGGTGCTCTGTAGCCAAATATATCAGGGTCTTGCTATGGGCTAACTAACCAAATTTTAATTTAAAAATATCATCTAATTCTTTCATCTCCTGTGGTTTCTTTTTCCCATACATACTTTGTGACACATTCCTCAGCAGCTAATTTAACATCTTGGGGGCACCGTTGAGAGCCAAACCAACAGCAGTCAGACACACCAAGGACCCAATGTAGCCAGAAAAAGAAAGATACCAAGGAACATCAGACCGAACTGGATAAATAATTAAGTAGCTGTACTTCAAATACACAAATATGATTCATTTTCAAAGGCCCACACATGTTACACCCACTTTCAGGAGTTTCCCAAAGTAATTTAAAACTATTTGATGTTGCTTCCTGTTTTTCAGTCCTTTTATCTGTTGATGGGGGTGGCAAGGCTACTGCTACCAACTGAACAAGAAGAAAAGTGAAGGATGGAGCAAGTTTCCCAGTTTTAGTCATCAAAATTTGCTTTAGAAGTCCTCATCTTTAGACTGAACATTTGGGGCTCTAGGCTTCAAAGTAAGATTTATCTCATATTATAACTTACTACTGCACCAACATTTTTGGGGGAATTAATGAAATTCTTGCATCAACTCTGGGTTTCCTGTTCTCTCCAAAGCTCCCTACTAAAGCAGCGAAGACCCTGGGAAGAAAAAGAAGAAATCAGGGCTGAGACTCATGGGCCTTGGTCTTCTAGTCAATCCATTTCCCGTTTCTTTCTGGAGATAAGAAATGACTAGAAGACCTTTTCATGTTCTGAAGCCAAAGTCTCAGGAACACTAGAATATTCTGGAGCTATTTATTCAATAAAGGTATCCTCAGGTCCCAGTAGCAGCTCTGGAGAAGTGACTACCGCTTTTATTTGGCCGCAACTGCTCCTCATTTTAATCAAGTAGATGGTTAATGAAAAGTAAACCTACACTCTCCATGAGATAAACACCAATAAATACCACAGCAGGGTGAAAAGTATTTTCAGGGGTGGCTAGTACGCCCCATCATCAAAGGCTTGACCACAAAGTGGTTGATTCTGACTGGCCACCTCCAATGAGAAGAAAGGTACTATCTCCCAAGTAGCCTAAGACATTTTTGGGAACTGTACGCACGATGTCATTGCAAATACCATTAGCGAGTTCTCTCTGAGGCAAGTCCACCTTCACATAGCCCACACACACTGGTCTGTCCTCCGGCATAGCCAGGGCATGGGTTACACCCCCACATGTGGTAGGGAGCAATCATGGCTGCCTCTCCTTGTCCCTCAAGTCTTTCCCCTAGGTTCCAGTTCCTTTGCATGTCACTTGGGACATGGATTCAAGTTCCTACACCATCATTGTCTTAGGCCATTGTTCCTTGAAAAGGAAAAAAAACCTCTAAACTTAAAAATAACCATTTAAATCTAATAACCACACAAGAGCCAGCAATACATTCACCCATACAGCCATCAAAATGTGATCCCAAACACAGCCTAATGTTAACAGTGAGGAATAGGCAGAATAATCCATCAACTTCTTCGTCCTGCAACGCACATCGCAATTTCACTGATGTTTCGGGTACCTCCCTGACATCAATGACTAGGACTGAGTTTGTAGGAAATAAACCCTACAAGGACTTTTCATATATTGCTATTGCCTTTTATTTCCCACATTCTCTATTTGTAAAGCTTATTTTATTTTATTTTTTTGGACACAACTGTGTCTTGACACTTATTCCTATTATTCAGCGTCAACTCTCTCCGGTCAAGTTCCCTGTTTTTTCCTTTTTCTTTGTTTATCCACTCAGTGGCAAAGGAACACATGAAAGAGAACTGTGCTCAAGAGATTTTTAAATCATGAAATTGCACCAGGCTCACAAAGCAGTGGACAGTCAGGACGAAAACTAGCTCAGTACACGAAACCCTTTAAGAACTGACTCAGTGTATTCTGTATTGAATGAATCCTGCTCGGTCAATTCCGAGAGGAAACTCAGAATAAATATTTACCATATTTACTTATTTCTTCTACTGAGAACTGTCTAAGACAACAGGATGTTTAACGATGAAACAGATTTCAGGAATTCTGCTCTGCGCAGTGTCCTGCCCATGGGTTACGAGGACTGACACAGGATCCAGCTTCATAATGAAACCAGACACAGTTCACTTCCTCTTTTTGTGAAACCACCCCCTCACCTGGGGGATGTCTTGAGATGACACAGAGTTAAGTCATGTATCACTAACCTGAGATACTTAAGGGAATGACTGGCAGTCATTATCATCAACAATATTTAAAATATCCTCCTGGGAAGATGGACAGCATGTGCTTAGGATGAAAAAATCGCCCTAAGCTTATCTGCTCCAGCTGCTGATCCCTATAGTCTTAAAAGGAGAAACATTTCAACCCCAGAGCTGTTTCCTTTTCTAATCAACATAATGAGGAGAGGTCAAGAGGTGTCAAGAAATGTCCAGAGATGAGTGGACAACTGGGCTACGTGTCCATCCATGGCTCATTACCGGAAGTGAACAAAGAAATTACTGAGCACTCTCCGTGCAATTCCCTCCACCTCCCTGCCCCCTGGCTCCTGGGAGATCAGGGAGAGGAGGCCAATCAACACCCAACCTGGCTGTCAGGTGGGCTGCCCCCTTCCTGCAGCCTGGAGGAGGAGAACCAGAGGCTGGGGTAGTGGAGAATGGCTGCCATCTCTCCAGACAAGTGAAGGAAAAACTCCAAATACAAACCCCAACAAACAAATGTAGTACATAGATCTTTCTTGTCTCAGAGCCCCTCAAAGAAATTTCTTCTACTATGGCAGTGTTCCACTGTCAACCTTTTTATTGGGGGCACACGAATGACCTGCCCCATTCTTGGGCTTCTTGTTTGCTCCGCCTCCTCCTACCAGGAATCAATCACTATTCTTGAGCTATGGCCCCATTCCTTCTCCCTCACTTAAGGAATTTGTTCCTGCATTTATCCTCACTCTCTGTGTGACAGAAATTTCTTTCTCTTTCCTGGACCATCGGTGTACAGGCATTTTTGAAATGTTCATCTCCAAACCCCTTCTCAATCCGTAATTTCTCCAGGTACCATTCCTTCTCTGATCCTCAGAAGAGTTGTCTAGACTTGTTGCCATTATTTCCCCATTTCTCTTTCTCTCCTTAACCTGGGGTAAGTTCATTTTGTATTAATTCAGAGAAGTCACTTTAATCAAGGTCTTCAAGGATTCTGTCTTCCCAGTTCCATGCTCAGTTTTCACTTTTCATCTCACATCACTCATCATCATCATCATCACTTCCCTCAGCTGCTAACCTCCCCTATGAAACGACTTCTTTCTGAGGGTTGTGACATCACATTGCCCTGGCTTCTCATCCTGCCTTCTTGTCTCACTTGTGACTCCTTCCCAGTCTCCTTGGCTGGCTCCCCTCTCAATGTCAGCGTGTTTCAGGGCTCCAAACCTTGGACTTTTTGTCTTCTCTAACTACACTCTCTCCCAGGTCTGTGGTTTTTGCGACCTCTATGCTGAGGGCTCCCAAATTTATTGTGTCTTGCTTTGACCTCTTCCCTGATTCCCATATCCCATTACCCACTCAGCCTCTGACCTGTATACCCAACATGCATCTCAAATATGGCATGGTTGAAACAGAATTCTAGCTCACACACTCCCTACCACCAGTCTCCTGCTTGAAACCTTTCTTTTAGACCTCACACTGCTCTTAGAGCAGAATCCCAAAAGGTCCTGGTCTGTCCCCCTCTCCTTGTTCATACCTGTTCTTCTGTTCTTTTCCCTTCTCCAGTCACTTAAGCCTGTAGGCCATTCCTTGATTCAAGTCCTGTTTGCTTTGGTGCTTTTGTATTTTCTTTAGCCTTGGGCTGGAAGGCCCTTTGCCCAGGTCTGGGCATGGTAAGGTCCTTCTTTGCATTCAGATCTTAGCTCCCATGTCAGGCATTACCTGACCTTCCTATGCATGCCTCCCCAGAATCACCCTCTTCCTGATCACATAGCTCCATTTTATTACCTCTATAGCATTAATCTCTCCGAAATCATCTTGTTTATTAATATGATTACTGGTTTATAGTCTGTATTCCTGAGAGAGACCGTGAATTCCCACTAGGACAGGAATCATGTTTCCTATGCTCTGCTGTATTACCACCATCTGGGAGAACACTTGGAATACAACAGGTCAGTATTTGCTAAATGGATGCAAGCATGCATGAGTAACAACGGATGGTCTGAAACTATGTAGACAGCCCTCTGTGTATTGCAAAATATCATATACATACATGTAAGACAAGAGAAATAGCACGCTACAGTTAAGTACATACTCTGCCTTCTCAAACGAGTCACTGATGACATCATCACTCTAGGAGTGTTTGTCACTTTGACACCCTCTCTGCAAAGGAAACAAGCATCCAAGCTCTGTCTGTCTCTCTCCAGCCCCCAAACTGCTCTCCTTGCCACCAGTCTTTTTCTTCTCAGGGCCATCCTCTACAATGCAGGTGATCTTTCAGCAGGGAAACCTGATCACGTCACTTCCCGGCTTCTCACTGATTTTAGGATGAAGCTCGAATATGGCTTCCAAGGTTGTTCATGACCAGGATGCTGCTCCCACTCCAGCCTCATCTCTGGCCAGTTCTTCTGCCCTGATGTAGGCCCCAGCCACCCCAAACTTAAGGTTTTTGAAAGCACCAGGCATTGTCACCTCAGGATTCACATCGTCATTTTTTCTTCTTCCCCTCCCCTCCGCCCAGCTAATGCATCCTTCAGGTGTTATGATTAGAGAACACTTCCCCTGGGAATGTTTCCTGAACCTCCCTGCCTGGGCTAGGTTTACTTCTTTTGCAATTTCACAGCATCCTACACTTCTGCAAAAACAGTCCATGTTTTCCTGTGCTGGTTACTCACTTATGTCTCCTCTACTCACTTGTAAGCTCCTCAGGGCAAGGACTAAGCCCACCTGTCCATTTGTTGGAAATTAGCCAACAAATGAATGAATATGTGAATCCCATCAAAGTCAAAAGAAATAATTCTAGAGAATATATGCAGTTAGCTTTGACTTTTCTCTTTTCTTTAATGTTTTGAATTCTTCCTAATTCCTGCACTTTCTTTTCAGCTTTCTAGTCTTCACTTATATTTTGGATCAACATTTATCTCTCCGTTATTTTGTTTTCCAAACCAATCCAGAATAGATAAGTGTTCTTTATCTTACCTAAGGTTAGTCTCTTTTCTTCTAAAGTCTTGTCACCTTCACTTTCTTCTACTTCATCTCGTGTTTGCAAGCATCTATAATTATTACTCTATAGTGCTTATTACTGACTATGATAGTTTTCTTTTATGATTAATTATATGGCTTTGTTTAAGGACAGTTAAGTCTAATGGACAAAGTAAATTTCCTTAGAACAATTAAAATTGAAGCTAATAAGTTTTAACACAAAGCCATCTCCTGCGGACATCTTCTAGGAGTGTAATGCTAACCAAGACAGCTGAAGGAGAACCATCCACTATCTGTACCAAGGGAACAGGGAAAGTGGCTTTATACAGCTGACTTTTCTTTGCTATTGACTAGCTTTTCCTTCTCCGTGGATAATGCAGACAAGATGAAAGGACAATGATATTCTATGAGTACATAATTCCTTTAAGCAAATGGATTGCAAATTAGGAAAAATTACTCTCCAGTGATTAAAAGACTTTTCTAGGAGCCTGTGTTATTGCATCCAAGTACTTCACTAATGCCACGGGGGGAGCTTATTCCTTTGAAAGCTCTAGCTCCATAGCTGATAAGAGTTGTAATAATTTCATTGTATCTGTATTTACCTGTTGTTAATACAGGCACGTCAATAATCAGTACATGTGAGCTGTGATTATCCTGTTAATGTTCATATATTCTCATTAATTCAAGAGATATGCGTTTGATGAGCAGAAAAGCCTTAGTCATGGGAAGACCAATATGCATTCTTAAGACAAGCTGACCATTAAGCCAACAGGGTCACTCTAAGTATCTACAGTTAAAGTGGAATGAGCAAAGGCTCATTTGTTCTTCTTTGCAGGTATGCAAACAGGCAGCAGCACAGCACAGTCACCCAGAGTGTGGGCTCTGGGGCCTAACCACACCTGGCTTTGGATCCAGGCTCTGTCATTGATGGCCTACAAGGTATATAGAAAAAGTTACATAATTCTTCTATATCCAGTACTATAAAATGGGAATGATAGTACTTACCAGATAGACGGTGTATGTGTGTGAGAGAGAGAGAATTAAAAGAGATAATACACATAAAAGGAAAATTGAGTGCAGTCCCAAGTACACAGCAAATGTCCGGAATATTTCAGCAACATTAAATATTCTATGGTATGTTTTACTTCCCTTTGTGCAAACATGAGACACAACATCATATACAATGTAAAAACTTTATTTACATGGAAGGCTTTATGTGACACTTGGGAGCTTCCACGTGTGTCTGGCACCTGGGAACTCTTACCTGCATGCTGTAGGAACTGTTTGAACCTGAACCTGCCATGCACATGCAGCTACACCTGCCAATGGTGACTGAGTCACCATCCCTCCAGGGTCTGCTGTGAGCCCAGCCCATACTGCCTTTGGGCAATTACGTTAGTTTCAATCAATAACTAAAATATGAAGACTTAATGAAGGATATAAGAATAATTCACAGATGCCAACAATCAACTTAAACACTGATATCATATCCAAATTACATCACTTGAAATATGGTACACATTATGGAGAAATGCATGACAGTTCAACCTACCACTGATTTGTGATGTAGGTTGACTGAGTTATCAATTTACACTAAAAGGCTGAAATTAGAATACAAAGAATAGATAAGCAGCTGCAGAAGCAAGCTTCTAAAAAGACATAATATTATCCAGCAGCTGGAAAAGTAATTATTTATTAAAAATATTCATAATTTAATATTATTTAATATTGTAAAAGTTGCTAGAAAGCTATAATTAACATTTGCTGAAGATTCTTAGTGGGTTAAAATGTTTTAAATAAAACAAATATTTAGTTGTTGGCAAACAACCTCTTAAAGTATAGTGTTCATTCACCTTGAAAACTACTAACATGAACATTTCCAGATAATTGTGAAGCCACGTTGAAAACTCCCAGACATGTGTGTGAGAATGTTTTTGATTTGTCTACCATTGAAACACTGTCAAAATCAGGGAGTAGTTCATCTTGCTTTATATTATCTGTCACATTCTGTCTGTCCCTAGAAAAACAGGTCCTGCTCAGGTATGGGGAACATCAAGGACTCAGAAAAACCAGCAAAGTGCTTGGAGATCCTGATGCAATAGAAAGATATATGAGGAAGAGTCAGAGGACCTGGCTGTAATACCTTTCTTCTTTTTTAAAGCTGTGTGACCCATCTCTGTCTTTCTCCTATTCATCCATTCATTCATTCACCTATTTTAGGTATTGGGGATATCAGTGAACAAGACAGACATGAGCCTAACAGAGTTTATTCAATAAGGCCTTCCTAGCACCCTAAAAAACGGGGGTCGAACCAAAAACATGACGAGGAACTGAAACCAGATATCACAACAGAAAGCCCCCGCTGGTCCCCACTCTCATGGAGCGAACGGTCTTTGGGTCTGTTTCTTTATTCGTAGTAAAGAATAGAAACACCTCCTTTCTCCACTTCAGTCAGGGTCGAACTGTGAGCACTCCATATGTTACACAAATTTGAAATAAAAGAAAAAACACTACCTTACCAGAGTAAACCATTAGAAACATCAATCCTCTTTAGTTTGAGATTTTCAGAGCAAAGCTTGCCTTTTCCACAGTATTTTCAATACATCAATGAAAAATACAGTATTTTCATTGATGTATTTATTGGTCCTTCAGAAGAAGCCAAATATCTGTATAACTATAAGCCTCTTTTGAATATCTTGAGTCTTGGTGAAGATTTTAATAACTCTAGTGGGTCCCCTATGTTTGGGAGAGTTGTACAAATCATTTTAATATGATGTGCTTCTTGAATAGGTTTTCTCCTATGAGTTTCTGAGAGTGGTTCAGAATATATCTAGCAGAAAGTCTCCTAACTGAAGGACCATAATGGCCTGGGTGGATTAATCAGCCTCCTCCTTCTCCACTATAAAATACATGGACCGATACTGTGGTCAGTGAATGCTAGACAGTGCTCCCTGGTACTCCAGATGAAAACTGCATGCTTAAACTATTAATCCAGCTGTCCTTGTTACTCTAATTACATAACTTAATTAAACAGTACGTTGGCCAGTGAAATACAAATGTGAAAATAAAGTTATTTTTCTGAAAATTTAGTGAGATAAAGGACACGAAAAAAGCAAGTCGCTGAAGGAAATTTGCTACTGAATTAGACATGAAGAAGACAACTGTGAAAAACTGGGGAATAATAAAAATTTAAAATGATTTTGCAGTCAGATTTTACTGCAAGTGTCTTTGAAAATTATTTCAATTTAAAGAGAAATGGAAGCCATACAGTAAATGTGAATAAAAAAAATGATACAGAACTTCGAATCAGCAGACCCAAACTCCAGGAAAATGCCTTGGGCTCACATAAAAAAACTGGCAAATAACTGTTCATCTGTAGCTTTAAGTCAAAATGTTATTTAGGCTATGCAGTATCTTCTTTTTTTAAAAAAGTATTCATCCTTTGATGGATTTTATAACTAAACAGAAAGCATGCAGCCCCAGCCAGGTTAGCTAAGAGGACTATACAACCAGCCACCAATCCAGGCATCCCTAGGAATATGGAGTTTCATCTTTTTGTTTTTCTGATTTTTTACTGTCTGACTTTTCTCAATAGTCATTCACTGCTTATTTAATTAAAAATATTTTTATATAAGGTTTAGGTATCCTGGAGCAAATAGCGTTTGTATATTTAAAGGAAGAAAAGGTCAAATATTTTTCACTCACATGGTGCTTATGCTGTAATTTGGCGTTTTTGCAACCCTATTTCTGGGAGAAATACTCATTATTTTTAAGATTGGGTTATTTGTAAGGCTGGGTTAATTGGGCTTCAATTAAGATGGACCTCCCACGTAACAAAAGCTGGACTTTTCCAATGTCGAGGTCGATTCTGGGGCAGCAGAACCCCACCACATGTGAACAAGGCTCCCTTTTAGTAATCTGGTTCTCCTTCTGTGTGTTTTGGGAAATGACACACGTCCAGGTGAAGCACATCGCTGGCCAAATGCGCGTCCCCGCCTGGCTGTGGGGGCTATGACTCAAAGCGCCTCACTGGGGATGCCCAGGGGCTGTGCATGACCAGATACTGGCAAAACATTTTTGAGAAACCTCCTCCTCAAATGAAAATACCCCTGTGAGAAACCTGTTGCATGTACTGAACAGGAATCAAGTCAGTGAAACAACCAAAAAAGCCAAGCTTGTGCCGGTAGCAGTATCAAACACAGGCTGCCCTCCCTTACCAGAAAATAGCAACAGAAAGCTTTACAGGAAAGGACTGCCTGAAAGCAGGAAGGTGGGATACACGGCAAAACTTGCTTTAACCTTTACTTTTTCTCTCTCTGCCTGTGGGCTGGGCTGGGGAAAACCAGCCCTGAGTCTGCTCAAAGCCCAGTTACACACAGCCAACAGACTTACAGTGATATTTCTCTGAAATTTTTATTGAGACATTACTTTTATTCCTCAGTAAACATGTCTCTAATTTCTGAATCTCAGGAGAGCCAGGGGAAAGAATGAATGTTAGATCACATGTCCATCACGGCTCAGGCAGGGTGTGCGGATGTGATTGGAGAGCTCTGGGTGTGACAGGCTGCCCCAGACTCTCTGGTGCCTGGGAGACTGCTGGACGAGGAGGGACAGAACCGGGACAGAATTCCGAGTCCCCTGTGCAGGGCAGCTGCACTGCCAGTGTAGATACAGAGCCTGCCCACAGCAACCATTTGACTTTTTTTTCATGTAATAACTTCCTATAGCTGTGCCTAAAAAAAGGGAAATAAAACCAAAAGCTCAACCTCACAGAATAAAATGGTAAATACAGAATGTGTTGCTTAACTTCAAAACTGTTGTTGAATTGCTTAGAAGATGTAGTGTGTTGCACTGTGGTGTCAAGAAGATATGTCTAAATCTTCGATGCCCAAACATGTGAATGTGACCTTATTTGGAAAAGGGGTCTTTGCAGATATAATAAATTGAGGATCTTAAGATAAAATGATCCTGAATTAACCAGGTAGGCCCTAAATCTAATGATGGTTCTTATAAGAGACAAGAGGAGACACCTGAGAAGACAGAGGCAGAGCTTGGAGGAATGTAGTCACACACCATGGAATCTCCGGAGCCTACCCAGAAGCTAGACGAGGTGAGGAAGGAATCTTCCCTAAAGGCTTAGGAGAAAAGTGAGACACCTTGAGCTTAGACTGCGAGAGAATACATTTCTGTTGCTTAAGCCACCAAGTTTGTGGTGACCTGTTACAGCAGGCCTAGGATAGTAACGCAGAGTGCTGGCCAGCACAGCAAGAGGCTGGTGGGAAAACTTCAAGAAACATCCACAGGAGGTAGAAGTCTTCTGTGCGGACACCAAGGTCATGACTCCCCACCTTCACCCCCATCCCAAGTACAATGATTTGGAAGGGAGAAGGAAGCAGGGAAGAGAACAGAAACCCCCTCTAAATGTGTGCTGGGGCCCAAAGTTTGATGGATAAGAATCTGGAGGCTGGATCAGTGGCCAAACCTAGTCTGTGTCAGAATCACCTGGGGTACTTTAAAAGTCCTGATTTCTTCCCTTAAGGATGGCTGAATCTGAATTTCTGGGGCTCAGACTTCAGTGTCTGTATTTTTCAAAAGTTTTTTGTGATTCTGATGATCCATTCTCCTAAAAAATGACTGGCCTAGGTGGTCTGTTCCTCCCTTAAATGCTCGAGGAGTAAGTCTGAAGACATTTCTCCAAGGAAGACATACAAATGGCCAACAGACATATGAAAAGATGCTCAATATCACTAATCACCAGAGAGATGCAAACTAAAACCACAATGAGCTATCACCTCACACCTGTCAGAATGGCCATCATCGATAACTCAACAAAGAACAAGTGCTGGTGAGGATGTGAAGAAAAGGGAACTCTTTTGCACTGTTGGTGGGAATGCAGGCTGGTGCAGCCACTGTGGAAAGCAGTATACGGATACCTCAAAAATTAAAAAATGGACCTGCCTTTTGACCCAGTGATCCCACCAAAACACTTATTTAAAAATCAGTTATATAGTTTATGTAAAAAACAATACAGAAAAGCACCAAGATGAAAGTGAAAACCACTCAGATTTACCATCTTGTGGAACCTTCCACGAATTTATTCCCAGCATATTTATTTACACACAGATGTAGGTAGGTAAACAAACCTTGTGACTCAAATACAATACTGGGGAAATTGTGAACAGTTCAGAATCTCAGGTCCCACCCCAATCCTCCTCAGTAGGAAATCTGCATTGTCACTTAAGCACTTGAGAAGCACTGGCTTAATATAACTGAAAACATACTATTTCCCTTGTTCTGCAAGCTTTTTCCACACATCAAGGTATTGCAAACATCTGTGATCTGTGGTTGGCAATAAATATAGACCTACAGGGATACATGGTGTTCTTTTTAATCCCCACCCTAGGATATAGTTATTGATGAGAGGGAGGGAGAGAGGCGGTGGCGGGGGGCGGAGAGAGAGAGACATCGATTGGTTAACTCCTGTACGTGTCCCAACTGGGAACTGAACCCACAACCATTTGGTGGACAGGACAACGCTCCAACCAAGTGAGCCACCCAGCCAGAGCTACATGGTCTTCTTTTATGTACCAGAATTTATTTACTCAGACATATTTTGATGATTTCCATTTTCCCATTTTTTTCCCCACTATTGAAAATGACACTGACATAAGAATCCTTGAGAATACATCTTTCAAACAGATTTCAGGCAAATTCCTAGAAGTGTGTTTGGTAAGTTGAATGATACGCACACTTCCAATTTTGGTAGGTAATGCCGGAATGCCCTCACAAAATACCACACAGCATGCACAGCCACAGACTTTCTTATCAAGGCTGGCTTCCTCAAGCTCTTGCCAACATAAAAGTTTTTCCAGTAATTTTAACCTCTGCCTATCTGGACAATTCGTTGATATCTTCCCTGCATTTTTCTAAAAACTATCACAAAGCTGAATATCTTTTCATACATTTATTGGCTATGTGTATTTCTGTGAACTGACCAGAGTAATTTTGGTTGTTTAAAATAACACAGAAGAATCTGCAGAATAAGAGCTTAGAAATACAGTTGAATCACAATGAAAAGACATGAGGAAGAAAAAAACGGAAAGGAGAAGAAACATGCCATAAAAAGGATAATCAAAAGATTAGTGTGTGTGTTTATTTATAGACACTGGTTCCAGCAATCCAGTGATTAGGCAAATTAATGCAGCTGTGTATGATCACAGCTCCAGGACCAGCCCCCACATCCTTTTCAAATGATGCCACCTGTCATTTAAGTACTTTGCATTTGCCTTTTATGTTACATACATTTCATGATGATTCCCATTTTAAAATCATCATCAGTTAACTCTTTGGAGGCTGGCATCACATGGATTCCTCTCGTATCTCTCTTGTTAGGAATGGGAGAGCAGAGCTCTCTCCTGGGCAGGCAGGAGAAACAGCATGTTTGCCTCTGAAAAGGAACACCCTTCTCCAAACGTTCACTTTTTAGTGAACAGCTGTATGTGTTTCACCGGGTGCAGAGCTGGTCCCCTGCTCAGACTCAGCAGAAAACACTGTGCGTAGATATGCACTGGCAGGACTTCAGTGGCACGTGGGGACCGTGCCTCACTCCGCAGGGCATGTGGGCCTCCGCGCCCTGGGCTGCGTCAGGCCTGCTCCGTCGCCGAGGCACCCTCCACGGGCTCCACACCTCGCACATGGACCCTCTCGACCTAACAAGGGGCTGGGGTCTTCCCACAGGGCCCCTGGAATCTCTTTCGACCTAAAGATGACTCCATATAAGCGAAAACCTACCTCATCCACCCCTGCCATCCTCTGCTGGCTACAGCCTCCTTTGTGAATGGAGATGAATCAGTCACCTTCATTTACTGAGCGTTTCCACATATGGCAAGAGCAGTGTGCCAGGTGTTGAGGAGGAGGCTGTGGAGGAACGGAGGAGACGGGGAGGGAAAGTCTCCAGACTCCTCTTTGCAATCTGCGGGATGCGAACAGGCTAAACAAGGTCTTACTCAACACATTTCAGGATATGAGAACAAGAAAGCCTCATGACAAAGCCTGAAGAAAGGAGTTTTAGGATAAAAAGATAAGTCTGACCTTCTGTAGCAGGTCCTACCTATGTAAGCACGCGAAGCACACAAACCTTACTGGGCTAAAATAGAATTCAGGAGCTGCTAGAAGGGGAATGTTATGCACAGTAGATTCTTCCAGTTTTTAAGAGACAGGGAACTCTGGAGCACAACTCGAAAATGAGGGTCGGATCCAGGAAGCTCAGTGTTACAGTGCCATGAGATTCCTCTCTGTGTTCCTGGTGGATACAGAGCAGCAGGGCGGGCCTGCCATGATTGTGGGGGTAGGCTTTGCTGTTTGGACCAGGGATGGATGCAAAGAGGAGAAAGAATGAAAACCTTCAACAAATAGAAACGCGAGTGAAAATGAATTACATATACGATATTATGTATGTATGTCATTTCACATACACATATAATCTCACCCAGAGCAAAGTGACTGTTTTCACTACATGAATAAAGTCCAGTTGAATATGGAACCTCACAGTAATGAGATGTAAAAATGTGAGAAGCACGTCCCTTGAGTCAGTGTGTTTGGCACATGTGTTGTGTGTCTTTGTGTCTTGCTCTTCATGGTGATATTTTCTTTAACAATTTAAGGACAAAAATAATGTGGACCATAAATTCTAGAACCAGTTCTAAAATAGAAGTGGCCAGATGCCTGGTGCTTTAGGCAGGCTCTCAATTCAACACTTCAAGGCTATCCTTTAGTATGACTGAAAATTTGAGTGTAGTGGTCAAAAGAAGACAGGGCTGCAAACTGGGCCCGGTGGCACATTTCTCCTCATCGTAGCCCAGCCAACTTGACTTGTCAGGCAGGAGGCATCTTCTGTTTAGTCCCCCCTTGCAGGGGGGATGGCAAGCTGTCGACAACTCCTACTGTACAAAGAGTTGTTCACACTGCAAAAGTGTTTACTGCTCACAAGTGACGCTCAAAATTAATTCACAGCAGCAACACCAGCAGAAAGCTTTGACAGACTGTCTTATGTGTTGACACAGTTACAAGTTGTTAGATAAAAAAAGTAACATACTTTCCCTCTTTTCCAGCCCGCACACACAAAAGTTGCGGCAGAGTGGGATCCGTGAGCCGAGATTGTGAATGCCGTCCTGCAGGTGAACGTTTTTAGCTCTGGGGTTGGAAGCTTCCGGCGAGAGAAGAACGTGGACCCCAGTCTGGAGGGCAAGTGAGGTGGTGAGCCTCTCACCCAGTCACAGCTACAACTGGTCCCAGTGGTTGTTTTCCTTTCAAGAGCACTTCCATCAGGGTGAGCCTCAGGCGCCAGGGTGGGAAGTGGGGTGGAGTGTTTTTGTGCCTCCTCAGTGACAAAGGGTTGCCCAAAGAGCAGCTTCCACAAGACACAAATGACTGACCTCCCTATTCCTTTGAAAACAACGCCTTTACTTCAGCTTCTAGGAAGCTAGGAAGCTTGCCTGCTCAGAAATGACTTACATTAAATAGCACAAAGAATGCAATGTTATTTAATTATCTCAAATCACCCGTTCCCTGGCCCCTACTTCTCCCTCCCTCTCTTCATCACCAAACTCCCCTTTCGTATGGTGTCAGGAAGAAAGCAGTGGAAAGAATCCACACCAAAATACAACGACTGGTGGTGTAAGGCAGTCATGGCCACAGGGCTCTGGGGGTTTCTTGGAGTGCTCCTTGAGTTGATGGAATTCCTGCTGGTGTGATGAGATGCAGCAAGAAGTCTTCAAACCCCGAGGACAGAAGAGATTGTGGGGTGCCTCTAAATCTAGAATAGAGAAAGTGTGCCTTTCCTGTATAGACCAGAGTCCAGTATTCAGGTGTTCATCTGCAGCCCGCAGGGCAGTGAGCTGGACCAGAAAGCCGCGGGTTAGCAAGGACTGGCCCCACCAAAGACAGTGCTGCTGACACAGCACTGACACTCCTGCCGCACTTCCTCTGTGCAGGGCATTGTGTGGCTGCTTAAACAAACGTGGTGCCATCCAGTACTCTACAGTCCAGAGACTGGGTACTTCTGTTATTTTCACTTACCAAGGTGGAAACTGAGGTTTAAAGAGATTAGATAACTTGGTTAGGACTACAAGAGCCAACAAAAGTGGCAGTACTGGGATTGAAAGCCAGCTGAGTCTGGAACCAGTGCCCTTTGTCCCAGCTCCAGTGGCTGCATCCCAACATGAGCCCTCTATCATGAACGGCAGGGTGTAGGCAGAATGCTAAGAGAACCACAGGCCATACCACAGACACAAAAGGCTTTTTCTCATGCGAATGAGGGAGACTAAGAAGAACATGGGATTTGAATGGATCAGGTTAGAATCCTGGCCCTACTACTTGCTAGCTTTATGACCTGGGGTAAGTCTCTGAACTGTAATTTTCTCATCTCTAAAATTACCTGATAGTACCTGGCTCACAGAGTTGTTTGTGAGTCCTGAATAAGGTAATACACATGAAGAATGTTTTTGGAAACAAGCTGTTACATGTCATTGTTACTGCTAATATTCTTTTAATGGGAAGAGTGTTCCCGAGAACGGCAGACTGACCTTCACCCAGGTACCAGCTAGCCTGCCCTGAAACACCCGGGAGCAGGTTCTCAGGCTGGCCTCTGGGGAAAAGGAAGCCGAAGCAGGTTATGACAGGCATCTCTGGTAATAACGAAGCCTGACCCTAGAAAACAATGCATAAAGATGGATTCTCTAATATGTGGATGACAAAGGTTAATTAACACTCGATGGATTCAGAGGAGGTGATCCTTTCCACAGTCACAACCCGCTTCAAGACCTGGGTGTCAGCTGGCGAACTAGAGGACGAGGCGTCATTGTCTTGTTGATGATTACACTTACGCCTGTGCTCACTGCAGGCTGGGTTCAAAAGACAGGGTCGCCTTTGTGCAGTCCATTCCTCATTTTGTAACAATTCCAAAACACAATAGCTTCTCTCAAAGTAGTTGGAAGGCGTGAACCTGCTGAAACCCAGGGGCAGCCATCAGGGTAACTAAGCATTTTCTGCTAATGGCCTGAAGCTCAGGGAGCACTCTGGAATAGATCAGCGAGCTCCAGAAGGGCAGTCTGTGGCTATTAATCTAACCCTTTGTTATGAAAGTCTCTATTCTTTTTCTACACATGAGCTCACCCTTCAAGCCACCACATTTGTGGCTGTTTTGGGGAGGGTTGAACTAAAGTTTAAAGCATTATGTCATTGTAAACAAACAATCACATGTAGCGTGACTCTGTGGAAAATACAGCAATTCACTTTTGTGGTGCTGGTTCCACTGCAAGAACAGGGAACCTAAATGATGAGGTCAGTGGGCCAGCTGCCACACAAAAGAGAACGCCAAGTCCACGCACACAGAGCAAGCTGCCTTGGCTCACAACTGACAAATGAAGCTCGTTATTGTTATACCAGCCCAACAAAAGTCACTGCTTTCCTAAATTAAATGGAGACAGAGTTTTTAGAGACTGTTTCTCCTTGGCATTACATATTCATGCCAGGAGGTCAAGAGGCCGCTTACCCTCACTGAAGATGGACAGGACCACATTCAGGTCTATTTCATTTGGATGACATGTAGGCACACTGCAGGCTAATAAAACGTAAATGAAAATATGCTACCATGACTTACCAGCAAGAATGGATGCAATATAGGGGTGGGTGGTGAGAGAGAAAGTGATCTAAATCCCAGATGCTTCACCCAGTCAAACAGGGTGAACCTCAGGCTCCTGCCAAGCTGCCATGACCTCCAGTTGCGAGCAGTGGGCGGACAGGTGTGTGTGTACTGTGCCACAGGTCGGCCTGACTGGGTATCGTCTGTTTCTTTCTAAGGCAGACATCATTCTCCCAGTGTGCAACAGAACTGGTCACAGCCCCTATACATTTTATAAACAACATTTTTAAGAAATTCTACTGGAAGTATTAGAACCAGGTCACTTCTCACCTTTCTAAGTCCATCAATCATTCCTGCAGGTATTCAGACTTAGAGCCCCTGGGTCTTCTCTGGTTTCTCTCTCTTTCATTCTGTCCTGACTCCATCAACGTTCATATTCAGCATTCACCAAGGTCTCACTGATTATGCCTTTGACATGTGCCTAGACTTTACCTCCAACTCTCTGTTCCTACTGTCACCATTTTTGTGCAGGGTTCTCCCTCCAGCTCCTGTGCCCATGGCTACCCCATTCTGAAAGGTCTCATGCCTCCAGTTTCTGTCCCCACCAGTCTGTCAGGGACATCACCACCAAGTCACTTTAATGACCTTCCAGGACTTCTAGGGGGCAACTCAAACTCAGCTCGTATTCATGGCCCCCAACAACTTGGTACCAAACTGCCTCTCCGATCCTATTTTCCACTTCTGCCCTGCATGCCTCCTCACCACACCACCCACATCCTTGCCTTTGCACTCAAGCGTTTCCTACCCCAAATGCCCCCTTCTTCCTTCTGTCTGGCCACCACTGGGCCCAGGTGAGACATGTGTCCTCCAGGAAGATGGCCACAGCCACTCCGGGAGAACACGCAGCCCTGATCTTGGTCTTCACTTGGTGAGAACCAGCGTAGCTCCTTGTGACCCTTCTTACAGCATTCACTGCTTTCAGTGCTGTTCATACTAGTAAACGTCTTATTTCTTCAACCAGACTTATCATGGTTCCCAGAAGAATATATTTTCTATTTCTTTGTATCATCTCTGCCCACTTCACCTCCTTTTTAGTCCTTCTCCTCCTCTCCCTTCACAACCCATGTAGCTACTACAGTAAATAAGGACTTCTTTTTATCTATGTCCCGAGGAGGAATCAGGAGGGAGCCTAAACAAAATGTAAGGGTAAACAGTGGAAACATAACTGGTCCCCTCTGGGTGGATGACACAACAGTTGAATAAACCCAGAATTATTGTGACAGCAGAATTTGCTGTCAGCAGATCTGTAGCACTGCCAAACACCCTCACCTAGTAGTACCTCTAGGGCTGACATATAATTTAGTATGTAAGGGGGACAGAGGAGGAAATAAAATAATTCCTCTACAGAAATGCATTTCCTTCTAAACTCTAAACACATGCCTTCACTTTTTAACCAGCTTTTACTCATAAATACTTCATATTGTAGAAATTTTTTTTTTGACAATGCACATCACTGCTCTGTTTGGGGTCAGCATCAACCCCCAAAACATGGGAGTTGACATAGAGAGAGACAAGGGCAGTTGTTGTACAGAAGGAGGGATAGACAGGAGTCTCCCCTGGACGATGGAGTAAAAGGAAGTACCTGGTGGGGTTGAGACCACAGGATGTACAGTTCAGATGGTCCGGGCCCCAATGCCACATTGCTCAGGGACAGCAATAATAATGACACAGGACAGGCAGTACACAGAAGAATAACCTGAATGGCAACCATCTCCACAACGGTGGCCTCCACAGTAAAGCTCTTGACTTTACAGAGCCCAGATATTCTGAATGGAAAGGAATGGGGTGGGGTTTTCTAGGTCAGTTGGTGTTTGTGTCTGAATTGCGAGTTGTGTGCTCTGGTTGAATTGAAGCCGTGTGCAAAGAACTGGTATTTGCTTCAGTTGAGGCCTTTGAGGGGGAACAAAAGGGCTGGGCCAACTGTTTACCGTCAATGTGTAGGGTGGCCCTGTGGAGATCTGGGGCCGTGGTTTCCAGCCGGCAGTTACTGGGATATATGGTAGACGAAGACACAGAGTGGAGGGTGTGAGGTGTGGATTACACAGATCCAGACCTCCGCAGTGGTTCTGAGATTTATACTTTTAGAGTAATTTCAACAGTATCCTTACTTTTGTATCCTTTGCCTCCTTCTCAGGCAGCATGCTGTGGAAACCTTTTTGCAAGAACGACAATGAAATTAAAATTAAGGCATGAAAGCCACTGAAGCAGCCTTGCCTTCCTTGAAAGTAGTTTTCTCATCTGACAAAAAACTTCCCTCCCCGTTGCTGTCATTGTGCTCTAACCCAACACGGCCAGCAGTGCCTTCCCTTCTTCATCGTAAGCACAGTGACGCTCTGTTTCCTCCTGCTGCCTCTACCCAGCCATCTATCGCTCACATCTTGAGAGTCTGCCCCAGGAGTTCGGAAAGTGATGCTTCTGCATCAGTGACCCAAGGCTACGGTTCCTCCCCCAACCGCCAGCAGAGTTTTACTGAGTGTTCGATGTTGATTGGAATTCTGGTCACAACCTTTAAAACAGGATTGAATGCTATGATTAAGATTACTGGCAGCCTCGCATTCTCTCACATTAATCCTCCTCACATTTCTTCCCGCACTCACTAAGCATTTGTGTGCTGACTCAGGGCTCGCTGCGTGGAACGCTGACGGTACCCAGAGTTCCAAGACAGGCTACCACCTTTTACACTGCCACTGGTCCGAGACCCCTCCTCTGGGGCTTCTCACCTTTGCTACTGTCAGTGGGTCAGCCCATTCACTTGGGCTGCCCCTTGCTTTTGACGGCTCTGCCCCTTCTGTTCTCTCTTTCATCACTTGACCCAAGCTTCTTGAATTTCTCAAAAACTAGCTACCCATCTAAGATCATTCCTCCTCAATAAGGCTCTCATTTCCCGTTATTAGCCCTGCAAGCACAATCCCGGGCTGTAAATCTGCACTACATTTGGATGTGTTTCATCACCTACCTTACTTTCTTATGTTTTTTTTTTTTAAACTTTCAGCATCAGTTCCATTATAGATAAATAGGACTGCTGAAGTAGGCAATGGTTATGTGAACGTGGCCCTGTGGTAAGAGTCTGGCTTTACGGTCAGAGAGTCCTGGTTTGCAATCCTCATACACTGCAGCAGTAGCTACAGCGCCTTTGACAAGTCATTTAACTCTTCTTGGCCTCAGCTGCCACATCTGCAAAATGAGGACAGCAATTCCTACCTCCTATGTTGATTTTGGTAGGGATTCAATATATATAAAATGCCTTACACATAGAAGGCACCCCAGGAATGTCCCTTCCCTGACCTACGCCTTCCCTCCCCCTGCACAGACCACCTTGCAGATGGCTGCGGTATACAGAAAGGGGAGGGGGCATCGCTGCAACATTAAGCGGAGCTGATAATACTTAACAGGTTAACCACAGATGGCACTTTGTATTACGAGGCCTGGTCTATTATAAAAATCTAGAGATTTAAGATTGCCCCAGCTGGTGTGGCTCAGTTGGCTGGGCATCGTTCTGCAAACTGAAAGGTCGCCAGTTTGATACCCGGTGAGGGCACATGCCTGGGCTGCAGGTGTGGTCCCGGTCAGGGAGCGCATGGAAGGCAACAGATCAGTGTTTCTCTCTCACATCAGTGTTTCTCTTCCTCTCTTTCTCCCTCCCTACCCCCTCTCCAAAATCAAATACAATTAAAAAAAAGATGATGAGGTAACAAAATTAGCTCTATAGCAGGGTTGTCAAACTCATTTTCACCAGGGGCCACATCAGCCTCGCGGCTGCCTTCAAAGGGCTGAATGTAGTTTTAGGACTGTATCAATGTAACTACTCCTTAACTGTTGAGGAGTTGAAATTATATTCGGCCCTTTGAAGGCAACCGTGAGGCTGCTGTGGCCCCTGGTGAAGATGAGTGTGACTCCCTGGTCTACAGGTACAGTAGAAAGCAGAAGAAAGAGGTTGCCGAACGTGAATCCAAAAACCAGGCCCATAATAAAATGAGCACTAAGCCATATTACTATCACTTTTGAAAAAGGTGTCCTATAAAGAAACAGGATATAAGGAAACTAGTATGTGAGAGAAGCTTGGCCTTACGTGCAGGGCCGACAAACATGCGAAAACCTAGACCAGATTCCCATTTTAAACAGGAACTGGAAGAGTAACCAAACCCATTCTGAAAGTGCGGCAGCCCTAGTGTGCCCGGCCACCCTGTGACCTAGCACGGCACGTGCACCACACACGCACACAGCCTGTGCAGTGAAGCCTCGAAGAGGACAGCGAGCCACAGACGGCTCGCCTGGCCTCCACCTGCTCTTTTCAAACCTAAGATGTTACCTAAGAAATACTCTCACTCTCTTCTGTTCAGCTCTTCCTTTCCTGCAAGACAAGTAGACTAAATTACTCAAGTGCAGTTCTCTCTAAACTACATGCTGTCTGAGAGGTAAACCGCTCTTTGCAAATCTCCATGCAGAAGGCTCAGATGTTTCTGCTGGAACAAGAAAAAGCATGTATGTTTGAGTGAAATGTGAACATTTTCAACTGTTTAAAGATGCCATATATGTATTAGCTTGAACTTCAAAGAAAGAAATTCTGAGAAAATTGAAAATTAGGGTGGGTAAGGAGAACTGGATTGAAACCATTTCTTTGTTCCTTCCCAGAAAAACAATGGGAACCAAACCAGCCTCTGGCCTTCTTCTTCTTTTTACTACTTGCCACACTTTTGAAAATATCTTCTACATAGTTTCATCACTGGACAAACAGATTCTTATTCAAGTCTGTGGTTCAACACTACTCCATGAGCTCATTTTTCTATGATTTGTTGGACATTTTTATGTGGCTTTTACTGAGAACAGTTTAAAGTGAATTATCTTTGAGAAGCCTGTGGGATTCTATAATTCTCTGGTGCTCTTCCCAATCAGGGTGATTTATTCCATGGCAATTCTAAACCAGGGAGGACTTGGTGCCCTGACTTATAATAAGCTTTGGCTGCCGTCTTGCAAAGCAAGGCAGTGTGGGACAGTGGGAAGGGTGAGAGGGTCTTGGCTTAAATCTACTTTGTGTGACCGGCAAACAATTTCACTTCTCTGGGACTCACAGTTTGTAATTATAAAACGTAAGAGGTGGTGATGTCTTCTCAGACTCTCCTAGCCCTATTGCTCTGCGATGTTAGGACTTCTATTCATATTGCACAAATGAATATAAGCAATGAAGCCCAGAACACATTTTCTCATAACCAAAGGTTCATTCTAGATTTAATAAAAAAGACAGGAGAAACAGAGACATGAACTGGGTAGGGAGAGTCAGTTTAAATCACCACGAACAAACAGACAAATATGAGAATGGGTAGGAAAAAAGGATCTATTTAAGTCTTTCCCTTGAAAAATCACTGCCCCAGCTTGCAGACTATATGCCAATATGAATAAACGAAGTGAATGCATTAACTACACTAGAGGACACTTCCTAGGAGCTAGAACACAACATACTGAGGAAGCATTTTTTAGGCTTACCCTCCAGCACTTCGAACTCCTTGCCACTAAATAGTAACACTCAACAGCTTTATCAGGAAATGAAACACACACGCTGAAGTAGGACAGAGTAAACACATGCCGTAACCCACTTCAGTGTCTGTGTTAATTCATGCACCACATGTTTTAGTAATAAGAAGGGAAGGGCGGGAAGAATGGTGGGGCAAAGTTAATCCTGCTGACCTCAAGGAGGATGAGCCAGAATGGGAGGCGGGTTTGCATTTCTGCAGGAATAACATTTCCACTCCACAGCCTTCCCTGCACACGCTTCGCAAGATGCATAAACAGGATATGCCCACTCAATTTCCTTGTTTGCTCTCAAGGTGACTTCACAGAAAAAGAGGCATCAAAGGCCTTTACTGCTCTGTCACCAGATTTTTAAAAGTCTGTTTCCAGCGATACTGTATGTCTACGGCTGAACTCTGTCTGCACTTTTCGGATCTTCTCTCCTTTCTCTGCCCTTTCTTTCTCTCTGTCCTGTCTGATTTATTCCTTGCCATGTTTCTCATGATGCAGTTTTATAGTATTTAGCGTTTGGTGTAAAATGTTGTGTGCCTTGAGCTGTTTGGTGAGCACCTAACCTACACTCACGAATGACACATGTGAGAAAAGGGAAGGTGAAGGTAGAGAAATGCAGCCCGCAGCTCATTCACATCCAGAGTGATGGACAGGTGAGGACACTGTCGGCGATGGAGAGGCCGCCCGCCGTGTGCCAGGAGGCCACCGCCTCTCCACTGTTTGATCGAGAGTTCCTTGTTAGCTCTGTATATGAACCTCCTGCCCTTCTTTTCTGGGGAGAAAAATAGGGACAGGAGGGGACATTCAGTCAACTAATGGTCCTCAAGTAGTCTCCGTAAATAAGCAGGGGAAATGTGTAACGTGGTTTTCAGGTGATGTCCTTGTCTTCCATACGAACACTGCCTGGGTACTTCCACGTGGGTGGGGTCCCTTTTAGTTAATGAGACAAAAGAAAAATGAATATAGGAAAGAGAACAGGAAGCCAGAAGGCCATCAAATTGGTAATATCATTGTTCTGGATGGCATTCAGCCAGATTCCAGGTAACAGAGACACCTCCCTGCTTCCCAAACTGGGGCTTAAATAGCAGAAGTTTGTTTCTTTCACACAAAAGAAGTCGGAGGACTGTTAGAGGAAGTTGGAGCAGCAGTCCAGGACTGTATGGAGGTTCCTCGTTTACCAGGACCCAAGATCTTTCCAGCTTTCCTTTCCTTTGGTCCTACAGTGTAGCCTTTCTCCTCCAAGTCCAAAACAATGCTGGTGCTCCAGCCATCACATTTATGTTCCAAGGAACAAGACAGAGGAAGGGGTGAAGAAGGTGTGGTCCATCCCTTTTAAGACATCCTTTCACATACACACCTCTTAGTATAGCTCATTGACTATAACCTGGTCATATGGTCAGAAAGGCTGGGAAAGATGCCTGTGCTGGCAGCACTGTTACTTTTGGTTAGCAGCTCAATTACGGAAGGGATTCTGTTTAACTGATGACCAGGAGGGCTCTATGGTGTCCAACTAACAGTCTCTGACACAATGAAGGCTTTGCAAGCTGCCTTATTTTCTGAGGCTGTATAATATAAAAATTAACAACACATGTAATAAGTGGAAATAAAAAAGGGCACTATTCTAGTAAAGTACCATAACAGTAATCTACTGAATTTATGAAAAGTCACATGGATTCTCTATCTCATAAGACTCAGTGATGTTTGTTAATGATTTAATGTCATTCACAGAAAAGGGGTAATATATCACATGGTGCTTCAGAGACACCTCACTGACCTCAGTGGTAGCAAATGTATCTAATCAATATGTTTGGACAATGAAAGAGATATGAAATCTTCTAACCTGTTTTTAATACTAATCCCATAGCATGAAGTTGAGGAAAAGAAAGAGATGAGACAAACATCTTGGACAGCAGTAAAATGATCTTGCTAAAGAGTTACTCAGAATTAATTAAGATACTGTCTCAAGGGGACGATAATTGAATAATTCCCTAAGATGTAATAAAAGTGTTAGTGGTTGGTGCAACCTGGCAATTTATGCTATCTATATACCTTAAAATTCTGCAAGACCCTGACGTAGCAATTGTACATATAGACATTTAACTTAAGAAAAATAGCCATGGATACTGGCCAGTGTAGATAGTGATTTATCTACACAACTATTCATTGAGGTTACTTATAACATTACATGAGTGAAAAAAACCCTTCAATAGTTAACAAGAGAGGACTAGTTAAATAAATTCTGGTGCACCTACTCTAATGTAGTTGTTACCAATGATATGATTAAGAAAATTAAGCCATAGCAAATAGTCATAATTATATAAAGTATAACAATAGGTTATAAACACAGCATATAATGTCATCCTGTTTTTTTGTTTAAAAACCGAAGTACATATATACCACATATATGTGAATATAAGGTAGCCTCAAATAAAAGATCTCCCATTTAACCAATGAGAATACAACTCCTCCCCACCCCCCCAAACCCCCCCAAAACCAAAAACGCTTTTGCTAACTTGAGTTTCTCAACTTTTAGCAGTGATGAAATAAATATTTATCTTTTTGTATTTAATTTGGATTTATACTTTAAAGTACATTTATACAAAATAATAGATTGATTTGTAAATTTTTTTGGAATCTTATGAAAAAATGTTATCCCAATGTTTCACATTCATCTCCAATGTCTTCATCACTGTTGGAATCTCTTCCAAGTCATCTAACGCCTCTCATTGTCAGAGACAGAGTCTTTGACTTAGTGTACAGATGCTGTCATGGGAAATCTGATCTTAAGCGAGAAATACCCATCTGCATCATATTAAAAAGCTGGTGCTATAATTTGATTTGCATGTGATCTCTACTGCATAACCACTTATTGCATTGCTCTTGAAAGTGCTCTTTTAAAAAGACTTCTCCTTGCTGACATCCAACCCAGGCTGTGAGGTCATGCTCTCAGGCAGAATGGCTAAATTTCTGTTGAATTTCATTGCCTACTTTTAGAGCAATTCCACCAGGTACCTTATACAAACACTTGCACTGAGATGATTTCAGGATAATGCGTCTTTGCCCAACACTCAGATATATTTCATGCACACACAGATTTTAAAAGATTTAGAAGGACAGTATCTACACAGTTACTTTTGAGTAGGGGGATTATTCTGAGAGATTTACACTTTCTTTTGTTTGTGCTCCATACTTTTTAAAATTTCTTCAGTGAACAAGAATGCCTATTTTAATTAGGAAACTATATTAGGAATAAAAAAAAGAAGCAATGAGGAGACAGATAAATAACACACAGGACAAGAGCAGAGGCAAGCCAAGCCAGCCACGGGTGTAATTTAAGGTATTCCAGCTCAAAAATAATCCCTTATTGACCTGAAATTTGTCACTCTTTTGGGTGATGGCCACTGCAAGTTAGTTAAAATGTAGATGTGTTTTCTAGAAAAGTAACTCATTCACCTACTAACCCATTCCATTCACAGCAGATTCATTTATCATACTCATTTCGGTGACTGAACAGAGTCCTTAGGGAATGAGTCAGGGACAGGTCAGTTTTATGTGAGAGAGACGGTCAGAAAGTCCAGGTACCGGACATTCCTCCTCTTTGACTTCCCACAAAGTCTTGGCAGCCAGGGAACTGGGGGATAAGACTGAGGTGGCACAAAGAAGAAAAACAATACTCAGTAACACTGAGAGGCAGTGTAGCTCACAGTTAAGCACATAGCCTCTGGAACCTGCAAGCCTGGTTCAAATCCCACCTCTGTCCATTCTCAGGCAACCTTGGGCAATTTACTTTCTCTCTGTGCCTCAGTTTTCCCCATTAGCAGTATAAAGACAATATCCATATCTACCTCATAAGGTTATTGTTAGGTCTAAGGAAGTACATGTAAAACACTTGGTCACAGTATAAGTTCAATAAATGCTGGTTATTATTTCATGCCAGGGGACACACTCAATGCTTAGACCACCATTATCTCAGTTAATTCTCACAACCATCCTGCCAAGGAAGTACAACTGTGCCTGTTTTACAGATGCAAAACTGAGGCACTGGGAAGTACAGTAACTTGCAAAAGTTTGCATAGTTAGTAAATGGAGAATATGAGTTCCTTTTTAAAAAAAATCCCTACCCAATGGTATTTTTTATTGATTTTAGAAGAAGAGGAAGAGGGAGAAGGAGAGGGAGAGAGAGAGAGAGAGAAAGAGAGAGAGAGAGACATCGATATGAGAGGGAAACATTGATCGGTTGCTTCCCATATGTGCCCTGACCAGGGATTGAACCTTCAGCCTTTTGGTTTATGGGATGATGTTTCAACCAACTGGAACACCTGGCCAGGGAAGAATGTGAGTTCTTTGGAAGTTGCAGTCATCCTTGCTTACTTCGGCCTCATCCCTGACGTGGAATATGCTGCAATTTCTCTTAATTTTGCCCTCCTTTCCACATGGACTGCTGTCGTTGGACCCTCCTCAGCTTCCCCCAGGATTCCTCTCCTCAGTTTCCCCCTGCTTGAGAGAACACCCTGCACAGGACAGGACAGCTAGAGGGCCCTTTTAAAGCCTAGATCTGATGTAACTTCACTACTTAAAAACGATTGAAATCTCCCCGCCCTACTGACCAACAGGAAAATGGCCAAAGCCTTCCAGCCTTTCACAGTCTGGAGCCATCTCTCTAACACCTCCCTCTGAGGCATCCTGGCACTTCTCTGCGAGCCCCGAAGTGCCTCCACCTTCGTACTCCACCTTCGCTCGCGCTGTCTACAGTGCCCTTCTCTTCTCAGACAAAGTTTTCTTTATCCTTTGTGGAACAGCTGAAAGGTTGCCCTCTTCCATAGGCCCTGACTGAGGGTTAACCCCACTGGTTGGTCAACAAATACTGAAAACCTACTGTGTGTCAATCACTGTCCTGTCCCCAATCCTGCTCAATGCTCATAATCTCTTACTCCTCAGTATGCCCCATGAATCTGCTATCGCATCAATATGTACTTTATATAATTCTTTATTCTGTTATGAGTCCTTAGAGAAAGGGACCCTGTCTTATCTAGCTTTATATTTTTTTTGTGTCCTGCACAGAGCTTGGCACACTAAGCACTCAGCCAATCTGTACTGGATGAATTTTGTCCTGAAAAGTCTCCATGCTGGAAAATACTCACCTATAAGTAGATGGGAAACCCTAACTAGAAGCATGGAGGCAATTCATGTAAAGATAATATTTTCCCCTCCATTAAACAATTTATAGCTAGGGCTTGCTTGCCTTTTGGAGAAACCCCCTTTGTGACTTGTGTACAACACAAAGAAAAGCCTATGTATTTAGCTTTGAATCCCTTGGATATTTTACAGTGCTGGTATTCAATAGGCACTCAATATACAGAGTCCAGCAGAAGTAATGCCATTGAATGTGGTTGGTAGGGTACATGAATGTCTTGCATGAGATGGACAGCAATTGAACATTTGACCTAAAATGTCATATGGTGTGCCTGAGTGTGATATTGGTATGTTACAGAATTACATGCTTATGATTTTGTCATAAAAAGATTTTTATGTAATAAAAGGGATGTTATTTGTGCTGAACCCTGTATACTGAGGCATGGAAGAAAGGAAGAAGGGAGGGATGAAGGGAGGGAGGGGAGAAAGAAGGAAGGAAGGAAGGCAGGAAGGAAGGGAGAGGGGAGGGAGGAGAAAAATGAAAGGACCATTATCCCAAGGTAGGTAAGGCACATGCAGCTGCTGGCAAATGTTGGTGTGGCTCCAAAGGAGAAAGCAGCATCAGGCCAGGAAAGGGAGATCCTGGCTGGGCCTCCTGCACCTGGGGCAGGTTTCACTCCTCAGGTTAGGGAAAGCCCCTCCTGAGGGGACAACTGCTCCCCAATGACAGGCCCGAGAGATTCAAATGCTGATGCTGACCGGGTAAGCCCCACTGAAGAGAGTCATCAAACCAACTTCTTTAAATATTCTAGAAGCATGCACAAATAAATCAGTAATTGTTCCTGACACACTCCATTTGGCAAGTTAAGTCCCCTATTCACCTTCAATGCAGGTGAGCAAACATATGCTTTTGCAAGGAAACAAAAAGAAACTTATGTTGAAACTTCCCAGAGACCATCCTCAGCTGTAAAGCACTTCTGGCCAATAACCAACCAGGAGTTTTACTAACCAGAGAAATAAAGAAGGAAGCAGCCATGCCCTTGCAGACTGAAATCACTGATAAAAATGGATGTACCACACAGAAATCATGACCCCTCTGCTCACTCCCGCTCTGACCCCCCTATCCCCCACCACACACACTAAGATACAATGGTGATTCAAGGTACAAATTCAGGGGAAGAAGATTAAATTAGACAATGTCTGTGGGAGTGATGAGGGCATTCTCTCTGATACACAGAGGGTCCTCTTTAACTGTTTTAAAATAAAATAAAAAAGACAACAAAGGAAAGAACAGCTCACCTAATCTATACTTGGAATTTCTCAAATTACTCATAAAAGCACTTAAAAAATTCCAGAAGAACAGAGTATGCAACCCTTGTCAAAATAGTATGAAGTGCTGAAACACAGACAAAAATTGGTAATTAACTGCTACTAGCTTAGATGAAAATGTCTGCAGTGTTGTTTAAGTGCTTGGGTGATATAAAGCATTTGAAGATAAACTTAGGAAGATGTGGGGGTGGGAAGTGAAGAGGAAAGGTGTTTACAAAAGTAACACACAGTCAGCTTTTTAGAAAAGTTCAAATAAAAAACTTTTTAAGTGCGAAGTACTTAGAACATGAACAAAGCTCCCACAGAATGATGAGAAAAAAATGCTAGGCAAGGTACCTGAAGGTCCCCTGAGGGTCCCTTTCTGCAGGTATATCCTTTAAAAAATGCAGGGAGTGACAGTCTCCCAAACATGTCGGATGTGCCAGGCTGTTAAATCAAGCTATTCATATTAAAATACATGAATTCATCATTAAGTCTCTCTCTGACTAATTTAGACCTTTTGACCCACTCAGCTGCAAGGAATGGTAACACCAAGAAAGAAGGATGTCATTTTCCGAAAGAACATGAATGGATTTGCACAGAGAGGGAACACACCCAGGTTTAAGCAAGATAAGGTCAGGTGTGGAAGGCAGCTGGGGAGAAACTGGGAGAAATGACAATGTTCTTGAGTGACTGACTAAGCCATTTGGGGACTTTTTGTCTTTGACATCCAACAAATTTTCGATTGTGAAATTTTAGCAGTGGAATCAATAACATATTAAATTGCTTTAAAGTTTTGACATTAAATTCCTTGTACAGACTTGTGTGCACAGGAGAATCCCGATGAGTTGAAGGATTAAGTATTTTCCTAAAAGATTAAAGAAAGGGATAGTGAATTTGAAGTTCAATTTTGCTATGTTGGAATCGATATTCTCGCATCACCGTGTACGACCAACGAAGACCTCCAGAAACACAGAAGTGGTGCTGTAGCACTGCGTCGACTCTAAGTCCTCGTGTCCTGACCCAGGTCACCCACCGGTCATGACTGTGTGCCTGTGTGGTGGTCCTTGTTTTCCAGTGGTATCTGCCTTCCAGGGCTAAAGTTGAGGGCTTTAAACACAGGCTCTGATTCTGTCACTGACACAGTGTGAAAGATTTTAGAATGAGCTATAAAGGCAGAAGTGTTTAAAATGGACTTAACCAGATCATGATCCAAAGCTGACGATGAAGCTATGGCCTTGTTCTACACTAGATGGCCATACAGACTTAAACACACAACTGGTCTTGACACAAAAAGAAATAAAAAACTGAAAAGTTGGTACATGAATAATTTTGACTTGAATAATCAAATACATTAATATTCCCAGGAAAACCACTTCTGAGTTCTGTTGATTGTTTTTTACATGTTCAGGGTATGTGCTAGGGTTGAGATTTACTTAAAGATTGGATAATGTTAAATTCACCACTTGTCTTATAAAAAGAGTGTCTTACAGAGCTAGTCTGAGAGTGAGTAACAAAGAATGATGTATAAAACTAACTCAAACCAAGTGTTCTGGGAATAAAAATTAAAAAAAAAAACTATTCACATCAGAATTTAAAGTCAATGACAGTAGAAGAAATAAAAAATGCCTATAATAGCCTCCAAAAGATATAAGTCAAAGAGAACACATCGTAGCTTATTACCAGTTTCACATTTTTACTCTAAAAAATAGAAAAAATATTTCCTAAAGGGGTAGAATATGGCAGAAATAGTAAATACCAAACCCAGAGAAAAGAGGAAGTCAGTCCCTTACGTAGAAATGAGTGACTTGCTATATGCAGTATCAAAAATTGCCATAAGAATGGGGCAGTAATAAAAATAAATTATTTCCCTTTTTGCAAAGCATGTGAGGGTAGGAAATTGACCCCAACTGCCAGAGAAATGAGGAAGCACCCTTTTCACACTATCCTCAGAATGCGATTTCATAATTTATCCCTTCCTCAGATGCCCTTTCTGCCACGTCCCTGCTCTCTGCTCTTGAGAGCTGTCCTCTCACCAAGCTCCTCAATTAAATTATCTCATGTTTTTCTCTGATCTGCTGTTCACAGCTTGTCACATCACTATACCATAAGCCTTCCCACAAGCTGCTGAAACAGTACACTGAAGAGCCGTTCAGCTGCTCACTGGTGTCCCGGCTTCATGGTCTAGAGGGAGCATGTGCTTTTCTGCCAAGCGACACTGAGGAGTGTACGTATTTGTGTCCTTAAAAAATTATTAAATGTGGTATGACTGACCTACAGAAGCAACAGTTTGTGTCCCGGGTAGTCAATTAGGAAAAATAAAAGGTGTGCTAGTGCTCATCCTGTTGGATAAAAAGAATAGGCAATTTTCTCCTGAGTCCTTGGAAAAGAATCAAGTTATGCTGTTACCACAAGCACTCTGCTTTTTATCTTTTCATTTCTGAAAAATAAATATAATGGATGATCCATTGAGTCTGTAAGATATCTTTCACAAAACAGTATTTCAAGAAAACTTTACAGAATGTTCAATCTAGAACGGCACGAGTTATCCAGAACAGTGATACAAGGAACCTACACAACAAATTAAAGCATTAAATCAGAGGGCTAATAACAGACAAAAGAGAAAATATTGTTGCACAATGAGATGAGATTAAAGAGACGCAGATGAGATTCTCCAATTTGATGAGACAGAGGTGCAGAAAGGTTCTTCCTAGAGGGTCAATACTTCCAAGAAACAGTGCATTCATTGATTTAAAGGTGGCAATTTAGAAGGGGCAAAGGAAGCTAGCGGCTGATAAATAAGAATTTTGCAGAAGCCAGGGAGATGCCCTATGCAAAGAGATTTTAAAAACATAAAGGACTTGGAACCGGATCCACACACAGGAAGGGAAAAGCACTAGTTTTTTTTCCCCTTCTCTCTCTGCCTTTCATTTGCCACCCTTGCCCCTGCCCCCTTACTACTGATCCCATTGGGAACCAAGTGTGCCCTGGGGGGTGGAAATACATCCATCCTTTCAGTGGGTAATGTGAGACAATATGGTAACAAAACCTTAAAAATGTGCACGCCTGTCGATGTGGCAATTCCATTTCAAGGCTGTGTGAAAAGATATATGCAGGATGAGGCTGTCTACCACTCTCTTTGTAATGTTCTGCCTTATTTACGATAGTGGGGAAAGAGCAGGAACCTAGGTGTCCAGTAATAAACCACACTACATTCATACACAGCGTTTGAGACAGGTACTTGAAATGATGCTGGTGTAGATAGAGGAACTTTTAGTGATGTGGGAAATTATTCAAGAAGTTAGGACATTTAAGAAGGATGCTATCAAGAAATGCGAATTTAATGATTAAGCTTTTGTTTCACACATGTACACACAGGATTGTAAGGTTCATTCAAGAGGTACGCAGTTGTTTCTAGGAATGTTAACATTATGAGTGCTTTGCTTTTTTCCCATACCTGCTTATTTTCAACAGTGTCTTTAATGAAAAGGTGTTTTTTGTTAAAAAGAAAAACCAATAGACATTTTTTAAAAGAACAAACTCGGGTGGTGGTCCTAAGTACAGAAACCTATCAAATGCCAGGGCTGGCAGGGCCTTGAGCGACGCGAACCACCTCTTTCAGCTGACAGGCAAGGAACCAAACTCGTGCAGAACAAGAAGGCTCTGACCTGAGAAATGCTCAGGACAGGAATTAAGGCAGTCATGGCAAGAGAGGGAAGAGAGGCTGTTCAAGGCTGCTCCAGCAGGGCTGAGCAGCTCAGCACGATGGAAGTGATGAGCATGTGTGATTTGGGAGCAGAGGTTCGACAGAGTTGAGACTTCCAAGTGATGTTAGATTTTGCAATGATAATGAATAGAACTTTAAGAAAAGTGTGAGACTGGAGATACCGTAGGGGGCAGGGAGCTAACATTTTCCAGCACCTTCACGTAAGACTCATGTTAACCCATACAATCATTTGCATAACTCAGAATATACCAGTACTCCCATTTTACAGATAAGACACTGAACTTAAAGTGACTACCACTAGTCACAAATCTAGCACATAGCAGAGCTGCGATGCACTCTCACGATGGACCCCAAAGTCCTTTCTCTTTCTACCATGCTGCACATTGCCCCCCCGTGTTTTCTCTCCTGAGAGAATACCTTGAATTGTACAGTTTACATCAACTGACGCATCTGGCTTTTCAATTGCATTAAAAATCTCAACTGGTGAGTCAATAATGTGGGAGATGGCCACAGTAAAACCTGGCCCAAACTAACCATTCCAAGTGGTACATTCATAGAACCAGAAAGGCCAGCTCACCTTGAGCATGGCAAGAGAACAGAGAGAAGGGAAAGAGTGATATTTCGACTATCCTTTTTCTGGGTGGATAGGCACACAAATGTCTTTTTATCTTGTCCTTACAGATAATAAGAAACGTCTGCCCCTTTCCTTCTAACACATCCCTCAGAGTTCCAATCAGCACTATCCTTGAACTACCAGGGGTCCTCGGCTGCAGCATTAACAGTAATCTTATATACTAGCAGCGTTATCCTGGCTACTATTTGGAGGGGAACATTAGAGCAGGCACTGCATTACCTCCTCTCTTTTGGCCTGGGAAATGGACAGAAGAAATTCCAGGTCCCATTAGATGGGAAGTCTTAACCACCTATTAGCTACTTGTAGAAACCAAGACACGATCACTCTCCTTCAGCCCTAAAGTACTTTTCTTATTGCAGGGTTAGTAAAAACATGAGGTCTCCTCCTTGTCCCTTTCTTATTGCTCTGATTATCTCAGAGGAGTCTGTTTAGGACTGCAGCCCCCTCTGTGGTTATCCCTGCCTAGGGATTGGCAACCAAACCTGCGGGCTTACTTAAAAGTAAGTCATTATCAGTACAACAGGCCTTTTTGGGAAAAAAACAGACTACAATTTTGCAATCACCTTCATATTCATTACTTAGTACTTTAGATTTAGGTGCCACTTCTAAATGGTAGTCACTAGCCACATGCAACTATTAGAATTTAAATGGAATGAAGTTAAAAATACAGTTCCTCAGTCACACCAGTCACATTTCAGGTGCTAATAACCACAAGTGGTTAGCAGCTCCTGTATTGGACAACACAGATATAAAACATTCCTGCCATGGCAGAAAGGTCTACAGGACAATGCAGCCCAAGACCAACAGGTAAACAAATTCAGAAATGCTTGAGTTCTCGTGTGCTGGGCACTGTTCGAAATTTTTGGAATGTATTAACTCATTTAATCCTCACTATGCCTCCATGAGTGATGTAGGGCTTGTTACTGTCCCCATATCACAGATGAGGAAACTGAGGCACTACATAATCTCTGATTCCTCTGTCCCATCATATCCAAACTCACAGACCTTCCCTCTGCAGTATCTCACATACCCACACCAGAGTTTGTCCTTTAGACTCTTAAAGGACAACTGATGTGCCCTCCTAACTGGTCTCCCTGACTCAATTATCCTTCCTGATCATCAGCAGGACCAAATAATTAATAATTATTCAAACAGATTAACCCTTAATGGAGGCTCATAGTCTACTGAATTAAAGTCAAATTCTTCGAAGCAGTTTTCAAAGTTGCCTACAATATAGTCCCAATTTTTCTTTGTAGTTGTATCCTCATTTAGTATCTAAGATTTAGCAATAACTCAGGCTACTGCACTAGTTCAGGTCTGCTGAGAAGCATGCGCTAACATGGGGTTAGATCTACACAAGGTTTCTTGGGGATGGGGCAGGGGTAGGCAGGAAAAGTCTGCAGACAAAGATGTGGGTCTGGCCCTGTGTAAAAGAGGAAGGAAGGGGAGTAGGATGTTTTACAGTGCAGCGCAGCTCTAAGAAGGGTTCAGCTCTGCCAATAAGCAGTCCTGGAGGCAAAGTGTCTTAGTGGAGAACCCCCTGTCTTGCTGGAATGGGCATGGCTTAGCACCCTCACTGTGCACGATTCCTGGCTGGGAGTGGCCCTTGGGAAGCATGGCCATGGTGCCCAAGTGTGGTGAGTCCAGAGGGGCCACAGCTGGGACATCAGTCAGTTGTGCTCCCTAAAGCAGGAGAGCTGAGTGGCACATTTTCACAGCCCCCACAGTCATTGTATAGTAGGCCATTCAACTGGGACTCATTTAAGAGCAGAAGAGGGCGCTATTAATATTGACACTGGGACACCAGGTGGTAGCAGGGACCTTCCTATGCAACCAAGAGCCCGCTCAGTGTTCATCAGCACAGATCTTCCCACTCTCTGTCATTCCTTCAGTCTGAAACTCCAACTGTGGCTACAGAAATCTTAAGTATGTGTTAACACTGACTTCAGAGGTCACTTTCTGAGTGTCATCTCCTTGGAACCTCTTCATGTGTACCTTTCTTCAAATTCTGATCCTATTCCGGTTACATATTTTAATTATTTTTGAACTACCTAATTTCTGCAGTTTTGTCTTCCCTTTGGTGACCAGCACAATGTCTTGCACATAAAAAAAGGCACCCACAGAAGGCATACTCTTAACTCCATAGAGTGTGCAACATCAACTTTCCTACGGCTTTTCTGCTTTAAAGAAACACATGCATCATCTTGTATTTCTTAAATGCAATTTTTCTATGTCTTCATAGTTCAGAGAATTCAAGTATCAGCCAACCTTGGTGAATGAATTCTTTCACAATTTGCTAATTACTTCGTCCTTCTACTGAAAGCCCATACTGAATTGAATTACTTCAACTTTGCTTCAAAAGATGACTAACAAATTGCTGAATATGATTTGCACTTGAAACAATAAAACTATTAATGGCATTTTAGCAAGAATACCCATTATTCTCTTTGCAGCAATAAATCAGCATTTTATCTGTTATAAATGGCTTGGTCAGTGTCAAACAGCTCCAGAATAAATCTTTTCTCCTTTCTGCCTCTGCTGTCTGATAAAGAAACGAGGCAGAATGCAACCCTGGGTTCCGCATTCCAGGCATATCGTTTTCGTGCTTCATGACTCTGTGATTTATTTCCAGCGATAACCCCCTTGTCCTACACGGACCGGCGTTCACACGTGTCCAAATAGACACAGGAAGACACAGGTACGCCTTTAGCATGAACTCCAGAACAAAGGGGCTTCCAGATGAATGGCTCAGGGACCACACATAGTAGAATTTTGATGCCTATTATAGATAGTAGTAATGGGGCAGCTGTAAAATGGAGAGAAATGTTCTAATAATCAGATTATTTTTTTCAGCCCCACTTCCAGGTATGGTTGTAAAGACCACATAGTCATTAGATAGGCCATCGAGTTATCCTCTGAAGATTAAGCTATTGTACCTTCATGATTCTGAATAATATACCTAATGTGTTCTGCAATATACCTAATAAGTTCTACCTTAAAAATCCCTTGCACTGAAATTTTCTTGACTCTATGACTTACTTTTTTTGTACTTCTGAACATAGCACAATATAACAAAGGTGCCTGATGAATATTTAAGTGAATGAGTTAATAGATGAATTTTTTCATTAAGTCTGCTTAAATCATATTAGTTCATAGTATTATTCATTCATCAAAACTAAATACTACCATTCATGCCATTTACATTTATTACAAGTCAGTCCCTGTTCTCTATTTTAAAATTTACTGGTGTTTGGGAGTTATGCTTACTGTTAGTTATACTGCTAACATTTCAAATATATGGAGGACTTCATAAATATTATTATGGATAATGGTGATTAGTTGCTTTTAATATCCTAGGCAAAGTGAGAGAAAGTAGAGTTAGGCTATAGCATGAAAGATTTCAGTTAGATAAGAAAGTGTTGTGACATCAATCTAATTAAACACTGGAGTGGATTAATGAGGCAAGTAATGAAATCTTTCTAGGAAGTCTTTAAAAATAAGATGAAATCTCATCAATACACATACTATAAAGTGTGCCCCATATAAAGACAGGGGAAATTGGTTCCAGTATTCTCTGAAAGACAGGTATATTTGTTAAGGAAATATAAAAAATAATATAATTTTTTGGGATATGGGTATATCACATAAAATATTTGTATCAATTTGTAATCAAAGACAGCAATCAAACAGCAAAGAAGTGACTTTAGTTCTTGTTTCTCATTTACTTTGTGACTTTGGGCCAGATATTTACATTGAAGATCCAGATTCTTTTCCAACTGAAGAGGAATACTTCTATTTCTAAGTACCTACTGTTCAGAGTACAGTCCACCTAACTTTGTTCGGTAAGTTATATACTGAATAAATAAGCAATAGAAGTATTTGGTTCCTACAGTTTGTTTCAATACTAAATCCTTATTCATTGTCTTGAAGTAAGTTGCACCACACATAAAGAAAAATATTTATCGTACTGGTAACCATTAGAAAATAAATGCTAATAGATAAATTTTAGATTGTGGCAATTAAGTGAATAGCAATCTGACAAAGGATTTATACTTAAAATCCAAGTGTTTTAATGTATTAATACCAATCTCTCTCCACATTGATATTCTGACTGTGGAACTTTATTGATATCACAGCTGACTCTTTCATTTCAAAATTCCCAGGCACAAGGCATTGAGAAAATGAAACACACTCCCTCTATGTTATGGAATTTACAAAAACAATGCTTTCTTGACTACTAGAGTATATTTTCCTCCTCAAGGTTGAAATGACAAATTTTTAAAAAATTATGGTACAGGCTATGCAATCTATGTTTATACTGCTTTTATGTTAGGATTCCTATTATGAGAAAATTCACATATATTACCTTTTTACTGCTTGGATATAAATCTATTTTGATTGTGGTCATCAGAGCCTGAACAGTCTAAAAGGAACTAATTCCATTCTCTGTCTCTTTTATGATAAAGACATTGGGCTACAAACATGTTTTTCTCAATAGCCCAAATCCTTACTCAGAGATACCAACACGAAAGCAGTATTTTGGGTGAGGAGCACAGGCGGAAACAACCAGGGCTGTTTGCAGAGCAGAATCACAGGTTCAGGGGTGGAAATGTGCCCGAGTTGGGAAAGTGTGTGTCACAAAGAGTTCAGAGGAAGAGTGACAATGCAATGAATAAAATGAATTCATGGGGAGAATTAGACAAGGATAAGGGGCATAGAAGTGGGAAGATCCCAACCATGTCAAAAAGTCAACTTTTAGGAGAAGGGCAGTAAATAATGTCTTACTACTAGAAGTGGAAGCAATCTGGAGGTAATTTGGGAAGTAATCTTCTCCCTTTACAGATGAGGAAACAGGCCTAGGGAGAGTGTGTGGCTTTCCCAAAGTCACTCCATTGTAGGAGGTGACAGAAGCACATCACACGGTTCAGAATAATGAGTGGCAGGCTCAGAGTCAGACCCTGCAATGAGCCAGGGAGCTGCCCACTTCCTCTGGAAGACTGTCTTTCTCAGTGTTCCAGGCTTGTCCCCATGGATCTCCACACTCTCTGAAAATGCTGAGTGACTGGGAACAACAAGGAAGGAATGGAAGGACATCTGCCACTGCTCAAAACGTATTTGTTCTGAGCAATAAAAGCAAAAATAAATAAATGGGACTACATAAAATAAAAGGCTTTCAAGGGAACTATCAACAAAATAAAAAGACAATCTACTGAATGGGAGAGATATTTGCAAACAACATGTCTAAAAAGGGGTTAATATCTGAAACATATAAAGAACTCATACAACTCAACATCAAAAACACAGTCCAATTAACAAATGGGCAGTGGACCTCAACAGACATTTCTCCAAAGAAGGCATGTATTTCCAAGACACAGCTAACAGACATATGAAAAAATGCTGAATCACTAAACATCAGGGAAATGCAAATCAAAACCAAAATGAGGTATCACCTCATACATGTCAGAAAGGCTATTATAATAAAAATCAACAAACAACAAGTGTTGGTGAGAATGTGGAGAAAAGGAAACCCTAGTGCACTGTTGGTGAGATTATAAATTTGTGCAGGCACTATGGAAAACAATACAGAGGTTCCTCAAAAAAATAAATAGTAAATAAATGAAAAATAGAACTACCATAAAACCCAGCAATTCCACTTCTGGATATTTATGCAAAGAAAAAGAAAACACTAATTCAAAAAGATATCTGCACCACTATGTTCATTGCAACATTATTTACAATACCTAAGATATGGAAGCAACCTAGGTGTCCACTGATAGATGAGATGAATATAGATATGGTGTATATATATGGTACACACATGTACATATGTGTAGCACAAACATGCACAATGGAAAATCACTCAGCCATAAAGAAGAATGAAATCTTGCCATTTGAGACAACATGGATGGGCCTAGAGGGTAATATGCTAAGTGAAATAAGAGAGACAGAAATCACTTATATGTGGTATCTAAAAAAATAAGACAAATGAACAAACAAAACAGAAACAGATTTATGGTTACAGAAAACAAACTGATGTTTGCCAGAGGGAAAGGGGTGGGGAGACAGGTGAAAAAGGTTAAAGGAAATAAGAGGTACAAACTCCTGGTTATAAAATAAGTCAGCCACCAGGATATAATACACAGCACAGGGAATATAGTCAATAATTTTGTCATAAGTTTGTATGGGATAGATGGGTACTAGACTTATCATGGTAATCACATCATAAGGTACATAAATGTCAAATTACTATGTTGTACACCTGAAACGAACAGAATATTGTGTGTCGACTATACTTTAATCAAAAGATATTTATTCTGATGGCCCTAGCTCCAGTCTACCTTTTGGATAACACTGTACTAGTCAGTTCTGGACAGGAGGTAAAACAAGTGTTATCTTGACATGGTCTAGCTCCTGGAGAGCAACTGGCTGAGAGCTTCTAGTTTATAGGTTCAGACAATGGGAGGAGCCATGCACTGCCCTTCCTAAGTTACTTCAGGGAGAAAACACAAGTGGAATGCAAAAAAGGGAGGACAGACAAGACAGCTGGGGAGAGGGTACATAGGTACAAAACTCCAGAATTCAAAGGAGGGCTCATCACAGGTCAGGTCACGCTGCAGATGTGGCCAGAAGGGGCACAGCAGGAGGAGAGTGTGGGGTCATACTCACAGTGCTATTCTGGGTGGGGCTGTCCGAGGTCTATAGTTTATGTGGATACAAGGAACTCCATGCCTAAGACATGAGAGCTCCAAATGACTACTAAAACACAAAATATGTGTGTAAAGGGGAGAATTACCCACAACATTGGGTTTTTCTACGTGGCTGGACCAGCAGGGTTGCAAAATCCATCATTGTTATGGGCTGGAAAGGCAACCAGGGGAGCCTTCTGAGAACTTTTAAAGGAAACATTTTGGATGAACCTCTTGGTCTGGTAAGACGGCTAGTTATATTTAACTAAAAGGACATGGCAGCAGGTGTCATAGATATACTCCATTGGAAGACTACATAAAATGAACACTATTTTTGGAAAAAGCAAAACTCACAATAGATAACCTGCAAGTGCCAGACAAGGGCTCATGCACCTTCTCCTGCTTTCTTAAGCATTTAGCAATCAGGTTTAGCCTTCAGCGGCACTGCTTTTATTTCAGGCAATATTTAATTTATGCCAATTATTCACCTGTGATATTAAATCATTACAACGTTCTGTAAAAACAACAACAAAAGGCTAGAAATATAGGAGGCTTACTTTGATCACTTGATTCAAAACTGCAACCTCTCCCCATCCCCAAACGACACTCCCCTTACCCTGCTCTATATTTTGCTTGCCTTTTCATAGCAGTTGTCATCTTCTAACATACTATTATTTCCTTATTTATTTATTGCTCATTTTTTGTTTCCCCCAGTACAATCTAAGCTCCCACAGGGCAGGAATTTTTGTTTCCTTTGTTCACAGATATATCTCATGCATCTAGAACAATGTATGACACACAGTACGTGTGCAAAAAAGCTGGCGGACTGAATTAGAGCAAGATGTGAATGAGCTATCAGTACTATACACAAAGCATTTTTCTAAGAAACACTGAAGTTGCCTCATCACTAACTACAAGGAATTTTTTTTTCCAATAGAAATCACAGAAGTTAAAAAAAAACAACACTTGAATTCAGAGGTCAGCAGGGGAGGCCTGCAATGAGAAGAAGCAGTGATTCACCCTGAAGATTCCAGGGGAGCCGATCTCTGTACGTGGGAGGCCCACACCATAGGCTGCTTCTGCATTGTTGGGGATAGGGAGGGAAACTGAGGCACGTACTGAGCAGTGTGAAAAGATATTTCACAGGAGTTTGTCTTTGGCAGCCTTGTAATATTATTATTTTTGTACAGAGCTTCCCCAGGCAAGAGAAACGCTTTCATGGTATCATACCTTAAGCCTGTAACAACACTTCGAGGCATTTAGGATTGTTCACCGAATGTCAGAGAGTATGTTACCTGCCCAAGGCAGTGGGCCAAAGTGAACCATTCCTGTCTTGGTTTAAGAAAGCAGGTACAAATTCACATGGCATGGCCAACAGTAATACTCTCAAAGATTGCTGACCTAGTTGCCCACCTCCTGTGGTTTCCTGCGCAGGGAGATCAAGTGAGTAATGAGAGAACTCCGAAGTCTCTGCCACCAGACAAATAGGCATTTCAGGTGGTATTTATTTAAGACCCTGCATTTCTTAGGTTATGGCGGAGGTCTGTGAAAAAGGCAGGCAGCAGACCCAGAGCCTAGATTTATGGGGCACATGCAAAGCTCTGCTTAACACAAAATGCTAAGAAACAAACAAAACTATTCACTGCATAGGAGAACATATTTTGTCAATGATTCATCTGAAAAGGGGTTAAAATCTAAAATATATAAAGAACGTACACAATTCAACACCAAAATAACCAAACAATACAATTAAAAAATGGGCAAAAGACCTCAATAGACACTTCTCCAAAGAGGACAAACGGATGGCCAACAGACATATGATAAGATGCTCAATATCACTAATCATCAGAGAGATGCAAATTAAAACCACAATGAGATATCACCTCCCACCTGTCAGAATGGCCATCATCAATAAGTCAACAAACCAGTGCTGGCCAGGATGTGAAGAGGGAACCCTCATGCACTGTTGATGGGAATGCAGACTGGTGCAGCCACTGTGGAAAACAGTGTGGGGTTTCCTCAAAAAATTAAAAAATGAAATTGCCTTATGACCCTGCAATTCCACTTCTGAGAATATATCTGAAGAAAATCAAAATACTAATTCAAGAGAATATATGCACCCCTATGTTCATTGCAGCATTACTTACAATCACCAAGATTTGGAAGCAGCTCAAGGGTCCATCAGTAGATGAGTGGGTAAAAAAGCTGTGGTACACTTATACAGTGGAATACTTGGACACAAAAAACAAGAAAACCTTACCATTTGTGCCAGCATGAGTGAACCTAGAGAATATTACGCCAAGTAAAGTAGGCTAGTTAGAGAAAGACAAATACCATGTGATTTCACTCGTATGTGGAATCTAATGAACAAAATAAATTAACAAAATAGAAAACAGACAGGCAGCTGTTGGAGGAGAGAGGGGTTGTGGGGCTGGATGCAAAAGGTAAAGGGATTAAGTAAAAACCCCTAAAACAAACAAAAAACTTCATAGGCACAGACAACAGAATGATGATTCCAGAGGGAAAGGGAAGAAGAGAGTATAGGGAGGATAAGTGGTTACAGAAGAAGACCTGACTTGGGTGGTGAACACATAATACAATACACATGATGAATTATAGAACTGTACCCCTTAAACCTATATAATTTTATAAGTCAATGTTACCCTAATAAATGCAATTAAAAAAATATATATATACACATATTTTTTTAAAGAAGAAACAAAACTCTGCTGTGCAGAAACTGTTCGATAATGATGGAGAGGGAGGGACCTAAAATGCAACTCACCAAAACCCAGAAAAGACATGGAAAGCATGGAATGGGCAGGTCTTGAGGATTTCATCTCCACACAAAGAGAAACTGCAATATCCAGACAAAAGAGATGTTATGGTAGCTTGGGAGAATTAACAGCCACAGGGGATGAATCAGCTCAGCGTCTGAAAACACCTACAGGTTCTGTCAAACCTGCCTGCACTCTTGAAGAGCTTCAAGGCTCACAAACAGGAAATTGCTGGGTATGACGACCTGACTCTCAACCTCCCGAGAGAAGAGCTTGCCCCCAAAAGTTATGAACAAAGTGTGGAGCCAAAGGGTGAGAGGTGAAGAAGAATGTGAGTTCGAGTTCAGGGGATGTGGCATTGAGTGGGAGGAAACAATTTTCAAATATATAGGAATTATTTTGGATTTTAGCATTGGGCTTAATACTGGTCAACATCTTCACTAACACTTCAAAGAGATGAAGAGAGAGAAAACTGAATTGCCGAGGGACTTGTGAAGACAGGAGATTAAGTTGTTCATTTATTCATGTGTTCATTACCTCATGACATTCTGTATCAGGATATTTTCAGAAACAGAGAACTCTTAATTGACCTAAACAAATAAGAGGATTTATTGTCTCGCACAAACAGTTGCCTAGAGGTAGAGCTGTCCCGGGACTGCTTTATTTAGCGGCTCAGCAACATCACGAAGGCCCCAGATGCTCTTTACCTTTGATTTGATGAGACTAACCAAAAATTCACCCCCTGGATCAGGGATAGGCTGGAGCCAGCTGCACTAGAGCAGCTGGAAGTGAGTAAATACTTCAACCAAATCAGGGTGTGCTAGCAAGAAGGGGCCGATGGCCACTGTGTGGGCCGCCAGAGATATCTGTAGATGGTCACTCAACAATAGTCACTGTGACCTGCTACATGTCCATTCCTGTGCTGGTCACTGGAAACACAAAGACAAGGAACTGCTTGCCTATAGAAGCTTCAAGAATAATGGGGCGGGGGGGGGGGGACAGATATTGATGAAATAACCATGCAAATAAAGATAAAACTGAAACTGTAACAAGTGCTATGTTTTAAAGGTATTCAGTGCTATGAAAGCATATAGGGAAACCTAGGTAGATTGGGGGTCGAGGGAAGAAAATTGTCCCTGCAGAAGGGACACTGGAGCTATTGGGATGGGGGATGGAGAAATGTTTCAGACAGAGGGAGCATATGGAGTGGCCGAGTGGAATATGGCACATTCAGAAACTGTCCCCAGGTGGGACAGAAGGGTGAGCTTGGAGCAAGATGAAGCTGAAGAGTTACCCAGGAGCCAGATCACATGAGTTGTATATAATGGAAGAAAATATTAACAAACGTTTTTTAAACTTTAAATCTTAGACCTTTTGTCACATAAGGCTGACACAAAACACAGCCTTAAAATGTCTTCACGCACAGACGCACTGAGAATATTAAATGGCCATTCCGTGTCCTTTGAAAATGAATACTTCTAGTCACTTCCCTTACAGTGTCCCACAGGAAGAAAGGCCGGGCCACGGGGGTGAAGAGGCAAAACTCGGATATACCTGGAGCCTGGGCTGAAAGATGAAGCCACATAGTTGTAACTGACTAGGACAAGAAGGAAATAGTTGAAGAGGCCAAGATAGGAGAAGGACGCAGAGGAAGGCAGTGGCTTTCAGACCGGGTGGGATGGGGTCAGGGGCCTGGATGTGGGATTCGTGGTGGGGAGTAACCAGATGCGGGAGGTTGAGCTGGGGGATGTGGGAAGACTCAGAAACACAGTGGACGGAGGGACCCTGCCGAGGGGCAGTCTTACCACCACCCCACAGCTTCAAAGGCCAGCCTAGCATTTCCTTTCTTCCCGCGTTCTGGGGAGGTAACAACAGTGAGAACGTAGAACTCACTCTACCTGTGTGCTTTTGGGGGTGGGCTTGTTTACTTAGCAAGAGATTACACAAATTTTATACAAGAAAAAAATGCCACAGAGTCCTCTCTCGGCAAATGAAAATACATTTTAGGAATAAACAAAACTACCACTTCCTCATGGGCTGAAAAATATTACCTCTTACTCTGGGTTCTTATCATTATAAACTAACTCATAATCTCTCAGTAGCTGAGTATAAATGGTCTAATTAACCATCCTGTGCCCTTCAAATACTTAAGAATTTCCATGGTGACTAACCATGCATTTCTTCTGCCACATGGATGAGCATGTAACTAAATGAGCTCTCATCTTCCAAAGCAGACATTTAAAGTGTGACAAAGTCATCTCCGAGAAGCTTGGCTCTTTTGAATGAGATAACTAATTACCGGGTGAAGAGGCAGCCTTTTCCCCACTGGGAAATCAACTCTGTGGTCTGGTGGAATGAGAGGCACGGACCATGGCAAATCAGGCCTGCACAAACAGTAAACAAAACAAGCCACGGCACAATTAACACATGTGGATGAGGCACAACAGCACCAGCCACACAGCTGATTTGATTTTAAGAAAACTGAATCTGTTTCAGGAAGAAAGGCAAAAAGTCAAAATACACACAAGTATACAAAAAAGAAAAAGAAAAAAAAAGAAAAGAAACATAATGCCCTGCAAGTACAGTAGAACTCATACACAGACCCCATCCACTACACGAATTACTTCATTTGAATTGTCCTACAAAATTAGGAAATGTCCTTATACATACACGTATTTTACTGCTCAGGAATACAGCCCACGTGTCTTCCAGAATCCCAACTCCTAACAAACACAAAGCACTGAACCATGGAGATGGTTCTCCTTTCAAAAGAGGGATCTAACCTGGTTTCTCTAGATCAGAGGTGGCTGGTAACCGAGAGCCCGTAGACACTGCAGTAACACAGAGAAAAGGAAATTGACGATGAAAGCAAATTTAATTTAACGAGCTAGCGACATTATGATGTACAAAACTGGGAAGGCGAGAGAGGCCGAAAGCACACACACACTGCCCACCTTGTTCCTTTTCAGTTTTATCAAGTTGCATATATATTTGAGGTTTTTACTGCAAGAGGCATAAAAGTTGACAACAAAAGGCTATCCGAATGGAATGTTGGTCACTGGGTTAACTGTCAAGCACAAAAAGAATCATAATTTTTTTCAACAAGCTTTCGAACAAAGTGTGCATGCTCTTGACATCTGCGGATGAGCTACAGTTTCCTCTTCAACAAAGCTTCTCTAAATTAAACATAAGCTTGTTTTTGGTATCTGCAAATACATGTGGATAAAATTCAAAGTTTTATAAAGGGAGTTGCCATAGAAACACACAACTCCCTAAAAGAGCAATCCATCCTCTCTTAAGGGAACCTGTCATTATATTTATTCAGTGTCCATGTGTGTGTGTGAGGCCACGGACAATGCATAAAGGACAGTCAGCAGACACACACTGGACAAATACACAAATTAAATAAGTCAAGTACTTTAATTAAGGGGCGATGAGCCCCATTGTTGCATGTGTGTCTGGGGTGGGGGGATGGAATCATGTGAGCTAAACCCTGTGAGAGCGCTGAAATGCAGCCATCACAAAAAGATTTATTTAAAATAGTTCTGCAACAATCTGGGCATTGCACACAGTTATCACTATGGACTGTTTTCTGCAAATTCTTTTAAAATGTAGATGTAAGTACTAGAAGCAGCCTTTACAAAAATAGCTTTATTTTTACTAGGAGAGTAGACTCAAGCTAAAAAAAAAAAAAACCAACAGAACCCCTAAGTGTGAATAAATGGGAATTGTGTACTGCAGACTTTTCAAATACATAGTGTCAGTATACCTAAGACAAACATCCCCTCTTTATTAGAAACTTTTATGCAGCCTTCCGAAAAAGGCCACCCGATTTTTAGCCAGACTACAGTTCTTCAGGCTGGTCCCTCTAGAGACAAAGGAGCCCCAAGGAGACAACAGCTACTTGAAGTTTTGAACCAAACGACTTTCCTTAGGGAAGAATTTCTGCTCTGGGACTTTCCCTAGAAGAGGCCAAGTAATCACACAGCCCTTAGAGAATGCTATTGCCCTAAATGGGAGGAAACAAAATAGATATTTTTAAAGGGGCTGTGCCCTCCCCCAAATCCTACAATGAAAGTTTGGGATTAAAAAAATGTTAAAGCCATCAACAGTCATGATTTGGATAAAGATGTGACTTTTTTTCTGTTGTTGCATTTATCTGATCGGTACTAACGATCTGCAAATCTTATTAATGACCATAATAATAATATTTTTCCTAATGAAACACAAGCATTTGTTAACATTAAATATTTAATCTCTGTTAGGTAAATTGCAGCTACAGTTAACTAAATCTTACAATAAAAGGCCAAAGCAATACCACCTGCCTCATGATTTACCCCAGATCACAGATGTTTAACTTCTAATTTTATTTTAAATAAATATAAACAATAAAGTGTACACATGCTTATTTGTGTATGTGACTATAAAAAGTATCAGGATTAGGCATAGCTACACAACTAATTAAAAAGTCATTTAAGGGCTGCCTTGAAAACCAATAAAGTGAAATCTAGGTGACATGGGCCTAGTATCATCAGTTGGCATTATTCTAAAAAAAATCAGCATGTTTAGAATCTCACCTTTCCATTGCTAAATGTAACAGATGAAAATCCAGCAGGGGTTGGTGGACCATGGTGCCAACCACAGACATGATGGGTCCCTCTGGAACCATTTGAAGACATCATGTAACTAGGCAATGGTACCAACTAGCATCTGGGTGGTAGTTACAGGTCTGAATATGTGTACTGGAAGAAGTGCAGCATCTGGCCAGATGAATTTACTCTACTTGGATTTCATAGTATGAGTACTCTGTCTTCTACTTGCCCTTTAAGACCTAGGCCAACCAGGAGTTCCCAGGGAAGCTTCTCTGAGCACTGGGCTGAGCTTAGGGACTCTGCTCCAAAATACCCCCTGAATCTTCACGGCAGCACATCCTCACTGATTTTCAGGCTCTGGCTTTTTTGAAAGCTTCCTAATTCAATCATAAACTCAAAGGCAGTACCCCTATCTGTCTCATTCATCTTTGGAGCCCAGAATTGGTGGAGCTCAATAAATGTTTGCTGAATAAAGAGATGAATGTAAGCATTGGATTTATTTAAATTACGAATGGTCTTAATCTATCAGATAATTTATTAATTTGGTGAAGGTCTGCTAAAAATGGTGTGGGTTAAAAGAAATAATGTTCCTCATTATCTCAAAATATTCAGAGACCAGAGATCTGTCCATCAACATGGATTTTAATTTCCTAAAACAAGAAAGTAAAGAATGTCATGATATTTTGCACTTAAACCCTGGAGGCTAAGGAATTGTCCACACATCACTCATGCTGCCCCTTCTTTATCTTGCAGGAGCAATGTTCTGGGCATGACAGATGAGGGTCACACAATTATAGTGCACTCTCTGGCACATGTCTCCTAAATCTGTAGAAATGCCCAGTGTTCTGAAAGCAGATCTGTATAGTTGGTTTTCTAAAAATAACAAAAGAGAACCATGTTGATCAAGTAAAAATCACTGATTAGGCCTTCAAATTTTCCTAACATCCTAAAAAGCTTATTTTTTCTAAGCATACCAGTCACAAAGGCAAAAACTCACCCCTCTCTTCATACAATCAACTTCTCTAAAGATGCCATGTACATACACAGAAGACTGTGGGGATTGAAAAGGAAATGCCATGTGGCAGTGGAGTCACATGGAGACTTGCAGCAGCTCTGACAGTCTCTCGCTCTACACAGAGGGACAGGCTCCTCACGCTGCAAGTGCTCAGAAAACACACCATGGTGGTCTTTTTACTTTGGACATGAGTGAAAATAACTTCTTGGTTCTATGTATTGAAGACATCAGGTAAAAACAATGAACTGATGAGTATTTACAATACAGATTTAATTTTTCTATACCAAAACTTCTCAACAGATTTTTCTGCTTTTTCAGCAGGATCGTCCTACTTAACACTTGTCCCACTAATTTTTACTTCAATTTGAAGAGTAAACAGTGTGCAGGCCTAAAAGAATCCATTCATCTTTTCAGGATCAGCAAGCTAAGCATTAACTTTTCAGACAGCACTCTTTAATCTAGAGTGCTATTTTAACAGCACTATTTACAAATTTATAAAATTGAATTGCTTAAAAATTTTATAACTCAAGATCAAAGACAGATGTTCATCTTTAAAAACAGTAATGTACATCACTATCAGGTAAAATTATGAAAAACCTTAGCCATTCATGACACTCAGGAATGACTCTGTCCATACACCTTGGTTTCCTAGAGAGCTGAAGAGCTCCAGAGTTTTCTTAAAATAGAAGTATTGCCAAAGTACACCATACATCTTTATATCTCCATGACCAGGGCCTAAAAACATGCTTTTTCCTTGATAAGTAATAACTGAAAACACCAGCTCACATGTATAAACTGAACGTAGTTTACAATATGGAACATGTATAGTCATAGGCTAACATATATGTGCTGTGGAGCACGGAACAGAAAGGATCCCACCTGACCCTCACAGATACTCCGAAATCTGTCCCCTCAAAAAAAAAATTGCCAGTGTCAGCTTCTATTTTGCTCGTTTGCCTCTTCCTCATGCAGGCAGAGGGGAGACTTTGCACTGCAATATGGCTCTCTGGGGACCACACTGTCGTTTTGAGAAATGGCACGGTTAGTAAACCCAAGGCTGAAGTTTCCCGACAAATGGCTGTCCTGTCCTCTAAGTGGGATCTGTCTGGATGCTGCTGTCTGAGGGCACTGGCTGTGGAGGCTCTCAAGAGCTCCAGGCCAGTTTGCACTTTCCCAGCTTTCTTACTGGCATTAAGTTTATTCTGTGGTTGGAGAGGGGGAACACCTTTGATCAGACCTCAAATCTGAATTCCCATGGTTGGAAGTTCTCTAATGCTTCTCTTCTTTTTGCTGAAGTGTTCTTGTAGACTGTGGGTAGAAAGAAACTGTCACAATTTCTTTGAAAGGGCAATTTGGCATTCTCTCTCTCTTTCTGGATATCAAAGTGTAAGAAAGCATGTATTCTTTGACCCAGCAAACTGCTTTCTAGGAATCTAGCCTAAGGAATTATTAGATATATAAACAAAGATGTGCAAGAAGGTTGACCACACCGTCAACTATAAAAGTAAAGTTTTGCTAAACTTCTAATGTTAGGGGATCGGTTAATAAAATAATGGAGACAAAAGATGGAAAATGATACTGCCATTCAAATATTTAAATAATGGTCCTGACCTACATTAACTGAAACACGAAGATTTCCATGTATATGTATTTTATTGTTACATTAAAAGGTTTCAAAAACATGTGCAGTACACACAGGAGAAAGCCTGAAAAGATAAATTAGAGGTTCCCAAATGATTCTGGAAGCTTTTACAGTATCATAATTTTTTTGACAGTGCCTCCAGGCCAAAACAATAAACTGTTAGGTCCAAACAACTTAATAAATATTTATGTCCCAATGAATTAGTACCTATTTGAAAATAATGACACACATAAATGAACAGTATTATCTTTTCCTTATCTCTCCAGAACTTATTAATAGAATGTGTGCACCTGTGGGGCATGCAAAACTTCGTATCTTGGAATCAGATTGGACATGATTACCCCCATTTCCTGTTCTACTGTGGTTTGCACATGGTATTCACTTTTTATCACAAAAACTCAACAGTCATAGAAAACCTGCTTTTGCAAAGGAATGCAGTATGATTTGATGTTGAAACTGTGAACTACCTCCAGCGAGGTGTTGGACAGATGTGTTTCCCTTGATGATGAAAAATATCCTGTGGCAACTTTGTGGATTTGCTGTGGTGCCCAAGCACCCTGGCACACAGCCTGGGAATGGCAACCACCTAACAACATTAACAGCTGCTTTCTTTCAGGTTATGAGTGATTATTTTTTTTTTAAAAAGATTGTCTGAGCCTTTCTCAATAAACATGTTAATTTTTACAACGAGAAAAACCATTCAACTGATTTATATATTTCCAAGTTTTTTTTTTTCTGCTAGCTTAAACAACAAACATTTATTTCTCACTGTCCTGGAGGCTTAGAAATCTAAGATCAAGACCCCAGACAATTAGGTGTCTGCTGAGGACCCCTCAGCATGAACAACATTAAAAATGGAAGGTCCTGGACGACGCCTTGACAGTAGAAAATCTAAAAAGCCTTGCACAATTAACTCTCATTATTCTGACTGAGCCCTTCTTTGGTGCACAGACAGGATATCTGAAGTCACTGGTGTCAGGCCACTAACCCAGACATTCACCCTACTTCCTGCGGGTAGCCACCACAACTGTTTGACAATGGACTCTCTGTCCCTCCACTGATGTGCTTCTAAAAAAGCATGGTCATGCCCTCGTGGGAACAGAGCTGCAAGTGGTCCTTTGCTCTTGGTCTGTAGAACTTCAGTCTCCAGATTCACGGTGATCCTTTTAAAATAGTGCCTGCTGCTTTTCACCCCCGTGTCCACTGCTGTGGTCTTTGAAGGTCTCCACTGTTCTTTGTTCCCTTCTGATAACTTCTGCCATTTGTCAGTTTTTGCACCAAAGAAATCAATGGCCTTTTTAAACTTCACCAATTGGGACTTTCAGAACCAACCAAGCAAGTTAAGTATAACAGATATTTCTTCCCTTTGGTATTTAGTTGTGGGTAAGAATTTTGTTTGTATTATTTCTTATGGGAGTAGGTAGCCTGAAACACGTTCTGGTTTAGAGCTATTTTTAAAACCTGAGGACTTAAAGTTTTGGCATTGAAGTTTTATTGTGATCAATATTTACTTGCTTGCTAAAGAAGTGGCTAAGGAATTGTTTTAAAAAATCATTTTTCCAATCTAGGACTATCTATAAATATAACAACCTTTACAAATTTAAGTTTAGAATTAAAAATGCACAGTAGTAGAATGTTTAAAGCAACTTTTTGCTTGAATTTTAATTGGAATGGTCCCTAACAGTCTTAAATATATTCTTTTTACAATGAAGAAAAATAAGATCTCCCATTCCTCCTTTACCTGCATAGTTCTTCCCTACAGCACTTATATCTTTTAGCATACTATATACGTTACCTATTTGTCTTGTTAATTGTCTGCCTCCTCCAGCTGGAAGTAAGCTCAAGAAGGGCAAGATTATTGTCTGTTTTAATCACTGAAACAGCATGTCAAAATGTAGGGTTCAATAAGTATTTGCTGAAAAGTAAGAATGAGTGACTAATTCTTAAACACCTTTTATAATCCCATTTTAGAGGACCAAAAGGGAGATCTTTTAAAAATTAATACTAATGTTCATGCAAACCAACTACTACTTTTTTTGTGGGTGAAAACCAGAGTCAACCTTTGATTTCACTAAAATCCACAAATTGCAAAGAGCTAACTAATTTATTATTTCAACTTTCAAGTAAAGAGGATTTCTGAATTTCAACTATGGGAAATCCACATAAAATACCTAAAAATGCTAGGGTATTAAAAAACATTTTAGTCCCGGCTAGCATAGCTCAGTGAATTGAGCGCGGGCTGTGAACCAAAGCATCGCAGCTTCGATTCCCAGTCAGGGCACATGCCTGTGTTGCAGGCCACAGCCCCCAGCAACCGCACATGGATGTTTCTCTCTCTCTCTCTTTCTCCCTCCCTTCCCTCTCTAAAAATAAATAAATAAAATCTTTAAAAAACAAACAAACAAACAAACAAATTTTAAAACATGTATGGCTAAAGAGCAAGAAAGTAACAGCAATTGTTAGAGGTCATAAGTGACAAGAAGACTGGAAGCCAGGGAGGCAACTCTGGAGGTAGCGGCCAACCCTCAGTGAGGGTTTTAAAGGACAAGGAGTCTAAGGGAGAGGGGACAAGCCTAAAGCCCACACAGGGTGTGAGTGTTGAAGCCAATACCACTGAAAGGCAAAATCCTCAGTGAGTAAATTAAAAAAAAAATCCCCAGGAACAGGAGAAAGAAAGGCTAAGCTTTAGTGATGGAAGAAAAGGGAAAAAAGGAAAAGGTTTTCCCAGAACATTTCAAGGCTACTGTTACACTGTACGGGATCAGAAGTTGCATATCCTCCCGAAACACAAACATTTAGATGGCAGAGCCCCTAAATACAAGGCAGATGCAAATGCAAAGCCTTTCTAGAAAAATAAACTTTAAATTCAAGTCTCAAAGGATTCTCATACATAGAGTCACAAGTAATTGAGTTCACAACCAAAAATCAAAAAACACAGAAACAAGTAAACTGCCATGAACAAGAGTGAGAAAAAAATGAACTGAGGAATTAAACCGTCAATGACTACAGATATTGGATGTATCCAATATAGAATAAAAACAAATATGTTTAACGTGTTCAAACAAACAAAATAGGGTATTAAATATTCTTTTAAAAATAAGGTACAAAAAATAAATAGGCAGATTTGTGAAAGAACCAAAAATAGCTTCTAGAAGTAAAAAAATTAGTATAATTTTAATTAGAGATTCAATGGGCGAGTCCAATATCAAATTAAATATAACTGAAAGGGAATTAGTGATCTGATAAATAGATACAAAGAAATTATATATAATCTTGTACAGAGGTGGAAAAAAGATGAAAATAGGAAGATTAAAAGTTATGGAGGGTGGAGTATGAAGAAAAATACAGAAAATGAGGGAAGGGTAGCATTAGAAGTGATTAGACCTGAGATTTTCCACAAATATCAATCATTGAAAAATTCAAGAAGCCAAGTGAATTCCAAGAATGCAAAATAAAAAGAAATCCTCACCCAGATAAAGCCTGGTAAAACCGCAGAACACCATCTTCAAAAAGATCTCCCCAACAGCCAGCGGAGAAAGCAGACTGCCTTCAAGTGACTGATAATTAGACTGAGAGCTGATTTCTAAATGGGAGAAGAGAAATCTGGGGAAGATGAATTTAAAACCTGGCGAGAAAATACTAGTAAACGTGAAACTGTGTATTCAGCAAAATTACCTTTCACAAACAATGGAAAATAAAGGCATTTTCAGTCAAACAAAAAATAAGAAAGTTTATTTCCAAAAACATTTACTAAAGGAACTTGAGAAAAAGGCAAAGTGATTTGGGATGAAAGAAAGACGGGGCAAAGACGACAGTAAACATGTAACTAAATTTAAATAAACACGGACTATATAAAACAAATGCTGACTGTATACAAACTGTAATAATGTCTAATATAAAAATAAGATGAAATGGAAAACTGAATAACAATGGCATACTACGTTGAAAAGGATGATCAGAATTAAGGAATTCTAAGATTCCTGGACTGCTTGGGAGAAAAGAGGAGACACTGTGTAGTGTAAGACTCCATTTGCTATGTTACATCGGATGCTACCATCTCAAGGGGAAGCTCTGAAAGGGAACAATGTAGACAACTGCCACACTCATAGAAGAAAAAATCTGGAATTATAAAAGCAAAAACAGAGCAAACCTCATTCAACCTAAATGAAGGCAAAAATAAAAATAAATAAATAAATAAACAAATAAAACACAGAAAAAGTAGTACAAAGAGAAAGCAAAATATAAAATGGTCAAAATGAATACAGTTAGTTTCTTTCCCTTGTCCCTGGCCTCCAGAAACATTATTATTTTTGTTTGACTGAAAATGCAAATGTGGTCAATATGAGCTACTAAATAAAAATTGACTAGATTTTCTGGTTAAAAGACAGATTGTCTGATTGGATTAGAAAACAGAAAGCACGTCCACACAAACACTTGAATGTGAATGTTCATAGCAGCTTTATTCATAATAGCACAAAACTGGAAACAACCAAAATGTCCATCAACTGGGGAATGGTTAAACAAATTGTGGTATATCCATACCACGATTTCATATCAATGCAATGATACTCAAAAATAAAAAGGAATGAATGACGCATGTTATAACATGGATGAATCTCAAATCATTATGCTAAGTGAAAGAAGTTAAACGCAGAAGACTCCATATTACATGATCTCACTTACATGACATTCTGGAGAAAACAGTACTATAGTGATGAAAAGCGGATCAGTGGTTTCTGGGGGCCAGAGGCGAGGGAAACAAACTGGCTGTGAAAGGGCATGAGGAACTTTCTGATATGACGGAAATGATCTACATCTTTATTGTGGTGGTGGTTACATGACTGTATACACTTGTCAAAATTCATCACACTGTACACTTAAAATGTGTGACTTTTGCTGTATATAAATTATACATTTACAAAGCTAATAAGAAAGACATATGGTTAAGTAATTTACAAAAGACAAATCTAAAACCTTTTATATTCTTGAAATAAGGAACTGGAGAAAGATATTTATAGGCAAATACTAACCCAGAAATCTGCTTTAACTAAATTAAACACATATGAAATTAATTTCAGGCAAAGAGAATAAGAGAGTTATGGCATACTAATAAAATATTTAATTTACCAAGACAACATTGTAACACTACATGCCTAATAACACCTTCAACACACATAAAATCAAAATTCACAGACCCTCAGGGAGAAACTGACCATGAGACCATCTTATCTGTGAACCTAAATGCAAAAACATTTAACAAAATATTAGCAATTCAAATCCAGTAATTCATAAAGAAAAATTATATGCTTAAATGTGAGTTATTCCCATAATACAAGGTTGCTTCAATATCAATCAATGTTATTCATCACATCAGTAGATTAAAGAAGAAAACATAGGATAATCTCAATGGTGCAGAAAAGGCATTCAATAAAATTCAACAGTCACTCATGATTAAAACTCTTAGTAAAAAGGAATAGAATGAAACTTCCTCAAATTGGGAAGGTAATTAACATATAGACCGGAAAAGAAAAAAACAAAGCTACTATTTGTTATAAATGATAAAATAATTTAAATTAAAAACCATAAAGAATTTATAAATTATTTGCATTAATAAAGAGGCTCATATGGTTACCACATACATGGTAAAATGCAGGGCCTTCAGCAGCAAAATGACTAAATCAATTAAAGTATAATAAGTACGGTAAGACTTGACACAGTAATGAAAATGAGTTAACAAAAGTTATATATATCAACATGGATAAATCTCAGAACATAATGTCTTAGCAGGAATAAGTGAAAAATAATCAGTATGATTTCATTATATAAAGGCTAAAATAATATAGTATATTGTTTAGGGATACAAAATGGCAGAAAGGCCAGAGAGTGATGAACTCAAAATCCAGGAAAGTAGTCGGGAAGAGTAGAATTCGATAGGAGAGAGGTGCACATAAGTTTTAATAGCAGTGATAATGTATATTCTTGAGATGAGAGTAGAAATGTGGATGTCTCCTTTATTTTATGCTATAAAATATACCAGTATACTATACATTCCTTCTATATGTATGGTATACTTCCTGATTTGAGGAAGTAAATGAACCTGAATGAACTTTGTTACAATATGCATTTTTAAAGTACTGTAATATTATTTCAAGTTGAAAAACACAGGGATTTAGGAAGTTATTTTTCTATATCGAAGTTTTAAAATTAATATTTTTTTTTCTAATTCATTATAGAAGTTGAGAGTCCTCGTCCATGCAATGATTTTTCTAAAACACTGAAATCCTAAGAAACTCTCTTGATAGATGTTTTTTTCTGGATTGGCTATTTTATTTTATTTTAGTTTTTATTGGGGTAGAATTTACATATAACATCATATTAGCTTCAGGTATATAATATAATGACTCAATATTTGTATATATTGTGAAATTATCACCAATCTTTTGATAGGTCTTAAAGGTACACAGCTTAGTAACTGTGTTGTCATAACTGCCTGCATAAGACAGAAGAAAAACAACAAATAAACAAATGCTAAGGAGAGAACATTCACTGATAAGAAATGCCCCAAAGGCTTGATTATACTGAAACATCTTTTCAGTGGAAAAGATGTAATCCCTTCTTTTAAAAGATAATTCTTTAAGAGAGAAATTTTGCTCAGGTAAAAATAACGAGCTGATCAATGTCAGAAGAGTTGAAAATATTTTCCCTTCTCATGTTTTTGAATTGCCAATACAACTAAAATGATATTTATGATATAGCCATCTGGATACCCCACAGAAAATATCCCAAATGGTATTCATTATCTACCCATCACAACAGTCTTGGGTGACAGGGTCTCGTCACCAAGCCACACCCATCGCCCTTATCACCTCCCACCTGCCCTCACACTGCCCTTCCTCCAGTTCATCCTCCACTCGTCTACAGAGCAATCTTTACAGAACACAAACAGTACCACATAACTTCCCGGCTTAAAAACCTTTCAGTATTGACCCATATTCTCACAGATAGCCTCTAAGCCCCTTAGAACATAGTGCTCTTTCTACTGTCCTTTCTGACTTCTCTGCCTGATGCTTTAGACTACCACATTATAAGTCAGTTGTAGCTCTACTGTGATATGAACATTTTAATTAATGTTAATATTGAAATATTGTTTTTGGGTCCATACATTAGGAAACTGTCTGCTCTAGATTACTATATGCTCTTTTCTCTTCTCAAAAAATCCTGCCCGCCTCAAAGTTATTATCCATCTTCAAATATCTGTGAAACATGTCCATTCTGAAGGCTTCCCAAACCACTCGAGCGTGCACTCCTGAAGCTGCTATCACTACATTGAACAGATGCTGCTTTATTTATCTGTATATCTGTCTTCCCAACTACACTGCAAGCCTCTTGAGTGCAGGGATGGTATCTTATTTTTCTTTACATCTCCAGTACATAGCACAGCACCTGGCCCATCAAAAGCTACCATCTGTGGAGCCTCCACTGCATTCTAGGCCTCACACCAAGCCTTCCACGTCATCACAATGAGTTTCCACAAAGCTCAGTGTACTACCTGTTATCCCTTTTTTGCAAAGGAGGAAACTGAAATGTAGGGGTTACCGTCCTCTAGTTAGTCCGTGGTGGAACTCTGATGAGAACTTGGCTCTCCTGGACTCCACTGCCCACGTTAACATGGTGCACCCCTGGTGAAATGTAATGTGTGAAATGTGAAGCAGGTGGTATGGAACCGCACCCAGCGCACGCCCTGGGCTGACGGCGCAAAGTGTGTGTAGGGTCCTGAGGAGGTGATGGGGCCTGTGGGAGCTCTGGTTCCGTCATGGGTTAACTGTGGTCAGGGCTGTCCTGGGCTTTCTCTGGGCCTCACTTTCTTCACTAGGCAGGACCCCATTAACAGAACCCACATCACATACTCACTCCTAAGAACTGCTAAAGCGGTAAGAGTCTTATGAGTCACACATCCAGGTAATCTTCCTAGTTATTGGCCATGAAACATCTTTCTTTACTGAAAACAGTTTCTGAAGAAAGGCTGCAAGAAGCCATTTTTGGGTAGGCTCAGGAAAATATCCACTTTTCTTCTCAGCCGAGGTCAGGCACCTGCATTCTCCCCTTCCCTAAGTGCTGCAGACCAGAACAGCAGCATACCAGCAAGCAGTCGGCCAAAGACACACTTTCTGTAACCACTCTTCACAGAAGAGAAAATGAACAACCTTGTGTTTAAATAATGTGCAGGGTGTGATACCAACTGAACCTCCACCCTCCTTCCTGGGGAAATGCAAAGTTAGCTGTGGCCTTTCACAAACCTCGGAGAGGATGAAATGTCAGCTGTAGCTCTGAATTTCCTGGCTCCCTTCCACTTACCACACCACCTTACTGTTATCTAAAATGGCATTTTAGATATTAATATACTACATCTAAACATCATCTCTCACTCAGACATCATGTTACAAACAAACAGCTGAATTCCACAGCTGTTCCTGCTAAAAACTAAAAGATTCTTAACATTTTTGAAGGGCAAAAAATCTGTTTGTTCACAGATGTCTCTAAAGTCACATTTATGGGGCTTGTCTATTAGCTGTTGTGAGTAAACGCTAACTACACTTGTCGCGTGTGTTTACACACACTATTGGTTTTAAGTGGCCACTCCTTCCCATCTCCCCAAAAATACAGCTAAGAAAACAATGTTCACTTGGAGGAAGAGAAACTAAAATTCTTTTTGCTGTTCCTCTCAATCAAACCCCTGCAGGAACAAAAGTATTCACTGTGGTTTATATACACGTCACTCAAAAAGGGGCATTTAGAAATGCCATGAGCCTTCCTATAACTTCACTTCTACTGAAGGAGCTGTATCAATACTTGCTTCGAGAACAAAATGCAGAGCAGCTGAATGGTATCTTGGCAATAGTGTAGGTAAAAATTATTTTTCAAAGATGTGCCCCGCCCCTTGTGTTCCTGGGAGACACTGTTGGGTGCAAGCATGTTTCCATCAGCAGGGGCAGCCTGGGTCACTGGGGGGCTGGACCACACATGCACATTCATGGGCCGAGCCCTTGCTGTGAGCTACATGCTATGTCATATAGTTTACATTTATGATTCCCTAAAACAGCCTTGGGATGTAGGCATATCCTCCCTATTTTACAGATAAGGAATTGAGTGTTATGGGAACCACCCCAAACCACACACTAAGTTTGCAACACTGGACTCTGAACAGTCATTCAGTCAGACTCAGGATATGTAACACAGTTCTTTAAGGGAACTGACAAAAGTTCATTCTTTCACAACCCTTGGAATATACATTCTATGAGGGGGGTTCTAAATTCTTTTTTTATAGTATCAGAAGAAACTGATCACCAATGAAATATAACCATCAAATCTTAAAGAGTTCAATGACCAAACAAGTAACTCAAAACTAAAATTAAGGCATTACAAAAGTAAAAAATAAATTATGATCCTTAAAAGAGGCCAGGGATGCAAAAATTTAGGAAAATAAATGTATTTCAACTACTGCCCTCTCCTGGTAGCATAACCAAAGGTATGTATCCTTCTCTCAATTCAATCAATTTAGAGAAAGATTTTCATATAACTGATCTACCAAAACCAAAATGTAGGTAAAGAAAGACTGTAAGGGGGGTTCTTCAGGATGAGACTTGGTTCTAGACTAGAGTCGAGTACTTCCTACCTGGGTAGGTATGAGAAACCACTTAGCACCTCAGTGCCTCCATTTTCTCGTCAGTAAAATGGGAATAATAAGATCTACTCTGCCTACCTCAAAGGTCATTGTGAGCATCAAAAAAGATAATGCAAGTGAAAGCTTTTAAAAAATACTCTAGAAACCTAAGGCAGTTTTTAAAAAATCAACTAAAGCCACTTATGGCAACATTCATTAAAATTAAAATTACCCATTTTTCAACTCTGCAGTCCCATTCCTAGGAATCAATGCCATGGAAATAGCAGTACTTGTTTGCAAAGGCTTGTATCAACATTGCATCATAGTTACGATGTTGATGATGGGGGAAAATGAGGACCAAGGTACACACCCATCAATAGAGTAGATTGTGGAATCAATTATAATAATTATTCTATGAAACATTATGCAGTCACTAAAAAGAATGAACTAGGCTTTATCAGTTGAATGAAGAGATTTCAGTATGATTTTTTGGGGGAAAAAACCCCAAGATATAAAAATAAATGTAACAGGGAGTTCCAAAAATCTTAGAGCATTTTTAAACTTGAATGATTTCAGAAGTATAAATGCTACATACTTACAAACCAACATTTCAAAGGTTAATCATTTAACATTTTAAAATACTGATGTTTCTTATTAAAACTCAATATGACAGAAGCCATATGCACAAAAATCATGAGTAAAATTTTTAATTCAAAATTCACAAAAATATATGTGAAATAAATGCATTACATGTTCAAATGTTTCTTTCGTATGTGCATAGTAATTGCACTTCTGAAGTACTTGTACTAATGCTTTGTGAATACCCTAAACAATCTGTTTGCATTTTTGTAAAACAAAATGACAATCCCCCACTCCCAGTTGTGTGCTGGTGTGTGTGTGTTTGCATAATTGTACATTTATATGACAGACTATAAACATGGGAAAAATATGATAGGGTACCTGAGCAGTAAAAGTGGGAGGATGGGGGGGAGAGGAGGAGAGTGATATAGGCAAAAAAGGTTTAAAAGAAAAAAAGGAACTAATTTCCCGTCAAGATGGAGGGATAGATAAACACAGCTTGCCTCCTTGCACAACCACAGCAAAAATTACAACTAGACACAAAACAAGTATCACCCAGAACCATCAGAAAATTGAGCTGTATGGAAGTCTGAAAACCAAGGATTTAAAGAAGTCACATTCATCCTGATGGGTAGGAGGGACAGAGACATGGAGATGTGTGGAGAGGCGAAGGTGCAGAATGGGCAGTCCCACATCCTTGTGTTGTGGATAAAAAATGGGAGGGACACCTCGGGAGTGAGGGATCCCAGCCCCACACCAGACCACCAAGCCCAGGGTTCCAATGCCAGGAAGGTAAGTACTCATAACTTTTGGCTATAATAACAAGTGGGAGATTGGGGAGGCAAAAGAATCTGCAGGATTTTAAGCCTTCTCCTCTTATAAGGTCTGCAACAGAATTAAGACTTACACACACTCACTCCCTCTGGGCTTCAGCACTGGGGCAGCAGCTGGGAGGGCACTAATGGCATATAGGGAGAAATTTAAGTATCTGGTATTAGGGTGAGTGCCAGGGGGCAGCTTCCTCCTAGACAAAACTCGAGAGGCCAGGCAGTGGCCATTGTCCCTTTTCTGAGCCCTCCCCTACACAGAGCCACAGAGCAGAGGGAGACACCACATTGGGGACTCCATCAACCTGGTTCACAGGGGCTTCCCCACCTTGGTGATTACCTAAGGCTCTGCCCCATCTGACTTATGGGTGCACTTTCCTACAATAGGCCACGCTAAAAAGTCAGGGAGTCAAAGCAGATCTACCTAATACATAGGAACACACACAGGGAGGCTGCCAAAATGAGGAGACAAAGAAACATGGCCCAAATGAAAGAACAGAACAAAACTCCAGAAAAAGAACTAAACAAAATGGAGATAAGCAACCTTTCAGATGCAGAGTTCAAAACACTGGTTATTAGGACGCTCAAGGAACTCACTGGGTACTTCTACAGCATATTAAAGACCCAGGCAGAAATGAAGATTACACTAAGTGAAATATAGAAAAAATTACAGGGAACCAGCAGTTGAGTAGATGAAGCCTTGAATCAAATTAATGATGTGGAATATAAGGAAGAAAAAAACATTCAATCAGAACAGCAAGAAGAAAGAAGAACCCCCCAAAACAAGGAATCTCTGGGACAACTTCAAACATAACAACATTCACATCATAGGAATGCTGGAAAGAGAAGAGAAAGAACAAGAAGTTGAAAACTTATTTGAAAAACTAATGAAAGAAAACTTCCCTAATTTGGTGAAGGAAATAGACATGCAAGTCCAAGAAGCAGAGAGAGTCCCAAACAAGATGAGCCCACAGAGGACCATACCAAGACACATCATAATTAAAATATGAAAGGTTAAAGATCAAGAGGGAATCTTAAAGTAGCAAGAGAAAAGCAGACAGTTACCTACAAAGGAGTTTCCATAAGACTGTCAGCTGATTTCTCAAAAGAAACTTTGCAGGCTAGAAGGGACTAGTAAGAAGTATCAAAGTGATGACAAGCAAGGACCTACATTCTAGATTACTCTATCCAGCAAAGTTATCATTTAGAATGTAAGGGCAGATAAAGTGCTACCAGACAAGGTAATGCTAAAAGAGTTCGACATCACCAAACCATTATTGTATGAAATGTTAGAGGGACTTATTTAAGAAAAAGAAGGTCAAAACTATGTACATTAAAATGGCCAATAAAGTTACAACTATCAACAACTGAATCTAAGAAACAAACTAAGCAAACAAGCAGAACGGAAATAGAATCATAGATAAAAAGATCATTTGGAGGATTATCAGTTAGGAGGGGGAAGGAGGATAATGAGGAAAAGATGCAGGGATTAAGAAATACAAATTGGTAGGTTCAGAATACACAGGGGTATGCTAAGAACAGTATAGGAAATGGAGTAGCCAAAGAACTTAAAAGCATGACTCACAGACATGAACTAAGTTGGGGAGTACTGCCTGAGGGATTGGAGGTAACAGCTGGAGGAGACAAAGTGGGAAAAATTAGGACAACTATAATAGCATAATCAGTAAAATATATTTAAAAAAAATAAAATTAAGACCAAAAAAATAAAAGAACTAAAAAGTGTATGCTATTATTGCACTTAGGCACTTGTAGAAAATCACTTGTATTGTATAGATATATGAAATTATATGTTTAATTTTTTAAAAAAGGAAAGGAAAGAAACTTGTCCCATGTCTCGCACTAAGTAAACACCAGAAGAGCCAGAACTTATAACTAAGTCTCTTTGAATATGAAGCCTGGGCTCTGAGCTGCTCTGTGGTCCCTGCGACTGGCAGGGCAATTACACTCTGATCTCCCATGGCTGTGGACCACGTTTACAAGACTCACCAGCCCTGCTCCCAGCAGCTTCAAGATGGGGCTCCAGACCATTACTCTTGGACCTCTGGAGCTCTTTTTGAGACAATCAACTGTAGATGCTGTAGACAGAGCTTAGTCACAAGTCTTGGCTGATGCTGACAGCAATCTCTGTTCCATAGGCATATAATTTTAATCACCACTGCAATGAAATTCTTATTGACGTTTTCACCTCTGAATCAAAAACATCATTTTTTCCCTCTCTCAAGTAAATTAAAAGTGGAAACATCTTGACAATCTCCAAATGAGCAATGTGATTCCTTTTTCTAGGCCTTTCACACACTGTCCCCTTTATTTGGAATACTCTTCCTCTTTTTCTCTGTCTGGGAAACTCCTCTGCATTCTTCAAGATGCAGCTCAAATGTCACTTTCCCCATCAATGTTTTCCTACCTTTCCCAGGCAGAACTGCTTTACCCTCTACACGCCCACACTAGTTAGGATAAGCATCTCTCAGCAGTTCTCACCTTTGATTATGGGTTTATCACCATACCATTTCTCACCCTCACTTTGCCCTGTGGCCAGTGTGATGCTTGGCACATCAGAGGCCTTCAATAGAATATCAGTTCTAAGGAACTGTGACGTTGAGAGCCTATTTATTTACAAGGTGAATAAGTAATAGGTCCACCATGCAGGGAAATCAACATTCAATCTTCTATGTATAGGGCCAAGAAGCTCTTGCCTTTAAATACCATCTACATCTTTACCAGGTAGAATGATACAACTCATACAAGTGTACCCTCCTTCTTGCCTTTTCCCAACTCAGCAACAGCAGGACAAGCTACTAAAAGTTTTGAAAACCCTTTCAAGTGTTCGCTTTTGGTGTGAAACTGCAGCTGGAGTTTGAAGTGTGCGTATGCACGTGTAAGTATATACATACAAAATGCCTCTACACTAATTCAGAGCAACTTTTACCTCCTAAAGTGTGAAATTATTTGCTGATGTTTGTACACTTTGAATGTCTTCACTCTCAGAAATATTATCTGATCTGTGATATGAAGCAAGTGGCAAATCAATCAGCCTGTACATGTTGACACTGATTTTGTAGTAGATCATTTGCTGAACTTGTGCCCTGATTACATGTCCATACCTGAAAAAGCTGGCTGACTATGCATCCCTGCTGTGAGAAGCAAGATCTGTGAAATGCAAACATACTTAATAACATGAATATCTTTTATTATCTAGCATAGATTAAAGTAAGCCAAAATGTTTCTATTTATTTTTAAATTAAAAAAATTTTATTTAGGGGCATGTAATAAAAAAATTTATTTAATATTTATTGTATTTTTATCCATTACCATTTAGTCTCCTTATATCCTCCTCCTCCTGCCAAAATGCTTTAACAAATATGAATCATTTTTGTCAATAAAAGTGAACAGTATCCCAACTCAGAAAATGGTCATTTATTTGTTCCTACTGCCATCAATGAAAGCAGGAAAAGCATTGAGCAAATCTATCTTCTGTCATCCTTAGATTTTAGGAGGATATGTTCAAACAGATGAAACTGATGTACTGAAGTAACTCATTCTACACTCCAGCTCCTCCCAATCAACTCCCAAGGCTCTGGGTGCTGTCTGTAATCAAGGGTGTTTGGCTGAGTTCTGCTAGCTGTCAAGGTTTGATAAGCCAAGCTAGGTAGTGCATGATGGCTAGATTCATTCCAAGACTTCACATAATCCATGAAGCGATTAAGCATGTACCCCATGGTCTCCCATAGGAGTTCTGAAGGTACTTCAGTCTATTAAGGGACTGAATTCAGCATGGCTTGAGGGGAAACAAATAAACAACATTTAACCATGAGAGATAGCAGAAGACATCTCTGTCAGTGTCTGTGCTAGGAAAGGAATGTTGACAAATTTCTTTTTTTGTCCACATAACTTATATAACTATAACTTCTCTCTTTGCCTGTCTTTCTGAAATTATAAAGGGCTCTTATGAGTTGTTTATATGAAACCGAGTACCCTGACCCACAGGCAAGGTATTCCTGGAACTGCTGAAATAGCAAGCATGATAATGATATCATTTTGGAAAGTGCCAGGCAAGAAAGCTCTGATTAACCACTGAAACATGCTCAGTGGAGACATTTGTAAAGAGAGTAAATGTCACTTTAGCATCTCCTCTTTGTCTAGGCTCCCACTTCTTGGTGCGCTATTATTCCTGTGAATATTTCCTCTTTACATTCCTGCATATAAGGAAGGTCATTTGATGTAAGGGAGTATATGTTTTTTGGAAAAAATAAGGTAAGTGCTTGCAGAAGATAATGGAAAGATTCTGAACCTTGTCCAATATTCATAGGCAATCTTACTACTTTGCATAACCTCTCTCCATCTGCCTTTTTGCATTCCCTTCCTACCACTTAGGCAGACTGGGCCTTCTATTCTGATGCTTGTTCTCCACAAGAAACAGGAGGGGTATGAGGAAGACAGGGCTCCTAGGGAAAAGTGGGAGGCCCGGGTGAATTTTCTGAAAGGGGAGTTTTCAGGCTGATGAGACAACTCTTCCAAATTGAGCCCCAATCTAGGGGGCACACAGATTCTCCAGAAGGCAGGGACTGGTCTCAGTCCCTCCTTGGAAACCCCTTCAGTTTCCACCTGCTCCCAAGGTGCTTCAAGAAACATCAGTTTAGGCCTGAAGGAGCATGAGCTTAAGTAGTTGTTTACAGTATGGCTAACAGGGTGGCAATCAGAGAGTTGGTAACTTTTTTACAAGTAACACCAAACCTTTCATAGTGTTTGGGCCAACATCTCTTTTCACTTGTGAGCATGAGAGAATCCGTGAGTGCGTTAGCTCAGTGTCAGTGGCAGTATAGGCTGAGCTCTTCAGAGATGGAAGGAGTTAAGAGTACCCACTTAGCTTCCAGAAGCTGAAGTCAGCCGGAATGAATGGTATGCAGCTGGGCAGTTTTCCAAACCCCACGCCGTGGCTGCATATCAGGAAGACTGCTATAAACAAATGTGCATGTGTGCATGGAGCCTGATAAGTCAATGAGGGAAGATGAACACGAACAGCGACCCAGCCTGAGGAAACATGCAGAGCCGGGTGAGTTTCCACTTGAGGTGAATAATAGTTCTGTTTTCAAAACAGGTCTAGATGGGCTGGTGAACAATTAGAATGAGTCTTTGACTTATACATTAAATGACTGTTTCAGGGGACCAGAAGCTGGATTCACAACTTTCAAATTATCCTAATATTATAACAATACTACCAAAATTATGTTTTAAAAATACTTAATATGAATCCATGCAAAAATATATTACGTGAAAAAAGCACAATTAAAGTGCATATATAGAAAACTGAGTTATAAAATATAAAAACATATGTAAAAAGATGCATTAAATACTTCCAGCCAAGATGGAGGTGCAGGTAGATATACTCTGCCTCCTCACACAACCAAAAGAAGGACAACAACAAATTTAAAAACAAAAAATAACCAGAACTGTCAGAAAATCGAACTGTATAGAAGTCCAACAACCAAGGGGTTAAAGAAGAAACATGCATTCAGACCAGTAGGAGGGGAGGACACAGGCAGCCCCACATTTGCATGCAGATAAACTGGGAGGAACAACTGAGGAGGGAGACAGACCACACAACCAAGGGTTCCAGCATTGAGAAATAAAGCCTCAAAGCCTCTGAATGTAAAAACCTGCGGAGGTTGCGGCAGCAGGAGAAACTCCTAGTCTCATAGGAGAGTTCGCTGGAGAGACCCACACGGTCCTAGAATGTACACAAACCCACCCACCTGGGAATCAGCACCACAAGAGCCCACTTTTCTTGTGGGTAGCCAAGGAAGTGACTGAAAGCCAGCTGAGAGCTGAGCGAGCAGCACTGTTCCCTCTTGGACCCCTCCCCCATATACAGAGCCACAATGCAGCGACACCGTGGCCTGCCCTGGTGAATACCTAAGCCTCCACCTCTTATTACATAAAAAGTGTGCCAGACAAAAAAAATTATGGCCCAAATGAAAACACATCAAAGCTCCAAAAATAGAACTAAGTGATGAGATCAACCTATCAGATGCAGAGTTCAAAATGCTGGTATGCAGTATGTGTACAGAAATGGTTGAGTATGGTTGCAAAATAGAGGAAGAAGTGAAGGCCATGAAAAGTAAATTAAAGGAAAATGTACAGGGAACCAACAGTGAAGAGAAGGAAACCAGGACTCAAATAGAAGATTTGGAACAGAAAGAAGAAAGAAACATTCAACCAGAACAGAATGAAGAAACAAGAATTAAAAAAAAATGAGGAGAGGTTTAGGAACCCCTGGGACAATTTTAAATATTCCAACATCTGAATCATAGGGGTACCAAAAGGAGAAGAGGATGAACAAGAAATTGAAAACTTATTTGAACAAATAATGAAGAACTTCCCCAATCTGGCAAAGGAGACAGACTTCCAGAGGTCCAGGAAGCTCAGAGAGTCCCAAAGAAGGTGGACCCAAGGAAGTACATACCAAGGGAAACCATAATTAGATTACCTAAGATTAAAGATAAGGAGGGAATCCTTATCGCAGCAAGAGGAAAGGAGACAATTACCTACAAAGGAGTTCCCATAAGACTATCTGCTGATTTCTCAAAAGAAATCTTGCAGGCAAGAAGGGGATGGAAAGAAGTATTCAAAGTCATGAAAGGCAAGGACCTACATCCAAGATTGCTCTATCCAGCAAAGCTATCATTTAGAATGGAAGGGCAGATAAAGTGCTTCTCAGATAAGGTCAAGTTAAAGGAGTTCATCACCACCAAGCCCTTATTATACGAAATGTTAAAGGGACTTATCTAAGAAAAAGAAGATAAAAAACATTTATAGTAAAATGACAGCAAATTCACAATTATTAACAACCACACCTAAAACAAAAACAAACTAAGCAAACAACTAGAACAGGAACAGAATCACAGAAATGGAGATCACAAGGAGGTTTATCAGCAGGGAGGGGGATAGGGGAGAGTTGGGGGAAAGGTACAGGGAATAAGAAGCATAAGTGGTACAGACAGAACAGACAGGGGTAGGTTAAGAATAGTATGGGAAATGGAGAAGCCAAAGAACTTATATGTACGACCCACGGACATGAACTAAGGAGTGGGAATGCTGGTGGGAGGAAGGGGTACAGGGCAGTGGGGAATAACGGGGAGAAAACAATGGGACAATTGTAATAGCATAATCAATAAAATATATTTTAAAAAGATGCATTAAAATGACACTAAAATATAACACTGGATAATTTTCTCTGGGTGATGGAATTATATGTGATTTTTTAAAAATTTATACTTTCCAATTTTTCTAAAATGAACCTGTATTGGTTTCATAGTAAAACATACACACACACACACACACACACACACACATTATTTAAGGTAAAATTTATTTTCATGTATAAACTGACATGGATTACCCAAGGCTGGGTTGCCTGGGTTGAGGAAGGCTACAAAGGCACAAAATAGATCCATCCATAATACTTATAAAATGTAAACATGAATTTGTCTTCACATCTATGTACATTAGTATCTTCTGTCTTACATTTAAACTCCCAGAGAGCAAAGGCTGTGTCTAATTCTGTGTAATGTTTGGCTTAATTAAAAATGCAGACAGAACATAATTTTTCTGATGATTATGCAAATGCACCTGGTTCTTGTTCACTCTGGTAGCCAGCTTGGAAAATTCTTAGTGTTGCTGCTGCCTGGATAGGGACAAAGAATAAGAACGCACATCCTTTTCCCCCGTTCAAACCCCCTTTTTAGAACTACTTTTTATGCAGCACATACAGTCACAGAGAAGACTGGCCCTCTACAACATTTCACGTGGAGAGGCAAACAGTACTGTACCTTTCCCTATTTTAGCCCACTTCAGTGTTACGTAACGGATATGATGCTAAGGATCAGTTTAAAGTCTGAATCCCACATTGATTCAACTGCTGGACTCACTACTGACTCAGCTCCTGGAATTAATATAAAGTAGAGACACAAAAGAGTTGTTCCACTTCAGAAACAAAACCAAACTCAAACAGCCCTAAGTCAAACCACTTGGCACACAGCGCTGGGCGTGTAACCAATGAAGCAGTTTCCACTCAGTGTTTTTCAGACCCTTCAAAGCAGTTCCCGATGCTTCCCCAAATATCAGCAACGTTACTGTAACGTTGTCAAGATGCACCTTGCTATTTAGGAACAGTAGCTTTAAAATTATTTTAAGTGCAGTAGCTGCAAGAAGATATTGATACAATGGGATTGTCAATATTTGGAGCTGATCTTCTTACTAGAAATTTATAATTGTGCAATGTCTCAAACTGGGCCCAAATGGGCCAGTTCCTCTCATGGTTATCATGAAATAGGCAGGCAAATATGAAGTCCCAGGCACTTATTAAACTGAAACAGAGAAGTCACTTTTGAGAACTCTGTCATCATCCCTTCCCCACCCAACACAATGGCTAACATTTACCGAGTGTTCACCGGATGCTGTGGTGTTTATGGGCATGATCCAACGTAATTCTCAAAGGAGTCCTGGGAGGCGTTTTAAATCAGTGTTGTAGAAATGACAGGTTTAGGGAGACGTTAGGGAGCTTGCCCAAGGTGTCATACTTCCTGTGTGGCAGAATGAGGATTTGAACGCAGGGTGCAAAATCTTAACCATTAACTTAACCACATATTGACTTCAAGAAGCTAATGAAGTGTGAAATCAAAAGCAATGGATAAACACAATTATGCCACTTTTAATTTGAGTCTGTCATATATACATACTTGGTCTTCTCTATATTAAGCACAATGTTTTATAAAAAATAGATGACAAATTCTGCCAACAAAAACCTCCTGAGGGAAACTAAGATCATTCATTAAAGTAATGACTCAAGTCTCTTATTGAGAACACAGAAATACTGAGGCTTGGGTGTGGTTACCTGAGATATCTGGAGGAAACCTAGAGGCAAAATTTACCGAATTTTCTATTGCACAATAGAATCTGTGTGTGGAAAGCACCCCCTAAACGGAAGTATCTGTCAAAGTAAAAATAAACCCAGTTAACAACATCTGAAAAATATATTGTGAGTGGGATTCATTTCTCTCATCTGTTGCAGTACATGCATATATTTAGGGTTTTGGTCCTGTTTTTAAAAAACCCCACAACTATTCAACCCAATCTATGGAACCCAATAGGGAATAACACCCATTTTGTGGGAACAAAGTAGAGGGGGCCAGCTGAGTGCTCCCACTAGTGTCTGCTGGGGGTTTACTTCTGCCAACTCACAGGCCGCCAGGAGGCCAGGCCACGGAGGACTCGGCTTAGCAGGAAAGAGAAACTGTCTGCCACTCTTCACATAGAGATGGCTCATTCCACCCAAAGTCATTAAGGCCAGACTGACAGATAACTTGGAATGCTTACTTATCAAATACAACTTCTGACAAATTTTATGTCTTCAAAGAGCATAATAATGGCACCTGATTATTATTATTTTTAATTAAACCATTTACTGAAAGCCTACCACAGGGTAGGATATCTTTGCTACAGACTTCCGCATCAGCGATCTCATTTAACTCTTACAGCACACCTTCGAAGTTTCTTTTGCGTACACGTTAGAGCCGAGGATTCAGCATTCGAGGAGCAGCAGAGCTCCCGGCAGAGCCCAGTCCCCAGGGCTGAGGCCAGAGGACTCGCTGTTGGGGAAATGTTCAATTCAGAAGTGCTGGCGGGGGGCCCAGTACTCCCAGGTGGGTGCAACCAAACCCATGGACTTAGAATCTACTGGCAGCATACAGCTGCCAACCGCTCTGCAAAAACGGGGGATAAGCTCTACAGTTTTCAGGCCCCCCAACTCCCTTCGGGGGCTGCCACACAGACCAGCAGCCAGCTGTTTGTTCCCAATGTTAATCCTGATGTCACAGTTGTTAAAATGTTAAGTGTTGTTAAATTCATTTTGATTTTTGTTGATCAGACATAAAAAAAAATGAGTAGACAAACCATAGGTTTGTCTGAGTGCGGATTACCTTCTGGGAATTTTACACATAGCTAATCTCAGCCATTTTTATGTTGATGTCTGAGAGTTTCAGTTTCAAGTGATGATATTTTCTGCCACTGTTCCTTGAAATTCAAATTTTGAGGGTGTTCATTATGTGGTACCTAGGTACTAATTTATTTATATCTATGAAAAATACATACATAAATATGCATGATACAAAACCATGTGCCATACTGTGAACTCACTCATGACTAAGGGACACTGAAAATGTGTAAACCTATCCCAGTAAAAACTAAGTCAAATAATATAGTTATTAATATTTTATAGCACTTTTATGTACCTGCTGAAAAATTTGATAGTTACTTCATACTACCAATTTAGCTCAGACAACTCTAAAAAGTGACTTATAATCATGAAAGTTTTATCTTAAATATCTATAATAAGGTCTGGTGGTACTAAAATGAAGAAAAATAATGCAACCAAAGGAGGTTCTCTGAGCATATTTTTAGCATTAACATCTTAGCAGTTATTGTTTATAGTGATTTTGAAGACAAATAATATTATTGTGGTCTACCATGATTATTCTATTTTTATAAAGTCTCCAAAGAAAACAGAGCCAAGATGCTTAAGCTTTAAACAAAGTTGAGAAAGTAAATGGTTGTAACACACACACACACACACACAAACACACACACACACACAAACACACACACATATTTATATTAAGGAGTCAAAAAGTCATTTTTTTTAATCTACCAGAAAACAAAAAGAAAAAGAAATACAATTTTTGGAGAGAAGTAATAATGTAGGCAAACATCATGAGTCTTTGAAAGGCATATCTAAGCATCCAAGAAACAGTGTTTTTGTTTGTTTTAATAGAACTGGGGTTTTCTGGAGGGTAGGACGTGTTTCAATACAGTGAATGCCTGAGTCACATTCAGGAGTGGCCTTCCATAGAGTCAAACTGAACAACGGGACAGGGGTTGCTACTTAATTCTTTTTCTTTCCTACCAAAAGGGGGAGGTGCTAGAGTGCTTTTCTCATTCTCTCATCTGTTGATTTGCTGAGCAATTGGGCCCTTGCTTCAGGCTGCTTAACCTGCTGAGCCAGGACACACGTGAGAAGGCTGTCTGGCAGGACTACATGCTCACCACGCCGCAGGCACGACAGCAGAAGCACCAAAGCAGGAGCCAGTCTGTCCATCACCTCACCTCCGAGCCTCTGCCTCCTCACTGTGGAAATCCATCTATTAACACTGAACATTCTTTAGTTACTAACATTCCAACTATATGAGACTCTAAATATGAAATATTTATGAAATAATTATAAGTGTGAAATACTTTTCTTTAAATTTTTTTTTATTTTTCAATTGCAGTTTATATTCACTATTATTTTGTATTAGTTTCAGGAGTACAGCATAGTGATTAGACAACCATACACTTTACAAAGTGTTCCCCCTAATATTTCAAGTAGCCACCTGGCACTGTACAATAATTCTTACAATAGTGTTGACTGTATTCCCTATGCTGTACTTCACATCCCCATGACTATTTTGTAACTACAAATTTGAACTTCTTAATCCCTTCAGCTTTTTCACCCAGCCCCCCAACCCCCATTCCCTCTGGCAATCATGTCTGATTTCTGTATCTGTGATCTGTTTCTATTTTATTTGTTCATTTTGTTCTTGAATCCACATATAAGTGAAATCATGTGGTATTTGTCTTTGTCTGATTTATTTCACTTAGCATAGTACCCTCTAGGTCCATCCATGCTGTTGCAAATGGTAAGATTTCACTCTTTTTTATGGCCAATAATAATTCATTGTATATAATATGTACCATGCCTTTTTTACCCACTCATGTATAGATGGGCACTTGGGTTGCTTTCATACCTTGGCTATTGAAAATAACACTGCAATGAACATAAGGGTACATATATTTTTCCAAATTAGTGTTTTGGGTAAGAAATTGCTATTTGAAGTGATTCTTTAAACTACCATTGCAGATAACTACAAGAAATGTTTAGGCCTGAAAAAAAGGTTTATTCATCACCAATATGTGATTCATTTCTAACTGGTTGACCTTCTGCTTATCTGCTAATAACAGAATTTTGTCATCATCCACAGACATTTACTGAACATTTACTATACACAGAGCACTCGGAGAACAGAGAAGGAGTTTTCTGTAACAAAAACACTCCAAGTTTCCCTTATATAGCATGCTGGGGAAAGGAGAAAGAATGCATTCATTTGCTCATCTATCCTGCCCATGATAGCCTGTGCATAATAAAATTTATAAAGAACGATAATGCTGGAGTCTCTCTAGACTTCGGAAATAACCTGGCTTATTGTGTGTGTATGTGTGTGTGTGTGTGTGTGTGTGTGTGCTGAAGCCCTGGAAAATGTGATATAATAAGCTATCAATCATTCTCTGAAGAAAAATACATATGCACACCAAACACTGGACTCAACTCCTACCATTTTACAGACACCCACAGGAACCAGCCCGAGTAAGACACTTGGTTAACAACTCCCAAACTACTCCCACTGCTTCATCACACACACATGGAGACACCATGTTTCCAACGGGTTAGGTGACTTGGCCACAGTCACAGAGCAGAAACTATAAACAGAGTAAATGGGATGAGGCTGAGAATGAATGCAGGCACCTCTCAAAACTCTAAACCATCCTTTTCATCCGAAGTCAGGCTTATCATGTCACTAGGAAAGATGAAAAGGTGAAGTGGTTTGAGAGGAATGTACCTTTCTTTGATGCTAGGGCTCTAGCTGAGCTTCTCACTAAAAAATAGACAGGTTTTCTTTATCTTGCCCTCATACTTATGGTTTAGGGTGGCCATTTTTCTCTTTGCCTCAGCAAATCAATAAAATCTGCAAAACTTGGGCATGTTCAGAAAAGGGGCAAGTGTGAGAGTATGAATTAGATACCAGTTTTCAGGAACCTAACTTGAGTTCTAAAGAATTCTAAGTTAGTCATGTATGGATGTTTGAGAAGTATTCTGAATCACAGACTGCTCATTTATTTAGGAAGTGGTAGCCTACTAAAGCGTTAGCAAGTTTTAGAGACCCGCTTTAGCGGCTAGCTGGAACTCATTTCCAACTACCACATTAATTTGCAAAGAGTTTGTTCTTTCAAGAACTAAAACATTCACCCTGGATGTTGCATTTACTTTTGGCTTACCAAATTCTTCTACTATATTTCAAATTCAATTCAGTAAACACTCTCACATGAGGCAATGTGACAGAATGAAAATATACGTGGGTTTTGGAGTCAATAACATCTGAATTCAAATACTGGACCTTCTGTATCCAGATATGTGGTATGGGGCTCACTATCTGAGCATCTCCGAGTTCCCGCATTTGTAAAGTGGGAATAACACCACCTACTTTGCAAGTTGCCTGTGAAAATTAGCAATAATAAAGTCTATTGTAAAAGAAGCTTGTGCAGTGTCTGGCAAACATAAGGCACTCAGTGCAATGGTAGCAGCTCCAGTACAGGCATAACCGGGCGGTCCTGCGGGTTTGGTTGCAGCCCACTGCAAGAAAGCACATACACTATCACAATAAGGTGCGTCACATGAGTGTTTTATTTCCCAGCGCAGGGGGAAGTTGTGTTTACACTGGACTGTAGTCTAAATAAAGTGGGCAACAGCATTATGTCTAAAAAACAACGCACATACCTTAATTTAAAAATATTTTCTTGCTAAAAATGTTAATCCTCACCGGGGCCCGTTGGGAAAATGGTGCTGAAGGGCAAGCTTGAGGCAGGGTAGCCACACGCCTTCCACTTATAAAGAACATAGGAGCTGGGAAGCGCAATGAAGTGAAGTGCAATAGGGTGAGGTGTGCCTTTATGGTTATTCATCAAGTTTCTGCGAAGGGGAAACTTCATCCTATACCCTTCTCCAAAACCAGAATTCATACCATCTAAATGACTGAGGATTTAATTCATTCTTAAAGTGGCTCAAATATTTGGTTTAGTTTATTTCGACACATTAAAAACTATAACCACTGGAAACTGAAAGGCCACTGTTCAAATGACTATTTTTAATACTGTCAGAGTTTCTGACTGAAAGAGAACTTACATTACTATTAACGGGTTTTAAGTCATTAGATAACATGAATGTTATTTAAAGTAATAGAAAAATAAAACAGTCAGAGAATGATTTCTTGACGTGGAACTTCATGACTAAAATCTCAAATTAAATATTATGGTTCAGTATTAATGTGTTTTCACACTACCTACCCAGTTTTCAGACTGCACCTACTTATCCTTTTCAAATTACTACCACTATCTTTTTCATGAGAAATTTCTTACAAATTACTCTAAGCCAAAAATTTACAGTGGAAATTTTTTTCCTGAGTCCCTTTTTAAAAGAAACCTATTCAATAGGCAAATCTAAATAATTTTTAGCAGTTCTAAATGTAGAGAATTCATGACTTCTTACTGTAATTGAAAAGGAACATACAAAGCAATTACTTAGTCACTTATAAAACCCACGTTCAACTTACGAAATAATGACTAACCTGATAAGAGAGACAAGACTTTTATAATGAAATACTAAAGTCTAGCCACTTGAGATAAGCACAGCAGGTTATACAATTGTCCTCTGCATTCATAATTTCCTTTTTTTCCCCTCCTGGATATATATCGTTTTTTCAGTAATAGAACACGTTATAAAAAAGTTACTGTGCTGTAGGAAATCATTCTAACCACGAGCTAAATTTTTGGTGGAGAATAAAACCTCATTAATTTGGATTTCACTGGTTTCATAAGGATAAAAAGTACCCATTAATAGTATAAATAAAATTCTCTTGAGAATATATTAGATTCTTCAGAAAACAAAACAGTAAGCCATAGGCAGTCATTCACATATAAACACTTAAAAGTGTTAATTGAAAAGCACTCCCAGTCGTGCTAGAATAGGATTTTTGAACTTGGATCTCTGTGACGTGCATGCTCAGGAACACTAGCAGACACAGGGCACCTTCTCCTTGAAAGACGGAATAGCTGGTGTGCGCATGCAGGGGTCCGGAGCCACTTAGCAGTCACTACATAACCAGGCACTACATTTCCCAGGCCCCTTGCATTCAGGTAGCGCCATGTGGTTCTCACGAAATGAATATGAAGAGTAAAGGTGTTGAGTCACTTCAGGCCTATGGATTAAGAAGTGAGTGTGTCTTCTTCATGCTCTCTGTTCCTCCCACCAGCCAGATGCAGACAATCAGAAGCCTCAAAAGAAGGCATTCTGGGTTGCACTGTATCCCCCTGCCCACCAAATTCCCGTGTGGAAATCCTAACCCTTGGCATCTCAGAAAGTGACCCTATTGACAATAGCTGCAGGAACATTACAGGCATAATTAGTTAAGATGAGGTCATAATGGAATAAGGTGGGCCCTAATCCAACATCATTGGTGTCCTTATAAAAAGGGAAAATTTGGGCCCAGACAGGAACAAGGGGGAGACGAGGTAAAGAGACAGGGAGAAGACCACCATCTACAAGCCAAGGAGAGAGGCCTGGAAGAGCTCCTCTCCCACATCTCACAGAAGGAGCCAACCCTGCCCAACTCAGGTCTTAGACTTCTAGTCCCTGGGACTGTGAGACAAAACACTTCTGTCTTCTAAGGCGCACAGCGTGTAACCCTTTGTTACAGCAGCCTGGATACCTACTGTAGGTGGTCAGGCCAGAAGGTGGAAGGAGCCTAAGTTCAGGATTCCAAAATAACTGCCCAATAGTTGCACTTCGCTGATTAGAAAGATCTATGCTGGGTTGATACTTTAGCAATAAAGCAAGCTTTCATGGTGGCAAACCACGAGGGGACTTATTTGTTCTAACAGCTAAATTACCTAATATAAGACTTAATTAAACAATTTACCTGGCAAGTAATTTTTAAAGTTGTTCTACGTGAAGAAAAAGAAACATAGACAAAATACAATGTGACATCCATGTACATATGTAGGATAAAAAGAAACTTCAAGGAAAATTTGAGTTTACAGAAAAATATTTTAGGGTAATTATCCTAAATCCTCCCCAGGATAAAAATTTACTCTCCTCTTCCACTAGAAGTAGAATTTCCTCAAAAATTTTAAATAAGCTATTATGTCTAGGTTGGTATACATAGCTTAAATCATGCTATAATTCACTTAAAATTTTTTTTGCAAATTCAGAGGACCATTTCTCTCAAGTGGCCCAAATGTGTGAAGTTTTACTTGGGTTCTAAGGACAAGAATACTGTAGTGTAATATGAGGCCCCAGCTTTTTCTAAGGTTTACAATTACTATTATTTCAGTCAATCTGAGAGAAGTCACTATGAGACACCTTCTGACCTCAGATGCAGACAGAAAAAGTACTTCTTTCATGGCATGGTAATTAATATGGAATCAACACAACAGTTTCTTTCTTTCTTTTTTTTTTTGTAATTCTCACCCAAGGATATGTTTATTGATTTTAGAAAGAGAGAAAGAGGGAAAAAGAGAAGGAGGAAGGGTGGGGGAGGAGAGAGAGAGAGAGAACAATCGAATTGAGAGAGGAAACATCTATTGGTTGCCTTTAGGACACACACTGACTGAGGATCATACAGCAGCCCAAGCCTGTGCCCTGACCCGGGATCAAACCTACACCTTTTGGTGCATGGGATCAAACGCTCCAAACAACTGAACCACCCAGCCAGGGCCCATTTTCCATTTTTCGCATTTTTTTTCCTTGCATGATGAAAAAGTAAAAGGACAGATAGCCCAACTAAGACATAGAGTTTGTAATTCAAAATACCTCAAAAGCTGATCTGGCAGCTGGGTTTCCCTGTTTATAGAAAAGCTGAGATGATTCAGGCTGAGCTCACAGCTCAATTTAGATCCCAGCATCTGGATTCAAAACACATGTGAGATGTGGCAGCAGGCTTCCAGGTCAGGACTGATCCAAGGAGACCAGAGACCAGTCACCAAAACAACTGCAAATGAAGAAAGTGCCTGAGGGTACAAGAAACCTCAAAGGTGTTTGTGAGACTGGGCCACATTTCAGCCCGCTCCAGCTGCTGGGTAAGATCAGCATTTTTTGCAGCCAGCACATTGTGCGGAGGCCAAGGGCAAAGTGGCCCAAGGATGACACTGAACACTTCCCTAGCCGGCTTTGTCACAGTCAGAAAACATCCGTCACCAATGACTTCTTTTCTGAAGCAGCTATTGTTCAGATTAAACTATGGGAATCTGGTAATAAAATGGAAAACCTTAGAAAGCACACACTTCCTGCTAAGATGGGTTCTTAACTGTGCTTTGTTTCAAAGAGAAAAACTGGGGTAATGGAAGAGGGAATTTTTTAATGCCTTGTTTTCTTGGTAAGAAGAAATCATAGCTACAGTAACTATAATATAACCTACACATGAAATAAAAAAAATACAGGGAAAAAATAGTAGCACAAAGTCTTCCCAGCTCAATTTTATCTCCATCAGAATTCACCTTGCTCCTTTCCTTAATTTTCCTCAGATGTGCTATATCCAGAACACTGGCAATTTTGTAGCTATGGGTTTTATGCGCAAGAAAAAAACCCCTTCCCTGGCTGCTTTTCCTCACCTTCCCCCTCCCCGGTCTCTCTTCCTCTCTCTCCTTGTCTCTTTGTTGTGAATGTCAGGCTGTCAGCATCACAGTCTGACATGGAGTTTCTGACATTACACCAAGAAGCAGACAGAGAGCAGGAGAGCGGATGGAGGGGACAGGCAGGCATCAGGATGCTCAGCCATTTCAAGAAGTCAAGGGGAAAAATCAAAGCCCAACCTCCTTCTCTGAGGTTCCTTGATTACAAGGTAACTTATAAATCACCCCGGATTGTTCTCATTTATCCAATTAGTCTGTTTTCCTACTCCTGTGGAGATCCCTAAAGTGTGGATCTATTCTGGGAGATCAAAGTCAGTGGCTCCAGTAACAGATAAGACAGAATTCGTGATTCAGCAGATTCTAAGGCTGTGAAGTGGGACAATCGGCACACTTTGGGAAGATAGCACCAGTCCATTTTGAGTATCGATTCACTGCACTTTGTCACTCTAATGATGTTATCTCATTAAAAGAGATAAATGCCCCACTGTTCTTCCAAGAGCATCTGCTTCTTACTCCTCTCTTTTTTTCAACAGCATGGCTCTCAGCAGCAGCACATTAAAATCAAATTGAAATCCAATGCAAGGCTCGGCGACAGAGCTGCTTACCGAGGCTTCTTTTTCATTGCTTATTCTGCTCTCGGCCCCCTCTCAGCTCCCCCACAACTGATCCAAGATGCCATCCATGGAAACAAGCAAGATACAGAGAAACAGATACAGAAAGAAATCATAATAGGAAGCATTTATTGAGGGCCTACTATGCAGAGCTCCACTGAGTCAACTTTAGCTTCTACCAGGACTTTGCCAGGCAAACTGAATAATCCCTACACTGCAAATGAGGAAACGGAGTTGGATGTTAAGGTGATCACCCAAGATTATATAGGTAATGAGAGGCTGAGCCACAGTTTGAACAAGGGTCCATCCAATGCAAGTTTTTTTCCACCCATTTTTATTCAGGGAACAGATAAGTAAATATGATTGCAACTTGACTAGAATAGGTGAAAAAATACAAAAGAAGGTGGCAATTATTCTTTAGCCTGCTAAAACCCAAGGACATAATGCTATAGGCAGAGGAATGGTTTTGTTTCAACAGATTTCTTATTAAATAAAAAGGTAGCAATTTCCATAATGAATGTTTTATACATTATTCCTTTGTGTATCAGGCCTCAAAAGTACACATTATTAAAGTCTATTAAAGTCTGTATTTAGCAGCATTACTAATGTGCCTTTTGGGAAAATTATTACAATGAAACAGCATCAGTCTTTCACAAAATTTCAATTGTTTAATATTCCTCTTTGGATCTTCAATACACATGTCTATTTTTGGCGATAATCAGACCTCATCTGAAATGCCATAATCCCAGCCTAGAGCTGTCACAGCAAATTGTTTATAGGTTGGATTTAAGACACAACATGAGGCACAGATATTGCTAATTCCAACCAAACCTTTCTTTCTTTTTTTTTCATAACTCATAGCAGTTTTCCTACTGTTCTAATCAACACGTGTGCTCTGCTCACTATGACATGTGATGCCACTTTACCTTTCCGGGTAGTGTTGGTTATCCTAATTAATTGCTTACATTTATATCTAACTGAGACTAGCCTCTCAAGATAATGCCACTTTATTCATAAAGTCTGAAGGTGGGGAGACTTCTTTATTCCCTAAAAAAAGAAAACCAAATAAACCAGAACATATAAGTTGTGACTAATCAAATCTAAATGTTTTCATTTAAACTTAAACATTGTCATTTATAAGAGACTAGAAATATGTCTTTTGAACATTAACTAAGGAATTTCTGTAAAGTATGTACTTTTAATACCTTACAGAGGCATCTCTCTTTATCTAGTACATTTATTACTTTTATCACATGGTTTTTTATAAATAAAGCAAATGATGCGCATTTATTCAAAAGCACAATGTTCTCTGAAAACTTTTTATTGAAGTCAATAATGGGCTTATTTTACAGAGACAAAAGATAACAACAGGTAGCTGGGAAGAATATCAGAAAACAGCTAGATGTTATGAGGCCTTTGTATCACAAAAGGAAAGGGGAAAAGGCAATTTAAAGTATTAGATGCTCAAGTTAAAAAGCTGGGTTGGAAGCAATCTCTCAGTTACATGTTCCCCTTCATACACACAATTCCACTGTTTGAGATACGTTCACAAAATCAGGCCAGTCAAGTCGATTGTTAATATTCTAAACACGGACAAGCTACAGGTTAACTAAGTAACTAGTCATGTTTCCCATCACCAATTCACTAAACAGGATGTAACTTTATTGTATCCATCAAGAACTACTAACTGAGAGAAAAGGGGCAGAGTTGAAGACTTGGAAGACAGAAGTACTGCTCTGCATGATGCACAAAGGCCAGAATCTACTGGCCTCTCGGTTGCAGGGTCCCAGGCAGAACTAGCATCAGGGAAAGAGGTTGCAGCACACATCACACATCCAAAGGGCTCGTCCAATTGTGGCCGTGCAGGCTTCGTTCAATATGGTGATATAGAATGAGAAAGCACCAGTTCAGTCAACGTTCAATTAAGGCTCCATATGCAGGCTGGCATGAGACGGTTGTCAATTTAAAAAATGCAAAACATTGGCTAAGAAAATCCTAGGCATGCCTCTTGAAATCCTCAAGAAATAAGGAAGAACAAGATTTCTCATGCGACAATCACAATGTGTGTGAAGTGCTACTAAAAAGAATAAAGTGGGACCAAGTATCTTCTTTCCTCCAAGTGAAACCTGTTTTATGGTCAGTAGCTGTGACCACATTTCAAAGAGCTTATCATGATTCACAACCAGGTCTCTCAGATGTGAAATTATACAATAGGCATGTCAAAACATATCCCTTCTGTTGCTCTGGGGCCATTATGGTCTTAAGCCGAAAGTCCAGCCTTTCTACACTGAAGCCTTGATTTATGTCCTACCTGTTCAGGTTCTCCTCCATCTTTTCTGACATGCTGTTAAGTCAGGCCACTGACACCTCCCCCTGCCCGGTCAAGGCACTCTCACATCCGTGTGAATACTGTGGGGGGTGCACAGGGTCTCTGGGCTAGAACTGACTTCCAGGGGCTCCAGCACAATATTTATCTGATGCTCAGATTCTCTGTACAGGAAGGTTCAACATCCTCCTTGGGTCATGAAGACTGCTTCTCAGAGAAGTAGGCATCAACCACTGCTCCATCATAGCTGCTCTGAGATTCAGAGGCCAACCCAAATGTGTTTCTGGTTGAGCAGAAAGGAAGAAAAGACTTGGGCTGACATAGAAGCGTTGATGTTACTTCCATTGTAGAAATAACTGTACAAAGGGATAGTTCTACGTAATTTAGGAAGCAATTCTCAAATAGCATGTACATGTTTTCTGTGCATTTACACACACAAATACTACACAAGTTATATACATACATGCATTTTAAAGACAGATGAGCATACTTATATTCAGTTAATTCTTGTCTTCTCCCTACTTAATGCCAAACTGACAATCTACTGGACTACATGGTGAGTTTTGTTTTAAATCTGCACTCCCATACCTCTCAGAGGCAATTATACTCCTGTTTTCTCCCTTAAACTTCACTGAATTTCCCGGGGTGATACCTATGGACGAGACTGGAGGTCTAACTCTGCCATATTCATCTACCCCACATTCAGCAGAACTGGATTTACATGCAACACAGGTGCTACACTGGCTTTATGCCAAAAGTGTTCCACCTATTTTCACAAACTCTACAAAAAGGAAGTTTTTTTTAAGTAGTCACTACTCTTTATTTCTTGGTAATGTCTGTTTGGAGTTAATATTTTTTTATTTTAAAAAATTATTTATTTATTTATTTTTAGAGAGGGAAGGGAGGGAGAAAGAGAGACAGAGAAACATCAGTGTGCGGTTGCTGGGGACCGTGGCCTGCAACCCAGGTATGTGGCCTGGCTGGGAATTGAACCTGCAACACTTTGGTTCGCAGCCCACGCTCAATCCACTGAGCTATGCCAGCCAGGCTACAAAAAGGAAGTTTTAAAAAATAAGGACGAAGGCCCGTTTTTCCTGAAAGATGCAGAGGTGTTACCTGCAGGGCTCGCCCTGCTCAGGGCCCAAGGCCGGCTTCTTAGACTGAGGACTACCATGCACAGGACGCAGGCACAGCCAGGCTCAGGGCTCCTCAGACTCCTGTCTCAGGACAGACATCAAAATGACTGCAAGCCCTAAGGAGCTCCTGTTTGTATCAGTTACTGCTACCGGTGTTTACTATTTTAAAAACTAAAACTGAGACACTTTTGGAACACAAGCACACACACCAACAGGCCTTCACGGAAATGATGCCATTGCACGTAATGTTGCCTCTTGAAAAACTGTACTGTACACTGGAGAGAGTGGAAAAGGCAAATAATGTGTTGGAATTATTAGAAAAAACAGTGTGGACCTTGCAGGTGTCCATTGAGTGGAGTCCCAAATCACAATTTGAGAATCACAGGTTTAATCTTGTACACATTGTAGAATGTCTTTAAATAGCCTAAAGGTTGTTTAAATTTTTTTGAGTCAGTGAATAAAGCACAGAAATCTTTTTCTAGAGCATTTCTCTACTTACTCCTGCCCCCAAATCATTAGTACACTGACACGCTCCTTTTTAGTGATTCATCAAATAGGACTCCTGAGTCTGAATCTGTTTTAACCAAAGGCTTTGTCTCTTTTCTCAGTCTGCCCACTAAATACCTTCATCTAGCTTCACTTCAAATATGAAACAGCTAAAATGCTTCTCTCCTGACTATTAATCATATACACAAATACTTACTGTGGAAAAGTTGAAAACACAGAAAAATATTTTCTTAAAAAAAGAAAGAAATGCATCCCTTGTACCCACCCTCTGAGAAAACTGCTGCCAGCATTCTGGGCAATAGTCTCCCAGTCTTTTTATCATGCACATTTAAAAAACATAGGGATGCTCATATCTTAAAGATAATTGAATGTTTTTTATTTAAAGTATTATTTTAGCATGAAAAATACAATGAAAATTGATAATGCTCTTAACATGTGGATGTGTGTCTGCAATCTTTTTTTTCTGTGAGGAGACAATCCCTTAAAAAGTGAAACAATGATCAAACTATACATATTGTTATGTGACTTGACATTTCACAATACATTTAGATATGTTTTTATATCATCAAGTATCCCTCCATCCCCGCTTGGTATTTTTACTGTATGGCTGTGCCATAGTTACTGCCTTTTAAAAATTACTATTATAACAATATGCGATGAATATCTCACCTCAACTTTTGTATACATTCGCTGAAATTTCATTGCGGTAGCTGTTTTACAAGTGAAATTTCTGAGTTGAAAGGTAAAACGTGTCCCTTCTCCGTGTATGAGAGCCTACTGTTCCCATCCCTCCCTTCTCTGAGTAAGTCCCATGGAGCCTCAGCAACTGAGCATGGGCTGGAAAGCCGTCTCCTCGTTTTAATGTGCATTTCTTTAGCAACTGTCAAGGTAGCATATTTTCTTATATGTCATTTACTGACCATATTTCTTCCTTTTTTGGTTTTATTGTTCTGTTCTTCCCACATTTTCTATTAGAATGATCATCTTTACTGTATTGAGTGTAAAAACTCTCAGTAAACTACCTCAGCTAACTCTGTCCTGGATGTGGTAAATACTGCTCTGCTTTGTCTTTTGTCTTTGAGGGCAGTTCAGAATGTCTTCGGATGGAAAGAAATTTTCAGGTTTGACATACATCTTCTTCTTTTATAATTTTTGCCACCAGAAATTAATAAGGCCTTCTTTGTTCCAAGATCATTTAATGCTTATTTGTATTTTCTTCCATGGCACTAGTTTTTGGAGTGCGATACTTCTTCAAAGTCTGCCCCAAGGGGTGCTTGGCCATGGCCTTCAGAAAAACAACAGTGGAGGTTCATTAAATGTAGCTTGGCTATTTGGTGAAACTACCAAGAGTGTTCCTAGGAAGGGGAAGAGAGCGGTCTTACATGTTTATTCTCCACCAATTCCTTATATTGCATCCAGTAGCTTTGCTAACTTGCTCTTTCTGTGATGGAAGTTTGAAATGGAAGAAATGTTAACATTAGGTTTATGTTTACATATTAAACCTCTGGGATATGATGACTCTTCTCACCTTGGCCAGAATGGAAACTTCAGCTGGCAAAGACCTTGGCTTTCTTCACTGATGTGTTGCAAGCACAGTGTCTGGCACATAGCATGCACTTGGTAAACATGTGTTGGAGAAACAGATCTTTAATCAAGTAGAGTCATGTGTACGCTACATGTTAGGGTGGGGAGCCGGGGGTAATGAGCTCTGGGCTTCACTGCCTTTAAAGGTGGGCAAAGCAAAAAGAGAAAAAAAACCTTCTAATTGAAGGCAGAAAGTAAATTTCAGTTTTACTTTTTAGTTGACTGTAGAGATATTGATCTGAGTGTAAAGGTGAAAGTGCCTCAAACCTGGCAGCAGGGTATGGAGATGAATGCTGGAAAATATTCAGAGGAAAAATAATCTGTTGGGCAGATAGTAGGCAAAACCATGACATCCCCCCACCAAGAGAAATAAGAGACACTACTTTACTCCATTGGATGCTATGGCATTTGTCCAAAGCAATAACAATCTGATCTGGCTTTCTTTGAACATAACAAGGAAGAAACAGTTTTCAGGAAGGTTCATTTTCACTGTGGGGAGAGGAAGAGGAGCATTCCATTTGATAATGGAAAAATCAATTAGTTTCTCAATTGGATGAAGTATCTTCATGAATTCAAGGCAGAGAACAAATGGCATGTGATATGCTTTCATGAAAACGAGGACCGTGTTGGAAAGAGGTTAGGATCCTACTTCCAAGGTTGCTGTTAGGAAGAGGGATTTCCCAAGAACACTACTCCTGCTAGTTCCTGGTTTTACATAGTGGTACATAGTAAGTGTACATCATCCTGTCCCATTTGCCTCTACTAAACCCCATCCTATCCAACCTGCTTCCCATTTGACTATGATTTCTTGAGTCGCACCCTAAAGCCCTCTCTTTATAGCATAATAACATATGGATAACACAAATAAACCCAAACAATCCTTCTTACTAGCACAAACTTATATATATATAAGTATTTATATACTTATAAATATACTTATAAATACTTATATATAAGTATTTATATGTTTATACAGTGTATATATTTATACACTGTATAAATATACAGTGTAGTATATTTATACATATTAACAAGGGCATGACCAAGAGAATGGAAAGATGAAGACTTTTGGCAGAATTTAAAGTTACATCCTAATTATAAAGTTTTCCATTGCTATAAAGATTGGAAAGTCAGCTTCTGCAAAAAGATCTAAGGAGAGTTATGAAACTTGGAAAGATGGTCTTCAACTCTGCCTGAGGGCCAGGGAGAAAGAGTACCCTGGGAAAATTTGTACGCCACACTTTCTTTAACATGAAAGGCTGGAACATAAAGCCCAGCCAAGTCTCTTTACAAGATTGAAAAGGTGAATCCACTCTGTGTTAACCTGACGTGTTGGAAAACAAACTGACACATTCCATCACACTGACACGTTCCATGTGCTCTTGCCTTAGGGAACGACACGAGATTCGTGGGAAGCATTGTGCCCAGGGAATGCCCTCACTGCTGCCTTCTGCCAGCGCTCATGCACCGGCATGCCAGGTGTCTGAGGGCTGGAACGGCACCCCTTCCTGGTGTGGCCTCAGACTCTAGCAAAGATAGAAGTTCAAGGAATCAAGGTCCTGCCCTGCAGACAGCAGTTCACTGACCACCAGGTTAGCCCTGTTAAGTTGGCCAAACTGCCAATCCTGGGCTAGGGGGACTATTCCTCTGTTGTCTAGGGGTGTTGCCTCTGGGTGGCCCAAAAGAGAGCTGTTGATGTCTGTGGTGAGAGGTGCCCTGGCACTTCCCAGGAATCAATAACCCTGACCCCTGGAATGCTACGACCACCCTCCATCCCAGCACCTCCTAACTGAGGGCCCCATTGGCTAGCTGGGGTTTGGGGAGGAAGGAGAGTGATTACCGTGTACATCCCAGAAAGCGGAAAGTGCACAGTTCAAATGTCTCCAGCTTTCTAGGAACAAATCTCCTTAGAAAATCAATCACACCCCAAAAAAAACATTTTCAACATTCTCACAAATCCTAATTGATGAAGTGATTCTCTAATTTTATTTATGCCAAGAAGATCTGTTTCCTTCCCAGAGGGTGACCTATTCTATGTTTTATGCCAAGAAAGCCGCAAGGAAAAATGCTGACCTATGACGGTTACACATCACGCGTAATCACTACATTACATTAAAATACTGCAATATAAAATAAAGCACTCACTGGGCCGCTTGGGCGGGGCGTAACTTCCCAAGCCATAGACACACCTACTGAGACACATGAAGTTTCTAAGGAGTCTGGTTCCCAGCTGTGTGTCAGGAGCCAAACCGTGACATCAGGTCTTGAGCTGCCCTGGAGAAACTCAGGGCAGGGCTGTCATTGCAAACCGTGCTTGCCAGTTAGAGACGTCCCAGAGTGTCTCAGCTTTTCGGTATACCAAACTCCGACAGGGCCGAGGTCTGCAGTGACCGCCCCCCTCCCTACCCTCCCAGCACAACTGGTTTCCAGTGTTCCAAAAGCGCACTTCTCAAACACTGCTTAAAGGTAAGTATTCAAACCCGGGTTGTGGGTGGGGGTGGGGGAGTGGCAAGTTTAAGCACAAGGTTTCCTTCTCTATGGCTTGGCTCAGCTAAATGAAAACCTCTAAAAAAATAATTGCTTATTTTTTCCTGATCTCTTCAGGTGGGGTAAAGCAGCATCCTCTGTGTAGGCCAAATAAATGGCTACGGGAAAAATCTCCACTGGAAAGGGGCACTTAGTACAAGAATCTCAACAAGGTAAATGGACTTTCTAAAGGCCTAGAGCTTCCATAATACCTTTTAAGACCAAGCATGCAAACGCACTGTCCAACTCTGTCACAACCCAGAGACAAAGTGATAACCGAGCTCTTCCTGCAGGCCTCCGGAACTGTCTGACATCCCCTGTCTGACATCCTCCGGCGACTCTCAGAATGGGATCCTTCCCTCCTTCTCCAGCTCAAATCTGCCATCTCCCACCCGTGCAGTTCTCAACCAGCGCTGTGTTCGGGGGACATTTTTGGTTATTGCCACTGAAGTAAGGAGAGGAGGAGGCTACTAAACTCACTTCAATGCAGAGCACAGCTTCTCAGACACAGGGAATTACCTGGTCCAAATGTCAACAGTGTGAAGGTTGAGGAGTTCTGCCCAGATGTACCAAATTCTTTGTTGTTTTTGAAACACCCCAGACGTTCTCATTTGTGTCTCATTTGTGTCAGCTTGTGTCCCTAAACACAGGCTGTTTCCTTCACCTGGAACGCCCTGCCCTACTTCTAAGTCCAAGAAAAGACCATTTATCACTTAGGTTCCAACTCAAAGTGTCGCCTCCCCTATACTGTCTTTTCCAGATACCCCAGAGTCAGATGTTCCCTCCTCAGAGTTTCCAGAGCTTCCGGTACATGCTTCATCAGAACACTAGCCACACTGCCCCCAAATTATCTGTCACTTGCTGAAAGCCTCATTCACCATTTATCTCCAGAGTGTCCATCTGGTAATCACTTGCCGCTTGCTGTACCAATAATAGACTCTCTAGCAATACTGACTAATAGATAATATCTATTCAATGTACCCCACATCAAAACACAACAGCAAATGCTTATAATGTGACGGGGCACAGATTAACCACTGGTGCACATATTAACTCATTTCATCATTACGACAACCCTATGAGGTAGGTACCATTAACATCAACATTTTACAGATGGGGAAACTGAGGCACGGAGAAGGTAAGACACTTGTCCAGGATCACCAAAGCTAGCATCTGAAAGAGGCAATATTTAAACCCAGGTAGTCTGGCTCCAGAGCCTTAATCTTCCCATACTCATATCAAGACAGTGGTACTAATAACCGATATTTCGGCAACTCAGAGCCCTCAGGCAAACACAAGTGACACCTCCAAAGGACTGTACCACCACAGAGTGGCCACCAGCTCCTTGGACCCTGACCGGAAACATTGCTTCCTGGGGTCACATAGCTCTCCAACCTCTGGAATGCGTTGGGCAGGAGAAGCAATGTCCTTACAACACAGAAAGACACTATGTACCCAGAAAACATCATGGTACCATTAGGAGGACCTAAGAGTGATTCCTCGAAGTACCTCTTACCTTGTTCATGCTGCAGGGACTGAAGCGAGGGATCAGACATGTCACAACGCGAGGTTGTTCTTAAAGAGTCTCTTGTTCCTGCAGACCTCAGTTGCTGAAGCAGGCAGCTGTACTGCGAACACAGAGAAAAAGGAAATCCATGAGCTGGGCTTCAGAAGGCATGGAGCAGTCCTGTGTGCCACGCAGCCTTCTGCCATGACGGCAAAGCTCCATGTCTGCTCCGGCCAGTACGGAAACTGCCAGCCACACTTAATACTGAAATGTGGCTAGTGCAACTGAGAACTGCATTTTTTAAAATTTTGTGTAATTTTAGTAGATTTTAAAGCTAAATAGCCACATGTGGTTAGTGGCTCACATGTTGGATGGTGCAGGTCTAGAGTCAAATGAAGAGTCTGGGAGGCCTCTTCAAGAGGCCATGGGCACGGGGCATGCCTCTGGCCAAGGAAAGGATGCATATTATATGCTCAGAGTGACCGCAGACGGACACACAGGGACAAGAACACTTAATCATTCAGTAGCTATTTTGTGAGCACTTATTAGGTCCTGGGCACTGAGGACACAGTAATCAATAAGCCAGAGAGGTCAGTTATTTAAGTTTCTAGTTCAGGCTTTGACTTCCTCAGGAAGGGAAGATCAGCCTGTGAGCTTCACCTGCTGTGTGTCAGACCTCAATGCCTTCCTTGCTGCCCACAAAGCCTAAAGGAACAGACAGGCGTTTGCTGGAGCCTGACTACACCACTGCCAGGATTAACAGGCAACAGAATCTTTCACAGAGCTCCTCGGGAGGCAGTGTCCCAGAAGGGAATTCAGCAGGCCAGTTTTCCAAGGGCCAAGTGAACCAGATGCTCCAACACCCCCCTCAAATGGAATAAGGGCCCATGTTTGTAGTCATGCTGCTGATTCATTAGGAAGATTTTTTTTATTTACTTGAATTAAATTTTAGAGTATTGTATGATTCTAGGGTTCTTAATTTGTCAAATATTAAAGAAAAATAAAAACTATCTTTGACTACTTAACTAGATTTATAGCCATTTTCCTTTGAAAAATATTTATGGGTGGATTTGGGAAGAGGATAAACATTGAAAAAGTCCTTACCATCACCTGATTTCTGGGTTATTTTTTCAGACTGCATCTATGAAACATTCATATATCTGAACCTTTCCATAAAGACTGCAATTAGAGGTTTAAATGGAACTGCAGTGCTTTTAAAATGTACTATTTTTAATGATATAATAACAATATAGAAAATGTTCTATAGGAAAAGGAAAAGAGACTCATAATCACACTAGCTCACTATAACCACCTTTAATTCTTAGCAACTAGCCTTTCTCTGCTGGAGAATGGACAGGCCTGGGTACATCTGATAACTGAATCAAGGACACAGCGAGGTCAAAGGCTGTGTTCCCATATTAATATCTTTCACCACTAAGAAAATAATTTTGTGGTTTATATTTTCAAAAGATAAACTTCTACTCCACACATTACTATTCTGTGAACATAATATTATTAAAGTCTTTTTATAAATAAGAAGATAGGGTCAGGAAATTGCAGATCACTCCCTGGCTATTTGAGACACATAGATTCCAAAGAAAATATCCTATTCAGTCACAGCAATAACATTTTAAACAATGAAGTACAACATGGAGAGACCCTGGAATTCTACCTTTGTAGTCTAAATACATCCAAACACCCCCTGATGATGCACACGATGCCATTGCTTCAAAGTCAAGAAAATTCAATATCTAATTCTAATCAATCTTAAATGGACTGACAAAAAATTATGCTTTTACTCTTGAATTTCCAGAAGCAGATGCTAATGAATTTCTGTGTTTTAAAGTAGAACTCTATACAGGCTGGTTCCTTTTAAATATATACATTTGATCCATTTAAAAGCTATCATTCAGCACTTAACTGGGAAGCTTGTCCAAATGCCTCCCAAAGATGCCTGATGTCAGAATGCCATTCAAATGTACACATTGGTATCAACACAGGAAAGGTGGGCACAAGAAGATAATAAACAGACAAGGATTCTTGAAGATAATTTCCCCAAGGAAGTTCCACCCAGCTCCAGTGATGTCACAATCCCCATCCCCTCAGAACATGGGTGTATAGTTTGCACTAAATTATGGATCTTTTTCTGTGTCCCTCTGGGCCACCCAAGTGTTCTTAGGTCATTGTCATGTATACTGGTTCTGTGACAAAGTCAAGACTGAAAAAAAAAAAACTCAGGCTAATACTGAGGGAAATATTAGGTCACATATAAAGTTCTTAATAAATATTGTGAATATTCTTTCTTTGCTCTCACAGAGTCTAAGATGATGTAGGCACTTAATGTAGGATCTTCAAAACTATGTTGATTATCATTGCAGACTATCTTTGGGCTTTTTAAAAAAAAGTCTTTTAATGTCCAGGATTGTAAACATTTTAAAGAATATTAAAAATATCTTACAGCTGTATAGCGTTCAAAATTTTACAATGCACTTTATATTAATACTCCCATTTAGTACTGATATCAGTCTGAGTGGTAGTTTTCTTAATTAGGAAACTAGATGCAAGAGGAGAAAGGATTCTTAGTCATGTGGAATAGACATTGGGCTAGATATGTCTCCATCTGAAGATACCATAGAACTACAATATGTACAAAGACCACAAATGAAAAACCTCCCCGAACAACAACACACACACACACACACACACACCCCACCATTAACAGAAACACCTCAGTGAACAGATGACAGTTTTAGAAATTGGGTCAGTTCACTTCTGGACAGCAACCAAGTAGGCTGGCCTTGTTTTACCAAGTGCTTTCAGTCTCCTTTGAAATGGAGAGAACCTGGTTGTTTTGCAGCCAAAATTTGGTTTATGAAGAAGCTTAGAGAAATCCACAGCTTAAAAAAAAGAGACTACTTCTTTAAAGCATTAAAAAAAAGATATCTGAGTTACCGTGGTGGAATTAAGGAAGTTTGTTTTAATTATTCTGTTTTTCAATGTTTCTTTTATGAAGTTGAATTATTCTGATACAAACCAACAAAAAACAAGTACAGATGCCTTTACAGGGTGCCCAGGGAAAGTCCGTTCCATGGGCTACCATGTGACCCCCACACAGTTGATCCTAATGGAGTTGCTTCATTGGGCAACGAGGACGGTGGTCAAGCTTAGGCTTACAGAAGGTTAACGAAATGTAATTCATCTTTCCAGGTGGGTAGAAGTGTGGGTAAGAAGGAAGGTGGGAGACAGGCTAGTGTAAGAAAAGAACAAGGAGAGAATGAAAAGATAAAGGCTACCAAGAAAGGAGAACACCAAAGGGCAGGTAAGCAAAGAGATACCTAGAGACAGTTCAGTGTTGTGGACGAGTGCCCCTCGGCAGCCAGGTCCTGTCTACGGAAGGGATGGAGAGATTCGGCCTTCTGGTGACGGTCCCACATCCTACGGCTTCTCGACATCATACACTCTCATGGACAGGGTGTCAGCAAGGAGTCAAGTTAAGACTGGGCCTACCTGTTTCACCACTATTTATTTACCATCAACCTCCACCTACCACAGGGAAAAGCCTATTTTACCTGGATCACTGCTAATGTAATACAGAGGTATAAGCCAACTTTATTTTCCTTACTCTGGAGAGAAGCTTAAAGCTGTTAAAGAGCTGTTTTATTTGAGTGTGGATTGTGTTATTTCTTGGCCCTTGAAAATGCAACTAATACTTATTGCCTATACAGAATGAAATATAGTGAGCTGGGCTTTTCTCCCCACTCCAAACCCCCCATCCCCTTCCAAGATGTTCATTCTAGAAGACTGTTGTAATACAATTAAAAGCTGGGTAGCTTAGGCAGACCTATGGGAGACAGGCCAACAGGAGTGAGGTCACTCCTCACGACATTAAAGGTCTTTCTGGCTTTTAGATATAATGTACCCTGAGATCAGTCTGTGGAGAGGCCTCTTGTCAACCCACTCCCACCACCGAATCCAGCAGCCTAAGCAGAGGGCCTTTGCATGAGGACCGAAGGGCTTGTAGGGAAGAAATAAGTAAAGTTATAAAAAGACGAAAGGCTTTGGAGAGAAAAGGAGAAAAGGCAAGAATGACAAGAATCTAGAGTAAATTCTCTAAGTCGAGGATTTAGGAGCTTAGGAAATCAGATGAAGAGATGAGAGAAATAACCCTAATATCCTCCACCGTGGTTTTATGTGTTGGAGTAATCCATGAGTCTCTGAGGTTAAGTCCTGACAACCTTCACTTGGAATCCTTGTGCAAGACTGGATAAATGTAAGACCATTGTAATTACTGTCAGGCCAATCCCTCTCTTCCATAGCAAGGGCCGTGGCACCCCTTATTAAAGGATCCAAAGGTAAAGCAACAATCAGGCTCCTGTTTCCTGCTTCAAATGCACACAGCCCCTCCCAAGTGATGGCTCCTTTCTTTCTGAAAAACAGCTAGAGGGGCCAGAGCACAGCTCTTTGAGAAGCTTCTTGCAGGTCTTTCTCCATCCTCAGAGTTACAGCAGATGTGTGGCTCTGGTGCTCCAGGACCTCCGTATTCTCCCCACCCCCACGTCTGAGCAGCAAACATGTCATAACACGGTTCTGCCCCAAGAGACTGAATGATGATTGCCATTCTGCCTTGCTTCCTGTGCCCTGCCTTCACAGCATGGCATGGAAAACAGACAGCCCCAGCCAGAAAGACGAGCATATCTTCCCATCAAGAGTCATCAACAGCCTTCTTTCCCAAGGATAGGTTAGGCAATTTGAAAATTAATATTCTAAAAATTTAACTGGCGTATGAATTATGGTTCAGTAGGAAACTGTGATAAGAAAGAGGAAATGAGAGGACTGTAAATTACAAAGAGACATACAGCTGGTACACAAAAAATTTTGCCCTGAGAGCCAGATGGGGAGGAATAGAAGCCAGGGAAGGGCCAATAGTGCCAAGCAGTAGAGTTCATTGCTTTCAAGTCACTACTTCTGGCACACACGCTGGGTGTTTCCCTTACTTGGTCAAATCATAGGTTAGGATATCTAACATTTAGATTCATGGCTATTGCTCTTAAAAAAGTCACTATCAGTCTCCCAGTGCTTTAGGAATATCTTAATTAAAGGAACAACACAGAAGAGCTACCAGGAGGGTACCTGGTTCAACCTACTTCACTTGCCTTGGGGACTATGTAAGTCAGACGACACAAATTCAGATGCCTGCAGGGGTCAGAAAAGAACGAGATGAGTGACTGGTCAGGCCAGAGAAGGCGATGAGGAGTGGAGGGGCCTGGAGAGTCGGCCACTCAACTGTATCTCCAAGGAAGAAGGAACAAGGAACTTGTTTCCAGAGCTTTTAATATTCAAGAAAGCCAGAAAATGGAAAGAATATGTAAAATCATTGGCTTTTTAAATGTTGGCCATTTATATTACTACTTTGGAAATCAGCAGTGGTTGTATTTGGTTGGCCAGTTTGCATCTTCTCCTATACACCTCCCTTGTTATGTGATGGATTCTTCCTTTAAATTCACAGAGCGAGATCCCCCAGCTTATCTCCTGGCCTTTCTGGCCTCACTGCTGTGATTTCACAGGGCACAGCAAATGCAGGGGGAAACATGGACCAAGCAGGGCTTGGGAGCCATATCAGTGGGTCTGAATATCAACTTGGCTTTTCTCTTGGCCTATGATTTCAACAAATTACTAACCCTCTCTGAGTCTCTATTCCTCTACCCATAAAATTGGGGGAAATTCTTTATACTTCCTAAGATTGTTTTGAAGAATAATTGAAGTAAAATGAAGAAAGTACTTGATGAAGTGTTCAAAAGAGATGAAGTGCTTCTCCTCTGCCTATTTTCCCATCACCATTCAACACGACCTCGTTCTGTTTGTAAGTGCATGTAGGTGTTTACCTCATCGCCCTACTGGATTGTGAGTATTTCAAATGAAGAGATCTTGTCTGTTTTATGCCCAAATGACAAGCACCTATCCCACTGCCTTAGACATAGTAGGCTCTCAATATATGCAAAATTTAATTATAATGTGTTATGAAGTAAATATTTGTGTGCTCTCCGCCCCCAAATTCATATATTGCCTTTATACTTCTTCCTCATGTGGTATTTGGAGGCAGCACCTTTGGGAAGTAATTAGGTTTAGGTGAGGTCATGAATACAGACCCTCCATGATAGGATTGGCCTTTAAGATACCAGAGCATGTGACTCACTGTCTCCCCGCCCCTCCCCCCCACCTCCACCGCGAGGATACAGCGAGAAGGTAGCTGTCTGCAAGAGAGCCCTCGCTAGGAAGCTGATTGGCCAGCACCTTGACCTTAGACTTCCCAGCCTCCAGAACTGTGAGAAACTACTGTTTAAGCCATCTAGTCTATACTATTGTGTTCTAGTAGCCTGAACTGACTTGTATGTTTAGGAAGATTTTTCTTAAATCTGGCACCAGTTGAGCCCATTTCTTCTCATTCTATCCTCACGATGTCTTAACATCAATCTGTAATATCTGCTCCTCATTTGGTAAGAATATGTTGAGGCTAAATGAAAAAAAAAAACAGGTCCAAATTAAGAACAAAATGTTGAAGAGTTTTCTCCTGAGAAGTATGGCATTACTTTTAGGTCAGCAGGGTACTATTTGTATACTCTTTGCATGCCTCAGAAGAAAAAAATAAACTCAAGAGATTTCATCACTCTATTAATAAATAAATAAAAGAGTCATGCTTTAATTTTAGCATCCTCAAACCATGTTTGCCAACAGTGCATGTCACTACATGGGGTGTCCTTGGTGGCCGTCCAGAGTTCTAGGCAATCCCTACCCGTTTGTCCACTTTGGACAGAAAAGGCTGAATTGTATTCATGCAGGACAAAGGTTTATCAACCATGCCTGACTTACCCGGGTTTCTTTGATTTTATGCTGAAAGACTCCCACAGACTTTCAAACAATTTCAGTCTCCCTCGCCCTTGGGGGGCTTGCTGAACAATCCAGGCAAACACATTTCCTGTGATTTGCTGAGAAGCTAAAATAACTCAACAGAAAGCCCAGTTAGTGAGTTACTTCAGAATGACCCACTGAAAAGGAAGCAATGACAAGGGAAATCACTAGGAAGGTATCTCTCTTTAAAGAAGCTCAAGGGGACCAGCTATTTCTCCAATAAAAGCTTTCCAATTACAGAATTCAAATATTCTCAAGAATACCTTGAGGACAGGCTGTAATGAGGGACAGTTGCATTACTGGGGGCTAGTGATTACAACTGAAGCTCATCTGCTTAGTAAGCCAGAGTGGGTGTAATGCCTTGTTCCTTGGGGACGAAGCTTTCATTAATCCACAGAAGAAAGCTCAATTTGGCATGATGGGACCCTGTTGAAATTCATCTTAGGGATTTACTTTTATCCCTGCTTTCTGTAGGGTCAATTCTGTTTAGCTGACCCTTGAACAATAAAGGGGTTAGTGGTGCCAACCCACTGCACAATAAAAAAATTCACAACTAGTAATATACTAATGTTGACCAAAAGCCTTATGATAACATAGTAGTCCATTAACACATATTTTGTATGTCATATGTATTATATATATATATATATATATATATATTCTTATAATAAAGTAAGGTAGAGAAAAGAAAATGTTTAGAAAATCATAAGAGGAAACACATTTATGGTACTGTCTGTATTTATTGAAAAACATCTGCATATAAGTTGACCCACATAGTTCAAACCTGTGTTGTTCAAGGGTCAACTGTTCTCCCAATACCAGCCTCTCCTTAGTGTGTGTGGTTTATTCTTTTAGAGGGTGTACCACACCCTGGGTTGTTAACCTCTCCACAGGGACCTAGTTTTTGCTTCTACCAGAGCCCTAGAGCTCTCAGGGCTCTCAAACCAGTTTAGTGTCTACACCAAGCTAACTGAAGCTCCCACATCGTGCAGACAGCACAACAATGGACCCCACAGCCAACATGCCACCTTGGATTTCCATCTCCCCACCCCCATGCCCCAAACATACACACTCAAAGCCCCACACGGGCTCTGGGGGAAATTCTTCTTGCCCACTTTTGGCAAACAGTTCCTGGGTGAATATAAACACCACAGCCTCTAGAACCTACAGCCTGTGTGAGCTTTAAATCACTCATGAACCAGTGGCATCACTGTCTCCTGGCACCAGGCAATTTCCCTTTCCTGCTTTTGGGCTATTTTTAGTTTTATCCAACATACCTAAAAATCAGGGGCAGGGGGCAGCAGCTGGCCAAGCTATATCAGCTCAATATATGACTCCGCCAGAATGTCCTGTTTTGGGTTCCCTAAATGTCCAGGTTTGGGTTTCCTAAATCCTGCCATATTTAGGGCCGGGTATGTGACCATTTAGCTATAATTCAGGCTAGAGGTAGAAATATGTTCTTTGTAGCCTATGCTATATTGTTGTGACTCGAACCATAACTCTTCCTCATAACAGAGTGATGCTGGGTGAGGAAGGGTGTCTGGGTTGCCAGGCATTGAGGACAGTACCCCTCAGCAGTGCAGGCAGTTACCCCAAGGAAGAAGTCACCTCCAGGCACGAGGCTGCACTTTCTGCACACAACTGAAAGAACTTCGCCTGACGCTAACTTCTCCGTGACCTGGAATTAGATGACTGCACACTGACATTTTGGTAGCCTTAGAGAGGCAAAGATGGCAAGGAATGAAACAAGGGCACAACCACCCACCACGTCACCACCGTGCTCCTGCTCCGCAGAGTCAGCGGGCTCCAACGGCAGCCAGGAGAACAGCTACAGAAACCAGCTCCAGCGGCTGACCTGGAGGCCTTGTCCCTGGGGTTGCCTCTGATCTCATTACAGCAGTCGACACTAGTCCTCTCAAAACAAACAGAGGAAATTTATGCCTGCCTTAGCCTGGGGAGAGCTCTGCATTCCTTGTTTAACGAGAGTTCCAGCTTCTGAGACCACAGCCACTCAGATGGAGAGGATGTCTGCTTTGTTCCAAAGAAAGGACTGTCATCGCTGCCTTTCCTTCTTCCTGGGGCCGATAGGAAGGTGGTGAGCCTGCAGGGAGTTGCTGCACTTGTGGCCTAGGCTCTCTGCCCTGGTCCCTGAAGAGACATTCCCTTTCTTCTTATGTCAACATCCCCAGCTCAGTCAGTGGGGCCATTTCCTCTTCAACAGCTCTGGGAAAGTCACTACAATGTGGCCTTGAAGGTTTCCACCTGCTAAGGCCAGAATTCCAACCAAAGCCTGTTCTGTGTAACAAAACGCTAGGCCTCCTGGTGGGAAAAAATTTCCCCCCAAATACCCTTGCTTGACTGAGCCTTGGGAAACTTCACCTAATTTGGAGTCTCCACTTTTAGGATAAATAGTAGGAGGAAAAATGTTATTTTATACCCTTTAATTCAATCTCAGAAGTAACTGAGTGCCCAGCTCATGAGGTAGCTAGAGGGTGAAACTCACACCAAAATAGGATAGGCAGTGGTTCTGAGCCAGGGCCTATTTGGCTCCCCCAGGGGACAGTCACGGTGTATGGGGACAATTTTGGTTGCCACAACTTGGGGACGGGGCTACTGGCACCTAGTGGGCAGAGGCCGGGGCTGCTGCTAAATATCCTACCATGTACAGGGCAGCCCCCATAGTAATTATCTGGTCCAAAAAGTCAACAGTACTGAATCTGAGAAACCCTGGTGTCAAGAGAACACTCAAGGATGTGGGTAGGTTTAAAGCAATGGCAACTCTTATCACATTATAATAATGTTGATATGCAACTGAAATGTACACCATCAACAACCACAAAAATTTATCAGCTTCCTCGAGTAAAATAAATAAAAGCTATAAATAAGTAACCATGCAGAGCAGGATGATTAGAGCTGTCTGGAAAACACTGGAGCAGCTTCGGCATTAAACGGTGTCATCAGCACCATCGTGAGTGCTGTGTTTATTCCAAGTCAAGGTGTGATCGGAGTGCTTACTATCGCAATTCAGTGATGAGTATTAACAGAAGGAATTTATGAGCGAAGTTTCATAATTACTAAAATTGTACATGTAGCCTGAGTAGATCTAGGTCTGGAAAAAAGGCAAAAATGTCTCGACTTTTATAGTACTAACCAAATATGAGGAACTGGGGCTGATGTTGACCTACATTTTAGGGAGGCTAAGAAATTTTGCATACATAAATGCAGAACTGCAGAAATGTATTCTAATGAAAATAATCACGGTATATATTTTGAAATAGTCCCCAATCTAATTTTCTGTACCAGTTTGAATATTCCATTTCTTCTACATAGCATATTTTCTGTGCATTCAGTGTAAGGCTGGACATGTAGATAACCTAGTCACTATTCTCATGTACTCCTTCATTCTAGCAAAAGAAGGAAAAATCCCCATCTAAGCAGTTAATGCATGTAAGCAAATCTGAAGAGAGAAGAAAACAAGAACTTCATGAATGAGCAGGAGGCAGTTTTTTAATGGACTGTTTTAAAGGCTTGTATAAACAGTAAACAAAGCTGACTCACTAAATGCTAATACTGTTTATCCTGATGTAAGGCTCAGTTTTTCTTTTTCTTTCTTTCTTTTTTTTAATTTTAATGTCCCAGAAGCTAGAGGAAAATGAATACTGTGGTAGGGAAAAATGATACCTTCCTTGGCATTTCAAAGCCATTGCTCAATTCCTCTTGAGCAAGGAAGCCTTAGTAATGACTTTATTTTACCTACCGCAATTATGGTACACCTCGAAGTAATTCCCTGTAATATCCCACTTTCCTCTCTCCACTCAGGTCCTGCTAAATAATCTCTGGAAACCATTAACCAAGAGTCCTTTTCCAAGTTTCCTCTCCTCCCTCCGCTGCTGCCTCAGTCATGCTGGAGTCAGGACAAAGCAAACTTGTATTACATCACAGAGCAAACTCATTTTCTATAAACCATCCCCTTGGTAGTTTACGGCTACTGGAACCCAAGGCTGTCAACACTGTGGTCTTTGTGTGGTGGGTGTTGTTTAAAAAAATTTGTTCAAAAAGTTTGCCCACACCCCCTTCCTCTTTTGAATACAGGCAAGTAGTTCAAGGCGTCTCTCCAGCCTGGCTCCACCCCGCTGTGTAAACTAGACATTACCTTATACACAAATGAATCTACGGCATTCCTCAGTCTAGCTGCCTCGCTGCAAATTCCTACGCTCCCCAGCAGCCAGGCAGCACACACTCCCCCTGGCTTCCCCTCCTCTTTCCTCTTCCCCACCCCCCCTCCTTTTTTTTTTTAAATTTCCACTGCCTCACTGTGTTTTTGTGTAAATGATCTCACATGACTCAACAAATCCATCTGCCTGAAGCAGGCCAAGTCTGGAGCCCTCCCAGGAGGGAGGAGAAGAATTGCTTTGTGGAAAGGACCTGGAGCTCTGCCCTTTCTCTGGCTCGAATTACCCGCCTGTCAGGCCTGACGGATTTGGCTAAAAATAAAAGGAAGCAGGCCGTGAAAAGCAGATGAATGGGCTCAGCAGTTCCTTAGATAACATGGGCCTGCTGTTGCCCAAAGCTCCCCAAACAGAAACTTCAAATGCAGGGCTTGTGAGTGCGGTGATGTGGCTTCCAGGTGAAAAGGGCTGTCAAGTCCACTGGAGTGGGGGAATGTAGCTTGTGTTTTAGATTTGCTTCAAAACGTGTGTGTGTAAGTGTGTGTTTGTGTGTGTGTGTGTGTGTGTGTGTGAGAGAGAGAGAGAGAGAGAGAGAGAGAGCTGACTCTCATATAAAAAGGTTCTCAGAAAAACAGTTCAGTGGAGTGAAGGCTTGGCTGGTTAAAAAAAAATCTTGTTTTCACTACAAAATTACCCCTCTCCCTACCTCCCAACACCAGACATTTTAAGCCTCCCTATGATGTCAGTTCTGCATTCAGAGCCAGCAAAGAGCTAAAAGTCCTTCTTGTAAGTGTATGCCCAGCACCCGCAGTGGGTATTAAGCACTTAGGTTGGCAATGTAATGACACACTGTAACAATCTGTAATATGAGGCAGTCAGCAAAGCCCTGGCTCTGAAAGCTATTTCTCCCGACCATTAACCATATGTTTGGCTCCTCAGATAGCCAAGCGGGTGTTCCAGCTTACCATCTGGTTTCTATCCACACAAGCAACTGCAAAGCACAGACTATCTCCCTCTGGAGCTGCGTGCTTCTTTTTTTCTCTTTTCCATTCTTCCCGTCCCCTTTCCTCCTCCCAGCTGCTTTGGTTCCCTCTACTAGAGATTTCCCTGCCATTCATCACGTGCAAAGAAAACTTTACCTGACAGGGCAGCGGCAGAGCCATTAAGAATGCACAGCTGTACTGTAAACACGCCAGAAGGTCCTTGGAGCAACACGGTCTCTACCCTCTTCCTCACCTCCTATTGAGTGCTGACACTTGATCTAGTGTGTTAAAAATAGGTACATTCTCGACAGATCTGGGGTTGTCGTGGTGCCCTTCACACTCACTTCACATTCTGGGTGGGTGTGGGGCTTTAACACACACACACACACACACACACACACACACACCTAAGTTTGCCTCTGCATTCAATCTGCATGACATCAGTCTCACACAGAAGACACACCAACTGCAAACAACTGAGTTGACTAAAGGATTCTATTCCTTTTTCTGCCCTAAAGGATTTGATCCCAAGTGTGTTTTCCTTTCTCCTTTTTTTTCCTAAAGAGCTCCAACTGAAAGAGATGATACTTTAGAATAAGAACATACAGCCATTTTCAACAAAATGAGAATTTGCAAAACCTAAGCTTATTTACATTTGCATTTTAACAGTGTATAGTAATGACATGGAGCATGCTATTCATAGGGTTTTCTTACAATGTCTTCAAAATATATATCCCAGATGATCTCCTTTACAGGATTTCAGGTACTTTACAACTTCTGAAAAGCGTGTGAAGAAAAATTTGATAAACCGAATTTAGGTAATTTTTCCTTCAGTCCCCACAAGAATTCTATGTGTATCGCTTGCCCAATTTACTGAATTAAATTAAAGTGAATTCACTCCCATGCCTTAAAAAACAGCTTGTTTCTCACACACCAAGAATGAAAGGAAGAATATCATTAAAAAGTGATTAAGCAAAATGTCAGGTCTTATCAATGAGGACAAGCTGGGGGGCTCTGTCAGGGGGCTGCTGTTTGTCCAGGCTAACGAGAACGCCAGAAAGGCCACTCAATACCTGTGCGAACCTCTGCCACCCACTGCCCTCGTCCATCCTCACTTCCATGACCTGAAATATATCTCTTGTTAGCTATTTCTGCCAGTAAGGAACATTAGATTCTGCTGCATGTAAGTTTTAGAGAATACCAGAAAAGGAACTTCTAAATTTCAGAAAACTTGGGAAACTGTCCACAGAAGACGGGTTTCAATTAAATGCCATTTTGACCCGAAAATCATAGTACAAACTTAACATTATATTACATGTATTTGCAGTATTGTTAATAAAAAGAAAGAAAACTGATCAATTCAAAACATCAACATTGCATTGTTTACCTGGCTCTTTAAGCACTATAGAATCAACTTATTAAAAAGGTATTTATGCTTTTCCTCCACCAGCCCCATTACACTAGGATCCCCAGGAATGGGCCTGGTGTGAGGATTTTTGAAAGCTGCCTGGCTGTACTGTGCAGCCAGAATTGAGAAGTCTTGCTCTATTTGAACTCATGCGATACTAGAAACCACCTCATCAAAAACAAAATGAAACCTTCGAAATGAAAATGTGAATGAAATTTAGGATTTAGAACAGTGGATTTCAAATTTGTTTAGAACTTGAGTCTTCAAACAAAACCTTGTGTGAGATACCCATGAACAAAATAGTAAAAGTGGTCATTTATACCGTCATTTCATCGTCTCAGTCTGCACACTAACCATGGACTTCATACATTCAAACGTACGATGTAAATCACCCAGGGAGAACAAAGGAGCCACGTTATTGAGCGCAAAGACAGGAAACTGGGTTGGAGTGAGAGGTCCAGCGCTGCCCCCTCGGCAACCAGTGTTTTCCACGGCCAGCGGTTCAGATGATCAGGGCTGGCTTCATGTAAAACACAGCATTTTGTGCAGTGGGATGAAATTAAGTCACATATTAATTTAATAAATGTCAATGACATGTGTAGTACACAGCAGCTCCTGTCCTCAGGGCTCATCGGAGGAGCAAGTTGCAGCCTCTTCCTTTGAGAAGTCTCGTTAAGAAGACACCTAAGGACAGGATAGCAAGCCGAGCGCAATAACGGAAGGCCTGAGAGCTTGCTAGGGGAGAAGCAGCTAGTTCTGTCTGAGGGAACTCGCACCACTTCACCAGCACGGGACATGCAGGTCAGGTTCTACACATCAGACTAGGATTCCATAGCTAACCAAGAAAGAGACGGATATTTCAGAAGGAAGGCACAGAATGTGGGAAAACCCCCCTCACTATAAACAGGCCTGGTAGGTTCTCGGGATAATGACAAATTCTGAGGAGGGCAGGAAGGACTGGGATATGAGGCTGAAGAGGTAACAGGCCAGGTGACAAGAAACATTCACTGTCATGATACAGCTTGGACCAGTGCTGACCAACAGAAATACAAGACAGGCCATCATTTTGAATTTTCTAGTAGCCACATTAAAAAAGTAAAAAGAAATAATATTATTGAAACCAATATCTAAGATGTTACCCTTCCAACAGTGGGCTCAATATAAAAATGATTGATATTTTACATTTTTTTCATACTAAGTCTTTAAAATAGGGTGTTGGTTTGATACCCATATGACAAATCCCAATTTGGACCAGCCACAAGTGGCTACTGGATACTGTGCTGGGCAAAAGTATCAGGCTGGATACAGCCTGTTTTAGGCTGCCTCCTTTCCCTGCAGGCAGTAGACCAAAGGACTTGCTGGGATCTGTTTGGTAAGGAGACAAGTGCAGCAACACTGTGAGAAGCAGAGGAAGGATGGGAGCAGGAAGAGGGTTGCAAGGTTGCTTCCATGGTCCAGGCGAGGGATGCAGAGGAGGATGAGGAACTAGGGCATGGCTGCAGGGGGTCACAGAAAGGTCAGAGTCAAAAGATATTTCTAGAAAGAATTCAGAAAACTTAAAATGATTGTACATGAGGGATGAAGAAGAAGGAATTATGGAACCACTGAATATGTTTTTAATGCTAAAAGCTGTGCTTAGTGTGAAAAGTTACTGGTTGTGTATTTAATAGGAGGCTGCATTGTTCCTTTCACACTTGCTCCCCTCTGCTGTGGAATGCAGTGTCATGTAATAAACATGTGCTGAGTACCCACCATGCACTAGGCACGGTCAGGCATTGGCACAAATGAGACACATGTCTTCCTCTCAAGGAGAGGAAGGAGAGGATCCTCTCAAGGAGAGGATCCATTCAAGTGTGGGAGACAGAACAACAAACTACAGGACAATTTAAATGCACTACTAGATGGATGTGAAAGGAGGTCTACAGAATGTTCCATAAAGCATAACTATTTCCTATAATACATTCAATGACACTTTTGAGATAGCAGGGAGTACAGCTTTAAGAGAGTCGTGGGCTTATTAACTGACTTAAAACAGATGCTTTACTTCTGTAGTTGACTTACTTCTGTAGGTGTTTTTGGTTGAACTGTATTAAGAAAATCCTGACAGTCGTGGGTAACTCTAGGTATCACTCTTTGTCTGAATTGTAGATCTCTAAACTCAGGACCAAACAGATTCAGAGAAACTCAGATAAAACTCTTGTATCTGCCATGCTTCTTATCTACTATCTAAAACTCAGAAATCAAGTTGAGCAAATAATACTGTATACTTTGCTATTGGAACTCACTCAGAAATCTCCACATCCAAATTCTGGAAATGAGTGCATTGGAACAGAAGGGATATTTATATTGGAGGTAATAAGAGTTTTTGTTTTTCATTTTTTAATTTTTTTTAGAAAGAGAAGAATGAGAAAAGAGAGAGAGAAACATCAGTTTGCTGTTCCACTTATTTATGCATTCATTGGTTGCTTCTTCTATGTGCCCTGACTGGGGATCGAACCTGCAATCTTGGTGTATCAGGACAATGCTCTAACCAACTGAGCTATCTGGCCAGGGTGATAACAGTTCTTTAGTGATTGATTTTGTAATCTCATGGCATGCCTCAGATTAACCCAAAGACTTGAAAAAATGCAGTACACCCTTTTAAAAGTTACACCCTTTTAAATTTCATTTTTAATCACTAATGATAATGTAGCAATTACTTGACTTCTTTAACTACTTGACTTCTTTAACAACCAGTCAAGGAGCAACCAAAACGCAGAGTGGGCATACAGGACCCTAGAACAAAATGTGTCACTAAGAGATGTGTGCTGTGTTCACTTGTTATACAGCCGGCCATCAGTCTGCACAGAAGTCTATAACCAAAAGGGGCTCCCAAATCCTGCCTGGTGTGTGATTGAGCATGCTGAACATGTCTAATGGGAGGAATTTGCTTGTTCAATTTCTAATCAGGCTGGAGGCTGCAAAACACTGGTACAGAACTTCTTTATCGATGACTCATTTATAAGAAGTACAAATATATAAGCTGAAACAGCCAAAAACACTTAGTAATTTCACTGTTAACTTCATAGTCCAATTCAATGCACTGGTGGTCCTAATGTGTTAAAATTTGATACATAATATGTTAAAGTGTGCCTATGTTTTTTTATTATGGTTATAAAAATCATTTGAAGTATATTAAAATGAAATGCAAATTAAGGGTTTGCAGAGTCCCTCAAGTATCTCCAGGATGCTATTGCAGACCAGACTTTGAAGTCCCCTGGCTTAGGGCTTTTGAGGTCAAAATTTAAGTCTAAGAGCAAAATTTAAATCTGAGAGCACATGCTATTTAAGGATTATCAAGTCTTTCCCAAACTTTGGCTGAGGGCAGATAGATCCCCTCGTTATCCTAAAAGCAGTGAAGCTGAGACACAAAACTGCAGAAAGTGTTTTAAGATTTCTCTAGTGAGTGAGAGCTCAAGAGGCTGGTGTCCAAATCTGAGGTACATTATCGCAATGTTGTTCATGCACCAATTCACTCAACAATATTTACTGGTCACCTACTCTGTGCCAGGTACTCTTTTAGAGACTTAGGATGCATTAGTGAAGAACATAGACAAAATCTCCTACCATCATGGAATTTAGAGTCCAGTGGGTGGGGAGGAGTGGGGGCGGGGCCTGAGCAGAGACAGACAAGAAACACAAACCATAAACATAATAAATAAGTTATTTTTGTTATAAGGTGGTAGGTGCACCGAAAAAAAAAATGACTGGACAGAAGGCTGGAAATGGGGTGGAGGAAGGCTGTGATTTTAAATAGGATGGTCAGGGTGGGGCAGGAGGTAAAAGTGGATCTCAGTGACTTATAGGAGGTGAGAGGTAAACCAAGTGGAGGTGAGTTAGCCCACAGTGGGTCTCAAAGTGGATCACAACATCACCTCGAAACTCATTTGTGGCTCAGAAAACCTAGAGTGGAACCCAACAAGCCGTCCAGGTGATTCCGACGCACACTGACATTGGAGAACCGCTGCCCTGGAGGAAAGGCCCTAAGGTTGGGGCAGGGTCTGGAAGTGAGAACAGGAGGAGAGGGGTAGAGATAAAGAAAGAGGGGCCAAGAGCCGTGAGAGCACAGACAGATCTCAGGTCACAGTGAGACTTTACCTCCAAGTGAAATGGGGAGCCATGAAGCGTTTCTGGGCACAGAAGCTACAAGGCCTGATTTATATTTTAAAAGGTTCCCACTGGCTATTATGTTGAGTGGAAACACTACATTATTTGCCTCAGGAGAATACTCCTTAAATTTTAAATTCTACTTTGGGCAGGGGAGTGCTGCTAAATGTTGAAAAACAGGCTTTGTTGGTGGAGAGCTTCATTTAGAGTGTTTGCTGCTTTCCATGGTGTAAATGCTCCCACCCTGGCTGATTCCACGCTTTCCACATAACTTACTGAACACGGAGTTGTGAAGAGATGCGCACAGTCAACTCACAGCACTGACTTCAGGTGCCAAGGTCACTGCTACCATTGAAAACATTTGGAAATAATGGGGAATTTTGTAAATCTGACTAAAAATGTTAATGTTATTTCAGAAATCAATATAAATTTAGTGTACTCTATAGGCATATTACTCAAATACAGATCCCAATTCCTGAAAATTTAACATAAAGATAATATATTATTAACTTTATTTAAATAAAACCTCATTAGCATTAACCCCCAAATTCCTTTGCTCAAAAATCTATGTAGCTTTTAGCTAGGGTTTCTCTCTTATTGCATTTTTCCTCCTACTACAATTAACATTTTGTATCCTCAAAAAGTACACATGGACTAAGATCTGTCATGCAGAATATGCAGGCTGCAAAACTCCAAGAGCTCACATGAATCCTGGGCAGGCCACCAAGGGGTATGTATGTTTACAAGAACAAAAGTGTGCATTTATCTGCAGATCCAGTGAAGTTCAGATAAGGCCTTCATCCATTTGATCTGCTATTAAACATTTTCCTTAGCTAATGGGATGGCCCTATTTCTCTCTATCGGGACAGATTGCAGTTTGTAAAAAATATTTTGGAAGTATGAAGAAAAAGCCTCTAAAAACTCCTGATAAACAGAAAGTGTTTGCCACTATCAGAAATATGCTCCACACATTCTCCAGTCTACATTCGCCCTCCGCCCGCCGTGCCCCACCCACACTCAGACCCCAGCCAGCCAGATCAGCAAATATGCACAAACTTGAACTCCTGTAAAACAATGGGGTCTTTCAGGCCTTGCAATCTTCTGAAGAAACAAGCTGAAACGTCATGGGAAAAATTAGGAAATATCGGAGGAAAAACAGCTCACAAAATGAGGGGTGGAACCACTTGCTCACATGTTCTAATTCCCCAACAAAGAGAAACAACCGTGACAGCCCCCTTCCTGCTCTGACCCTTGCACTTCAAAAGACAGGCTTCCTAACCCCCTCTTCTTTGCTTGGGGATTACAGCAGCAAGATGTAGAGGAGACTTCAAAATGAGAAATTTTTAAACCTAAAAAAAGGAGAGAGAATTTCAAAAGCCTTTCCCTCAAGAAAAACGTAATACCCAATCCCAATGACCTGCCTTGTCCATGATCCATAATACCAAGACAATTACAGACCAACTGGATTTCAGCAACCACACAGAGGAAAACAGAAGCTCCCTCTAATATGCCTTTTTTGTTTTTTCGTTCTTCCAAAAGTATTCTTGTTTTAGATCTCACACAGCTAGCCCGCCCCTCCCCCCCCAGCAACCCTTCCTTCTGACCTGTCATACCAGTTTATACCTTTTAAACCTACAGTCCTGCAACTCTCCATTCTCTATCTCCCAGCCTTTGCCAAGCATTGTTCCATTTTACAAATTACTTGTCCCCGCCTCCCCCACCAAGCATCTCTTTCACCTTAAAGATCTCGGTTTAAGGCCTAGTATCTACTACAAAATGAATTTCCAGATTAATCAAGTATATTTGCAACTTTGTCAACCAATTTACCCTTCTGCTTTAATAATCTAACTATATTTTCCAGTTGATCAAATTAATCTGATTTTTCTAAACTCTCTGAGGATTATGTCCGAATCTCCCAACTTCCCACTATTTCTATCTGTAAGATTTTATCAACCGCTAAGCATTACAGGCATGTCAGCTATCTCTCAATAGTGAAATCTGGTGGTCAATGGGCTTGGGAAAAGATCCATAAATAGTTTATTATTATGCAGGGATGTCTAACCCACAGCCCATGGGCCGCATGTGGCCCAGATGGCTATGAATGTGGCCCAACACAAAATTGTAAATTTATTTAAAACACTTTGAAATTTTTTTGTTTTCATTGGTGTTTGTGTATTTAATATGTGGCCCAAGACAACTCTTCTTCCAGTGTGGTCCTGAAACACCAAAAGTTGGATACCCCTGGACTATAAGGCATTCATTATGTGGAAGAGGTGTTTGTTTTTCTCTTGGAAGTAAAAAGTAACATATATTAAAATCATAAATGTGCCTTCAAAGGTAAAACCATTAAAAAAGAAATACATCACATACTGAAAATAAGAGTCCAACGAGGCTGAAACCTACAAAGATGTCTCATGGACACGCCACCTGATCATGTGAAGTACCTAAGCCTAAGAACAACATTTGGGAAGCAACCATCATTGGACGCTGAGGGAGAATTCTGAGCGAGGTGGTGAACCAAGTAATCATGCAGGCTAAAATGCAAAAGAGGATGACGGTGAGACACTACCAGAGAGGTGAAAAGTGAATTCAGGTGGATTGAGCATGGGCTGAGAACCAAAGCATCGCAGGTTCGATTCCCAGTAAGGGCACATGCCTGGGTTGCAGGCCAAGGCCCCCAGCAACCACACATTGATGTTTCTCTCTCTTTCTTTCTCCCTCCCTTCCCTCTCTAGAAATAAATAAATAAAATCTTTAAAAAAGAGAGAGAGAGAAGGGCTTTCCCTTTAAAAAAAAGTGAATTCAGTCCACAGAGGTCAATACACCTGTGACCTTACAGACCAAGTTCTTAAACCACCGATTCAAACTCTGCCACACATCGGAATTATGTGGAGAGCTTTTAAAAATCCCATTGCCCAGGTCACATACTAGTAAAATCAGAATGTCTAAGGTGGAAGCCAGATGTCTGTGGTTTTTGAAGGTGCCCAGGTGATTGCAATGTGCATCAAAATTCAGAACCACTGTCCTAGACTCTACTGGTGGAAGGTTTCACTCAATGAGGAAAGAGCACAATAACTCATTAAAAATGGTGATGATGATGAGTTAACTCTGATACTTTTAAGTGAGAAATCACTACTTTGGTTCCAGTAAGTCTCTTCTCTGATTATCATAATGTGGTCTATTACATAGTCTTTAGAAGACCCTAAATGAATCTGTGGCTTTGGGATTCAGAGTAGGAAAGGGAAACAGGGCATGATGGGAGGTACAAGCCCTGATAACAACAATAATAACTGCACTGTAGGCCACTGTGCTGTCAAGGTTCTGGGCTTTCAAGTAGGCAGCCTGGGTGCAAGGCCTAGGCTGCTCATCTGCTGGCTGTAGGGTGACAGACAACTACCCAGCACATAACCCAGTGTTCTATCTGAAGCAGTGGCTCCCAACCCTCGTTGCTGTTAGCATACCCAGGTGCAGGCTGCAACCCCAGATAATCTGACTGGTGTTAAGTGGGGCCCTGGGAGTCACATATTTTAAAAGCCCCCTAGGTGATTGTTATTGCCACACAGGTATGCCGAACCACTAGCAGAAAGATTATGAGAAAGGGCTCTCAGGCTATACCACTTCATCAAATGCCTGCTTTACCAGTTACTAGCTATGACTCAGTTTCCTTATTTGTAAAAACATAGCGCATTAATAACACCTCCTTTGTTGGGATGCTTACCTGACAATTCATTTATCTACCTCATTGGGTTATTGTGAGGTTTCCATAAAGCACCTGGCACTGCTCAATTTTATATACTATATCACATACTTATACATGTGCATGTTTGTTGTAAGAATTAAGTAGCATTATGTATATAATGATTAGCACTGTCCTCCATGTAGAAATGCCCATTAGGTATCAGCTACACTGATGCTGACGTCAGTGGTAGCAGGGAACCTTGCTGGAACTAGCTGTCTTCTGTTTGGGACTTCATCCTCTCCTCATTGCAGCATGGCAGCCTTTGCTTCAGAAATAAAACCTAAAATGTTATGGGGGCAGGGAGGAACCCTTGAACTCACTCTGAATTATTAAGGGTTCCCACTAACCACGGAAGGGCGGTTCCACTGCAAAGTAAAGATGAAAATGTGGGCTTAATGGCAAAGACACATGGTGACTGGGCCCTGCCTCACATCATGATGAACAGCAGAGTTCGACAGCAGAAGAAACTCAACCCTCTCATTTCCAGGGGGGACCCAGATTTGGTGTGTGTTTTGTCCATAATCACACAGTTAGTGGCAGAACTGGGACCAGACTTGGGAACCGAGCTCTTCAGTTTCCCGGTGCTTCCGTTGTTCCCACTGAATGTCCCTGCTGAGCAGCCTGTCTGAGAGGCACAACGCTGTCATACGAGAGATGTGGTACTTAGGGCGAAGGCCAATGTGAGGGCTGAGGAATGTGGTGCCCAGTTTTCCAACCACTTCCTTCCTCACTCTGCCCAATTCTTTTCCATGGTCCAAATTCCACGCCCTGCAGGCCATTTCCGGCTGAGGCAGAGGATATGGAACACTAGAAAGCAGCTGTGGTTTACTTTGCAGCCAAATTACTTTCTGGGGCACGTTCAATTCCAATTTTATAACGTAAGACAATTATAAAAAGGGTTTAATTTCCCAAATTTTTACTTACCTTTAACTGTTCAGGGCTGTACATATAGAAAGGGATACTTGCATATTTTTTATTCACCGACCAAGGACAGGAAGTCCTGCCTTTCAGTGAGTGAGTCTCAGACCACCCCATCTGAATATTCTCACTGACAAATGTGATCTTGTCTAGGTTTTGCAGAATTAAATATTCCCTCAATGTTATTTCTACTTGACTTCAGCAACATGACCAAACTACAAATTCAAATACCATTTAGTAAAGGGAAAACAGTCACATTCTGTTACCAATCCCCCCTCCAATTCCAATCCGGTGGCCTTGGGCTAACATAATCCAAAAGATTACAAAGCAACATCCTTATGAGTTGTCATGGTAACCCCCAGATGTCATATATTGCCAAGTCCCAGGGCTGTAAATTCTCATTTTTAGTCTACTCATATCCTACTATTTCATGTATAACAACCAACTAAAATGCAATTTGATATGTCAGTTGCCAAACATAGAAGATGCCACTTGCTGTTATAGCCAATAATGAAAGATTTCTAATTGATTCTGTTTGCAAAGATATAGTAAATCACTGTGTATTCTAAGTCATTGGGCTGGTCCTCAAAGAGAGGCTATTTAGCCAGACTTCCTCTCATTTTTACTTACTTTGTCAATATTTGAGAGCCTTGGAGATGAAAAGAGCTCTAGTGAAAGCTGGGCATTATTATTTTCTGAACAGGAGAAAATGCACTAATCTTTAAACTTTCTATAGACACAGTATATTTGATCCCAAAGAGAAAAAAATGCATGAGCATGCGTGCACACACATGCAAACTCTCACTGTGGTCCAAGACCTTTAAGGGTACAAATATAGAACAGGGTACCTTGCAATACTTTCAATTCTTTATAACTAGAGAAGAGAGAATTATGTATGACTGAACTTTAGGTAGTCCAAACATCTTATTTTAATCTGAGATTCTGTTATGGGTTGAATTGTTTCTCCCCACCCTGCCTCATTCATATGTTAGAACCCTAAATCTAGTAATCTAGTACCTTAGAATGTGACTGCATTTGGAGACAGGGACTTTAGAGAGGTATTTAAAGTTAAATGAGGTCACTAGAGTTGGCCCTAATCCAATATGACTGGTGTTCTTATAAGAAGAGGAGATTAGGATATAAACACACACAAAGGGAAGATCACATGATCTTCAGCCATTTACAAGCCAGGAGAGAGGCCTCCAGGAAAAAAAATTAACCCTGCTGACACCTCTGAGCCTGTAGAACTGTGAGAAAATAAAATTCTGTTATTTAAGCCATCCAGTCTCTGGTACTTTGTTATGACAGCTTTAGCAAATGAACACAAGTTTCCACTCTTTTCACACTCTATATAAGTTCAGGAGTGGCCTTTATCTTGGGTATAATGGGGCCAAGTCTACCTCTACAGATCTGTCCTCCGCTTGCCTTCCTTCAGCTGTAGGCCAGGTGGGGTTCACTAAACATACAGAGGCGCCAGCTGAATTCCAAGACAGTTGGGAGTTCTATTAGAAGGCTAATACAGAGAGATCCCTTTTGAAATTCCCATTAGCTAAAAAAGCATTAAAATCACCTCTGTAAATAGCATAACTGATCACTGGAGTTGTGTGTTTATGTTTATTTTCCCTGCTTATCATTTAGCAAAAATACTCATAAGGAAAAAAATGTCCAGAACATAAACAACAGGTCAAAAGAGAAATGAAGACATGGATAATACACAAACCAGATTATTAATCCTGAAATAATCCCGAAGCAGACATGTGATTAAATCACACGATGTGGGAGTTTTTTTAACCCTAAAAATAAGCAGAATGTGGAGAGATGTACAGAAGGGCTGCATGCCAACAGCTTTAAAACAACACATGTGTAGAGCTGCAAACTATTTTTTTTTGCTAAAATTCGACGAGAACTTTTCTCTTTTTGGGTTTTGAAAATCACCTCCACTATATTTCCTTTTTCATCTTCACAATACCTGCCAGAGAGTTAATATCATATTTATAGTCTGTCTCTAGCAAGTCTACAAGTGATCTTCTTGATATCTTTTATTTCCTAGCCTCATTTTCCTACTTTTTGTCATCAGCTTTAATAGGATGTGTCTTTGGAGTCAAATTATATCTCTTTGCAATAATGGGGGGTATTAGTAAATAGATAGCCTTTATTAAGCATTAAATATTTGTGGGTACTTGTGTTCCAGAGCATCTCTTTGATCGTGAGATGTGAGATTTCATGCTCAGAAGAAAATTTGTTTTGGTTCATGGAGAAACTGAAACAACATCAATTTCTCATACCTGTTTTAATCACAATTTGAATTTATACGCTAAAATGCAAAGTGAGCCCTGTTAGGAAGCTGAGATCACAATGAGGTGAGAAGGCACCTTTTTGAATTTGGGAGCTTGCACTCATGATGTTGTCCAGCACCCAGAGACACATAAATTCCCTGTGGTCAAGTCTTTGTTGGACTACCATCCAATCCTTTCTTCCACGTGAGAGTGTTACCATGGCAGCTCCACGCCAAAGCCTGCCCTGGGTACAAGTCTTAAGCCTGCTCAGGTGGATCTTGTCTGCTTCAGTCTGCCTGTGCACATGCGCTGCCAACCCAGCTCTACCCACAGTAAAATCTACTTGACTATTTACAGTGCTGGCTCGGAATTACACAGGTCAGGGTTTGTATTTTGCATGCTCCACTGGCTATGTGATCCTGGACAAGATATTAAACACTCTCTGAGTCTTAGGTGCCTCATCTGAAAATTGGGATAATAAAGAAAGACCCTCTGAGGATTTACGTGAGGATTAAATAAAACAACATAGTATGTAGGATCCTAAATACAATGTCTGGCACGCCACAGTCAACACTCAATAAACATCAGCTATTATCATTATCATAATCATTCTTCAAAGAATGGTTGGTGGCCGGTACCACCTCAGGGTCTTTATATCTCCTGAGCCCATCAAAAGGCTAATGTGAGAGCTCTCCAGGATCATTCCATTTTTGTGAGGTCAGAGGGACAGCCAGCCACAGCCCTGGACCAGGCAGGAAGTGCCACCCCTGAGCAGAAAGAGCGAGAACTACTAACCGTCTGGTTTGGAATTATCGCTCACTCTACGCGTAGCATTTACATGTTCAGAGGTTGAGTGTTTAAAGAACGAAATTGAGAGTTTTCCTGTTAGTCTGAAGAGTCTGTGTTCTTCAGGCTTTTGTGGGCAGAGCGACAGAATGAGAACACTCTGAGCTCCTTATCACCCTCTTCATCGGCAATGCCAATGCCTGCACCCAGGTCTTCTGGGCTGTGCGGATTGGGGAGCTGATGAGGTAGTTACGTTTCCTGGAAATACAGGCAGCAATTTCCTGTGGCTTCCTCTGTTTTTGATGTAGAGATGAGCACACGTAAAAACTAAACACATCAAGGATCAGAGCTTCAGTCGGCGGTGGTACAAATGCTGTAAAACACTGTCATTTCCTCATAAACAGATTCAGAAGTGAAAGGTATAGGCCGTCTTCCAAAGAGCAGTCTACCTACTAAGAAACGACACAGTAGGGCTGTGAGGTGACAGGGAGAGAGAGCACTCACTGTCCTCCATGCCTGTCTGTGTATCTATGACCTGCCTCTTGAGTTGATGAACATTTCCACGGACTGAGACTCAAGTGAGCAAGAGCCAAATCTTCCACAAAGGTCAATGTTTTGCATGAACCTTAGCTCGAAAAGCTCTGGTCTGGTCACAGGGCTTCAATATACATTTCTCTAGAATTTGGGGTCTGGTCAGGAAAAGTTTACTCCCTGAAGAGGAAAGCAGTAAAACGGTTAAATGAACTTCACTGTTTACGTAACTATCCTAAAGGACAATTTAGGATTAAATAAAGCAATGCACAGGACATCTGAATAATATTCAGGCTCACAAAAGGTAACTATACTGTGTCCTTGGAACCAAAATAAAACAAAGAAAAAGATATCTTGGTCAGTGATACCATGACATGCTGAAGAAGGAGTGTGGGACGGAAGTGCAGCCTGTACAGGGTTCAGACAAATAGAGCAGACATGAGATGGTTTTGGAGGTGGCCAGCCTAGTTCCATGCTCCACCTTTGCCATTCATTAGCTGAGTGACCTTGGGCAAGTTACAGAACCTCTCGAAACGTCTGCTTCCTCTGTGATTTTCCTTTGTCCATCACTGGCACCCCTTCCTGTGTGAAGGGTGCTCTTCTACAGCAGAAGCACCCATCGCCACAGCCCATCACACAACACAGACAGCTCAGCCATAGGATACACCTCATTTGCAAGAGCTGCCATGAAAAGTAAAATTAAACAATGTAGAGCAAACACAAGGAACACTGGTTGCATTCCTAGAAATATACATCATCACAGATGCTGGAATCTGCCTGCATGGGTTCAAATCCTAGCTCCATTCACAAGGTCCCTCCAAGATAAACTGCTCAATATCTTTGTTCTAAATTTCCACATCTGTGAAAATGGAGCTAATAGCAGTAACTACATCACAGGGTTGTAAGGACTGAGTAGATGTATATAAAGCATTTTAAACAGTGAGACACATGAAGTAAACATTCAACAAATATTAGTTACGGTGATTACAATGGTAGAGCTGTTCTTATTGCTATTAAGAATGGTGGGAAAGTCACTGATGTAGAGAGAAATGCCCTTTGTAAGGAGAATCATTCTTTTAGATAATCCAGCTTGATGGAAAATCCCTTAAAGACAATTAGAAAGAACTTAATTATTCATATTAGAATTTAGCAAGCTTTCATATTTGGCCTCCTGAGTGGACCTACTGACCAAGAGATGTGGCCTGAGTAAATGATCCACATCCAGAGATCATCTTCTTTTTCACTACCAAGAAATACAAGAACATCTAAGTTATGGATTCATCATCATAAATTTAATTATAAGTCATTTCTTACAAGTCACATCTCTCAAGAAGAACTAACAAAACTTTTTGTTTATCCACTGGCTATCATCCCCAAGGGCTATGTCTGTATGAGTACCACCTTGAATAACCAGGCAGCCTCACTCTTATTGAAACCCATATTAACTGCAACTTGGGCCTATTTTATGGACTAATTAAATAAAGCTTCTTATTCACTTCTGCTTTATGTATGATGTAGCCACTTGTTCATTCATATAATAAACTTTTATTGAGCACTCACTATGTGTCAGGTGCTGGGCTAGGAACTGAATAGACAAACACATCCAAGAAACAGTCTTCAAGATGTTTAGTCTAGTAAGAAAGGTAAGTCAACTAACCACTAGAAAATAGTGCAGGGAGAGAAATGTATCTGAGGCAGAAGAGCTCAGGCCTGCGGGGAGGAACCAGAAAGTATTCAACACAAAGCACTGGGCAACCAAAGGTTTGTCTAGGGATTGGAGGAAGAAAGAGCAGCAGGTTGGAAAAATACGGAGGTCCCAGCCATTCCGGCATATTCTCGGTGCCGTGCAAAGGAGTGTGTTCTGCTGAGGAAAGGTCCTTGCAAGACTTTACTAAGCAAAGTCATGAAAAGACTCAGTTTTACCTTTAGAAAGGTCATTCTTGTTGGCTGTATGGAAAATGAGCAAAGGGGCCATATGTGAAAACTAGGAGGCCAGTAAAGAGGTTAACCTGGAAGAGAGATGGTAAAACCTGCACACAGGGGAAATAAAGGAGGGAGTGAAAAAGAGAGACTCTGAGATTGCAGAAAATGGTAGACCCTGGATTTTTCGAAGTTACCCTAATTCAGCTCACTGGCCAGGACAGTCGACCTGTCAGTGTTCAGACACCTCTTAAAGGAACTGAGACTACAGATTAAAATCGAAGACCACATGTGCTTACCCTCTGTCAGTGGTATTTGTGAAACTGTGCAAAGCCATTGTCCATGACGTAGGAGTGCCAAAGCCCTTGCTTTAGGAGCCTAGAAGAGCCTCACACAACAGAGAAAAGGCTCTTAAGTTAAAGGGCCTTTACCACACTCACTTTAGCTTCTTCCCAGTATAAAACACTGGAAAGGGAGGGAAAGACAACGTGTACTAAATCTCACAGTTCCATCTATTCATCCCTTCTCTGCAAGCAATGAGAGCTTATTATGACTAATTGTGTCTAACAGGCTCAGAGACATCCTGCCTTCTCTGTCCTCCTTGTGGGCTAGGTGAAATTCCCCTATTGTTGGGCCAGCGCAGTTTATTTCCTCAGTATCTATTTCTTGCCACTTTACCTTGCAAAATGTTTTCCCTTTGAATTTAACCAAATAAATGCCCTGAGCCCTGTCATAATGTTAATATTCTTGGGGAGCATACTTTTACATCACAAGAAAAATATCTACTTCTAGTCAAAATGGAGGCATAGGTAAACATGGCTTGCCTACTTGCACGACCACAGCAAAAATTACAACTGAACTACAAAATAACTATTACCTAGAACTGTCAGAAAGTTGAGCTGTATGGAAATCTGACAACAAAAAAATGTAAAAAGTCACATTCATTCAGACAGTTAGGGGGTGGAGATATAGAGACATGGAGGCATGGAATGACAGTCCTATACGCATGTTTGCTGGATAAAAATCACGAAGGATATCTCAGGAGCAAGAGATTCCAGACCCACACTAGACCACCAAGCCCAGGGTTCCAGTGCCCTAGAGGACTCCAGGAAGGTAAGTCCCCATACTTCTGGCTATAAAAACTAGAAGTGGTTGGGACAATGGAAGAAACTGTGGGATTCTCAGGTGTCTACTCTTAAAAGGCCCACAACAGACTTAAGACTTACACAGACTCACTCCCTCTGGGCTTCAGCACTGGGGCAGCAGCTGGAAGGGTATCCAATGGCATACAGGGAGAAATTTAAGTGTCTGGTATTAGGGTGAGTGCCAGGGGGCAGCTTCCTCCTAGACAAAACTCAAGAGGCCAGGCAGTGGCCATTGTACCTTTTCTGAGCCCTCCCCTACACAGAGCCACAGAGCAGAGGGAGACACCACACTGGGGACTCCATCAACCTAGTTCACAGGGGCTTCCCCACCCTGGTGATTACCTAAGGCTCTGCCCCATCCGACTTATGGGTGCGCTTTCCTGCAATAGGCCACACTAAAAAGTCAGGGAGTCAAAGCAGCTCTACCTAATACATAGGAACACACACAGGGAGGCTGCCAAAATGAGGAGACAAAGAAACATGGCCCAAATGAAAGAACAGAACAAAACTCCAGAAAAAGAACTAAACAAAATGGAGATAAGCAACCTTTCAGATGCAGAGTTCAAAACACTGGTTATTAGGATGCCCAAGGAACTCACTGGGTACTTCTACAGCATACAAAAGACCCAGGCAGAAATGAAGATTACACTAAGTGAAATAGAGAAAAATTTATGGGGAACCAACAGTAGAGTGGATGAATCCTTGAATCAAATCAATGACTTGGAACACAAGGAAGAAAATACCATTCAATCAGAACAGCAAGAAGAAAGAACCCCCCCTCCTCCCCAAAAAACAAGTATAGACTAAGGAGCCTCTGGGACAACTTCAAACATAACAACATTCACATCATAGGAATGCTGGAAAGAGAACAGAATGAGCAAAAAATCAAAAAGTTATTTGAAAAACTAATGAAAGAAAACTTCTCTAATTTGGTGAGGGAAATAGACATACAAGTCCAGGAAGCACAAAGAGTCCCTAACAAGTTGGATGCAAAGAAGACCACACCAAGACATCATAATTAAAATGCCAAAAGTTAAAAAGAGAATCTTAAAGTAGAAAGAGAAAAGCAGATAAGTTACCTACAAAAGAGTTCCCATAAAACTGTCAGCTGATGTCTCAGAAGGAACTTTGCAGGCAGGAAGGGATTGGCAAGAAGCGTTCAAAGGGATGAAGAGAAAGGACCTATACTCTAAATTGCTCTATCCAGCAAAGCTATCATTTAAAATTGAAGGGCAGATAAAGTGTTTCTCAGACAAGGTAAACCTAAAAGGAGTTCATCATCACCAGCCATTATTATATGAAATATTAAAGGGATTTATTTAAGAAAAAGAAGAAGATCAAAACTATGAATGTTAAAATGGCAGTAAAGTCACAACTATAAACAAAGTGAGTCTAAAAATCTGCTTAGTTTGCTTACAAAGTAAGGAAACAGAACAGAAACAGAATCATAGATACGGAGATCATCTGGAGGGTTATCAGCTGGGAGGGGGAAGGGGGAGAATGGGGGAAAAGGCGCAGTGATTTAGAAGCACAAATTGGTAGGTACAAAATAGGCAGGGGGATCTTAAGAACAGTGTAGAAAATGAAGTAGCCAAAGAACTTATATGCATGATCCATGGATATGAACTAAGGGGGGAGGGACTGCTGGTGGGAAGGGGGGGTACTAGGTGGAGTGGGCAAAGGGGTAAAAATTGGGACAACTATAATAGTATAATCAAAATATATTTTAAAAAATAAAAAAGAAAACTATCTGACCACATCTGCTTGTTTTGTGGCATTCAGGTCTTAAGAGAGGTGGGAAAGTTCTCAAAATAAATCAATATTTATTTTAAGTATAAAATGCAATGAAATCTGTCCTATGCCATTGGTTACACTGTAGTCAGCTTTTCTGAATGCACCTGTTAGGAAGTACTGAAAATTCTCTAAATAAATAGTAAGTGGTCACTTGCACTATACTTACCACATACAGTCTTTGACAAGGAAGAATGGCCACAAGAAGGGTTAATTAAACCCAGGTCAAAACTCCATCGAGGTGGAGGCCCATGGCCTGGTGGTAACCAAGACAATGGTGGAAGAGGGATAAAGGAGAACATCAGACACCTTGTGCAGGGTCTTGTAGGGCAGCCAAATAATTTTCAATTTTAAGGGTCACTGGTCATTCTAGAAATCAACATGTACTAAATCCCACAGTTCCATATATAAATACCTGAAAGTATTTAGGAAGCAAGATCAGTCTCTTTTTTTGGGAAATCAATACTTACCTGCAGTATTAGTTTAAACTAAACTTATAAAACAATGGACTTGTCCCTTAGCCAAATATACTTATGCATAATGATGAAATCATTCTATAGGAGTCTAAGTGAATTTTGGAAGTCTCATATCACCATTGAAAAACATATACATATACCTGTATCTTCCCCTATATATCTCTATCCATCTACTTCCCTCCCTCCGTACATTAGCAAAGTAAATTTTATGAACTCCCTGAAACTCTCAGAGAGAAATTATGGGAAGACACACATGGGCTAGACACATTTCAGTAGTGGTTACCATAGAAACAAGTTGGTAGGTTTCATTTTTGAAATTGTGCCTTTTGATAAAATATACATATAAGACCATAACTGATGATATACACCTGAAATTATATGTTTTAAACTAGCTCTACTTTTAGGTTACTACTATCTATAAAGAATAAAATTCATTCTTAATAAGCTGATTTGTAAAAGTCTTTGTCTGCCTTCCCACTGTTTCATACTGGGAAGAAGCTAAAGTGAGGGTGGTGAAGGCATAAAAACAGGAATCTAAGGAAACCAGTTTGATCTTGCTTGGGAGAGGCTCCTGATAGTTTTCAAACAATTGGTGCTAACTAATTAGACAGCAACTCTGGTCAATTGCTCTTAATTAAACTAATACTTATATGTCGCTTTTGTATGACAAGATAGCTTTTTCTCACCGCGTAAGAAACGATGATGCTTCCTCCTTGAGGGAGTGAGAGCTGCAATACTGCCATATGTGGAGCTCACCGGGGGCCTTCTTCTCATTTATATTTAATAATGCACTTGCTGTGAGCCTTAGAACCCTAAAAAGCACATGCTGCACTTCCTATTTTGAAAATTTAAAAAAAACATACATTTTTACACAAGATCAGAACTGCAAACTTAAACAACCACAGACTCAAATGCCATCTTTGAAGCATAAGGAACAGCAGGTGACTTGTTGCACTAAATTTTCCTGACTGAAAGCTAATGGGGTGTTTGCTGATCAGCCCTATAATGATACTTGGACTACCATCAATAGACAGCCCTGTATGTATGGGGTGTGCCCGAAGCAGCCTAATAACTGCTAGACCTGGGATCTGAGGCATTCATGAGCCACAAACCCTGTCACCTTTCAAATTGGGGTTAGTGGATTTAGTTTTCTGCAAGCAGAGAACATCCTGGCATTAAACCAAAAACCTCAATCCCCTTAAAACAATGAATTCGACAACAATTCTGACTTTCAGACATAAGAAGTAAATCACGTTAACAGCTGAGAAGAGGCTATGAACTTTCTGTTTGAAGGTCAACCAGAAAAGAAAACAGGAGAAAGATCAACTGAAAATGTCATGGGTGAAGTGGAGCCAGGTCCTGGCTCTAGAGTTACAGCAAGGTCCCAAGAGACAGGAAAGGAACACAGCCTCTCTAGAAAGCATTATGCTTCTCTTTTTGCTTTAAAAATTATATATATATTTCAATAATCCCTGGCAATAAGCATATGTTTATAGCTATATATGACTAAGATATAAATCTTTCCTGTATGACTAAGAGATAAACCTTATTTTTATATGACTAAGAGATGATTATCTCCAGTGAACTCAAGGGTCACATTTTTTCCTATGATAAATACAAATAAATATATATGTATATGCACGTGTGTATTCCGACTATTTTTTAAAATTCTAAAAGTCACCACATAAACATTAGTGAAAACAGTGCGATGACTGGAAGAACAAACATATGACTGAATCCCAGAGCACACCTCTATTACTACTTTAGATTTGCTAAGTAAAAGAAAGACATGAAAATTAATCTTACAGGTCACAGGCATGTCCTAACCTTTAAATGTTAAACATATACTAGTTGCTTACTGAGTCAAAAACATTTCAATTCAAAACCTTTTGAACTAAATAAAAAATATTGTGGTTTTTTCAATATTGTAATTTTCATTAAACAGCCTAACACATGGTAATATTTTTGAAAGTTTATAAAAATGTAAAGTTGGTTGCAAAGTAATTCTCATACTACATGAAGAATGTTTTATGCTCTGAAGAGGTCAACTACTACATTTGAGACTTTTCATTTAAATAATATTAATGTTAAATATACTTTATGTGATAATAAACTCTTCAAACATTTTGAGAATATTTGCTTTCATATGGAATTAAATCTATAATATGTAGTCAGGATTTAGAAAAATACCCTGCTATTGTCAGCTTTACAAAGTTCTCATATTAAGAAAAAGAACACAGGTAAAACAATAGTTGCTCCTCATCCTTCACTGTATTACAACTTTACAAGAAATCACCAATTAAATCTTAAATATGCATCACAAAATAAGAAAGCCAATTGACTTTCAAAATCACAGTTTACACAAAATCAACTGGGAACCCTCAGCATGCAGGCAACTAAATCTGTGGATTAGTGAAAGTGAGCTCTGACCGCCACATTCGCTTTACCCTGCCAGGGACCAGGTCCCTATCTCCTGCATCACAAACATTGGCAGGCTACAAAAGACAACCAAATGTTAATATTGCCTCCAGCCAAACATAATTAAGAGGCTAAATCTGCTAACTCCCACTAAAATAATATAATGCTACTTCCAAAGCCAAGCAGATTACAGTTGAACTCTATCACTCTTCTCTGTAAGACTAGAAATTAACAGTTCACTAAATGTATATATGGTTCCCATATAATATATACTATAATTATATATATATAAATGATGATACTATATCACTTAATAACAGACTGAGTACTGAGTTGACACTTCTTAATGGCAGTGACTGGTCTGTGGGGTGGAATTAATCTCCCCCAGGTAAAATCAACCAAGTCCTGCAACCTGATCAGTTAAATGGCACCCCGGCTGGGACCAACTTCTCCAAACGACTCTCATTCTCACCTACTCCCACAGGTGGCTGGGGGGCAGGTTTCCACAGACAGTCAGTCTCATTCTTGTTAACCTAGTGGTCAACTGCATGGGTGTGGATCTTCTCTCCTCATGTACAGAAATGGGAATTTGAGGTTTAAAACACAGACAAAACCAAAACATGTAGCACAATGCTAAAAACACCATAGATACTAGCCCCATCTTCACCCTCGATTCCTATTTGCTGTCAAAAGCCAGGAGGAACCCAGCTAAAGCTGGGGTCGACAGAAAAGTGGGGCGGGGTGTGGGCAGGAGGAAGGGAGCCAGCCAATCGCACAGTGGACAGCTCTCCTGCTCTCAGCCTGCCCCTCGCAACTTGCAATGATTCCCACCCGGAACTGCCAAGCTTGCTTTTTATTCTTTCAATTACCCATTATTCACTAAAGGTTAGTGAGATGAAATATAAGATAAATAAAAAAGATTTTTTAACAACTAGAGTTATGAGGAGGGCAGGGAGGGGATGGCTTATATAACAGAAGTTATACCCAGGATGTTGGGTATATTATTCTGTTGAAGCCGACTACGATCTATTTTTTAAATTTTATTTTAGTGCATTTTTATTAGTAGACTTTATTCTTTAGCAGTTTTTGGTTTATAGGAAAATTGAGCAGAAAGGTCGCCCTCCTCCCAGTGTCTCCTGTTATATACATTTTGAATTAGTTTGGTACATTTGTAACAACTAATGAATCAATACTGATACACTATTTCTAACTAAAATTCATAGTTTACTTTAGGGTTCACTCCTAATTGTTTTTTTTTAATTTATTGATTTGAGAGAAAGAAAAAAAGAGTGGAACAAATCGATTTTTTGTTCCACTTACTTATGCATTCATCGGTTGATTCTTGTATGTGTCCCGACAGGAGACTGAACCCGAAACTCAGCTATGTGCCCTGACGGGGAAGCCAACCCCTGGTCTGGTTTACGGGAAAACACTCCAACCAACTGAGCCACGCCAGCCAGGGCTGTTTTAGTATCATTTTCAATGAAACTTCAACCAACTGTAGTTGAGATTTTGGATAAAGTGTTTAATATTTAAGAGAGTGAAAACCACTTCAATTTGTTGAATTGTTGTTTTGTTACTGTTTTGGTTTTAGACCATAACAGTTGCGTCCTGCTAGCAGAACACCAGAGACATTTTCTGACTAGTATCGTGGTCTTTGCATATTGTTCATCCCTTACTTCTACACCTGTCCTAATATTACGTTGTAACTGAACTCTCTCCTGTGAACTTCAGAGTCTGGCACCACTGGGAAAGAACTCTATGAATTTAGTAAAAATAAGGATTGGTCCAAGAAAAGCAAATTTCTTTCCCTAGCATTTAAATAGTTTTCTTTGTCATGAACAAATTTACTACTGAAACAGGACAACTACCGCCCGGCCCGCCCCCCTCAAAAAAAAAAAAAAACCCTCCAGAAGTTATCTTCCTACAACATTGCAAAATTTCACTGACTGAAATAACTGAATTGAGGAACAACAAAACTCAGTTTTAGGAAACTTAAAAAGAAATGGCTTCATTACTTTCATGTAAACATAATAGATAACATTTACTAATTACTTACTACGTACCAGGTAGTATTCTAAGGTCTTCACATATATTATTTCAACTAGCCTTTGAAGTCACCCCCTGAGGTAATTACTATTATCTCTTCCATTTTACAGAATCAGAAGTTTAAGCTCAAGACAGGCAAGTGGGCGCTCTGCTGTGATCTTTCCAACCTCTTTTCCAGGAGCCCTGGGGTAATAGCCGGGTCCAAAATTCTTGCGGGTAGACACTGCTGCCTGCTTGGACAGGCCAGCATCAGTGGTTTCTGGAGTCTCCACATGTGTACCTGTCAGGACCCCCCTCTCCATGAACACACCTGTGCACGTACACATAACCATGCCCACATGTGTGCTCTGGGCTGTTCTCACAGATGGTGCCTGTGCTCTAGGGTCCACCATCTGGTACCATCTGAAACATCCCTCATTCCACCTTCTGGATCTGACTCCCCTTTCCTCCCCTAGAAGCTGTTCTTATCTCCCCTTGGGATCTCATCTATTTGCACAGGTTCCTTCTAGCTCCAGGTAATCTTCCTCAATACGTTGAAATTAATCAAACAAGAACCATGAAGGATAAACAATGCCTAAAATAAGTTTTTCTTTAAAAATAGATTTTAGTGATTTTTAATAAACTGGTAAACATTAAGTACTGAAAATGTCTCTTTAAAATATAATGCATTTCCTAAAGTAAGCAGACATTTCTAAACTGGCTGACAGTAATCCGTTCTCTTAAGTAGGTAAGTATATCCTTTATGCATTCATTTACTTAGTCACTGTGTCAGTTACCTCCATTCCTATATAGATGAGCTTCAGACCTAGCTATGAGGTGACCGGAAATAATCTGAATTTGAAATAAGTCTGAAATTTTTTAAAAAAATTAGTATTTTTTTAAAGGAGGTGTAAATAGAAAGAGTTGACAAAGACCTGTGAAGGTCTGCTCTTCAGGAATCCATTTCAACGGTCTCCAGGCCTAGCTCCTCACTCCATGACAGGAGGCTGGCGGTCACAGAATAACGAGGCACAAAGAGGTGAATGGGTGACAGGCAGAGAAGCTATCAAAGGAACAGAAACGGGAAAGAAGTGAGGGAAGTTAAACTGGAGTGACAAATTGGTAGGCTGAGTCTGAGTGATTGTGGCTGGAACAGAATGAGCAGGGAGAGAGGGCCCTTCTACTCAGCCCAGAATGGCGAGGACCAGGAACGGCTGAGTGAAACATGTATGAGCCCTAGGGCTCTGATTTTACTGTTTCTCTGTGTCTCTACCGTACTCTTTTGCCCCTTGAATAATCTGCACAAAGTAGGTATAAAGCAGAGCAAATTATTGTATTTTTGTTAGTGTAAAATATATAATGCAGATGATCAATTTCTAAAAGTTACAATAAAATGCCTACTTTAAATATAATTGTCCCACTTTTGTTCTTACTGTCATCCACTGAAAACAATTCCCTCCAACTAATCTGGAAACCCCTGGGTCATCCTTCAATTTTCTGCTCAGAATTCTTTAAGACAGGTTTCGACAAGTTTGCAGACAAAAGAAAAAGTGTGTTATGCTGGTGTTGAGCTCCCTCTGCCTCCACCAGTCCCTCCCTATTGACTGCCTAAAGTAGTGCGGTATATGAACTGACATACATTCACCTGAAGCAAAACAGCACATTCTCTTAAAAAATACAGACTGACAAAACCATTTACTTAGTTTATTTTTTGTAGGGCATCTCCAATTCAAGAAAAATGGGTACTTACTAAAATTCAAATGTATAAAAGATGAGCTAGATGATACAAATAAATTTATTGAAGGATTATGTGAAGTAAAAGATGACTATTTTATAGTACAGTCTGATTTATAAAATCATATTTCATAACAAACTTTCTAGGAGCACAGATACTCCATAAAGCAGGGTACCTCTGCTTAAACACCAATATGACAACTAAACAGAGTTTAATCAGGAAAATGAAAAATGAAAATTTACAGTGAAATTGTTAGGTATATAGCATGTGTCAGTAATCAAAAGAAACTTAACATTAAAGTTCTATGAAAGTTCCCTTTCAATACATATAAAAAGCATACTTGCTAATTTAGGATATCTGTTAAGACTCAAATTTTTAAATTAAGTTTATTGAGTGACATCAGTTGGTTAATAAGATTTTATAAGTTTCAACTATACAATATTCTAACACATCATCTGCATATTGCACCATGTGCTCATTACCCAAAGGTTAGTCTTCTTTTATCGTTATGTATTCGAGCCCCTTTATCCTCTCCAAACTCCCCCTACCCCTTTTCCCCTCAGGTAAGGAGTCAACTTTTTTTTATATTATAAGCATGAAAAGGGCTTCAAAATTTAGGTTACCATAACATGTTTTTACTGGATTTACTTTTATGATGAATACTAAACTAAAGACCATGTATAAGTTATTGAGTTGTACGCTACTGCTAGAACAAGAACAAGGATACAGTTTAAAAGTCAGAGACTTTATTATTCTCACTTGGAGAGGACTATTACAGAGCATCAGGCACTCAGTGTACTTAGGCAAGTACTAATTTATTGAGAGCTATCGAACAGCGATATTAATATCATTGCTGTGTTGTTTGAGGTCATTAAAATCATCCTTTCCCAAAGTCAGAGGAAGTTTTCATCCTCTAAAGTATAGCCCCTATCTACCTTTCCAGTCTGAGATCTTCCTACTCTCACCATCACCTACCTTAGGCTTCAAAAAGCTACCTGGATACTACAAAAAGCAATCAAAACATAGGGCTTGTTGACAAATGAGAGAGAAAAATAACGAAATAAACAATCCAGAGGTATATATGCAATTGAAATTCTAATAAGGGCTAAGAAAGACAGAAGAGGGGAAAGTAGGAACAACTGAGGGTGTTTGTTAAGAGTGGTGGGGATCAGGAAGGCTTTGCAGAGGAAGTGATATTAAGATGAGACTGAAGGATGAGCAACAGTTAGTAAAATGAAGTGGGGATGGAGTGGGCATTTCAGATAGGAGGAGCAGCCTCTAAGAAGAGCCAGGCCCCTGGTCACAGTTGCTGGTGTAAGCTTATGAAGGGAAAATGGCCCAGTGAGACTGGAGAGCCTGGCTGGGGCCAGGCAGGCAGAACCATGTAGGCTCCCAGGAGGATGCCGTTTTCTTTGTGCTCATGCTAGGGCAGACGAGGAATGGGATGAGCTGACTGCTCCACCATTGTCCTGTCCTCAGAGTCCAGACCATGGAACTGCCTTTTATTCAGTGTCTGTTCCTCTTTGAGCATGGAATCAAAAGGAAATTGAAAAAAAAAAAACACACCAGGAAGAGTTTACATGCTTTCCTGCTCTCAGAGAATTCAAATACAAAAATATTAACAACTCAGAGATACAATGGAGGCCTTTGAGAGGATTGATGGTCTCCATTTCAGAGGTAAACTGGCTTGTGGCATGGGAAAGAATGACTAGGTAAGATCGTTTTCCTTGATCACTTTTCAGAAAGACTCATAACGGAATCACAATGGAAATGACTCAACATTCCACCTTCTGGAAGATGGGCCACCATCTCTGCTGTGGGAACAGAGTCTGGGCTTGCTACCTATCAGCTGAAAGGAGAGATGCACTCTTGCTCCTGGTTTCTGCCAGGTGCTCTGCGCAGGTGACATGGCTGTCTATCCTCTTTCTCCTGGGACTGCAAAGGCCATGGCAATGAAGGGCCCCCTTTACCTGGGAGGTGGAAGTGACCTCTTGCGTAAGCCACATTTCTTGCTTGCTACCCCACAGTAATTCTTAAATACAAATAAAATGTCACTGAAATACTTTAATATCATAAAGATGAAATCTCAGGTTAAGTAATAAAAAGTAATAATGAGTCTTTTATCCAAAGCAAATAAACCCCAACAAAAATTTACATCATCTACCCCAACAGAACATATAATTTAAGCAAAAACTCCACAGAATAAGATGATATTTTATTTTGTAAGTGGTAGGTTTTTAAAAGACAGACATGTTCTTCCTTCCTTTCTCTGTACCTACAGATTTTGGGCCATTGGTAGACAATGTCCAATTGGTAGTCTTAAAAAACAACAACTCAAAAAGAGGTGATACACACTCTCAGTGGAAAGGTAGTGTTCCACCAGTTTTGGCAGATAATGATCTATACCTGAACTTTTGACTTCTAAAAGAAAGAAGAAGATGATTCACATATGCCTAAGGAAAAAGTAGGTCTAGTGGCCAGATCTGAAAGTAAGTAAAAAAGGCTTGAATCCTGTTCCAATTTTAGACAAATGATTTAACATAGTCTTTTCCTTTCACTGTGTCTACACTTACTATTTTTTTCCCAGTTTAAGAAAAGTAGACCTACCAAAATCAGAGTTTATAAATAGTTAAGAAATAGTTATTTGTTTTAAAAATCAGTTTACCTTATGAAAGGAGTTAGTTTCCCATGTATATTTAAGATCAGTTGTAAAAATGGATTAACTGTTTAAGAAGTGATTTTTCAAAAACACACCTACTATGTCAAATAAAGCCTCACTGCCCCCCATCCATCCATCTATTATCCATTTATTCCACAAATATTGATGGAGCCCTACTGTGGGCCAGGCACTGCTTTTCACACTCATGATACAGCAGTGAGCAGAGAAGTGTGAACTCCATACCCCAACATGAAGCTTGCATTCTCATGTCAAGCCCATAGAACTATGGAACTGACTGGGAAGGAAAAAGCCTTTTCAAAAAGTTAAACATTTCAGTTTTGCAACATGAAAAAGTTCTAGCCAGTTGTTACACAACAATGTAAATACAGTTAACACCACTGAACTGTATACTTAAAAATGTTAAGACTTTATATTGTGGGTTTTTTTTTTTACCACAATTAAAAAAAAACTAAAATAAAATAAATTATAAAAAGGTCAAAAATAAATGCAGCCAATACTTACTGAGTATTTACAATGAACTGGGTTCTACTCTAATCACAGTTTTGTCTCACTTAAACCTTAGCAGGCAGGCACTTTATTATCCCTATTTTACAGAGGGGTATGCTGAGGTAAAGAAGGATTAAGCGATTTACCCAAGACCACACATCCAGCTGATGAAGCTGAGATATAAATCCAAGTAATCTGAAACCAGCAACTTGCCTTCAAACTATATATAAAAAGTTTCAAAAATAAGCAATACTATATTCAATTGGAACTATAGTTAATAGTATGCAAATAGTAATAATAGCACAGTAATAGTAAAAGTAGCTGTAATCACTTGTTTCATTCTCCAATTTGGTTTTCAAAATCTTGATGCTTTCTAACCCAACTTTCTGCCCTTTTGATGATTATTTTTCCTAAAAGCCTAAGGATTAAACAAACTACTTTCAACCCATTTCTATTTTAGCCATAATATTCTTTTCCTACAAATGGAAAAAAATCACACAGGATGGTTTCTTTTAAAACAGACATTACTGAAACTGTAAATATTTTTAGCCCTTTGTACTTTTCATCCAGCACTTGGCTGACATAATATAGAAACATTTTAAAATAGCCCTTCAGTACTCTGAATATCATTAAATAGTGTAGCACATACCCAGCACCTGCTTGGCTTGCCTTAATCAACACTATTTTGCTAGTCATATAAAAAAAGAAAACTCTTTCAGTTTCAGAATTTCTCCCTTAGAAACCAAAGATATCACCAGGGCATTTTGTACCAGGTTGCCCCCCTCCTCCCAACTTAGAAGGTGACACCTGGGCTAAGTCATGGGTTACTACAAGATACCACTTTCCCCCACCCAGCACATGAGAAAACCTCCCAGACAGGAGCCTTTATAACAGCTGCTGGGACTTGAATGAGAAGTTAATTTTGTTCTACCATTTATGGATGAGAGATAAGAGGACACGTGGAGTCAGTCTGTACTGATATGGGAAGGTGACAGTGGTGACACAGGACATACCCTCTGACCTGTTTTCCCAGGGATAGGGACATAAAATCCATAAATTTCAAAAGGACATAAAGAAGGGGGAAAGGGGGAAGGAGGGAAAAATAATTTATTTAGAATTACTATGTTCCCTTGTGCTTAGCATCAAACTTCCAATGGCAGTGTGAACAGCACTATGTTGTAACAAAACTGAAGTTGCCAGCCTGGACAAACAGAAACTTCACTGTATTGTAAAGTCCAAATAACATGAGGAACTGGTTTTAAGACTGCCCAGGTATCATTATTTAATAAGACAAAGATTAACACAACTGAGTGCCAAATGGCTTTTTCTTTCCAGTCAAATTTGATGAAGATTTTATAACATTACTTACCATAATCAAAATTCCTTGGAACACAAGGAGATCTCTGACTCAAACCACAGAGAAGTGGTTAAAAACATCTACGTTAAAAAGACTCAATAAAGGCAGGGCTTTAGTGTAAATATATAACGTATTATCTAAATAGGACACTTTCAAGAGTGAAAGGGGATGTTGTGAATTAATCAGGACACAGGAATAAACAAGGATAGCCTTGGGCAAACCAAGACTTCTATCTGTAACTCGCACCCCACAGCTGTGAGCCCCCAAAGGAAGGGTTATAACCAGGTTCCAGTGGAAACTATTTTGTTCCCTTTGACAGTTTTATGTCTCCCAAGATGTATGAAGCAATGCTGTGAAATATAAATTTCCTACTTAGCTTATTTTTAAAAAAATCTCTTTCCTTAGGACCCTAGCCAGGTAGCTCAGTTGGCTAGAGCATCGTCCTGATACACCAAGCTTGCACGTTTGATCTCCAGTCAGGGCACATATAGGAATCAACCAATGAATGCATGAATAAGTGGAACAACACACTGATGTTTCTCTCTCTTTCTCTCTCTCCCTTCCTCTCTCTCTAAAATCAATTTTTAAAAAATCTCTTACTTTAGAAGTAAAATTTGGAATTATCAGAAAGCATGCCTTATTCCGACTATGTCATTCACCTTCCCCAGGAATCAACAGTAAGACTCTATCCAAAGCAAAAGCAAGTTGGTATTGTCTTGGACAGAGGTTGGCATTTAACTCGTTTTTGTCAATGACTAAAACAAAGATCCAAAAGCACAATTCTAGGGATGCCCAAAACAGGATTCCAAAAGTTCTTGCAAAGCAAAGAATGTATGGGAAAATATTTTTTCCAATGATACCTTGGACAAGGGTTTGATCTCCAACATATATAAAGAACTCACACGACTCTACTCCAGGAAGACAAACAATCCAATTAAAAAATGGGCAAAGGACCTGAACAGACACTTCTCCAAGGAGGACATACAGAGGGCCCAGGGACATATGAAAGGATGCTCAGCATCACTAGCCATCAGAGAGATGCAAATTAAAATCACGATGAGATACCACTTCACATTGGTCAGAATGGCTATCATCAACAAATCAATAAATAACAAGTACCGGAAAGGTTGTGGAGAAAGGGAACGCTAGTGCACTGTTGGTGGGAATGCAGACTGGTGCAGCCACTGTGGAAAGCAATATGTAATTTCCCCCCAAAACTAAATATGGAACTGCCTTTTGACCTGGCAATTCCACTGCAGGGATTATACTCTAAGAATCCCAAAACACCAATTCAAAAGAACCTATGCACCCCAATGTTCATAGCAGCACAATTTACAATAGCCAAGTGCTGGAAGCAACCTAAGTGCCCATCAGTAAGTGAGTGGATCAAAAAACAATGGTACATTTATGCAATGAAATACTACGCAGCAGGAAGAAAGGAGGAGCTCCTACCCTTCGAGATAGCGTGGATGAACCTGGAGATCATTATGGTAAGTGAAATAATCCAGGCTGTAAAAGACAAATACCATATGATCTCACCTATAAGTGGAACCTAATCAACAAAACAAACAAGCAAGTAAAATATAACCAGGCAAGCAAAAGGACAAACTGACAGTAACCAGAGGGGAGGGGGGAAGGAGATAATGTGGGAAAGAAGGGGAAGGGAAGGAACACGTATAAAGGACCTGTGGACAAAGCCAAAGTAGGGAAGGATTGAGTGTGGGTGGTGGGTGGTTGGGGGGGGTTGGGGGGGAGAAAGTGGTGGTGGGAAAATGGAGACAAGTGTATGTGAACAACAATAAAAGCAAAATCTAAAAAAAAGAAAAAAAAATGCCCTGGCTGGCGTAGCTCAGTGGATTGAGCGCGGGCTGGGAACCAAAGTGTCCTAGGTTTGATTCCCAGCCAGGGTACATTCCTGGGTTGCAGGCCATAACCCCCAGCAGCCGCACATTGATGTCTATGTCTCTCTCTCTCTCTCTCTCTCTCTCTCCCTCCCCCTCCCTCCCTTCCCTCCATAAAAAATAAATAAAATCTTAAAAAAAAAAAGAATGGACCAAAATGTATACAGTCAAGTGTACTGGGCTTCAATATAAGGTTCTTCACAGTCTGTCTATAGGGATCCAGTGGCTTCCCAACTCAATAAAGGCAGTGTGACAGGGCTGCTAAAATACCCTCTTTGGTTGAATTTATAAAACCACTGTTCTCAAGGCCAGAGAAGTCCTAAAGTCCCACCACATGTAGCTCCAGTCAAACTAATCACGGAGAACAGCTTTGCATTTTATCCACCATATTTTAAGAAAATGCATAAAATGGAGAATATGCAGTGGAAGGGGATGAAATGATGAAGGAACTATCCTATGAGGAATACTGAAGGAAAGTAAGCAGAACTAGCTTGGGAAAAAAAGACTTACAGAAATCATGGTGCTGTCTTTATTTAAATAACTGAAGATATGCCATGTGAATTGATAATCAGTCTTATTTGCTATGCAGAAATTAGAATCCCTTAGAGGAGGCATCTGCATTTGATGACGTTGAACCTGAAGATGATTAAGGTCTTGCCCACTCTAACAGTCTATAATTACAGAGGAGAAAAGTGCCACAGTCTCTATGAAGTCAAACACTAAAAACTGGCCTGGAATTGCACCAACAGATTCTTTTCATCAGATATTGCAGATTTCTTTTCTAGCCAAGCTAGTGAATGAAAGGGCAACACAAGCCAAAATAAGGATGTCAAAGCATTTTTTTATACATCACATGGATGGGTCCACAAGTATTACAAAGAAAAAAAACACAGCAGTAATTACACCTTATATTTCATATTTGATCTGAAATTGACCACACAGAAGCCCTAATCACCACAAAGGACTCCAGCGGTCAAACACAATGTGTACATAGAAATAAATAAAACCATCACTGCAAACTATTTTTTAGAAGCTATCATTGCACAAGTTGCTTTTAACATACAAAGAATTCTTATTCCAAAGACTGTTTGTACACAGAAATGCAATATATCTTTATTTTGTCCTATTGTTTAGCATTCTACAAAAATAGTTTTCGAATACCTACATTATAACAATTTAAATACAGGTAATTTAGCAACAAATCACAACCAGCTAAAAGAGCTTAAGTAAAAGAATTTTAGGGCCAGAAATAAAATAAAAAAGATAAGATGTATTAGAAAAATATATAGAGAAAAGCAAATTGACAGATAGTAATCTCAATATCTAGCACAGAGCCTGGCAAACAGTTGGTCAATAGAAATAAATACTTCCTACTGACAGACTCAATTAAATAGAGACAATAATTTGTCCATGAAAAAAAATAACTGAATCTTCCTAGATCTTTTCTAAATTATTTGAAAAGATTCACTAAAAAGAAAGAAAACTGATACATTAAAGCATGGTGATAAGCAGCAGACTGACCTGTTGTTCTGTGGGAGCAGGGACAAAACTCTCTGCTGTGTATAAGCCCGGGACCATGCAATGGTGTAATGTCCTGTATACTTAGTAGAGGAAGGGTGATTTCACGCTAGTTTTGAATTAATTGCTCTTCACCTCTTTGAAGTCACAATATGTTTGGCTTTAAGAGAATAAAAAACAACTTAGAAGAGAAAGAGTATTTCTTATACTGAGTGCCTAACTGTTTCCTCTTGGACTTTTATCCTACAAGAAACAACTACAACAGCAAAAACAATGAAAAAAAAAAACAACACAACACCAGCAAAAACCTACGTGCTGGTAGATTTACAGAACAGTAGCAAATTGATCCAGTCTAGCTGTATAAAGAAGTCTCCTGTCAATTCATTATCTTCCACTTACAGGTATTTTACCATATTTTAAAAGGACTGAAGGAGCTATTATAATGTTTCAAACTTAAAACTATTCTTTTGAGCATTAACATACATTATACAGCCAAGCAAAATCTCAATTTGCTTCCATTAACACCCTAAAATAAGTCAAGATTGTAAAAATAGTGGGTTCCCAATCAACTGACTGGCTTTTATTTTATATCCAATCCATATTAAGTGGGTGGGTATAGAGTTCAGACTTTAGAACCATATTGTACCCCTTGTTGAGCCCCATAAATAATACAAATTATATCCTTATAATCAAAGAGATGTAAGAAATCAATATAGACCATTCCCTCCCTTCTAACACATTATCTGAGGGTTTTTATATAAAAAACCCCACAAAACTTTATATTCCTCATGTGATTTGTGGCCACACAAGACTTATTTTCAAAACTGAACCAAAATGTGTTTCCTACTGCCTCTCCAAAATCATCAACATTCATTCATTTTCAATCAACAATTACTTATTAAAGTTTTAGTCTGTGCAAGACATTGTGGAAGGGCAAGTGATACTAGATATTTGCAGTCCTACTATCAACAAGTTTTAAATCTAGTGGGTAAAAGACTCATACACAAGCATCCATGCTATAAGGCATCTAAATGGCACATGAACGGTGAAATCAGATCCATGGGGGCCCAGGGGCAAAGGGGCGCTCGGTTGTGGTAAATGAGGAGAAATAGTGACGGAGGTACCATGTGAACTGGGCATGAGAGGACAGGATGTCCAGGATTTTGATTGGCAAGACTAAAGGGAAGAAAAGAGGGATGGAGAAAAAAGCCAACTTTAAGCAGAGGAAACACCATGAGCAAAACTGAGCAAAGCAGAACCTGCAATGAGTATTTCATACTACCAGAAGAGCAGGTAAGTAACGTCACTAGCTAGAAGCAGGGCTCATTCTTCCATGTTGGAGAAAGGTGCAAGATAAATGGTTCATCTGAAGGATCAGCGGTTTCACGGGGTCTGAAAGATAAACCTTCCTCTTTCTATCAGTCATACTTTCTGACTGAGCACTCAGCCGTAAAGGAAACTTCAAGGAAGAGGCAAATCCCGGCCAGCTGTCCAGGTGTGGAACTCAAATCAGGACTCCACAGAGGGACGTATGTTGTGAGTAGGCCCTTTTTTCATCCTATCCTTAGGGTTTCCTCTTCCCCACAGATCATTCCTTTTAAGGTTTCTTTTTATTGGCCTCCTCCTTAAATGTCCCTTCCTAGAACTTCTGTGATTGCTTTCTCTGTCCTCCATCTCTCACCACCCCAGTCTCATGACTTAATTGAGCACCCGTACACTGATGACATCACCCGTGCGGTAACCTAAACCGGGAACTTGGGAGTTGTCCCCAGTTATTTCCTCTCTTTCAAGTTCTGAGGATTCCACTTAACTGGCTCTCACCAGCATTGTCTCCTAATCTCCCTACCTTTTGTTCCATCACTTTCCCTGTGGATTTCTGCAGGAGCACCGTACCTTGTCTTCTGGCCTGATTCCATCCCCCTTTTGTATCTCTACACAATGGTAAGACAATATTTTTAAAGCACAAATTTGATCAGGAAATGTCTTCAATTACAATTCCAGAAGTGGTTCCTCACCAACTACAGGATAAAGATCAATCTCCTTAGAATGGTATAGAAGATCCTTCATGATGAGGCTCTCAACTACCATATTTTGCCACATATAATGTGCACTTTTTGCCCAAAATTTTTAGGGGAAAATAAGGATACACATTATGCATGGGCAGTACTAATTCTGTAATGTTTAATTCTTTTATTTATGCTTATACTTTAAAGGTATAATTCTAGAAAACAATAATGACATCCATATGCAAAATAATACCCTGGAATATGATAACCTGTTTTGTTTCTAAATATAAATAAATAAAAAACTGAATTAAAAATTAAAATGCAAGATTTTTTTCTTGAAAGTTTGGGCCAAAAGCATGGGTGCACATTATACATGGCAAAATACAATATGTTTTAGCCTGTCCTTCCTTCACTCCTCTCTCCATGAACCCACACCACAGTCATATTGAACTATCTGACTTTACAACTTGTGATGTGTGTTTTATGCCTCCATGGCTTTGCACACACCCTTTGCCTTGAAAGTTCCTTCCACTATCCTTGTCCTACTGGGGGAATTTACTACACATCCTTTCAATATTCAGCACAGGATTCATTTGTTTAGTGATGTCTTTACTGACTAATTCACCTTGCTGTGGGGCCCCTTCTCATTCCCAAATTCCTACCCCAGACCCCTCATGTGGCTCCTGTACAGTTTATATTTGTTCATGGCACCTGCCACATTTATTCCCAGGGCAGAAATTTTATCCTGTTCCTTTTTGAACAGCATTAACACAAAGTTGGCACTTAATGAATGTTTACTGGCTGAAAGAACGAAGGATGAACAAATCCAATCTTCCATCTTGAGTTTGGCATGAAAAAAAAAGTGCCTCTTAAAAACAAAATTCTCACAGACTGGCCAAAAACCATTATGATGCTAATCAACATTATAGGCACGCACTGGTGGCCAAGTTCAAGCAGTGACATCTTCGATTTACATGTGAAAAGTAATCACTTGGCATCAGAGAAGAAAGATTCAAATATTCTACATAAGATTGCCACAAAGATAGCTCAAGGGCTATCATTCCAAGGGACATGTATTCATTCTTAGTAATTGTATAAACCAGAGTTCACATTCCACACAGCACTTTCTAACACAAATTGGAAACAGGAGACTGTTAAGCTAGGCAAAAGAAAAGCATGGCTTTGATACACAAGAAATGTGCATTTTACATTAAATGCTGTTGTAACTTGTTCAGAGAACACAGTACAAAATTATTCTAAAAGTTATAGCTTGTAAATTTGATATGTAAATAGGGATTTAAAATTAGAAATCTCCATGGCCACTGAATACTAAAAGAGTTTTTTTAAAAAAGGAAATAAAAGATAAGATACATAGTTTTAAACTCTCTGGGATGTATCTCCCACATGTCTGATCAGTGGGAGGTGAGTTATCACATTCAATGCACTAAGTAAACACAAGAATTTACTGAAAATGGACCTTTTCATGAAAAATCATGGGTCCAACATCTCTGACATATATTGCTGTTCAAAGGAAACACACTTTCTTCTCATTCTTGACATGACGCATGATGAATTTAACAGGAGCGGGCAAAAGGAGGTTTACAGTTGTCAGTATGTGAAATAGTTTTTCTTGTATTAGCACTTATTAGTTATTATTTATGTGCATGACAACCGTAAACCTACTTTTGTCCACCCTGTACTCATGAAGACTACTTAACATGGTTCCATCCCAAAGTTTAGTAAAAATAGCTTTTATTTAATTTGAAAAAAAATTCCTAAACATAGTTCTTTTAAAATATTAAATCTTGCTAAAGATAGATGTTTTCAGGGAAACAGTCCAAAGAAAGCTTTTAATTTATTTAATGTTCTGTGAGCTAATGGTATCAAGAAAGTGTATATCTTTGTTTTAAAATACACAAATCAGTGGTGCTTATACATACCATCCACTCAGCTGAGGCCCTGATGTTCAGCTTCTAAGAGTAGCATTTTCCTGGAACTGACTCCTGAGGCCTAAATCTGCAAAAAGTCTGTGATGACATGCAGCTTAACATTTTGCCAGGCTGGTAAAATTACTTCTCAAAATAGTGTCCTAATATGTCGGCTTTTTCTAACCTAAACAAAATGTCAGGAGAGGACTTCCATGTTTACTCCTACTATCCATTAGGAAACAGTTTTGACTGTAATAATTTAAGGTCCCATGTTCTCAATGCAATGGCACCAGCGAATTCCCTTGAAAATTTGTTCATAACCACAAGTCTAAGTAGATGTGGCTTCTCAGGTTTTATACTGATGATGCTGAGGAAATTCATCTGCAGGCTAAGAAGCTCATAACCCTGGCCAAAACACTAAATGGTTTCAGAAATCCAGGAGAAAGTCTTTGAACCAAATAAATATTTGGGGGACATGTACATCTATTGGGTGGTTCATAGGTACACATAAAATTTATTCTTTAACAAACCAAACTGGAATTCTAATGATCTCCCTACATTTCTCCTTATATTTTTCAAGTTCATTCTCAGCACTGTTCAATGTCTGCCCTTTGCCTCTTTGTCTGCCGTTTTCAATTAAGAATGCCTTTATAATAGTACTGTGGGTTGTGTAGGAAAATGTTCATATTCTGCAGAGATGATGCTGAAGCATTTAGGGGTAAAATGCCATGAGGTCTGCAACTTACTCTCAATGGTTCTAAAAAAGTAATAACCCCTTCCCCCAACACATATACACAAAACTACACATAGATAAAATAACAAGTGTTAATAATTGGTGAAGTAAACTTACGGTGTGTGTTACTTACATAGTCTTTTATCTTCCCTCTAGGTTTGAATTTTTCAAAAGAAAAAAGTTTTAAAATAATTACTTTACCTGGCTGGCATAGCTCAGTGGATTGAGCACGGACTGGGAACCAAAGTGTCCCAGGTTCGATTCCCAGCCAGGGTACATTCCTGGGTTGCAGGCCATAACCCCCAGCAACCGCACATTAATATTTCTCTCCCTCTCTCTCTCTCTCTCTCTCTCTCTCCCTTCCCTCCCTAAAAATAAATAAATAAAACCTTTAAAAAAAATAATTACTTTAATGAGTATCATCTTTTCAAATTGTAAATGCATGTCTTTAGCATCACAAATGTAAAACTTGAGGGACCTCATGCTACAGAAATGTCAGGACCAACGAAAGACATATTTGATGTCTTCTACAGGCACAACCTTGGTTCGATTTGCATGTTCTGGAAGTGGCTGTGATTTGAATATGAGACGGAGGTGAAAAAGCATGATGAACACATCCACAATCCAACTGTTTTCCTCTGAAAAGCCCCAGAAAGCGGAGGCTGCAGGGCCTCCTGGTCTCCCCCTCCCAGGTTCACTTGCCTTCTCTCCAGTGTTCACCGGGGGCTCCTGGGAAAGTTCTGGGACATCCATAAGGGTTTAAGGAACATGGGGCAAACTTGCCAAATAAATAACTGCATGTTAGACCTATTAATTTAAAAATATAAGTGTTATAAAAACTCTTAAATGCATTCAAAATTTCAGCTGAGCCTAACATGCCTTTTCAAATGTTTACGTGCAAATCTTATACAAGCAATCTGTTATTCTAGTCAGTATAGATTTGGTCTGAGAAACAAAAGATTGTAACTAAAGACATGTTATTTCTGACAAAACATGAACTATCTTTCTCCTTCAATTATTCTGGCACCAGTGACAAGAAGCATTTAAACATTTCCTCACATCAGGCAAGATGGGGTGGTCTACCTCAACCTCACGGAGTATGCTTGTCACACACTTTGAGAGGTAGGCTGGCAGAATTCTTTTCCCTTCAACTGTTTTATTCTAAAATCACTTTCCAAGGCCCTACAACAGGACTTTGAAATAGCAGCACCCAAACAGTACTCAAAACAGGGTACTAAGTGATCAGTTTGAAGGCCAAGTCTTGGGTTAGCTTCCAAAGAGAGATAATTTGATATAAATATAACTTTCTTTAATGTAATTGTGCTACTATGATGCTAATTTCCAACTCATACATCAGGATCTTTGCTAGAGTCTATCTGTCCTGAATATGGCTGTCTTTTAATTAGCCTGATGTCTATGGTAATGACACAAAGCTTCAGAGCAACTCAACATACCCACGTGAAATCTCCCATCTAGAGCAGACTGAATGGCTTGTAATCGAGCCATGTGTTTTCCCAATGAGACACACTAACTGCAAGATAAGGTATCTTTCTATCTATCTACACTGAGTGTTTACTGATGTGGCAGGCCTGGTGCTAGGAACCATTCTATGCACATCAGCTCATTTTATTTTCATTACCACTCTGTGGTGTAGGTAGGGTTATGCACATTAGAGAGGACAAAACAGGAAGCTCTGAGAAGAGAAAGGAACATTTAGGAAGTACTACCACGCAGCAGTGTAACTGTGCTCCCTATACATTATCCCAGTTAACTCTCTTTACAACCTTAAGACCTAAGCCTCAGTAACCCCATTTTACAGAGAAGAAAACTGGAAGATACCCGAGGTGACCGAGATTGATGAGTTGGGAACAGAATACACTTATGTCAAGTACAACTTGGGCACAATTCCTCCCTTCGGTCACATTCCACAAGCTCTAAGCCAGAAGTTGAAGGTCAAGGCACCCACCACAGAGGGAACAGCTGTGAATATCTCCTCCTACTCACTGAACCCAGTAAGGCTAAAGCAACTCAGTGCCCAGATGGGGAAAATGACCAACCATGCCCTAGGGTGGAAAGTAAGTTCCTTTTTAAATGCAGAGGCTATGATCAGTTGGGAGGTTTTGTATTGCAGGTTAACCTAGATCTTAAAGCCAAATGAACACTAATCCTCAGTGTGACTTGAAGAGCCAGCCTTGCACAGATCATGTGAATGACCAATCACCAAGAGAGAAGGAAGCTCTAGAAGAACCACTGTCAGGCTCTTCTCAGCTGCCTTCCTTCTTGTCCTTCATACCTCCCTCTGTATGACTAACTGGGTGTCTAAATTTACATGTGTGGCTATTCACAATAGCCAAAAGATGGAAACTACCCAAATGTCTATCCACTGATGAATCAATAAACAAATTGTGGTATATTTGTGGCATACAATGGAATATTTATCCACTCATAAGAAGGGCTAAAGTACTGATAGATGCTACAGTGTGGATGAACCTCAAAAACATTATGCTAAATGAGAGAAGCCAAACTCAAAAAACCCACATATTGTATGTTTCTATTTATATGAAATATCCAGAAAAGGTAAATCCATAGACGCAAATAGCAGATCAGTGGTTTCCAGAGCATGAAGAATTAGGGAAATGAGGAGTGGCTGCTTAATGGGCATGGGGTTTTCTTTGGGGTAATGAAAGTGTTTTGAAACTAGATACAGGTGATGGTTGCACTCTAAATTGTATAATGTAAGGGACTTAATTTCATGTTAGATAACTTTACTTCAAAAAAATGTACATGTATGAATGTACACTCCTTGGGCAGGCTTGAATGCGATGTACGGTGTGCCAAGCCATAAAGATACCCCACCCTGGGCTCTTTTTACATTACACACAAATAGACACACGGATTTCCTGTAAGTCAGCTGATTTTGAAGAAAAAAATGTTAGAGAAAGAAAATGAGAACTAAACCATCTCAAACAAAGAAAAACAAAATTTGACACTGTACCTTTGTCATCTTCCTATCTCCTCTATCCCACTAAAACAAACAGATATAAATGCCAATCACTGTGGTTTGTTCCCTGAAAATTAAATAGAAAGACCCAATAGGCTTTTCAAAGATATGAAAAGAGGCAAAATTGTGCTGGTAACCAGGGATATTCAACCTAAAACAAATAGGGATCACTTTTCATCGATTGAAGAAAAATTGTTTTTAAAGCTTCATAATCAGTATTTGTTTATTTTAAAGTATATTTTATTGGTTATGCTATTACAGTTGTCCCAATTCCCCCCCCCCCTTTATTTCTCTTTGCCCTGCCCCGCCTCCCACCAGCATTCCATACCTTAGTTCATATCCATGGGTCATACATGTAAGTTCTTTGGCTTCTATATTTCCTATACTGTTCTTAACCTCCCCCTGTCTATTTTGTACCTACTAATTTGTAGTTCTTATTACCTGTAATTTCTCACCCATTCTCCCTTCTCCTCCTCCTCACTGATAACCCTCCATGTGATCTCCATTTCTGTGATTCTGTTACTGTTCTAGTTGTTTGCTTAGTTTTTTTGTTTAGGTTCAGTTGTTGATAGTTGTGAGTTTGTAGTTATTTTATTGTTCATAGTTGTGATCTTCTGTTTATTGGATAAGTCCCTTTAACATTTCATACATTAAGGACTTGGTGATGATGAACTCCTTTAACTTAACTTTATCTGGGAAGCACTTTATCTGTCCTTTCGTTCTAAATGATAGCTTTCCTGGATAGAGTAATCTTGGATGTAGGTCCTTGCCTTTTATGACTTTGAATACTTCTTTCCAGCCCCTTCTTGCCTACAAGATTTCTTTTGAGAAATCAGCTGATAGTCTTATGGGAACTCTTTTGTAGGTAACTCTCTCCTTTTCTCTTGCTGCTTTTAAGATTTTCTCCTTATCTTTAATCTTGGGTGATATAATTATGATGTGCCTTGGTGTGTTCTTCCTTGGGTCCAACTCCTTTGGGACTCTCTGAGCTTTCTGGACTTCTGGAAGTCTATTTCCTTTGCCAGATTGGGGAAGTTCTTTTTCATTATTTGTTCAAATAAGTTTTCAATTTCTTGCTCTTCCTCTTCTCCTTCTGGCACCACTATGAGTTAGATGTTGGAACATTTAAAGTTGTCCTGGAGATTCCTAAACCTCTCCTTTTTTTTTTTTTGAATTCTTGTTTCTTCATTTTGTTCTGGTCGAATGTTGACTTCTTCTTTCTGCTTCAAATCATTGATTAGAGTCCCACTTTCCTTCCCTTCACTGTTGGGTCCCTGTATATTTTTCTTTATTTTGTTTTGCAGAGCCTTCACTTTTTCCTCTATTTTGCAACCATACTCAACCATTTCTGTGAGCATCCTGAATGCCAGTGTTTTGAACTGTGCATCTGATAGGTTGGCTATCTCTTCATCACTTAGTTTTTTATCTGGAGTTTTGATCTGTTCTTTCACTTGGGCCATATTTATTTGTCTATGTTCACCTGTTTTGTGGTGCTATATTTGGGAGAGGAATCCGAGAAGGAACAACGCTGCTTGCTCGGCTCTCAGCTGGCTTTCAGTCACTTTCCCCACTACCCACAAGCAAGTTGGGCCCTTCTGGTGCCGATTTCTGGATGGGTGGCTTTGTGTGCATTCCAGGACCCTGTGGGGCTCTCCAATGAACTCTCTTGTGAGGTTGGGACTTTCTTCCACTACAGTAACCCTCAAAGGTTTTTACAGCTAGAGGTTTTGAGGCTTTCTTTTCCCGCACTAGAACCCTGGGTTGTGTGGTCTGTCTCACCTACAAATGTGGGACCACCTGCTCTACTGCCCCGCCATTCATCCTCTCCACCCTGGCTGCCTGTCTCTGCTCCTCCTCCCAGTCTGAATGAGTATTTCTTCTTTAACTCCTTGGTTGTCAGACTTCCATACAGTTCAATTTTCTGGCAGTTCTGGTTATTTTTTGTTTTTAAATTTGTTGTTGCCCCTCTTTTGGTTGTGCGAGGAGGCAAAGTATACCTACCTATGCCTCCATCTTGGCTGGAAGTTCTGGAGTAGGAAAATTTTAAAAAATTCCTAATAACCTAGCTGTGGTGAGGCAACCAGGTGCTTCATATTTTGCTGGTGAGACTCTGTATTGATGCAACTTTTTTGAAATATCATCTGTCATTATCCTTGACTCATCTTTTAGAAATCTATCCTTCAAATAGCAAAGTACATACATAAGAATATATGTATAAGAACTTCAACAGCAATGCGGTGGGGAGTAGTAAAAACCTAGAATGTTCCTGAATGTCTGTCATCTGAGAAATACTTAAATAAACTATGGTACAATTGTAAACATAATAGGCATTAGATTTATATTTTAAAAAGGCATTAGGTTTTAGCCCTGGAAAGTGTGGCTCAGTTGGTTGGAGTGTCATTTCATAGACTGAAAAATTGCAGGTTCAATTCCTGGTTGGGGCACATACCTAGATTTTAGGTTCAAACTCCAGTTGTGGCACATACAAGAAGGCAACAGATCAATGTCTGTCTTTCTCTTCTCTGTCCCTCCTCCCTTCCCCCTCTCTAAAAGCAGTGAAAAAAATGTCCTCAGGTGAGGATTTTTTTTAAAGACATTAGATTTGTATTTGCTGATAAGTGCTGTGACAGACTATTAAGTAAAAAATAAAGTTGTACAGTACTATTTATGATTCTATTTTTATAGAAGGAGAAAACATTACTGTACATATGTATATATGTTTGTGTATATAGTATATACAAAGCAAAGAAAAAATAATCTGAGAAGTGGGAAGAAAGACACTGAACTTTTATTATATTCATCTTTATATTGTTTGAAATATTACATCACGCACTGTCCTATGATTTTTTTATAGTAGAAAAAGTTTAAATAAATAGCATTTTTTCTGCATTTGACTTATATGAGTGATAAACATATATGCAAGACAAATGGTGACACCCCCCCCAAAAACCTCTTTTGAAGCATATCCCTTCAGTTAGTTGAGATTCATGGTCAGGCTCCTAAACTCTTTATTCTGTCCAGACACTGGGAGTCAAAGTGGGACCTGCAGACCAGTCCCAGACCCAGTCCAGAGACTGGGAGTAGATATTTAGAGACAATCACAGCAGTGCCAAAGTAATTTTATGTCCATCAAATATAATAATTAAAATGTTTTAACCAGGTTTATGTTTTTATGACTTTTTAATTTCATTTTTCTACTAATTAACTTTTATTGTTTTATAAATTTATCAGTCTACGTCTGTAACAAAATGGAGAAGCACAATTTTAAATAATGAGAGCTGATGTTCATAATAACAAAATATAGAAATATAAGTTATTTAGGAACTTTAATAGGAATATTAAATTTTATTAAATATATTTGGACTATGTTAATATAGTCAAATATAAAAATACACCAAATAGATTAGAAGAAAACTTTCTGGTAGTTGATCAGATTTCTAACTACTCGAAGTAAATGGTTAAGTTGGTTCTTTTGTTAGGAACAACAAACTTCACATTTTATTTACAGTGAAGACTGAGGAATAAATGAAAGCCCAGACAACTGCAAACACTAACTACTGAGGGTTCAACCTAAGACACTTTAACTCTTGCCAAAACTGTAGATAAGAAATGAAGATAACTGGACTTTTCTTTTTCTCCCCTCCCATACTTCTGAGTCAAGATGCTAATGATGACAGAAGACAGAAAAGAAGAAAGAGAAGCAAGGGGACCGATGGGGTAGGAGGTGGGGGGGTCTGACTTTCCTGAGCTGACTCTCTCTTAAGTTTCACTTACAAGTACTCTGTGCTGGGGAATGGGGCGGGGCTGGGGAGAGAAAGAACTTACATCCTCCTAAGTCTTCTGAGTTTTCTACAGAGCGACCTATTTTCTAAAACCAGAGTGCACCAAGTCATTGTTACCAAGAAAAACTAGCTGAAACAATAAAGAACCAAATAGATTTCAAGCCAAGAGCTAAAATAAAAAATATGATCATTTGTAAATGCAAATTTTTTCTTTCCTCCCTAAAATGTTTAAACTAATGCTATAAAGTGAGGTGCATTTCCAAATCTGTCAGCTTAAGTAAAAATAACTGAGTGCCCCTGTGGTGCACAATGCTTTACATTTCACAGCCATGGGTTTTCACCAAAGGGTAATCAGGCATTGGGAGATCTCTGACACATTTTGGTATTTTGAGGATTTCTGGGAAGTTAGAAAACATTATTTTTGTTGTTTTTTTTTTCATATCAGTTGGACTTTACATGACAAAGAAACCCTAAATGAGAAGGTAACCTGTGTATAGTGGTGCTCAATACTGTTTGAATTCCTTGCAACAATCAGTGTATTTAAAAAGATGCTTACCCTGGCTGGGTAGCTCAGTTGGTTAGAGCGTCACCCTGATATGCCAAGGTTGCAGGTTTGATCTCTGGTCAGGGTACATACAAGAATCAACCAATGAACACATAAATAGGTAGAATAACAAATCAATGTTTCTCTCTTTCCTCCCTTACCTTCCTCTCTAGAATCAATATATAAAAAAAAAATTAAAAAGAGACTTAGAAACAAATGAGCCGATGACCCTGGAGGACTGGGCAACTATATGAACTTCTGAAGCATGGTTCAAAACTGATGGACTTCCTCACCTCTGCTTCAAGGGCTCATCAACTAGACCCCAAAATGATGTCTTCAAAATGATGTCTACATTAGGTGGTAATCAATTAAACACCTCCACAATCAGAAACTGGGAGCTACGTAAACGAATGAAATGCATGGCAAAGTGTGTTAGATAAGGTAGCTCGGTATAAGTAAATGCAGTATCAGTCAACTAAATGGTATTTACTAAGCTCCTACTCTTGCTCGGCACTGAACTGCCTACAAATTTAGCATTTAGAAAAGATCCAGTGAGGAAGAACTCAGCAACACCAAAACCCATAGTCCAGTTGGATTTTACCTCCCCAGTCCACCAGCCTACCGTGCAGGGAACAAGGGCCTCCCCTCTGTCAAATCTTACATGCCCTTTCCCTCTTTGTTCCCCTTGACTTCTCTGCAGCATTTGACACTGTTCAGCAGCTTTTTATTTTCTCTTTTAATTATCTTCTCTCCCCCAGTTAGCTGCTTTTCCATTTCCTTCATGGTTCCTTGCTCCTTTTTCCTTCCTCTGCTTGACCAAGGGCATTTCCCAAGGTCATGAGTCAGTCTCTCTCTCTCTCTCACACACACACACAAATCATTCATTTGATCTCTCCTTCCAAATCATCCCCACCGTCCCTCAACTCCCCTTATTTTCAACTCTCCAGTAATAATAAGGTTTTTCTAGCACATGGTGCCTCTACTAAATATGCCTCCATATATTTAAATCGCTCTAAAGCCTCCATTTCTTGCCCTTGTGCTATTGCCCCGCAACAAAAGAGCTTCTCTCTTGACCTCATTCATTTCTTCAATAGCGGCAGCATCCTTCCAAATCTTAGAGCCTTGTCCTTCATCTTCAACGCCAATCATTCAAGCCTTGTTGATTCTTTAACTCTCACCTCTTTCTGTTGCTACCTACTTGCCCAGACCTGACCCTCTTTAGCTCAGGGTAACAGCTTCTCTTTTTCCCGTTTCCTCTTTTCAAACTGGCCAGCTTGCTGCTGCCATTCTGACCTTTCAGTCATCACCCCTGCCGTTCTGGTTGTCCTGTCACTCTCCCCAGCCACTCAAGAACCCTCAGCACCAGCCACATATCCTAGTAACCAGGATAAGGAGAGCAGAGTCACCAGAAGCTCAGGCTCTGGAGCCTGATGGCTGGGCTTTGAACCACAGTGCTGCCACTGAACAGCTGTGTGCCCCAGTCTCCTTACCCTGAAACAGAGTTGACAATAACACAATATCCCCCTCTGAGGGCTGCTGTGGCTTTGGGATTCATTAAAGGGTGTACTGAATTGGAATAGTTCTGGTTAGTGTTAATTTTGATGGGCCCTGGCTGGACTGGCCCACCCAGTGTCTCCGAAGTGTGTGTGTGCATTCTCCCTCTGTTATCATAGCTGCCCTCATTCACCTTTCACTGTGAGGTGGCCCTTCGTCCTCCTGGCAGCTCTACACAAGTTCTACCCATGAAGGATCAAGTCTCTTTCCAAATTGGCAAACTTGCTACTGCCATGTGGATCTTTCAGTCATCACCTCTGGCATTTTTATCTTCTCCTGCCCAGCCAATGGGTCTTCTCTGGTGACCCCCGCCGCACCCTGCAGTTGCTCCTGCCTCTGAACTTCTCTGATACTTACTGAATGTCCCCAATCAGGCTGTTCTTTAAATTACCAAGTGTGAGAGGCAGCCCATTCACTAGAGAGAATACTGGTATTGCAGCCGGTGGCCTGATTATTTACAATGGGTTCCCCTAAGTCAGCGCTTAATGTCTCTCAGCCTCAGCTTCTTTCCCTGAAAAAGTTATAATATTATCTCATTTATACAGTTTTCTCCAAGGTTGAGTAAGATCACGTAAAGCTTCTATCCCTTCATCAGGCATATTAATACAAATTGGTTCCCTTCCAGTGAGACTGTAAACCCTCCAAGGGCAGCTCACATTTCTCCCAGCTCCAAGGACAGCACTGTGCAGAAATTAAAAAGACGCACAGGTGAATGGCAGGCTGAGTAAATGAACTCATTCCAAGTCTAATGATTTTATGATAAGATTCTGAAATGGGCTTTTCCACGTCATAAAATGCAAATCATAAAATGCATTTTAACATATTCAATCTGCCAAGAACATAAACAGATTTTATTTTTGCTCTAATGAGGGAATATATTATCCACCTAACCTTTACCTCTTATATAAGATTTTTTTTCCTTAGAACTCATTTTTTCAAAATCCAGAAAGTCCATGGCAAAAGAAGCAAAAGCAACTGGAACACAAAGTAATTTGAAAGATTTTTCATACCTAAAAAGGGAATTTTTAACCACAACCTTAGTCATAAACCTTCAGCAGGCAAATCAGAAGCAGCGAGAGATAAGTACCAAGGAGAGAATTAGATTAAAGTGCGTCTTGGGTTCAGGCGGTGGGTTACAGCACTCACAAGACTAGCTGCCGGAAGTGGGTGCTGTACCTTTATCACGGCCGCCCCCACCTGACCACCTGTAGCAGCCTCAGAGGAAGCAGACAACCCCCACACACTTTCCAGCTGCATCTTTGAGCCACAAAGTACGCACACATAATCAGCCAACGTATAAAACTATATCAGAAGCATCAATGTGAAAAGGGGAAAATCTTCAGCTGCTGATGAGTAACCTGTGTTATTTAGATTCTGTCACCAAGACCAGAAGTTAAGCTAAGGGGAGACCCCTCTAAACACACCCACACAACCCTGATAACCGGTTACACAGTGCATGATCTCAACATGAAATATTTGGGGCGCTTAAAAGGCTGAAGCAGAAAATCCTTTGGTAGAGGGTAGGGGGCCCAGGATGGGTACTTTGGGGGCTGTAGTTCTCCTCCCCCTGGTGTTCAATGACAAATGAAAATATGTCACCGGATCCAAAAGCAGGGAGGACTGTTTCTGCCTTAGAATCAGGCTAGACAAAGAAAAGAGCCACGGCCCCGTGATCCCACATTGTCCTACAAAAGAAAAGGCTGGATCTTACTGAATGAATGTAACTCACACATTTGGAGCAGAATTCTTTGAGGGGACTGCTTCAGAAAGTCACATTATTTAAGTCAAGTGGAGAAAAAAACAGAAAAAAATGAAATAAAAGCAACAGCTTTCAAGTAATTTTTAAAACTTTGCTTTGTTCCACCTGAATAATATTTTAATCGTCATTTTAAGCAATTAAATTAAAATGCACCTGCACTGTAAATCATGAGAGAACACACCTGCTCTTCAAATGTAACCTAAAAATAATTTGATTCCTCTTCCCATGCCCTGATTTTATATTTAATTTGGAAAGCAAGAAGAAAACTTGAATAAGCTTGAATTTTGACCCACAACTTATAATCCTAAAGAAGTCATTAACAAAAATGAAAGAAAATGAGACTTTTCAAAATAAACCCATAATCCAAAATACGGCCAGTATCTGGAGGGTGGAGCAATCACACTGACATCACAACAGCGAGGAGGAGGGGCTTTCTATAAATGCAGGGACATCTACCACAGTAATGCACAAAACCTTCAGTCTCTAAGAGCTATGTCTTATTTTAATGTCATGCTCTCCACTATAAAGCAATTTTAATTTACCACTAACAATAGCAACGATGTTCTCTGTCCACTGAGCCCAAAGAGACCATCAGAGAATTCACCCCTTGTCTGCACTTCCCATGTGACTTGCCCAGGGCCATCTCGAGTCCAAGCAAGAAAAACTGGAAGATTTCTTCCTCTGCCCAGCGTGCTGAAAATCGATGGCTCTTATAACTGTAAACATGAAACACACATTTTAAAATGATCACCTTTAAAGTTAATAAGCTACAAAGGTAGACATGAAGTTTTCCGTGTTGGCATATTCTAGAACTACACTTCTTTCCGGCAGGACTGCTGCCGGATAAACGGGTGCCTTAACATTTCTTCTTTTTTGACTCAGGTTAGGGAACCTACAATGGCTTTCTTCGCAAGAATGCAAATTCAACTGTCTGCACATTACCCTTAACAAAAGAGAAAGGGATGGAAGAAAGTTCAGTAAAATACTGAAAACCGTATCTTTCATTTAGTATCGGGATGCAATTTCCGACCATCTACCCCCACCTCCATTTCCTCACCCCCAATAAGCACACCCAGGTTTTCACCCCTTATTCCACACACAGTGGTGTCTCAGCAACAATCTCATCTCAATTTTTCTCTATGGTTTGCCGGAATTTGTCTTGGAGAAAAAAGTATAACTGTGAGAGAATCCGAGTGATACAAATTCAGTACAAATATACCTCATTTTATTGTACCCTTGCCTCACCGTGCTGCGCAGATGTTGTGTTCTTGTTCACGAATTGAAGGTGAACCCTCCACCTGCAAACAGACTGTGCACACTGGCTTTACTGCAGTGGTCTGGAGCCCACCAAACCCACAACACCTCTGAAGTACGCCTGTATTTCAGTATCTTACCCTTTTCAAACTCCATCTTAATGAAGCAGTTTACTATTTCTCTTCATTCTCCCTTCTGAAAACGTGTTAAGGCAGTAAAATTCCTTTTCCTTGTATCTTGTTGTGATGGCTGCCTTAACGCTTATTTTGGTACAATATCTGAGTATCAAAAGGGAACTTTTACTCCTTTTCTTCAAAAGAGTATCACAAAACCGAATTTCAGCCTTATCTACCAAACAATTTAATAATTAAGCTGCTTTTGTAATTCTGTTCCTATATTTATGCCCCACAGAAATGCATGTTTGTTCACCCAAACATGTTCTAGAATATTCAACAGCAGTGCTATTCATAATGGCCAAAACAACCTGACAACTACATAAATGGATAAATATTGGTACATTACCACAATGGAATACAATTTAGTTCTGAGGATCAAAAATCAACCATTATATGCAACAATATAAATGGATTTCACAACCATATTATTGAAAAAAAAAGCCAGACCCAAAACAGTATGTGCTATATGACTCTGTTTATATCAAGTTCAAAACCAGGCAAAGTAGACCTATGCTTCTAGGCATCACAGCAGTGGTTAGCATGAGGGGGGCAGTGGAAAGGGGAGCACGAGAGCTTCCTGGGCCAGTGCTGGACATGTTCCGGTTATACCAGTGTTCATTTGGTAAGACTCCTCACCATGACGAATGTATGTCATGTGTACACTTTTCCCAATGTATAATATAATCAAATTTGAAAGTTAAATGAAATGAAATTAGCTGTTTCTCTCAAGAAATAAATTTATAGGTGTGAAAATCAGACTGGCTCAGCATAGGAAAATGCAGCTAAGGAGCTGGACTCAAATTCAAGATTTTACCATTAATTATGCAATCTTGGCTTCTCTGGCTTCCACTCCTATAAAATGAAGCGAACAGCAAAGATTAAATGACATAACAGTGCATTTTTTTAGCAAAAAGGATATACAAATGCTTATCACTATTGCCTGAAATATGCTCTTTTTGTGGGTTCAGGAAAGCAAGCGTCTCTGAAAGTAGGGCAAAGGTGCAGACTGAGATTTCTTCTTCAAGTGAGTGGATCCTGTCCGTGGCATCTCATTTCCAAAACTCTCTGTGAAGTTCTGATCTTACCTTCTCTGAAAGCTCTCAATCACTCCACACTTTAGAGTCCAGACCAACACTTCCAAATAGAAATGTCATGAGAGCCACATATGTAATTTTAAATTTTCTAGTAGCCATATTTTTTATGTAATAAAAAGCAAGTAAAAATGATATTTTTGCTCAACCTTTATATGCAAAGTATTAGCACATAATACTTTTGTAACCTACCTGAAAAAATGTTAAATATTTTGTCCTTTTTTGTATACTAAATCTTTGAACTCAGTGTATGTTTTACACTCATAGCCATCTCCACATGGACTAGCCGCACTTCAGGTCTCAAAACCCACATCCCATGTAGTCAGTGGTACCATACTGGACGGCACAGGCTGGAGTGTAACTGGAATATGTGACTTCAAACCACTCTGGGGAAAAAGCCTAAGATCAGGTAAAACCCTTACAGGGACATGTAATAATCTTCCTAAACCTTGCTCTTAAAAGTTGATTACACTTCAATTTTCAACAGCTATAATATTAAATTCAACATCAATCTCCTAGTTACTCTATATTCAAAATGGTGACCTAATCATCTAAAATTTGGTAAGGTGCTATGACTATTAAAAAATAAATTTATAACTTATAAAATTTTTTGGACATTGAGACTGTCTTATTTATGTCTTTCCCAGAATACTCAGCCCACAGCTTTGTGGGGCTGAACACAGAAAAGTGCTCAGTATATATTTATGGTAAATGAATGAGCAAATAAATTAAGCAAGCCAACGAGCTGGCAGAATAAAGTCTAGCCTTCTACCTTACAGCCAGTTACTGATATGATGGAGCAGTTTATTTGTTCATAATCATTTATGAATTAAGAAATCAAAACCTGAAGAACCTCAGTAAGGCAGAATTAAGATTTTTTAAGAGTTAACCCTAGAAAAGGAGGTGAAACCATGCTTAACTAAAATTAAAACAATTATAATGCACAAAAGGCATTAAAATGTCTATAACACTTTTACTATTTTATAAAGCCATTTGTCAACATTATCTCATGTCTATGACACACATATACCAAATATTATCGAAGCCTCCGTCAAAGTACAGTTTCTTTGTCCTCTATGCCAAAAGAAAATGTATCTGGAAGCATGTGCTTAAACCAAATAACTCATGGTTACAAGGCCTAAAAGAACATCTTTTGTTCATAAGAAGTTTTCCAACTCATTTTTGCCATATTTTATATCTGGCTGTAAGTCATTTAAGAACTTCCTTATTTTGGAATTTTATGACTATCATGTTAAGTATTAGTTTTACTATGGACATCAAAAGAATAAGTGACTAATTACATAAAGGGGGAAATATGAAATGAATCATAAATTCCATCTGAACTTAATCAGTTAAAAGGACAAGTAGCAAATTATTTAAGGAGAAAAGAGACAAGTTCAAGTTAGTCATGGTATTTTAAGAGGAAAAAGCTAAAAACTATTTTACTTGCCTGAGCTCAGATCTAAAATCTAAAAGACGAGGGCTGTTGTGGAGAATTACTAAAATATACTTAGACTTCAAAGGTGCCCATAAGGTCAAAATATGGAATATGTACAAGCAAAAAAAAAAAACCAGGCTAAATATAAAATCAACGTATTATGAGATTTTTTATTATTTAAATGTCTCCTTTGACTATTCTTAACAGGTATTCAAAGTCTTAATCTACTCTGGAGACTTTAAGAATAGAAAAGAAAGAAAATGAAGAAATTAATAAATTTTTAAGCAAGAATCTAGTCCTATACATTAAAAAACAAAAACACTGTTATGTTTTAATTGCTATAAGCTGCCCAAATACATAAGAAACCTAACTTTTACTTTAGGGAGAAAATGGACAAATCCACTTCAAACCAGTTGAGCAACAAATACTTGCTAGGGTTTATGTACATATAACATACTCAGTCATTTTGCTTTCAAAAAATGTGTAATTGCTACGACTGACATGTAATATTTTATTAGTTTCAGGTGGACAACATAGTGATTTAATATTTGTATACACGGGGGTGGACAAAAGTAGGTTTATGGTTGTTTCAATGGAAAAAGTACAAAAAATAATGAATAATAAAGAAATAAACTCTGTTTCACACACTTGCGACTGTAAACCTACTTTGCCCACACGTGTGTTGTGTAACGCAATCGCCGCAGGGAGTCCAGCTGACATCTGTCCCCACACACAGTTACCGATTTATTTCTTCTTGTGATCTGAGAACTTTTAAGACTTACTCTCTTGGCAACTTTCAAATATACAATACAGTATTATTAATAGTTAGGCATTTTAAATTGATAATGTTACATATGAACTGGTAATTATCAGTTTACTAAATAAAATCATTGAGTCCTAAGAATGATGAAAAGGGATCTTAGAAACCTTTAGCCCAGTGCCTCTCCAACTTTAACGTGTACGTTGAGTCCCTAGCTAGGGGACCCTGATAAACTTCAGATTGTGATTCAGTAGATGTGGGGTGGGCCTGAGACTGTGCATTCTAACAAGCTCCAGGTTATACTGATGCTGCTGGTCCAGGGACCACATGTCTGATAGCAAAGCTCCTATCAAGCCTAAGGGAGGTCCCACGGCCTCTGCTCAGAGCAGGAGCAAAACCTGTCTCCACTATAGACAATGAAGGGATCTACTCATGGAGCAATGAAAAAAGTTTGTTTCCTTGTCTAATGATGGAAGACACCCTTTATCTCCCTACATCTCTTCTTTTCTGTGTTAAACATCCCCACTTCCTTGGCCAGTTTCCAGATCCCTAAACATCTTGATCACAGAGCATGCTCCTTCCATGGTTAACATCTTCCTTCCCTAAACAGTCCCTTGGTACGGGGCATAGTATTTCATACACGTTACAAGCAGACCGGAGAATAATTGAACAAGACCACTGCACTGCCTGACTTAAAGAGGACAGCTCTGTTAATGTGGCTCTAAGAGGCACCAGTTTCCATAAGAACCAGAGAACTCTGCTGCACCAGTGCTTACAATGTTGTGCAGGAACTGGCACCAAACAGGCGTGCAAATTCTGGAACAATTTTTATTAACGCAGATGTGGGAATTTACATTTATTCCTGTAAAATGTCATCTTACTGTTTTGGGCTTTACAATTACCCTGAGGTAATTTTCAAATATCAGCTCAAATCAGAAGTATTTACAGAAAATAACAATGCACAAAAACCTTTAAAAACGTATTAACTAATAGGTCAAACATATACACATGTGCAAAAAACACATGCAGCTTTAAAAAATAATTTTAAAAAACCCTTGGGACTGCTCTTCAGGTTGGAAATAAAACTTTGCCGGCAACTTGGAAAGCACCTAGTGAAACCCTTTCCATCATACCCTACTCCTTCACCTCTGGTGGTCACCACTCTACTGATCTTCTTGTGACAATCATGCTCTAAATTTTCTTTATAGGTTTACCATCTATATATACATCCTAAGCAACACATTTAGTTTTGTATACTTTTGAACTTTACATAAATGGAATCACACTGTGTACATTTTCTTCTGTGTCTTGCTTATTTCATTCAACATCCATACTAATGCATGCATTTTTATTTGTTTAACAAACAGTTAAATAGAAGGTATTATGTGCTGGTCACTTTTGTAAGCATGTTGCAAATACTAATTCACTTAATCCTCCTAACAACCCTATCAGGTATATATTATTACTTTCCTTAACGTATAAATGAGAGAAGTGTGGTTAAGAAACTTGCCCAATGGCACAAAATGTGTGGCAGAACCGAATTTTGAACTCAGGCAGAATCCTTGCCTTAACCACCAAGCATGCTGCCTCTGCACACCCTCCTCTATGTGGCGTTGATATTCCAGTGCATATGTTTAGCAAATTTGAACTGTTTTCAGTTTTTGCATGTATAAACAATGCTTCTTTGAACATCCCTGTCCATGTTTCTTTAAGCACGAGTAAGAAATTTTCCTACACACACACACACACACACACACACACACACAAGACCGCTGAGTTGTAAGCTAATAGCAGGTTGAACTTGCATTAGGTAATGACAAACTCTTTTCCATTGTAATTGTATCAAGATGTACTCCTATAAGTTATGACCAAGAACTCCTATCCATCTATAAGTATATCCTTGTCAACATGTGTCAGATTTTTACATTTCTGTCAATCCAAAGACTGTGTATGATAAGTTATGATTTTGATTTGCATGTGTTTGATTATTAAATTAGCCATTTGGATTTCTTTTATGAAGTGTTTAAGTATGTGAATGCACAGTATCATTTTTATTGGGTTCTCTGGCTTTTTCTTATTGATTTATATGTGTTCTTTATATATTCTGGACCAATCCTATACATGTGCCACAAATATCAACTGATTTGGGCTTGTTTTCTCACTCTTCACATTTTAGTGAACAGAAGTTCTATTCACAATTTTTTTCAAATAATGAAAGTGAAGGACTCCTTATACATTTAAAACCTTCCTTCCTACTATAAAAGAATTTCATAGGTCTGCACTTAACAATCCTCATCCCCCTCCATTCATGGCATCTTAAGAATGGTCAAGGGCTATTATGCCGACAATGATCAATACAGCTGACGAACCTCACACCTAGCTGAAGGGTATCAGCTAGGAAATTAAGGACCATTTCAGTAAATCCCACAATATTTTGAGGACATATATAGATCTATCTCCTTTTAAAGCTTCCCTGTCCTCCAAGCCTTGCTGACTCTCTTTCCTCCCAACTCCTCCAACACTCACCTTCACCATTTACCTGGCATTAGAGCACACACTGCCACACACCGTACTTCAAATGCTTCATGTCCTTTTATAAATCGTCTCCAGTATAAAATAACAACTTCCCTACAGACAGGGACCATTGACACTGGTATGGTATTCTGCACATTATATCCTGTCTGTTAGGCACAGGATATAATGTGCAGAATATTATATTTCAAGTCCTCAATAAATAATTGCTGATTTTTCCAAGAAGTAATAGTAGGATATAGTAAAAGAACTTCAGAGTCATCGTATATAACTCATGCACCAGGAAACTGTACAAAATGAAAACATAAATTGGCTCAAGAGATATTAATTGAAAGTTCAGTATGAAGAAAACATACCTGAAATGGTAGAATGGGAACAGATTGTAAGAAGCTTTATGTGTTCTGCCAAGGAGTAGTTTAGACTTCTGTGGGCATCAAGAAGCCATAGGTGATTTTTAAAAAGGGAGAGTCAGTGAATCCATCCATCCATCCATTCATCCATCCAACAAATACATATTTATTGAGCACCCACTCAGTGCCAGACACGGGAAACAATGATCCCTGAACTCCTGCAGCTTAAGTCACAGTGAAGGAGACAGATAATCAACAAGCAAGCAACATATATAGCATGTCAGAAGGTAATGAAATCTACAAAGAAAAGACAGGAGAGGAAAGGGGTGGGGCTCCTGGGAAGGAAAGCAGTCTCTCAACTCCGCAGGGCAGCCAGGGAAGGCCACACTGAAGGGCCCTTGGGAAGAAGTTATTCTTCACTGTGTCCTGTGGGTTCTCTTGTCTGTTCCCAAAGGCCTAGCTGGCTATTGGAACATTTTAATAGCCAAAGGGCAGTCCACAGATCTCAGTCTTCTCTCACACCTTGAGTTCTGAGCCTCCTTCTCCCTCTCCTTAGCCACTCCCTCTCATGCAGGTGCATTTCTGACCCTCGGGATCTCCAACTCCAGGCTGAGTAGCAGAAGCATCTCAATGTCTTGTCTTCCTGCACTTGAGCCTGGCCTTCTCCCCTTGCTGGCCTCTGAAGTTGGGGCCTCCCTTGGGCCTTCTCCTGGTTCCTCAAATCCAGCCTCCTTCCCAGGATGCATTCTCAATCTCAGGCCAGAAGCCACTTCCGGCTTTCCTTCCGATTTCTTTTCCACCTGAATGACCCCTTCCAGAAACTGGCTGCTGGCAGGGAAGATGGCAACAGCAGCACCTGATGCCACTGTGGGAATGTCTCCATGAGCAAGACACCAGGGTCAGAGAGGGGCATTGTGTGGATGCATGTGTATGTATGTCTAGTGAGTGCATGTGTGTGTGTGCCCAGGTCTGCCCAAGAACAGAGTGAGAAAGGGGTGTGGGCATGCAGGCAGGAAACACCGGAATCTAAGAGAACAAATGAGAAGAGGCAAGTGTTCACACAGAGAAAAAAATTGCAAACATTTGCCAAGAGAGGGAAAGGAAAAGGCTCTCTAGAAAAGAAACTCGATTATATAGCAAGACTCAAGGATGAAAGATAACAGGGAAGGATAAGCATTAAAAACCCAAAATGCTGAGAAGATGGCAGGATATCTCTCTCTCTCTCTCACACACACACACACACACACACACACCCATCTAAAACAAAGTGTGAAAGAGACAAGACTGACATGAATTTGAACTAATAAAAGTCTGTCAACAAATGTCCCCAAGCTGAGGTGTAAAAGGAGGAGTAACCTTATTCAAGTGAAGAGTCTGCAAACCAAAGAAATGCAGCCTCTGGAGGAAATCGAAAGTACACTCTCCATACACAGAGGGGAGGCCACCTGTTACAGAAAAAGTTCCTGTCCTGGTACTGACTGGTTCATTTTTATGCAAGCAGGGAATCCAAACTGTACAGTTCTGATTGGTCCAAATATTATGGCCCTGATTGGTCAGAGTCAAGTCTCCCGATTTGTCAGTATAGACACAAATGAGGATGCAGTTGCACAGTTCTGACTGGAAGGGGTAGATCTCAGTCCACTGGTTGAAAGACGATTCCCAAAACTCCTTTACAAGGGCCTGTACAGATGGCAGGAACACAGCGCAGGAGGCTTGGCGGCTCAGTCTCTGGAGTTCCCTTGAAGTGCAGTGCTGATGGAGAGGCCTCCATCAGCAACGGCCACTGGCCTCTGGTCCTGAATTTGCACCCACTTAACTACAAGAAGTCCTTCTTGATAAATATATTCCTTCTCAGGGTCCACAATTCTAATTTGAAGTTTCCCTTTAAAGCATTTATTTCCCAGATCAAGGCTAACATAGCAAGCAAGGGAGAAAGGCCTCTGGCTCTAATAGCTAGGAAACAAATAACAGAACATTGCTAAAGATGAAGTGTTTAGAAAGAAAAAAGCTATATAAATGTAAATGTAGACGTTGGTCTCACATTCTAGAAATTCAGTTGCTTTCACCACAGAATGCGAAAAGGAAAGGCTCTTGGGTACAGAGCTAAGATAGTGATCTTGAATGGTCTGGCCAAACTGCAGAAAAAGAAAACAAACCAAAACAAACAAAAACCCCCAAGAATGCTCCCATATAGAGAGGCAAGTAAACAGGCTGCAAAAATATGAGCATACATCTCAACTCCCTCTGATGCTCGGGGTCACGAGGCAGCCCCCTGGCAGTGGAAACCAGGTGGCACCCTCCTTCCTGTGACAACTGCCCCTTCTCCACGGAGCCTTTTCCTCTGACTCGAATTTTCTGTCAGCCTTCCTCTTGGAATCCTTTGACGGTGACTCACAGGGCAATGGGGCTAGTCAGCAATACCGCAGCCCTCCGCAATAGATGCTGTGTAGGAGGCAGGCAGCTCAGCGGACTCTCGTCTGTACCAGTTTTTTCCTTTCTCTGTTCAGGGAGGATCTGCTTTTCAGCCACATTTCCCTCAAAACACATCCCTGTCAGGAGATGCTTACTGCACAGATTTCTAAACGATGAAATGATCTGAATTTGGCTACTTAGTCATAACGAAACTAAAAACAGTAAGATGAAAAAACAATAGTGTGATCATCACACCTACAAAAAACAACTTTATACTTGGGTGAAATCAAGAGATCAGGAAAAAAAATGCTTAAACTAATATTTTCCAACCTTTCACTAACAGCTAGGGCTAAAACCACATGTTTTGAAGGTCTTGCACTGTGTTATTATTAGAAGTCACAATTCTATTGATACTGATGAGTCATTTGTATCGGCGGAAACCAAGAACTTCCATCAACATCATGTTACACACAGTCACTGTGGCTTGGCTTTTTCTTTATTACTGGTCAAAGCTGCTGCAGAATGCTTACTGAAGCCAAAAAAAAAAAAAAAAAAAAAAAAAAGGAGGAGCTCTCCTTAGGGTACTCAAAGCTTCTTTTCCCTAGCGATCTCACTTCTCAAGATAGTTTAGGATGATTTAATCAACTCATAATTACAAAAGGAAGTTTATTTAGAAATCATGAAAAAGTTACATTTCACACTTACAGATGAAAATAAGCAGAAGTGAACTACGAAAACAAACAGCGAAACCATCTCTGAAAACGCATACCAGCTTTAACATGACCCGAGGTCAGGTGTTTGTTTCCCTTAACCTTAATAACATGCAACAGATACCAACGAAATCTGTCATTACTTAAGGACTGGAGCCACACAAAACAATGTCAGGGCAGCCCTCTCAGCACCCACTCTGCTGCTTCCCCACTCAAGGCACAGGCTCCTCACTGAGGGAGAAGTGGGTCAGGTTTCGGTTACACCAAGAAAGCCGAAGTTAAAGGTTCATGAAAGTTCCTTCTGGTGCTAAGGAGAAAATAACAGCACATTCCCTTTCCCTTATTATCTCCTCTTTCCCTCCCCCCCTTAAAGAGTCCCAGAAATTTAAAATGATTAAAAACCAGTTTTCCTGAGGGATTCCCAGAATTGCTGATTCTAATGTAGCCTCTAGAAAGGTAAAAATATGCCGTTTTCTACCCTGCAACCAGAAGGCTGTGTTTGGCAGCTGAAAGAAGAAGGGAACCCGTCTTAGCAGTGAGCACAGCTCTGAAAATAGCCTTCCAGCAGCTAGGCTGCCCGCTGCTCTCCCAAGGCAGCGCTGGCACTGTGGGCAGTTGACGGTGAGGCCAGCTGAGCACTGCAACAGCTGCATGAGTCAGCAAACGCTTCTGGTAGGAAACTGCTGACAGACTAAATTACTCTTGCATATAGAAGGTGCACACACCTACGGGGCAAAAACAAAAACAAGGTACATGCAAATTAGCAAACAGGAACCTCGCTACCCTTGCAGTTGCTATTTGCCAAGGTTAAACCAAAAATATAATCTATGCCACCGCTTCAGAAGTAGTACTAGCAAGTAATAGTAATTAACAGTGGTAATAAACAAACAACTGACTCTCAGTGTTGTGATGTGTGGAACAGCTGCATTCAAATCTCACAAACTAGTTAATTTTAACTGGTTTTAATTTTAACTGGATTTAACTGCTTTTCCTCCCTTTTGAAAAAATCAAAATAGTTGCCATATTGACCACAAGAACCGGTAACAGACAAGCACAGTTCCTGTTTTTCAGAGGGGACTTACTTTTAAACCCACAATATCAAGATGCTTAACATAAGTGGAAATTTAAAATTTATTGTTTGATGTGGGAGACTTAAACCTGTACACTCAGTCAGATCCCACAAACGTTGTGGAGTAGTAGTCACACCTCAGGCTTCACCTTATGCATCTTTCATTTTTGTTCTCTATTTAACACACGACCCAAGAATCTACAGGGAAACAGGTCTGAAACTCAGGACACGTGTCCCTGCAGAAACAGGGTCATGCCAGTGATGGGACGTTCCAGGACATGCCATGAAACCGTCTCGATTTTAAAATATGAGTGAGAGGTTAAGTTTGCAAATTAAAAAGAAAAAATAATATTATAACAACAGTTCCAAAACTAAAGAAAACACTCTTGGTTGACTGTGCTTGAGAAAATGTCTAGTTAGAGGAAGATGAGGGGACGCTCTTCTAAATGAGACCTGTGGACTTCATCTTTAACTTCCCTCTGGTTCCTTTAATATGGTTTAATGGTTAATTCCACTTTCAAATGCTTGGCATTCCCTGATTTTGCCATATCATTAGAAAAATTTTTGTCAGTTGTGTGTACTGACTTTTTTCCTCCCCCCAAATTCATCAGAATTTAGAAGAGAAACAAGGAGGGAAGAAGGGTTACAATGAGGTACTAAAGAGAGAGGAACAGAAAAAAATGGAGCCAGGCAGGCAGGTAGGCATGGGGGATAATTCAACTACAGAGAAAGAGGAAAAGTAGGAAGAGAGAGAAGTCCAACACTGGACACCACACTCCCAGAGAGTGGAGACTCTTCACGTCCAGCTACATGCTCAGTGATCGGAACCCACAGCAAAGGAAGAATAAGAGGTAGGGAGTCCGTCGGACAGTTCCAGAGACTAGCACTAGATGGCGCCATCAACTCAACATAGCATGGTTACGGGAGGAGCTTGAGGTGGGGGAAGGGTAGTATGGGAGGCAGTTCAGACTCCCCACAGCTGGGTATTATTTAGCGGGCAACACCTCTATCTAAAATAAGCATGGTTTTATTAATCAGTCAACCTCTACAGATGTCCAGGTGTTACCACCATCCATAGAATGGGGCATGTCAATTTTGAAATAAATTTATCAAATCAGTTGTAATCAATAAAACTATGGGGTGAGGAGACCCGTGAATGAGAGAGCCATTGCTCTGTTTTTTTTCTTTTTCTTTTGAAATTCAACATTTAAGCATAATAGAGTATTTCAGGTTCACTGCTACTGACTAACTGACAAAAATTCCTAATTATAGACCAAGTGACTTGCCCCTGAAGCTCCGTTTAAATGTCAAGTAACACACAATCTTGCTATACAGGCTTATGTGATCAGATCCAGTGTCTGGCAAGAGGAAGGTGATGCTCACTAACAAATACACAATTATATTAAAAATCAAAATCATCTGCCCTTTCTATTTTTAATACACAGTGGTCTATATCTTCTAATCTGTTTGTCTAGATTGTCTGGGGTTGAACTGATAAACAGCCCTCTTCGCTCAGAAATTTCCTCCCATCCCCAGGTTACCACTGTGTGAAATTCTACTATTCCCATTTTTAGGATTTTTTTCCTATGGCTTTGTCTCCTATGAATATGCTGATGTTTCACAAAGAAGTAATGCACTAAGTATGCTCAGTTATTTATACCTTAGTAAAAATTTTCTCATGAAATCTTTTCCTGAGATTGGTTTTGAAAGAGAAGGAGGGCACCAGTTAAGGGCACTGGGTGATCAAAGGCAGCAAAGCACTGAGTGGAAAAGGAAGGACCGAAAGAGGTCATGGGCAGAACCGACAGCAAGCCTTCCCTGGCCTCTTCCCAAAGGCAGCAAGTCATCATCCCTGACGCTGATCTTCCCAAGAACACGTCTGAAAACTGGGAGTTAAATCTAAGTATGTCTACATTTTTCTCTTGCTGAATGGGTAATAATATCCTTTACAGTTAATTTCATTTTTTTTCACAGTTTGATTCTTCAGGGCTCATTCATTTGCATAATATGGAATCTTGAACCCATGCAGATATTCCACAAATCAATGCAAGTAATTCTCATACTAAATCAGCAGCTTTAATTTAAGCTCATCATTGTTTGCATAGATATCTTTATGCACTCATCTGCTTGATTTTTTTTGAATCACTTAAAACTTCCAACAGTGACACACTGAGTATCTCTCTCTATTTAGCCATCTCCAAAAGGTGAACTAAATACTGAAAAATAAGCGCGATACACTCCTACACTTGATCTTTTCCCAAACTGGGCTACAAACAGACACCTGGTTTTCCAGCAGCTCCCAAGAATAATGTCTCTTGACTAAAGAAGACAACTTGGGTATCGTCTGGCCCAGGGCAGGGCTGAGTCGGCATTCCAAACAGTGACCCTGCAAACTTGAGGTAATTGGGGTCACTGCCAAAGCTGAGTCCTCTAAAACCATTCAGATCTCTGGTTGAGAGTTGCAACATGCTAATCTGGCAAGATAATCTCTTCCTGAAATTGACTAGAATGAGAGCAAAGGTTACCTGCTTTTATCTGTTACTAGTGGCTAATATTTCTAATTAGGAGCTCTAAAAGAATTGGATCTGAATGAAATTCTCCCTCTGCACTAGAATAATCAATCTATTATAGAAATAGTTTCTTTCATCTTTTCCTACCTCATCAGAAAAAAACCTAAAAAGCTAAAAACAAACTTTTCCCATAACAGGGGGCCAGGAGCCTGAGCTACCGGAAAACCCTGGGGACAGAGCCATGGGACTCATGTTCTATGCTCAGTTCTCCTTTTGTCTTTACATGTCATCACTTCCACTTTCTGATCCCCAAATGGTAACTCAGACCTGAGGAATGCCATTTTAGAAAGTGGGCCGAGTGAAAGACAGGAGATACATTCACTCCAGTTCACTGAGAAATTATTTTTCGGTTTCATCTTTCAGATAGACATCAACAAAATAGCCAATGTTTTGGTGAACAGGCCTATATTTCCACTTCCGAGAAATGCTGGAGAGCATTCCCACCTCCTGTGAAGAAGAAAGGAAAAGGGGGCGGAGCAGTGTGATGGGTAGGAGAACAAGCTCTAGTGTCAGACACCGAGTTTCCAATCCCAGCTCTACCACTCATTAGCTGGGCAACATCTGTGCCTTGGCTTCTAATGATCACACCTAGCTCTGGGTTGTCACCAGGATTGAATAAGTTAATATGAGTAACACACAGGAAGCTCCCAACACAGGTTAGCTATCGCCAAAGAAAAAAAAATACAGGCATTTTAGTTATAGCATAGTCAGTGGGCAAGCACCATATGATTTCACTCATATGTGGAATCTAATGAACTGAACTAACAAGAAAATAGAGATAGACTCATACATGGAGAGCAGGCTGACAGCTCTGGAGAGGGTTGAGGGGATGGAGGGATCAAGAGAAAAGAAAAAAAAGAGAAGTACTCACGGACATGGACAACACTGTCTAATTGCGGGGTGGGAACGGCGGTGGAAGAGGGTATGGGGGGATAAATAGTGGTGTGGCTCAGTGGATTGAGTGCTCACCTGTGAACCAAAAGGTCGCCAGTTTGATTCTTAGGGCACATGCCTAGGTTGTGGGTGGGTCCCCAGTTGGGGAGTGCAAAAGGCAATCGATGGATGTATCTCTCACACATGAGATGTTTCTCTCCCTCTCTTTCTCCCTCCCTACCCCTCTCTCTAAAAATAAATACATTTTTTAAAAAGGTAAATGGTGATAAAAAATAAGATAAAAGTTTCCTGTACTTAAATAAATAGGCACTGTCAACACTCCTGAATTGTGCTAAGAATAACCTAAATAATTGCTTTTGGTCTGCGGACGCTTGAGACCCTCCTGCTCCGGGGTAGGCAGGGCCTTCGGGCAGGAGCTGGACTCCCATTTTCACTGAAGATCCTTGCCTAAGTCCCACACATACCAGCCAACTGGGAGGAAATATCTGTGTAGCTTCTAATCATTCAAACATTGTCAAAACGACCCCAAATATGTTCAAAATAAGAATGGTAACTTGCATTTTTTCCAAGTATGAAACTGAACAGTATTCTTGGCAATTAACAATTCTGTTTCTATCAGGCTCTAAAAACACAGGTAAATAAATCAATTCTGGACTCTGTATACAAGAACCATTATTTGCCAAAATGGCCCAAGGGGTTATATCATGGTTTATGCAACACTCCAAAGGGCCAAAGACAGTGTTGAATTAATAGGGTTAGGAGGCTGGGGAGAACAAGGAAGCCCAGGTTGCAGAGGGACTCTGATGGCACTTCACTCTACAATTCCTCGGGGAGGACTGCCTCAACCTCACAACCAGGTCACATTCACCTACTAGACTCTCTGCTGCAGGGAAATCTTTCTTTCCTTCACAGAACATGCAATGGGTTATCTGTTGCTTTCTGACTGATGGCATCCCTCCTGCTAGGTGGTAGGCTTCATGAGGCAGGGACCAGGACTGGGTGTGCTCCCCACTAGCCCCATGATTGGCTAGTTCTGCGCCTGCCACATAAGACATATTCAGTATACGTTTGTTTAGTGAATGAATGAGGGATCTCTTATAAAGAAAGGCATTTCTGGACACATGGCCCATTTTGTGGTAGCCATAAGCTTCTGCTATTTATGCGAATACAGGGTGGGAAGAAAAATAAAAATTGCCAATAGTCTGTGGATACTGGGACACTAAAGAAACTTGCTGAGCCCGCACCTTCTCCTTGTTTCCTACTTACAGAATGGAAATAAGCACGCTGGGCTCTCTCCTCTTTATACGCCAAAGTGGGAGTTTAAGCCTCCTGTGGGTTAGACATGCAAAGTCCCCAGGAAACTCCTGGAGCATCTGCACAAAGTGATGGGTGAAGAGAAGGATGGTGCAAGACTGGAATTGGTGGCAGACTTGGAAAATCAAAAAGCTTGCTTCTGAAATTAACCTGGAGCCAGCTGCAGGCTCAGGAACAAATGAAGACAATTACAAGAAGTATGAGAGGACTGGAAAGTGGAGGGTTTAAGTGCTTGGGAAAGAAGAAAATGAAAACCGACAAGGATGGGAGGGAGCTTGTAACTAAGAGGCAGCTCTCAGGGGTATCAGCAGCGTGTCCTACAGCCTTCCGGAGAGGAACAAAAGGGTCAGGGAGGAAAGTGACACATCTCAGAACCAAAGGACAATTTATTGTCAGGCTAAGGAACAAAAGAGAAGTTAACCAGGGAATGTGCTGGAGAAATGGTGATTATGAAGTCACTGGGGAGAACTGAGACATTTTGGCTGTAATGCCAATGACTACAATGAAAGAGCACGTGAAATGCTTTCAGATTGGGGAGATTTATTATTTTGGAAAAAATAGCTCAAGGAAAAACAAAAGCGAAATTCCTGCCTGAGTTTTGAAGCAGTGCCATTAGTAGGACAAGGTTCAATTCCCATATTCTTTAGAAAAGAAATGGCCCTTGAAAAGGACATAGTGGTGATTCTGAGGATACTCCCAGCTCTAGGGAAACTGAGGGGCATGCCAGTGGTAAGATCAGGTTTCAGTCTTAGGTAGATTGACATTCGAAATTAACAAAGAAGAGAGAGAGACAGAGAGGGAAAGAAAAAAAAGAGAAAAAGAAAAAAGTAAAAGAAAAAAACCTTGAATTGACAAAGAAAGAACTATTTTTCTATTAAATGTCACCCCAGACAACACCCCCCCCGCCCCAATAAAAGGTGGGTAATATTCTGGGCAATCTTAACAACTTTACCAAATGTTTAGTTCACATCAGGTTTCACTTGGAACTTGAAATTTTTGTAAATATTTACATAAAACGTAAAGGGGGAACAGGAATAGGTCATACACTGTCATTGGTTAAACAGAAGCAACTTCCCATCACTCCTGAGGCCTGGGTGCTGCTTTTCCAAACATAGCCCCAAGCGTGCCAGGACTTATCTTCTTTTCCAAGGAAATGTCAATCTTTTCAGCCAGCCCTGACTTCTGAACCGCAGGTGTCTCTGATAGGGTCATACGTCACTGGAGCTTCTTCGACATCCAGATAGGGAAAGGAGAGGAACAGGGCGGTAGGTAGAAGTGGGGTTTGCTGTCTGAATCACAGGTTTTGACAAATCTGTTCCATCTTCTATTGTTTTTTGTTTCTTGTGCCTGAGGGCAGGGACCATGTTCATTCACTATGTGCTATGTTCCCTACCCCACACCCAGTCATCGCCTCGGGAATAGATCATATACAGAGGATGGCAAAATGAGCCTTATCCAGTCAGGAAGAGATGCACTGCCTACAGATGAAATTCTTTCCAACATAAAATGAGAACTGTTCTCTTCTGCAGAATGGGCACAATGCCTACTTCACAGGGTTGTTTTGAGGAGTCAATGAGTTACATATAGATAAAGTTATTAGCACTGTTTCTGGCACATGGCGAGCATTCAATAAATTACAGCTATTATTTTAGTGGGCCTTTTCAAATGCCAAATTTTTGTGGAGGTCCTCAAGTATGAAGATTAAGTAGCCAAGTTACCCCATCTGGTCAATAACAACTAAATAGAGGGCAGGTAGTTCAAAAGCTATGAATGATTTACCTGAAGAGGATTACATGGTGTCCATGTGTTAATTTTTTGGCCTTTCAACTTGTATCCTCTATTAAAAAGAAAGCTATCAATCCTTGAGTGAAAGTCAATGTTGATTTCAAGTTTTGCTTTTCTCGTATCATTCAATTTCCCCAACAGCTATGACCTGTAACCCATTCATTTGGGGGAGACTCCCAAATCATCTCCGATGGGTCAGGCCTTTAGAAAATAGCCAAATTCAGAAATACCAAACAGTAAGATGTATTAGCCCATTCAGTGGGAATACCTGCAGTCCAGCTCTAGCTCTGACAAGTTCTCATCCAATATCTGAAACATTTTTGAGCTAATATTTAAAACTCAGGGGATTCCACATAAAAATCCACATATCCAGGTTCCCTTGGAAAATCCAACGATGTGGCAACACAAAGCCAATATCCCCACCCACTCCTGCTGGACAGAAAGGAGCTGGGACAAAGTAGCAGTTACCTGCCACTCCAACCCATCCTCCCTCCCTCACCAGGACCAGTGAAAAATAAAAATGAAGGGCTCCGTGTTCAGTAATTATTAAAGATTTCAAGGAGACAACAGGTGGAGACAAAACCAAGTGTGAGGTCCTTCTGAGCAGATGAGGGGAGGGGGCCCCTGTGCAAAGGTGCAGATCACACACCCATGAAACTGGCCCTGCTCCCCACCCCTTCACCAAAGAGGAAAGATATTTATTTATCTAAGTATTCTGTCTTTCATTAGGCTTCAAGCCAGCATTTACACCAAGCCAGATACCACAGCCCCTGAGACCTGAGGTGCAAAAAGTAGGGCAGTGGAGCCCCGCACAGCTGAGCTAGGGAGCCACTGGGATCTCTCTCTTCCCTTGTTAAGGCTGGAGCCATACCAGGGACACTAAGCATGAGTTAATCCAAGGAAAATTAAACTGCTCCCAACAATACAGATTGGTTTGGGCTCTTTTGTTGGCATCACAGGAGTCTCGACTACAGATTCTAAGGAACAGCTCACAGCGCTAATGAATAAGTCCAGGCGGCTGTGCAGACAGTGGGCCCACAAGTGAGGAGCTGGTCTAGGGGAGATTTGAACATGAACCTGACCATCTGGCTCTCTGTGATTCACTTTGATCACAAAATGAATTGCAACAAATTGAAGAGCACATGGCCAGAGTTAATTGTCTCATCTGTAATCTGAACCTACTTTTAAGCAGTTATTATTACCCTCTATCAGGTGGAAACGTTTCCTACCATCACTGCAAAGTGCATTTTCCTGATGAACTGTAATGGATCATTAAATTCCATATCTGAATAACAATACTCTGCACTTATGCAGTGCCTTTCATCCAGGGATTTCAAGGCAGTTTGCAAATAATTAAGCCCCTCACATAGCAGCCAGAGGTGAGGGACTGGAAGGGACTTGCCTGGAGACACTGAGTTAAAGGCATAATTTGATAGAAAGACTAAATGGCTTCCTCCTAGGCACTAGTAATACTGAAAAGTGAATTAGAGGGGAGGTGGTGTCCAGATTTCCTCCCTCGCCTTCTGCCTTACTTCTTCTCTATGGCATATCCTCACATGCAACACAAAAACCCGAGAAGTACTAACAGGGGTGGTTCATAACTTAGTGATGAGTTCAGACATACATATATATGAGGAGATTGTTTCTTATATAATCCTGGCATATACAATACAAACGGACACTTCAATCCACCTGCAGAATCAACAGATACCAGAAGAATTAACTCAACACATTTATGATTACCAAATGGCAAACCTAAAGCCTTCCAAAATCCAAAATGAAAATGCTGCTCTGCACAAATAAAGTATGTTTTAAAAGTACTTTATCCCATAATTGTGTTTTCCATTTCTGGGACCCCATATGAATAATTTTCAAGTTTCCGGAAGAGCAAATATAATGGAAGTGGGCAATCAATGCATTTTTTAAAACCAGAACACTAAAAGGGAAAAATCATTTCAGCCACTCAAAGTTTTGTGGTGAAATTGTAAACTTCTGAAAAACTGAATTTATAATGGAAATGCTGACAGACCTTTCACTGGAACAGTTTGAACGCAACACTGTAATTTAGCAATCTCGCTTACAGACTAAAGACTAATTCTAACAAGATGTCATTTTGACTCACGTTTATTATTACCTGCAAGAATGAAAAATGCCGTCTACTCGAGAGCTCCTGGAGAACCAGGGTGGGGCAATCTCGCATTTTAAACAAGACTTTTTCTGCTTTACCAAAATAGCCCTCTCGGCTGAAGGAGTGGCAGCCTTTCACGCTCAGCTTCTTTCATGTCAGCCAGAGCCTTCGCAGCTAGACATGCCTTTACTACATGTTACATTTTAATGATCTGAGACAACCGTTATCAGAATTAACATCTCTAATTTTACTCTAAACAGACAAAAGCAAAATAAATATCTCATTAGGCATCATCTCCGCCAAGGTTCCCACTAGGCAGGAAAGAATTTTTATCTAAAGTAATTACCCTTTTTAGTTAAATACACGCAACAGATTCAATATACACAGAGATTAAGAGACTGCAACACTAGACAGAGAAAGTGAAGACCAAGGAACTCCGCGTCTCGCTATCCGCGGGTCCACCGGGAGTCTGTGGCTAAGTCGGGGGTGGGGCACCCTCGTCCCTCTTGGTTTCCAGCGTCCACGGGTACCCGCGGCCGCGAGCTTCTCTGGCCACAGACTAAACCTTCCTGACAGCGGCTGGGCCGGAACTTTCCCCAAGTTGTCAAACTCGCCCACACACCAAAGGGTGCTGGGGATACCCCGAGTACCCACGATCCCCGAAGCCAGGGGTGCGCAGCCCTTTCATACACACACACCTGCCCCTGCCTGCTTCCTCCCACAGACAGAGTTTCTGCAAATCCTCGGCCAGCCCGAGGTCACGAAGATGCTCACTAGAGTCCCCTCTCGTGGGCAGCTGGGGTAGTCCGTGAGCGCCGCCCGCTGCCCTCTGTGTGGGCGCTAGGCTCCTGAGCACCTACTAGGTGCTAGAACTGCAAGACCCACAGGGCTCTTCCGCATGGGGAGGTGGAGAGGTTTTCCCTAGGTCAACTCCTTTTCTTAGCTTGAGCTTCTGGGGTTTGGGGAATGAAGTGTGTTGGGGGGGGGGGGGAGGATGCATGTTGCACTTTAATTTCATGCAGAATCTTTAGGAAGCGGATACACAAGTTTTCGCCCTGTGACAGCACGAGCCCCTTGGTTTACCTTCCTAGGGACGCATTCCGATAACCCGGTCACTGGCTAATAGGGATTCCATCCAGCGTGCAGCCCGCGGTCTGCGCTGCGAGGCCCCAACCTGCCTCTCCTCGGTACTCTCAAATTGGGCTTTGATGCCCCGCTAGTCCCAGCGGCTCTGGCTACCCGGCGGCGACTGACAGCTGAGCGCAAAAGCGTGGTGGCTGTGGTCCTCACGGAGCAGCCCTGGGCACGCAAGCCGCAAGCAGGTTGGAGGCCGTCCAGTCCCTCGCGGAGATCAGGGGCTGGGGGCCGGGGCGCCCGGGCCTCGCTGGGCGGGGAGCAGGGCCGTGGGTCTGACAGCTGCTCCCGCTCCGGCGGACGTGCGCCCCACTCCAGCCCGCCCTCCGCACGCCTGACTTATTACCCTCTGCTCCTCCTCCCCCTACTGTTCCAAAACACCCGTCGACGCGAACGAAATACAATGCCGCCTCGCCCGCCGTAAACAGCCAGGCGAGAGGGCGCACAGTCGCCGCGGCGCGTCTACCCGCTCGGCTCCCACCGCCTTCCCGTTCCTAGAAAATGCCGTAAAAACGGGCAGGGCTCTCGGCCGTCGGCAGCGCGCCGGGAGATCGAGACTCCCTTCCAGCGCCGCTTCCCCACGCCTCCCCGCGCACCCACTGTCCCCTCAAACTTGCCCCGACACCCCGCCCAGAGCCTTGGCCCGGGACCCGGGACTCACCTCACCAGAGAACTTTGCGTCCTTTTCCTCCTTCTCTTCTCTGCGTATTCTCTGCCCGCAGCCCCCTCCCGGAGGCGGCGCGGTGGGCGGTTCGGGGGTCACCGAAAGCTCGAGGAGAGGACGCGCATCACATGGCAGCTTGTTCCCAGCTCCCCGAGTGTAGCGTGAAGGGGGAGGGGAAGGATCGAGGGGAGGCCGGGAAAAAGCGAGAGCCCGGCGGCAGCGGGAGTGGGCAGGAGGGTGGCGAGGGCGGCGGCGGGCGCTCACGCTAGCGCTGCAGCGATCGTAGCCCGGGAGTGCACGGTCGCTGCTGCTGCGGCTGCTGCTGCTGCTGGTGAGGCGGCGGCGGCTCAGCGCTGTTTGCTCCGCGCGGCGCGGCTCGCGCTCTCCCCGGAACGCCCACACTCTCAATCGCTACATTGTTGACATTCGGCGCTGACGTCACCCGCTCCCCATTCACAATAACTTTACGGGAGCCGGGCAGCGCACCTCCCCGGCCGCTGGGGCGCCGTACGCCTGGCGACTAGCGTAAGCCGCTCCGCGAATGGCGCTCCGGGGGCTGGGGCGAGGGGCGGGGGCGGGCACGCGCGCTCCGACGACTCGCGGGAGGGGGCGCGCCTCACACTGCTGCGGCCGCAGCTCTCCGGGCTTTGTGCGGCCGCGCGCCGGTACAGCCTGGTGCTCCGGGCCCAGCTGACCGCCAGGCTCCGTCCCGCCCGGCTGTGGACTTGCAGGGGCCTTGAAATGCAAGGACTGGGGTCCAGTGGAGTGGGGAGTGTGGTGAGGGCTGCCAGTGTGTCACGTAGGAAGGGGGCAGAGTCCCGGGCACTACACCTAGGAAGGGGAGCCAGACCTCCAAGCCCGGCATTACTGCGTTGTCCCGCGTTCCCCAGGAGGGGCACGAAAAGACGCAACACGGACCCCCACAAAGCTGACCCTTTGGGTGGGGGTGGGGCGAAGAAGAGTAGCCCTGACCCAGTGTTGATGTTGACCTTTGAATCCTTTAAGAGGGCCTCGGCTTATCCCACTGAAGGAGACTGTAAGCCCCCACACCAAGGTTTTAGAAAGGGCACAAGCAATTTTGAGGCATAACTGAAAAGCCAGTCTTCCCAGCTTCGGACGCAGCTCCAACTGGGTTCCAGACTGTTTTTTGCCTCTCTGGAGGGTGCCAGGGTGTTGCTGCTGCACTGTAAGGCCATCGTGTGGTTGTCCTGTCAGAAGAAAGCTTGATGGTGGTTAAGATTTTACAGAAAGTAATTAGGACTTAGTCCGAACGAACATTTGCAATAAAAAAAGGTTGTGTGAGTGTAGTGCTGGTGCCTGCAAATTTACCCTTGCCAAGGCCAGGAAATTCTGCCACGTTTCCCTGAACACCTATAACTTGGTCCCCTTGTGTGCAGGCAGTATTCCATATTATTACGTGTGGTGCTGATTTTTAATGAATATTATAAAACTTTGGCTCGCTCTACTGAGGGAAGGATCATAAATCCCCCCTCCCCCATAAAATGGGCACTGGCATATGCTGAGGAAGCAGTGAAGTGTTGCTCTGGGAGTCTTGTGGTATCAGCCAGAGTGTTGCTCTGAATCACCTTCGTTTGAAGGGAGGGTTTTGAAAGGCCCCATTTTGAATGTCTGTGTGGAAAACTAAGCAACGGTGGAAAGGAAGCTGAGCGGCCAAGCTCATTTATCTAACAGCATTGTAATGCCTCCACCTGTAGAGCCACACTGGGAGATTTTTCTTCGCTAGCCTTTCCAGTTTTGAGGGGAGGAAAAATCTCAGGTTCTCCTGACTTTGGGTCTGGTGACCTTTTTGATGAAGCACCCTGCTTCTGAGGTCCCTGTCTGGCCCCCTGACAAGGACAGAGAATGCTGATCCCTGGTCTGCCCTGGCAAGGCCATTTCTTATAACGTGACTAATGGTGAGATTTCTGTATTTCTCATTCTCCTAAGTACGTGAGTATCAATGTGATAACTTTACACATTTTAATAAGCATCACTACATGCTTTTCTCACAAGAGCGTGGCTTGAGAAGATCCCTATGAGGGTCATGTAAGTTCATTTCTTTTCAAGCAGGCCATGGCTGCCTGGCTGTGAGTGGAGTTGGGCACATCAGTGTTGGGGCCCAGGGGGTAGGGGTGGAGATGCTTCTGCAAGCTGGTCTTGCCACTGTTTCTGGTTCCAAATGGATATAACAAAGGCCATGTGGTCATTTTAATTCATCTGCTTGCAAAGACTCAAACCAGAGCTTTTTTAGTTTGGACTTCTCAGGTATGAGATGGGACAACAATTAAAGATGAAAAAATCCTAATTCAACTATGATAGGTTGTATTATCTAATCATTCAAGGAGCTGAGTTAGAACTAGTTGCACTCTAAGCACACATCCAGCACTGCAATCGTGCACCTCTGTGGCTGGGGAGTGGCAAAATCTTTGACCTAGAGGGACTTGAAGTGCAATAGGAGTTAGTTATTTCATTTTATTTTCAATAGTTAGAAGTGGGTTGAGTTAAATCCTGTAAAAACGTATTTAGAATTATATTAAATTAGGGTGGTAAGTTAAGTACTAGACACTGTTTTAGCAGTACGACCACAGAGGTGAGGCTGTGGTTGCCCTTAGCCTCCTTATTGAGAGTATTTGCTGGCCATTCCCTGGGTTTGCGGTGCTCTTCTGGGCACTGCAGGCATTTACAGTGTGAAACATATTTAGGTCCTCCGCTCTGTGCATTCATGGTGGTCACTTGAGTAGAGGTCAACTTATTTCCGGTACTGGCATCATTCAGCCTTCTCTGATATACTTTTTCTTTTCCTACATGATGGCATGTATATGCTGGTCCAGAATATGGGCTTCATCGTGATACATTTCTAAGCAGGACATGATTTCCAGGACAATAACTTCGTGTCATAGCATTGAAATCAGTAAAGTTTATGTCTATAAATTACCTTGATTTTATAAAATAAAACAGGCAAAAAAATTAATGTATCCTGGAGACAAAAAGATGAGGAAAGGAAAATGAAAGAAGCAAGCAGTCCTGGGGTCTTCAGTTTCCTTGTCACCCAGCACCCTGTTACAGTACCTGGTAATGGTTTTTCTTAGGCAGAATTTTAAATCTGGTGCCTTGAGTAAGACATAGTGGGGCAAAGTTAACATCCAATGAGAGAGATCAGAGTGGGATGTTTAGAGGGAGAATGCCAAAGCCCAGAGGAGCCAACACACTGAATGAAGTTGTGTTAGGAAGAAACTGAATTTTACTCATTGGGCAAATTCCTCAGCATTGTAACTAAGGCTTTTTATTTCAAAACCAGATGTTTTGAAGTGTGCCTAAACCATAAAATCTCAGCTAGTACTGCACAGGTGACACTTGGGAGAATGGATGAAATTTGAATAGCTTCAAGGGGTGATTTGTTCAACAATTGTTGGGCCACCTGCTATTATGTAGCAGGTACTGTTCTATAACTTGGGATCAGAATTCTTTTAGTGATGAGATTGGGATGAGGAGGGAGACAGACAATAAGCCTTTCCTTCCTTCCTTTCTACCTATCTATCTATCTATCTATCTATCTATCATCTATCTAGTATGGTATCATATACCATACAGAGTATAGAGGTAAAGCGTGCTATTAAAGCAAAGTAAGAAAGGAGCTCAAGAGTACTGGGTGGGGCCATTTTTAGATAGGGTGGTTGTGTCAGGGAAGACATCCCTGATGAGAGGACATTTGTGCAGAAGTAGAAATGGAGTGAGGGGACAAGTTCTGCAGCTACGTTGGGGAAAAGCTTTTCACATATGAAGAAGAGTAAGTGCAAAGGCCCTGAGGTAGAGTGGACTTGGCGTGCACCAGGGACAGCAGAGGAGCCACTGTGTCTGACAGAGAAAAGCAGGAGATGATGCCAGAGGGATATCCAGCAGACTTGTAGTTTAGGGGAAAATAGAAGACAGTTTTAGGGGTTTCTGTGGAGAAAGGACATGACCTAACCTTGACTCTTGAAAGATCATCCTGTTCGCTAAGTGGAAGAGAATACAAGAGTGGAAGCACAGAGACCTGGTAGAGGATATTGAGATAAACTAAGAGGTGATGGTAATTTGGACTCCAATCATTACTGTAAGTGGAATCTAGATATATATTCAAAATAAACCAGACAAGACTTAGTTATTCAATTGTGAGATGTGAGAGAAAGAGGAATCAAAGGAAATTATGGATTTTGGCCTGAACAGCTGATTGGTGGAGATTCTACTTACTGATATGAGGAAGGTTACAGGAGGAGTAGGTTTGTGGAGGATGATCAGGTGATTGGATTTGGATATAGTAAATTTCTGATGCCCATCAGACATATAAGTGTAAAAGTTGAGTAGGCAATTAGACCTGGGAATCTGAACTTGAAGAGAGAGGCCCAGACTAGAGATAGATATCTGTGTTATCAGCATAGAGAATCTGGGTATGTGGGTGGGGAAGAGATTTGAGGATCGAGATCTGGGGCACTCTAATATTTAGAGGACAGAAGATGCAGAAAATGAAGAAGATCTGGCCAAGGTGGCTGAGAAACAGCAACCAGTGAGAGAGATGAGGAGAGGGGAGTGTAGCTTCCTGAGGCCAAGTAAAAGAGAGTGTTTACAGAAGTGGGGTGTAATTGGCTGTCAGTGCTGCTGATGGGTCAAATAAGATGAGAACACATTGGTGACTTTTAAATTTGCCTTAAAAGAGAGGAGTGGTAGGGACTTAATCTGGCTGGAGCGAGTTTGAAAGAGAGAGAGGGAGAGGAAGAGGAAGAGGAGGTGTAGACCACTGTTTAGAGGAGCTTTGCTATGAAAGAGAAAATGGGGAAATGGGTAGAGGGTCATGGTCACTAATTAGAGCTCGCTGGTGAGAATAATCCTGTCAAGAAAGAAAACCATTGATATAAAAGGGGATAACTTCTGGAGCGAAGTTCTTGAGTCAGCTAGTGGGTTTTATTTAAAGGATAGGGCCAGTTCATCCTGAGCAACAGGAGGGGAAGTTATGGCAGGGATGTATGGGCTAGGGGGTGGCTAGATAGCCGTGGTGGGAAATGTGGGGTGTCGCCGTCTAAGTGATTCTGTTTTCTCAGTGGACTAAGAAGCGAGATCAGCAGCTGATAGTGGAGGAGGGAAGGCTGTGAGGGAGAGAGAAGGCGTGGACTAGTACAGGGTCATGTAGCAGGGCTGCGGGGCAACACAGAGGAAATTCAAGGGTTACTCCTAGAGTTTATGGGCATGCCCCTGCCCAGCAAAGTGATTTCTCATTGTACAAAATGTCACATGAGTTTAGGAAAAGAATCAGTGTATTCCAAACTACAGAGCATTGTAACTTTCCAGTGTAACTAGAATCATGCAAAAATTTTACTTTTAGCTCTTGTTTAATTGTGCTGGCAACCCTTTTAACTGCTTATCTCTCTTATCTGTTCCATTTTTATCTCTCCCAAAGATCCACCCATTCCTAAGAGAGCCTTTGGAAATAGTATTTAACAAGAAAGGATGTTCTCACATCACTATCTGTGGTGATATAGTCCAAGAACTGCATCTACAATGAACAATATATGGCACTATGATCTAAAAATTTAAGTAATATAAAAGGAACTAATTCTTAATATGCACCATTGAACATCTGTTGTACTGATGAGAAAACATTGGATCCTATCCTCAATGAACTTAATTAAACAAATTCTAAGTGGTAGTCAAAACTAACATAAATGAACCAATTGAAAATGCAGTAATTTTATATTTACTTTTGTTAATTATTTAATGAATTTCTCATAGTTAATAACACAACTCTTTTACATAGAAATTATACTTACTGGAATTTATACTAATTAAACAATTAAGAATGTACAGAATTTTTTTGTGTGTATTGGCAAAAGGAAAATGGAAAAAGTCTAAATGCCTTATAGTAGAGGATTGCCTGAATAAATGGTGGTTCATATATGAAATTGAATGCCATGGATTCATCAAAAATGATGTTAGAGAAATATGTATGTGGGTATGTTAATGTTTTATTGGTACATTTTAAAAACAATTTGCAAAACAGCATGAATTCATTTGTGGAAAATTGTCTAAGCATGCATAGAAAAAAGTCTGGGAGGATATACACAGTGTAAAAGTGGTTCTCTTAAGATGAAGAGCTTATGAGTGGTTCTTCTTTTTGCTTAACTGGTTTTTAAATTTTTTTCTCTAATATAAATGTATTACTTCTGTAATAAAGAAAGCCAATAAAAGTTATAAAATTCAAGATGTGTGTAATTAAACTCTAATAAGTACTTAAGTGTGGTAGGTGTTAAGAGGGAAAAAAATTTATGAGGGTTGAAACAGCCAGGAAAGGTTTCACTGAGAAGGTGGAATATGAGTTAAATGTCAAAGCTGGGAAGGATTCAGACAGGAGGAAAAGTGGCTGGACATTCCACATAAAGGGCCCCCAGAGGCTGGGCTTTGCTCTGACCAAAGCATCCAAGTGCTGGAGAGTTGGGCAAGAGTAAGACCTTATGGCCTCAGGAAAGGTAGGAGAGAAGTGGAAGGGATGGGTGCCCCTGCCCGGAGGCTAACTAGGAACACCGAGGTACAACGGCAGAGAAGGGCCATTGTTATGGTGATTTGTTTTGTCAAAATACAGGGGTTTCATTCCCTTCCCCTCCCATTGGCAAAGACCTTGTACCTGTTAGAAAACAACCATTCTCCTGCCTGTCCTCGCATTTTTCAGACATCCCTTGAGCACATGCACACTATGTACAAGCGTTGTTCTAGCCTCTGGAGACAGAATGTGCCCATCAGGGCCTTCAGCTCCAGGAGCCTCGCAGGGAATGTGGACAGGTAGACAAGTTGTCAGGGCACACTAAGAGCCCAAACAGAAGAACAAAGGGCATCCAAAACTTGTCAGCCTGAGAGACTTTGGGATGGCTTCCCAGAGGAGGTGACAGCTGAGCTAGATTCTGAAGGATGAGGAGATTTTTTTAGAAGTAAGGGTGGAGAGTTCATTGTAGGCAGAAAAACTGGAGTAGCAAAAGTGCAGGAATTGTACATGGTTAGAAGTAACAGCTAGTAGCAGAACATGGGACTAGAAATTTCGACATGGACCAGAAGGGTGAAGAATTCATTTTATCCATTGGGCTTAATGCCCCTTGAACTTTTCCTGGGAAGTGCTGTAAATGGCAGAGAAGATAGAATGCTAATTAACTAAGAATCCAGAACAGGGCTCCACATTGCCTTCTCTAAGCACAAAATGTCTTTGAATTCTTGTACTATATGTTAAAAATGCAACTGGACTTATGTTGTGCTCTATAATGTATATGAGTTGATTTTACTGCAACATCTTTTTTAACAATCTGTGACCCTCAGAATTAAAAATTCCTCTCTTCCACTCAAAATCTTTGATTAAAATGGATGCACTGCAGGGAAAAACTTGGAGTTTATCTTGTGTTGTCACAGCTCCCCAGAGACATGGAGGACACCTGAAAGCCTGGCTGAATGTCTGTCTGCCTGCTTGTTGCTTGCTTTCTTTCTCTTTCTTCCTTTCTCGCTTTCTTCCTTTTCCTTCCTTCCTTCCTTCCTTCCTTCCTTCCTTCCTTCCTTCCTTTCTTTCCTCTCTGTCTCTCTCTCTTCCTTCCTTCCTTCCTTCTTTCCCTCCTTGCAAGTTATAGTGACAGTGTGTTATCCATTTTGTCTATCCAATTGGCAAAATTTTACTTGTCTTTTACTCCCATCCCTACATACCCCCACCCTTTAGCAACCATCAGTTTGATCTCTATGTCCATGGGTCTGTTTCTGTTTTGTTTATTCATTTATTTTTATCTATTTATTTTTTTAGATTCCACATATAAGTGGTATTTGAACATTTCTCACTTAGCAAAGTACCATCTAGGTCCATCCATGTTGTTGCAAATGGCAAGATTTTGCTCTCTTTTATTTCATCATATGTATACCACATCTTCCTTATCCAGTTATCTATTGATGGACATCTAGGTTGCTTCCATATCTTGTCAATTGCTAGTAATGCTGCAATGAGGATAAGATGCATGTATTTTTCAAATTGATATTTTTGCTTTTTTTCAGATAAATACCCAGAAGTGGAATTGCTAGATTGTATAGAAGCTCTATTTTTAATTTTTTGAGGATTCTCCATACTGTTTTCCACAGTGGCTGCACTAATTTATAATCCCACCAACAGCACATGAGGATTTCCTTTTCTCCACATCCTCACCAACACTTGTTATTTGTTGATTTATTGATGATAGCCATTCTCACACGTGTCTCATTTTGTGGTTTTAATTTGCATTTCCATGATGATTAGTGATGTTGAGCATCTTTTCATGTCTGTTGGCCAGCTGTATGTCCTCTTGGGAGAAATGTCTATTTCAGGTCCTTTGCTCATTTTTAAATTGGGTTGGGTTTTTTTTTTGGTGTTAAATTGTATGAGTTATTTATATATTTGTGGTATTAACCCTTTATCAGATGTATCATTTACAAATATGTTTCTCCCATTCAGCCTGATGTCTTTTTGTCTTTGTTGGTGGTTTCCTTCACTTTGCAAAGACTATGAACATGGGTGCAAAAATGCTCAACAAAATATTGGCAAGCCAAATTCAAGAACACATTAAAAGCATTATACACCTTGTGGGACTTTCTTACACCATATATAAAAACAAACTCAACCTAGAGTAAAGCATTAAATGTTAGACCTGAAACCATAAAACTCTTAGAAGAAAACATAGGCAGCATATTCTTTCAGATCACTTAGCAATATCTTTTTGGATATATCTCCTTGAGCAAGGAAAACAAAATAAATAAATAAATGAGACCACATCAAACTAAAAAGGTTTGGGGTGGCTTTTATTGACTGATTCCCAGTTGTCAAAGAGGCATAGACAGATTTGGTTTTAGAAGGACACAGCATTAGCTATAGGAAGGGGCTTGAAGAGGCTGGAGACAATATTAGAAATCCAGGGACAAGAGTCCAAACCAAGGCAGTAAGTGGGGCTAGGATTGAGAGGAGGAAGGTGGATTGAGAGACAAATGATCAGGGTTTAGGAGTATTTTGCATGTGGAAGGTGAGAGAGAGAGAAATTAACAACTAGAGGGAAGAAGCAATGGTGGGACACAGGAGGATACTAAAATCACTCTGGTAAGGGGTGAAGTGAAAAGGAAGGAGAACCAGGCTACTTGGAGGAACAGCTCTCCTGGGGATGGATGTGGGAAAGGGGAGAAGAGTTCATGAACAAGATGGGAATGGAGCATTTAGGAAGGGAGAAGGTCTGGAGACCGGCAAGTCATGTTGAGCAAGGGAGGGGGCCTGGAAACAGCATCTCATTGCCAGGAAAGGTCTGGTAATGGGAATTCTAGACCCACTGCAGGAAGAGGGGTGGAGAATGAATGTGCTAAGTGGGTCCCTGGAGGGATGGACAGAGGCAGGGACATAGGAATGTGAGTGGAGGAAGAGGCTGGAGAACAAGGGAAGGGAGAAAGCACACAATAGGAGCACAATGTGGAGAAGGAAACAGGGTGAGAATCTGAAACTCCGGACAGGTAGCCATGAGTGGGCAGGAAAAAGGCAGACATTTTTTGTGTGTTTTGAAAATTCAGCAGAATGTAGGAAATAGAGGGTCATCTAGATCTCTACTCTGAAAAATGAATCGTGAAAACTGGATTATAGGAAAATCAAAGCTAGTATGATACTAAGTGTTGAAGCTCAGGAATGAGAGGAAGGAGAGGTAAAGAATTTGGGGGGTGAGAGCTAGACTTTTTTCACCCAGGAAACAGGGAAGGAGGGAGCACAATAATAGTAGTAGCAGTCATATTGCAGTAGTAGCAGTAGTAACAGTAATAGCGCTTTCCTTTTCCCTGTAAAAATACAACTCTAACAATGTTCCCTTTCCCCTTCAGAGCTTATTGCCACACCTTGCTTTTTCTTAAATGAGTAAATAAAATTTAAATGTCTGTCACCTCATTCTCCCCACCTCAAAAAGATGCTTTAGTTAATAAACTGATTATGTTCAGCTATCATTACTGTGCTTAAGAAACTTGAAAAAGTGTGGCTGTGGACAGAAGTAATAGGACAATTTTCAAATTACTGTGAAAAGAAAGCCTTGATAATTTTATCTTAATAAAAATGTACTTGAAATTAATTTTTTCTCAACCCAGCATCTGATTTTTGGAGGGGCAAAGAGTTGAGTTCACTAATCCTATAGCCATTTCCCCAAAGAACATATAAGACTATACTTACAGTTTCTAATCTATTTAAAAAAAAAAGAAAACAAACCTGTTTACATGATGTAGTTACACAAGGGCATCCAACCCGAACGCTGGTAACAGCTCCGTGTTGGTCAGCACAGCTGTCCTGTCCTCACGTGTGCTCATCCAGCACAGCACCTGTGTGAGTGACAGAGCTCTGGGCCTCCTGCCTCTCCATTCTCCCAAGATGCTTCCTCCATAAATCTCCCACAGTACCACACACTGAGGAACTTGCTTCGCTGCCTGTCAGGAGGTAGGTGCTTGTGGAAACCCAGAGATTCATGCCCAGACTCGAATGGGGCCTTTGCTGATTTTGCAGATGCCTGAAGACTTTGAGGCACACTGTGTTTGTTCCAGTTTCACTTCAGCACCGTCTGGGTTTACAGCTTTGCCCAGGTGTGTCGTCACTGCAGGCAAGATTCTGTTGGTAGGTTTCCTTCATCCTCAATGTTCTGAAGCTGGAAAGGGCAGGGTCAGGGGGTGGGTTGGTACATGCTGTGTCTCAGGATTGGTGCTGGGCCATGATCCAGGGACCTGTATTCCCAGATCTGATGACCAGTTCTTCTTGCTAACCAAAGCAGTGCCAAACCGGAATGCTTATTTATGTGTTTGTAATAACCACACATATTTGTAGGATAGCCTACTTTACTCTGAGGGTGCTAAGGGGACACTGAACATTATTTTCTCTCAATCTTTCCTTTTTCAAATTCAGCGATAGACAAAATGTTCATTTTAATTTCTGGTCTCACCTCTGTTACCTACTGCCTCACCTGTGGGTTCATTTCAATCATAGACAATACCTTTGAAAAATAACTTATCATAAAATAATTTCAAATTTCTGTAAAAGTTGCAAGAATAATCTACAGAACTCTCATATTGCCTTCACCCAGATTTCCCAATTATTACTATTTTAACACATTCGTGTCCTCGTTCTACATACATATTCATATATAATATACACTCATTATTATTCTTTTCTGAATATTTGAAAGCAAGTTTTTGACATGATGCCCATCAAACCCTAAATGCATCAGAGCATGTTTTCAAAGGGCAACGACGCTGTCCTGCATGACCACACAGTGCGGCGGGCAAAGGAGGAGGTTAGCCCTGACGTCACACTGCCGTCCAATCCAGAGACCCTATTCTAATTTCACCCACAATATCTCTTTTCTTTTCAGGTCCAAGTTCAATTCAGGATCACGGGTTACAGTATTTAGTTGTCATATCTCTTCAGTCTCCTTCCCTCTGGAGCGATTCCCTGCTGATGTCTCCTCAGCATCACGCCCTCACCCACCTCCCACCGCTGAGTCCAGGGGGAGGGGAAGGAAGGGGAAAGGAAGCATGACCACACCCCTTTAGACCATCACTTGATTCGAAGTATTGGCACTAAATTTATTAAGCTGTTTATCTAAGACTTGTGCAATCTTTGTAAGTTATGTCTCAAAAAAAAATACCAAAACAAAAAACAGAAGTAACCAGGTGAAAATAAGTGTTTGTACCTAGTTGGTAATTAATAAAACATGCCAAGTGAAAAAAGATTCCCTCACCTTACAGGACTTTGCAAATACTGTCCTCTTTGCTTGCCTGTTTTCTTCCCCAGAAACCTTACTCATCCTACTCTTGGCTTAGTGAAGCTTCCTCACCAATCCCCAGGTCGGATCCACTTCGTGTGTACCTTGGACCTGAATCTTTTGCAGCATTTATTACAATTGTGTTCCACTCTTTTTTTTAAAGTAACCCTCACCCAAGGCTTTATTTATTGGTTTTAGTGAGAGAAGACGGGAAGGAGAGAGAAAGAGAGAAAGGGGAGGGGTGGAGAGAGGAGAAAGAGGGGGAAGAGAGAGAGGGAGAGATTGATCAGTTGCCTCCCATAAGCCTCTGATCAGGAATGGAACCCAAACCTCATATGTGTCCTGGCGTGGAATTGCTCTCAAACCCTTTGGTACATGGGATGACATTCAACCACATGAGCCACCTGGCCAGGACTCCATTCTTCTTTTTAAATTTATTTTTGAAACTGTGGTAAAATACACAAAACATAAAATTTACCATCTTATTGTTCAGTGTGCAGTTCAGTAACATTAAGTACATTCACAATGTTGTGCAAACATCACCATCATCCATCCCCAAAATTCCTTGCATCTTGTGAATGGAAACTCTATACCTGTGAAATAGCAACTCCCCTTTTCCCCTCCTCTCAGCTCCCAGCAACTACTCTTCTACTTTCTTTCTCTGTGAATTTGACTATACTAGGTACCAGTTTTTTCTACATCCTCACTGACACTCGTTATTTTTGTGTTTGTTTTTCTGATAGCAGCCATCCTGATGAGAGTGAAGTGATATCTCATTGTGGTTTTGATTTGCATTTGATGTTGAGCACTTCTTCATGTGCTTGTCGGCCATTTGTATGTCTCATTTGCAGAAATATCTATTCAAGTTCTTAGCAATTTTTGATCAGGTTATTTTGTCTTGTTTTAATATATTTTATTGATTATGCTATTGTAGTTGTCCCATTTTTTCTCCCTTTTATTTCCCTCCATCCTGTATCCCACCTCCCACCATCATTCCCCCACCTTAGTTCATGTCAATGGATCATACATGTAAGTTTTTTGGCTTCTCCTTCTCCCATTCTATTCTTAACCTCCCCATCTATTTTGTACCTACCATTTATGCTACTTATCCCTATATCCTTTCCCTCATTCTCCTTGTTCCCCCTCCCCACTGATAACCCTCCATGTGATCTCTATTTCTGTGAATCTGTTCCTGTCCTAGTTGTTTGCTTAGTTCATTTTGTTTTTTCAGGTTTGGTTGTTATAGTTGTAAGTTTGTTGTCATTTTATGTTCATAGTTTTGATTTTCTTCTTTTCTTAGATAAGTCCCTTTAACATTTCATATAATACAGGCTTGGTGATGATGAACTCCTTTACCTTGACCTTATCTGGGAAGCACTTTATCTGCCCTTCAATTCTAAATGATAGCTTTCCTGGATGGAGCAATCTTGGATGTAGGTCCTTGCCTTTCATGACTTGGAATACTTCTTTCCAGCCCCTTCTTGCCTACAAGGTTTCTTTTGAGAAATTAGCTGATAGTCTTATGGGAACTCCTTTGTAGGTAACTCTCTCCTTTTCTCTTGCTGCTTTTAAGATTTTCTCCTTATCTTTAATCTTGGGTGATGTAATTATGATGTGCCTTGGTGTGTTCTTCCTTGGGTCCAACTTCTTTGGGACTCTCTGAGCTTCATGGATTTCCTGGAAGTCTATTTCCTTTGCCAGATTGGGGAAGTTCTGCTTCATTATTTGTTCAAATAAGTTTTTCATTTCTTGCTCTTCCTCTTCTCCTTCTGGTACCAGTATGAGTTGGATATTGGGACATTTAAAATTTTTTTCTGGAGGTTTCTAAGACTCTCCTCATTTTTTTTGAATTCTTTTTTCTTCATTCTGTCCTGGTTGAATGTTGATTTCTTCTTTCTGGTACAAACCATTGATTTGAGTCCCACTTTCCTTCCCTTCATTGTTGGTTCCCTGTATATTTTCCTTTATTTCACTTTTCATAGCCTTCATTTCTTCCTCTATTTTGTGTCCATACTCAACCATTTCTGTGAGCATCCTGATTACCAGTGTTTTGAAGTCTGCATTTGATAGGTTGGATATCTCTTCATCACTTAGTTGTATTTTGGGGGGAGTTTTGATCTGTTCTTTCATTTGCGCCATATATATAATTTTTTTTTTGTCTCAGCACACCTATTACATTGTAAAGGGTGGAGCCTTAGGTATTTGTGGTGCAAGGGGGACAACCCACATTGCTGCATTGTGATGCTGTATGTGGAGGAGGGCTTTAAGAGGGAGCAATGCCGCTTGCTCAGGTCTCAGCTGGCTTTCAGTTACTTCCACCACTACCCACAAGCAAATTGGGCCTTTCTGGTGATGATTCCCTGTTGGGTGGTTTGTGTACTTTCTAGGACCCTGTTGGTCTCTCTAATGAACTCTCCTGTGAGGTTGGGAGTTTCTTCTGCTACCACAACCCCCACAGGTTTTTCAGTCAGAGGTTTTGAGGCTTTATGGGTTGCGTGGTCTGTCTCACTCCCCAGTTATTCCTGTTGGTTTATCTGCACACAAACATGGGACTGCCTGGTCCTCCAGTCACCACCTTCCCACAAGTCCTCTCCACTTTGGCTACCTGTCTCTGCCTCTCCTACCAGCCTGGATGAATATTTTTCTTTAATTCCTTGGTTGTTGGACTTCCATACAGTTTGATTTTCTGGCAGTTCTGGTTATTTTTTGTTTTCAAATTTGTTGTCATCTTTTTTTGGTTGTGCAAGGAGTCAAAGTATATCTACCTATATCTCCATCTTGGCTGGAAGTCCCAGGTTATTTTTTTTTTTTTGAGTTGTAAGAGTTCTTTATATATTCTAGATAATAACCTCTTATTAGGTACATGATTTGCAATTACTTATTTCATTCTATAGGTTGCTTTTTAGCTCTGTTGATTGTGTTCCTTGATACACAGAAGTTTTAAATTTTGATTTAGTCCAATTTGTCTATTATTATTTTTGTTGCCTTTGCTTCTGATATCATATTCAAGAAATCACTGCCAATTCCAATATCAAGGAGCTCCCTCCCACAATGTTTATTCTTAGAGTTTTATAATTTTAGCTCTTATGTTTAGGTTTTTGATAATTTTAATTAATGTTTGTATATGGTGTAAAGTAAGGGTTCAGCTTAAATATTTTGCATGTGGATATACCGTTTTCCCAACACTGTTTGTGAAAAAGACTGTCCTTGCCTCTTTGAATGGTGTTTGTACCCTTCTCAAGATTCATCTGACCATATGCACAAAGGTTTATTTCTGGGCCCTCATTTCATTCCATTGGTTTATATATCTGTTTGTATGACAGTACAATATTGTTATGATTACTGTGGCTTGTAATAAGTTTTGAAATCAATAAATGTGAGACTTATAACTTTATTCTTCTTTTCAAGATTGTTTTGGCTCCCCTAAGAGTTCACGTGAATTTTAGAATGGACTTTTCCATTTCTGCAAAAAAAAAAAAGCAACAAAAAAAAAACCCCTTTGAGATTTTGATATGAATTGCATTAAATCTATAGATCACTTTGGGTAGTATTAACATCTTAACAATATTAAGTCTTCCAATCCATGAACACAGGATGTCTTTCCATTTATTTGTGCCTTCTTTAATTTCTTTCAGCAATGTTTTGTAATTTTCTAATATACAAGGCTTTGCCTCCTTGGTTATGTTTACTCCTCTGTATTTTATTCTTTTGATACTAATTTTTGGATTATTCACTTATTTCCCCTTCTTCTGAGTGGAGTGGTTTGTTCAGCTGCTCTTTCTTTGAGGGGTAAGCTGCAGGAGCGCAGAAACAGTGTCTGGTGTTGCTCCCAGCTGCACCCCACATTCTTCTTCTGGCTGTAGTCACTGAATACATGTTCCATAAAAACTTGTTAATGTTTCCAATGGTGTCAGGCTGGTTTAGTAGATTCATTGTCTTTTCTTGTGTATGAATGAAGATTTGCCCTATCTTTTCTGTCTTCTTCCCTTAAAAAATAACATAATATTTATTTAGTGCTTATTATATGCTAAGTGTCTTTGTATGTGTTACTTTGTCTCGCAACAGCTCAGTGAGGTGGGCATAGAGTTATAACATACCTCACTGAAACTTTGAGTTCTGGAGCCCAACTTCCCAAGTTTATATGTGATTCTGCCACTTGCAATCAGTGTGACTTTGGACAAATTGCTTCTCTCTGTGCCTCAGAGAGGGATTCCTAATATGCATACCCCTTTGGTTTATCCTGAGGATTAATTAAGACATTGCATGCCAATTTATCAGAAGTATATACCAATTCTAAATTTTTATGTACCTAATAAAATACCCTCAAAATACAAAAGGAAAACTTCCAAATAAATGAAGAAAAATAGACTAAATAAATAAATAAATAAAATCAATGTATGATTTAAGTGCAATTTGTATTAATTTGATTAAAGTGTTACAAGTTATAAATTCAAAAGTACCACGTTAGATAGTTCTAACAATAGGACTAAACATTTGTAACTGAAAATCTTGATACTTTTTGTCAGTAGCAAATGAAATTCCTTCATATATTAAGTCTAACTGAACTACATTAATGAAACATTTAATTGCACAATTAAAAAAGAAAAAAATTGTATGCCAGTTGCTTAGCACATAGTAAGTGCTTAGCAATTCTTATCTTAACTTTGCAACTGTGGGAGCCGAGGTTTAAGGAGGATAAGCTGCCCATGATCCCTCAAAGGATCCCTAAGTACTTAAGCCCTGAACCAAAGTGGCTCCTGTGTAAATTCTCTCCTATATCTGAGACCAGGCAGTGAGGAAACTCACAAGCCCTTCAGGGACAAAATACTTGAAGAGTTTGAAAGGAACGGAACCTCCCAAGGATGCCAGATCCAGAGTGTTCAGAGATGGTCCTTTCATTGTTCAGAAATTCACTTGAAAATCTTGGGAAGACTTAGGGTGCCCTGGGGGGAAATCTCATTCCAAAGACTGAAAGTCTTTACTCAGTAGGTCAAACTCTGTCTCTAGGTCTCCAGTGTGGACCAGCCAGATGGCCAGCATGGTCCAGGTGTACCATCACAGAGTAAGGAGAGCATTTGGGGAGAGTGGGAAACTTTATTTCAGGCTAGAAGAGGAGTCTGGCTCACCTACCCCCTATACACAGATTCTGTTGTCAGCACAGGCACATCACCCTCATCTTTGCCCTGTTTCTAATGATTCCAGGACTTGGGAGAAATTGAAGTGGTCTCAAGTTTCAGAAAAGGCCAAGATCCTAGTTCCAGACCTTCAAGTTCAGGGGAAACGATGACCACTACAATAGCCATATGCACAGAGGGTTCACATAATGTCAATGGCTAACATTTGTTGAGCACTCACTGTTTCAGTGCTTTACCTGCAATATTTTCTTTTATCCTTGGGTGACCAACTCATCCTAATTTGCCTGGGACTTTTCCAGTTTTACTCTGGAAGTCTGGCATCCTGGGAAGCACTTCAGTCCAGCATCCAGGCAAACCAGAAGGGTTAGTCACCCTGGTTTATCTTTGCAACCACATTGGGAAGTAAGAAATTTGGCACAGAGGAGTAGAATGTTTTCTTGAAGACACACCTGCAACAAGCATCAGAGGCAGGGTTTGAACTCATGAAGTCCAGCTTCAGGACCTATTCTCCTTTTCAATAAGCAATGCTGCCCAAACCAGTAAAAGTAGCCTCTGCCAGCAAATATTTGGGTGAGATCCAGATACCACATGGATGGAAAATAGTATTAGAGGCAGTGGGGGAAATAGTAAATTGTGCAATATGAAACTTCCCAAAATTAAAAATGTAAGCTCTTACTTTATTGCTGACAAATGCCAAATATTGCTTTCTAGACTCAACTGCTCTCAGGTTTGGTGCTTCGCTTTATTCTAATTTTGGTTGTGCCTTTTATTTTGGTCTGAGTGGAAAGCAGAAACCAGACTGGCCTTGTGGTGGGTACCTAAAAATGGGGAGGCTCAAGGTGAGACTGTCTCTCTTTAAAGGGCACCTGTCGCACCTCCAGAGTCTGTCGTCCCTGTGGAACATCGCTCACTTAGCTGACACCTTATGTGCTAGTCTTCTTTTTCTTCTTTGTTCCCCTCCCCCCATTTCTATGCATTTATTCACTGCATTTTTGCATCTTTTTCTCCTCTTCTCTTCCACTCCCAGGAGCACGACCTGGGGAGTGCTACAATCCACTGCATGTAGGTATAAGTACTTGGCGATCAGCCTAGATCCCTGCACTCACAAGGCTGGGAGTGGCCTGGCACAGTGAACACAAGCTGTGACATCCTAAAGACCTGTGTTCTAATCTCTGCTCTACGATTCCTATAACATCAACTAATTTTGATGAACTCGCATTCCTCATTGATAAAACTACTATTATAACTCCACTTGCGTAGTCATAAAAGAATGAAAGAGATAGTGTGACAGCAGCCAGCAAAGCATCTTGAGCATCTTTGGTGCCTGATTAAATATTCTTTTCTCAGCTTTAGAACTCACTGAAATGAACCAGACCAGAGGTGAGCAGCCTGGCACATGCCAGCTGGAGAGGAGTGTGAACCAGTTACCAGGACAGGCCCAAGGATGGGGAGGGAGGGATCACAGGACAGGAAAAGGGCAAGAGCACCAGTCACAGGTGCAGCACTTACCAAAGACTTGGTGATTTGCTGGAGGTCAAAGAAATGATGTAGCTCTTTCTACCTTAGATATTTTGCTTTTCATATTTAGTTAGATTTTCTTTTCAGTTGCAAGTAGTGGAAAACTATTCAAGGCATTGAAATAAGGGGTAGGGAAAGATATGGTAAGAAACACATGGACTTGTTTTGAAACCGGAGGTTCAAAGCTGTCAATAGCCTTAGAATCAGACTCTCAAGGGCTGTATGATCTCTGCTTTTCTCTGGGTGTCTCTGCTCCATGCTCCTCATTACCAACCGGCTTTTGCAGGGAATCCTGATGGCCCCTTAGCCCTATCAGCTGGAATACCTTGAGTACTTTTTCTCTGGGTCCATAATTATTTATATTCACTACTTACCAAGTATCAGAACCTCAACTCTGCCCCTTCTCATGGTGTGTGTGGGGAGTTTACTCATTTAGCTTCTGTAGGGTTCCCCAGAGAAACAGAACTGACAGGATCTAGATCTATAGATCTATCTAAGAGGAGATTTATTATAGGGATTGGTCCACATGCTTATGAAAGCTGAGGAGTCCCACAGTCTGCTATCTGCAAGCTGGAAAACAAGGAAAGCTGGTAGTATAATTCAGTTCAAGATTCCAAGAACCGGGAGTTCCAATGTCCAGGGGCATCTGGGAGAAGACAGACATCCTAGCTGAAGGAGAGACAGCAAACTCTTTTTCCTCTGCCATTTTGTTCTATTCAAGCCCTCAATGGACTTGGTGGTGCCCTCCTGCATTGGGGAAAGTTAATTTTCCTTAGTCTACTGATTCAAATGCTAACCTCTTCAGAAATATTCTCACGGACATACCCAGAATAATGTTTTACCTGCTACCTAGGCATCCTGTAGCTCAATCAAGTTGACACATAAAATGAATCATCACAGTGACTGTGGCCCAGCCACCCCCCATTCTAGCTGCCACTCTAGCCCTCACTGAGGTTTGCATGGGCCCAAGCTGCTCCACAATGGTGCTGACCAGCCCTGCCCTCTGATGTACTCCAGGACACCTGCTCACTTGTGTGCGCACCTTGCTCCTAGGAAAATGTCTTTTCCTTCTAGTCTGCTCTGGTCTAGGTCAGAGATGGGTGCTCACCATGGCAAATGACATGGAAAGAAGGGAGATTATGAAGGGGAGCCTGTGGCTTTCAGGTAGAACCTCAGATTGAACCTAAAACCACTCTTCTGTCCCAGTACTCAAGCCCTTGTGGACCCCTCCACCCTACCTTACTGGATTTCTTCACTGTCTATGTTTTTTTCCCCCACTGAGGCATTCTGAGTTCGCTCCCTGACATGTAGCCTCTGTCACTATCCTGCTTCCTTCCCTGGCTTCTCAGACATGCTTGAGCATCTGCAACTCCAGGTAAACTAGACAGTGTAGCTAGATGCTCATTGAGGGGCCCTTGCACATTCTGTGAACATGCAGAGGATTACTGGGACTCCCTGTACCTCACATACAAGCCTGAGGCTCAGTCTCAGCTTGGGGCCCAGCCAAGACACTCCTTATGTCCATAATATCTGTTGCCTAATAATTTTAGGAACAAATATCACTCTTTTTTAAGGCTCTGACTCTTCTTTATGACTCACATACATCTTCAGCTTAGACTCCTGTTGCCTCTTTTCTTATTCACTAGGTCTTTCTTAGCTCAGATTTGTGAGAGAAAAGCTCTGATTGGCCCAATTCACTTTTTTAAAAAATATTTTATTTATTTATTTTTTAGAGAGGGAAGGGAGGGAGATAGAGAGAGAGAGAAACATCAATGTACGGTTGCTGGGGGTTATGGCCTGCAACCCAGGAATGTACCCTGGCTGGGAATCGAACCTGGGACACTTTGGTTCCCAGCCCGCGCTCAATCCACTGAGCTACTCCAGCCAGGGCCCAGTTCACTTTTAGCACAGGTTGATGGCCAGATGACAACTGTCTTGGGTAGGACAGGGGCCCACCCTTGATCCAATCAACCATTTCCAAGTTGGAAGAAGGATAGAGAGAGGGGAAGGGTATCACAAAGAACAAGTCATAATTACCCATGCCTTTTCCTTCAGCAGCTGATGGGTGCAGTGCATTTTCTCCCTAGAATTGCTATTGGTGGGTAAATGCAGTGATCAATATGTCAAATACATTCATACTTAAAAAATGAGCTGTTTTTTCCTGCAATACTGACTTGAGACCTCCCTTACATACACATTAAACTTCTGACCCTGGTGTGTTTTACTTTTTCCTTCTCAGGGTATGAAAAGTAAGAGAGAGTAGAGGAGTATTTAGGGGACATTTTGTGACATTATCTAAGTCTATGTTTTTGTTGCTTAGATGTTTCTCATATAGACTTGAGTGCCATCAGATTCACACAGATAGATAATGGCTCACAGCTTCGGAATAATACTGCTGTGTCTTTTATGCTGCCTTTCATAATAAGACTTCAGCTGCTCTTAAAACAGTAACTAAATATCATTAGCATTATCTCCAACACATTAGTAGGAAAAACAGATCTGTAGAACAGTGACATTTTATGATTACGAACACATTTATTTAAATGGTTGAGTTGTCTCTATTTGAATGTTGCCCATTGCTTCCATAATAATAGCAGAAGTTTTTCACAGATGCTCTTTAATGGGTGACCCCTGCTGCATCTCTACTAACAGGATAAAATCTTGAATGACATGCCTTGATTTGATATGTGCTAATTGCTTATCAGAAGTGACTCAGTTGTAGCCTATCATTGCTGAGATTACTAATAAGAGAAAAGTAATTTTTCTCTGGGTGCTTTCAGAAGGAGCATTAATGCCACTAGTCCACTAGTGTCATCACATTTAGTATTCCAAAACAGTAATTGTCATGGCCTGAAAGAGTCAGTGTTGATCCAAAGGCATACTATGTTCACTCAATGTTCACAGGGAGAATCTGGCCCATATGTATAACAGAATGCAATAAAATTGCTTCAATCTATTAATTTCTTCGAAATCATGAGTAACTCAAAGCAATTGCTATTCTTTAGCTGAACACACACTGCTATTATTCCATTGTAAAAACACCAGATAATCCAGACCTTACTAATTCAAAATTTTGTGGATAGTGTGTGTGTGTGTGTGTGTGTTGTGTGACACAATCCTACTGCATTTGATATCAGGTAAATAAGGTTATATTTTGTACCCAACTCTGTGGTATAATAGTGTCATTTTTGCCTTTAAATAGGCTCAAAATACTTTCCAGATAGTTAATCCTATTTAGGGTTAAAATAATCCACTGGGGAACACTTGGTGGGTGGCAGTTTGGTGATTGAAAGAGTAGAGCCATCAAAGCAGCCACGTTCACTTCCCTAAGCTCCAGTGTGGCGGGGATGCTTGTGCTGGGCATGGAGCATCAGGAGCGCTGCCCACACAGATGTCTCCTGTGAGGTGGTAGGTATAAAGAAGCCACAGTGTGCCATTCCTTGGCTTAAGCATGGTACAGGGCTAGGCCAGATGGCATTGGGCAAAGAGCATTCCAGGGCAAAGGACAGATTTAAGTGAAATGAAACATTGACTCACTGTGATAAGTACAGTGGGTTGGAATGTTTTACATTTCCTTCCTCTGTCACCATTTGTATAATATACACTTGGCATGTGTAACTGAGAATTCCAGAGTCATTGCTAGGCACAGGACTCAGAAGATATGCTCTCTGATGTTCTCTTGGCCCCATTTTCCTCTATTTTGGTTTCATACTCAAGAAAGTGCTTGCTGTGTTAAGGCAAAGGAAAGGTGGCCACGAGTAGCTCTAGTCTCTTATAATCCTTATTGTTCAACATCTCCAGAGATGAGTGACAACACTTTTCTCTAGGGTCTGTATATCAAACCTTTGATCAGTCCTACTGAGTCATATGGTATGGACCCATCATTTAGAAAAGGCTGATGAAAACCATGATTGGCATATTCCCATTCTTGAAAGAAAGAAGGGTGCCAGGCAACTTCTGGCCAAGATGGAGGTGTAGGTACATACACTTTGTTTCCTTGTGCAACCAAAAGAAGGACAACAACAAATTTAATAACCACCAGAACTGCTAGAAAATCTAATGGTACTCAACAACCAAGGAGTTAAAGAAGAAATGCTCATCCAGACTGGTAGGAGGGCTAGAGACAGGCAGCCAAGGTGAAAAGATGCACTGCAGGGTGGCAGACAGGCCAGGTGAGGTGGTGGCTGGCAGACCGGGTAGTCCCACATCGCATGGATAAATGGGGAGGAACAACTGGGGAGAAAGACAGACTGTGCCACCCAGGGTTTCAGCCTAGGAAGCTAAAGTGTCAAAACCTCTGGCTCTAAAAACCTGCGGGGGTTGTGGCAGGAGAAACTCCCAGACTCACAGGAGAGTTTATTAGACAGACCCATGGAGTCCTAACATACACAAACCCACCCACCCAAGAATCAGTACCAGAAGGGCCCAATTTGCTTTTGGGTACGTGGGGTGAAAATGGCTGAAAGGTTTCTGAGAGCTGAGCAGGCAGTGTTGCTCTCTCTTGCACCCCTCCCCCACACACAGTGGCACAACGCAGCGATGTGGGTTGTCCTGCCCTGGTAAATACCTAAGGCTCTATCCCTTACAGTGTAATAGATGTGCTGAGACAAAAAAATATGACCCAAATGAAAGAACAGATCAAAACTTCAGAAAAAAACTAAGTGGCAAGGAGATAGACAACCTATCAGATGCAGAGTTCAAAACACTGGTAATCAGGATGCTCACAGAAATGGTTGAGTATGGATGTAAAATACAGGAAGAAGTGAAAGCTATACTAAGTAAAAACAAAGTAAAATGTACAGGGAACCAACAGTGAAGAGAAAGGAAGCAGGACTCAAATCAACAGTTTGGACCAGAAAGAAGAAATCAACATTCAACCAGGACAGAATGAAGAAAAAAGAATTAAAAAAATGAGGAGAGGCCTAGGAACCTCCAGAAAAACTTTAAATGTTCCAACATCCAACTCATAGTGGTGCCAGAAGGAGAAGAGGAAGAGCAAGAAATGGAAAACTTATTTGAACAAATAATGAAGCAGAACTTCCCCAACCTGGCAAAGGAAATAGACTTCCAGGAAATCCATGAAGCTCAGAGAGTCCCAAAGAAGTTGGACCCAAGGAAGCACACACCAAGGCACATCATAATTACATCACCCAAGATTAAAGATAAGGAGAAAATCTTAAAAGCAGCAAGAGAAAAGGAGAGAGTTACCTACAAAGGAGTTCCCATAAGACTATCAGCTGATTTCTCAAGAGATATCTTGTAGGCAAGAAGGGGCTGAAAAGAAGTATTCCAAGTCATGAAAGGCAAGGACCTACATCCAAGATTGCTCCATCCAGGAAAGCTATCATTTAGAATTGAAGGGCAGATAAAATGCTTCCCAGATAAGGTCAAGTTAAAGGAGTTCATCATCACCAAGCCTGTATTATATGAAATGTTAAATGGACTTACCTAAGAAAAAGAAGAAAAACTATGAATAGTAAAATGACAACAAACTCACAACTATCAACGACTGAACCTAAAAAACAAAACCAAATTAAACAAATAACTAGAACAGGAACAGATTCACAGAAATAGAGATTACATGGAGGGTTAGCAGCAGGGAGTGGGAAGGAGGAGAATGGGTGAAAGGGTACGAGGAATAAGAAGGATAAATTGTAGGTACAATATAGACAAGGGGAGGGTTACGAATAGTATAGAAAATGGAGAAGCCTAAGAACTTATATGTACGAACCATGGACATGAACTAAGGGTCACGATTACTGGAGGGAGGGGTATACAGGGTGGAGAAGAATAAAGAGGAGAAAAAACTGGGACCACTGTCATAGCTTAATCAAGAAAATACACTAAAAAAAAGAAGGGTGACAGGCAGATGGATATAGCCTATGGCCCCTGCAGTTTCCCTGAGGCACTTCTTTTGAGCTGGGATGGGTCTAACTTAGATATGAACTTAGTTTTTGTGAAAGGCCTTCTTGAAGAGGAGCAGTTCAGGCACAGCCTCTTATTCAACCTGTTCATGTCCAACCCAAATACTCATCCCCTTCTGCCTGTTCTTTCCAAATGTTCAAATGTCATGCCACCTCTGTGCACAATAGTCTTAAAGTATGCCAGTTTTTATGGGGCAGAGGATCTTGAATGCTAGACATAGATGTTTGGGCTGAATTTTTTTTATCCTCATCCGAGGACATTTTTTTTTCATTGCTTTTAGAGAGCAAGAAAGGGAGAGAGTGAAACATCAGTGCAATAGAAAACCATCAATTTGTTGCATCCTGTACTTGACTGGACAAGGGATTGGTGCTGGGATGGGGGATCATACCCTCCAGACCAGGAGTTGCGCATGCTCATGCCAGGACTGAGGGTCAAATCTGCAACCTTTTGGTTATGGGATGACGCTCCAACGAAATGAGCCACACCAGCCATGGCTGTGCTTAACTTCTTCATCAGCTGGAAACCATTGATCATTTTTGAGCATGGGGATAAAAAAAACTGGACTTTTCCCTTTTGGAAGATCAACCTGGAAGCACTGTGCAGGATGGATTGAGAGAGAAAGCAGGTGGTGGGAGAACAAGGGGCAGGACCCTATTAGTAGTCCAGGCAGACGGGGAAGGAGCCTGGATGAGGAAAGGGCGGAGGGAAAAGAAAAGGGGACAGGACTGGTAGCTGTTTTGCAGGCAAAGTCTCACAGCTCTTGGGAACTGTTTTGATGTTGGGGAGCAACAGAGAAGGAAGTAAACTTTAACAACAAACTATGTTCCCAAGTTTTGGATTTGAGGCAGAAGACGAATGAGATTTGCATTCTATGTATAGCACGCAGTTGGAAATACAGATACAGCATTCAGGAGAGGGGTCAGAGCTGGAAAGAGAACCATGAATACAGGTACAGCTGAAAAAATAGGAATAATGAGATTATGTCCAAAAGACTGCAGAGAAAGAAAGGGGACAGCTAATGGCACCTGGTCACTCATTCCAGAAACCTGGGGGTCATCCTTGGTTCCTACTTCTCCCTTACTTCCCTATATTTGATCCTTTGGTTACATCCAACAATTCTATCTTTAAAATTTATTTTTGATCACTCTTGCCTACCTCCAACCTACCCTCATGTGGCAGTAAAATGATTTTCTTAAAATGTGAATTGTGTTGTCACCCTTAATGGCTTCCTGTTGAGGTGAGAATAAAATTTGGGCATCATGTCCGGGTCTGTCAGGCCTGCGTAACCGGGCCCTTGCCTCTCTCTGACTTGGTGTCATTCTGCCCTTCATTCCCCGCCTTTCTGGCACACCCATCTCTTATTTTTCAGACGCATCAAGCCCTCTGCCAGTTCTACTCCACATTCCTTCACCAGCCCTAGCCCTGCCTCTTCTCCTGACCTCCCATCTCCAACTCTTACCTCTATTTTCCCTTCCCTTAATCCTCCCAAGGACACAGCATTTTTTTTATTGCCTAAAGAGTCATTTTGCAATCACAGACCCCTCTGTGGCCACCCCTGCACCGCAGCAGTAACTGAGCAGGACCAAGGAGGATATTCAGAAATCTTTTTGAGGAAAAAAGGTAGGGAACCTTTGGGCCTGACTCATGACAGAGCAGCCACAGGAATCACTGTACTTTCCCTTTTTAATGGGTTCTAGTTTTAAAGAACACAATACTAAAAATTGAATTTATTTTTAAAAGAGGGCATAAAAGGATTACTTGACAAAAGGATTCATTTTCAGATATCCTAAGTATTTTTTCTACTATATTCAAAGCTTGTAATTTTATTTTTCACAATCCAGTTCACACAAGTCTTCAAGGGTATAGCAATTGCAGAAGACAAAACTTGCACATATTATTCCTGTGTCATAGACAGTGAAATCGAGTCACAAAGGCTTGCTGATAATGACGAAGACTCAGTGATAGAGTCAAGGTTAGCACGAGCATAGTGAGCATGGAAACTTTGCTCAAATCAAAGACTAATCCATTTCCCCAACACTTCCCTCTTAAAATATAGACTAAAGTCCTGCCATTGTTTTCCAATGCGTGCAATGGACTTGAGTATAAAAATCTTTGTGATTTTTTTGCCTAGTATTGGGTAGAGGATTCTGAGACACTGGTTATTTCACGCCTTTAGAGCCCTTGCAGACCAGCACCACTGGTTGTGTTGGGCTGCCCATAATGAGGCTGTTTTTGATAATGTGTTTGTGTTTTATCCAGTGAGCAACCAGGCAGAGAGGCAGCCCTGGGACAGTTAACTTACATTTTAGCATAATTTCAAAATGTGAATAACAAGTTCTTTTTTTAAATAAAAAAGGAAATGAAATTAAAAACAAGGCTTCAATTTAATCTGGGAGACCTGAAGTGGCAAGCTTGCCTGCTGTCAATCGTGTTCCAGTTCACCAAGTCCGAACTATCACAGTGGCAGCGCAAGAGAAGGAGAGAGTGTTATTCAACCCTGAGCCTCCTTGCATTTGTGGGTTTAATCCGGGCTCCAATGTTATTTTAAAGGGTTTTTATGTTTTTAGATTTCTGCATTTATTAACAAAGATTTTTGTAGATACAGATGTATCTGATGTTAACTGAACAGCATAGGATTACAATAGAGATAATTTATGAGAACCCCCCCCCCCAAAATTCTGAATCTTTATGTATTTAGCTAAGTGCACACGAGTGGAATTGAGATCTAGAGCTAACAAACACAACTTCATCGTATTTTGATTTGGGTAGAATAATTAAAGCTAATGTTTGCTCAGTCTCACAGTATGACAAAAAATTTTCAACTTTCTAACCTGAGTGCACCAGGACAAGGGCGGGAAATCCCACCCAGGCAGCTGTTGTAAAGGAAATTGAAGGCCATGGGCATCCAGGATTTATAGTAACTGCTAAGAGCGTAAGTGCCAACAGTTACCGCTTCCTAAGGTGACTGCATGTTTCACATCACTCTCAGAAACTAAAAGGGAAAATGGCCCAATCACACTCCTTTGGCATGTAGGAATCACATTGGTCCTAAAAATGTTTTTAGTGCTACCGTGGAAAAATGAAATAGTTTTTGAGTAAAACATTTAATTTTGTCTTTGAACAGATTTAAGTAATTCCAAATGAGAGCACATTTTTATTTTTTCACAATTTTTACATCTTGATGCAGGAAAAATAATCATTACTGTTATCTGAGGTAGACAGTGACCAGTCCTTCTAATATATTGTTCATTTGATTTTCACAACAATCCCACGACATATGCTTTATTACCTTTCTTTTATGATGAATAAACCAATGCTCAGAGAGGTTAAATATGTCCTACATCATAGACGCTAGTAAGTGGCCAGTTCAGTATTTAAATCCTGGCTTCTATGATTTCATACTATTTTTTTTGGAAATGGAGTTCCAGTTGTATAGTAAGAAAAATCACATTGCTTTTACTTTTATCTTCAAGGCTCAAATCTGTATCTTTATCTGTCAGTCTTCTTTAAAAAGGGTGACTAATAAAAATGGCCAGCTATGACATTTGACTTTGCCCCAAGGATGGCCGTGTTAGATGGCCATGCCATCGTGTTGGCATTGGGTTTCACTTCGGCTTGACTTGGGCCTTCCTTCTTACCCCATTTGCACTCAGAAACTCATTCTACCTTTTTCCTTTTTCTCTCCCTCTTTGAGTTTTCTAACATGCCATCGCTATAAGAGGTATAGAAGACTTATATCCGTGAAAAATTGTACACACAATGGATTATAAATATAGTACATTTTAGGCAAATTTTTTTACTATATTGTAACATAATATAAAGGTGCATGTCATACATTTACACCTCAACAAATTTTCACAAAGTGAACACATCCATATAACCAGCACCCAGATCAACAAATAGAATATTACCAGTCAGATTAATGACCTTTTAATACTGAAGGACATTCCTATTTCAAAATGTATGTAAATAATTTTTGTGGAGGTAATAATGCACTTGAAATATATTTTATTATGCCCCACTTTGTTTTATGCATTTTGATTTTCATACTTTATGTTTTCTTAAACCCATGATGCCTTTAGAGAGAAGCTCTGCTGAGCAGTATAAACATTCAGATATGAATGCCTTTCCCACTGCAACCCTGCATCAAAACTCAGCACGGTACAGTCCTTAAAGTGCTTCCTCTTGGTTATTAATATTAAAAACTGTCTTTTTAAACAATAAACATCTAATAAAGACATTTCTGTCATGAACTTAAAAAAATTTGCTTATCTTCAGAAAGCAATTTCTCTATGAGGACCTTTCTTTTTTGCTCAACAGGGGTCCTAGTTTCACATTCAGAGAAAAGAAAGTTCCCAGGAAAAGCTTGCTGGTTTCATGCTCTGATTTGTAAACATATTCTGAATATGGATTAGGAAAACATAATGCACAAACTGGCTTATTTTTTCTCCATCCTTTATTGTTAGCTTTCATGTCACCAGCAGCAGATCGCTGTCATCATGTTTGACAAAGCAAACATCACTCCTGTTAGAGCATGCGAGGCGGGCCTCCTCACCATCGGAAGAGCGTATCTGCTCTCCATGTGCCAGGTCCCACACACGGAGAGAGTCTGGTATGTTTCAGGGATAAGCCACATTGGATGTTACAGATGGCACAAAGCGATGCTTCAAGATGTGAAAAAGTATTGATGGAGCCAAGATTGAAGATTAATATAACAAGGTGGTTAGGGTGAATAGATGAGTCTGAGTTACATATTTTAGGACAAAAACTGCCCCAAGTTCTCATTGTAATGTTGGTCTCAAAGGAGATTAATTGTCTTGTGCCAAACAGTTTCTTTTATTAGGCAATTTAAAAATTTTCAAAACTTGTACAAAGAATGCATCATTACAGTGGGTCCCAAATGTGGTCTACATTAGAATTTCCTGAAAGCCATAATGAAAATGCAGATCCTGAGCCCTGCCTAACCTGCTGATGGAGAATCTAAGAGGTGGCAGACCAGACATTGGCTTTTAAAAAGCTCCCCTGGCATTAGCCAGGTAGCTCCATTGGTTAGAGCATCATCCCAATATGCCAAGGTTGTGGGTTCAATTCCCTGTCAGGGCACATACAAGAATCAACCAGTGAATACATGGATAAGTGCAACAACAAATTGATGTTTTTCTCTCTCTCTCCTTCAAGTCAATAAAAAATAAAAATAAAAAAGAAGCTACCTGGTGATTTACTTTTTAATTTAAATTTAATTTTTATTTTTTAAGTTTTATTAAGATAACATTGTATTAGTTTAAGGTATACAGCATAATGATTTTATATAGGTATATACTGTGAAATGATGCACTACAATAAGTTTGGTTAACATGATCACCTCATGTAGTTACAGTTTTTTGTGTGATGAGAACTTGTAAAATCTATTCTCTTAGCAACTTTGAAATATACAAAACAGTTGTATACAGTTACTATTCTGTATATTACATCCCCAGGACTTATGTATTTTTAACTAGAAGTTTGCACCATAGACCCCCTTCACTTACTCCTCCCATCTCCCATCCCTTGCCTCTGGCAACCACCAATCTATTCTGTTTCTATGAGTTAGGTTTTCTTAGATTTCACATGTAAGTGATATCATACAGTGTTTATCTATCTCTGTGTAACTTATTTCACTTAATGGAATGCCTTATGTTAAAGGTCCATCCACATTATTGCAAATGACAGGATTTCCTTATTTTTATGACTGAATAATATTCCATTATGTGTGTGTGTGTATGTGTGTGTGTGTATCCATTCATCTGTTGATGGACACTTTAGTTAGTTATTTTCATGTCTTGGCTATTGTAAATAATTCAACAATGAACATGGGGGTACAAATATCTCTTCCAGATAGTGATTATATTTCCCTTGGATAAATATTCAGAAGTCGAGTTGCTGGATCCTATGGAAGTGCTATTTTTAATTTTTTGAGGAAGCTCCATACTGTTTCCCATAGCTGCTGCAAGAGTCTGCATTCCCACCATGGAGCACAAGTGCCCCCTTTTCCCTACATCCTCACCAGCACTTCATTATCTCTTACTCCTCTGGTGATTTTCATGCTCTCCAAAATCTGTAAACTATTCCTATATTGAGACAACCCCACACAATTATTGTGGAAAGGTAAAATTGTAGAATCATTGAATTTTAGAATTAAAAACCCCTAGAAATCACTGTTCATGGGAAGAGCTGCAGGCCAGTGGTGAAGTGGTCTGTGCCCTACTATCCAGTGATACAGTCGTGAAGACAGAGCAGGAAATAAAAGCTCTGGCTCCAAATATAGAGTTTATAATACTTCATCCTCCATCTCTAATTTAAAATAAAATTATATTGTGTTTAGATGATCTTTTTTGCATTATATTTATTTTATACACAAAACAAAAATTTAGAATGTGTGGACACAAAGAACAAAGAGTTAATATTTTAGTTATTTCTTTGAAGTCTTCTTGTGTTCTGTACAAATGTTATTTTGTACATACTTATCACACTCTAAATGTAATTTTGTATTCTGCTTAGATTTTTTTAAGTTATATTATGGTAAGCTTGGTTTTACAGTAACAATAAGTGCTTAGTGAAAGTATTTCATGTGGAAACCAAGTTTATCTATGTTATAAAAGCTGCAGCGGTTGCTAAGAGAAACTGATACTTTGTTCCCATAGGAACCGTTGTTTTAAAATGAGAAATACAGAATCTCTAGATTCAAAGGATAAAAACTTAAGTTTAGCATGGAATGTATTTCACCCTTCCTAGAAAAATGTGAAAATTTCTGCCTTCTGATTGAAATGTATGGTCATCAGGCTACAACCTCCCAAATGGGTGAAAAGGTTGTAGGTGGTCGGTGATGCCTGGAGATCATGGTGGGAGAGTAGGGGAATGAAACTAACTATTGATCAGCTCCTCTCAGGGCAGAGAAGTTGTTAGGAAAGGCAAACCCACACCTTCCTTCTGAGAGTATCTAAGGTAGTCGTTAGGAAAGGATTTTTATACCTCGCTGCTCTTGCAGCATTTAGGTACCAGTATAACTTTTTCATCCAGGCATTGGCTCTTAACTTTAAGTTAACAATCTTGGGTGAGCAAAAAAATTCTATTACTGGTAATCCTGCTCAGAAACCACCATTCAGAATGAGGCAGACTTGCTAACAACTGTAGTTGTGAACTCAGTGCCTGAGAGGGACTCTATTCCCTGGACCCCACTTTAAGCAGCTCTCCTCTATACTGTATTGTCATGGGCAATGCACTGACTGCCTTCCCTTCCCTGTCTGGCTTTCCATTCCCCTGCTGCTATTGCCTCTGCTATGCATCTCCCAACAAATTCCTTGAATTCTAATTATTGTTTCAAAGTCTGAGAGTACACAAACTCAAGATACACATTGAAAAGCCCAAAGAAAATTATTAGAATAAGATTTACTGACTGGTACTTACAAAAGAGGTGGAATTATCATTGGAACAGAAGCATGCAAACACACTCACACAGCTGTTCATTCATTCAGTTAGTACATGAATGCTATGTGTGCACTCCCTTCCCCTTCCCCCAATAATAAAAGATGTCTCACCCCAGCGTGCGGGAGCTCTGCAGGCAGACAGCCCTCACTGGTGGCACCACATCAGGGGTAGCTTTGGCTGACAAAAGCTGCTTCCCTGAAGATCAACCACTTCCCAGGGTAGTCCCCGTCCAATGGCAGACACAAGTGAGCCTCTAAAGGCCCGCCCTCTCACTTCACCTGGAGAGCTCTGAAGGGCGATCCCATCTTCAGAACTGCGCACCGGGTCAGGTAAGGCATTCTGCTGAGACTGCACTGAGGCTTGACCTCTCTGTTTGCCCGACCCTGCTGCTTTGACTTCCTCAGGCCGTCAAGGAGCACTCACTCCCTAAGAAACTTCCAGCACAACGATCTCCATCTTTCTTTGTTTCCCTGGGAACCCAACCTGGGGCAGTGTTGATGAGCAGTGTTGAGGTCTGTTGTTGATGCAATAGACACTGTTCTGGGTGATGAGAGATTTGGTCTCAGTGGAGACCAAATAAGATTTCGTTTCTTACATTTTATTAGGAAGGAATTCATATTCTAGACCAGTGTCAGCAAGGTTTTTCTGTAAAGGGCCAGATAACAAATATTTTAGGCTGTGTGGGCCATATGGTCTCTATCACAGCAACTCAACTCTGCCACTGTAGCATAAAAGCAGCCTTAGAAATATATACATGAATGAACATGTCTGTGTTCCAATAAAACTTTATTTACAAAAATCAAAGGTGGGTTAGATTTGGCCCACATGCTATAGTTTGCTGTCCACTATTCTGGAGGGGAGGAAACAAGGAAAATAATAACTAAACAAGAAAATTTCAGTTGGTGATAAGTACAATAAGAGAAATAAACTAGACTGATATAAAGAAATTGTAGTATTTATTTTTAAATTAAAATCTGTTTCTTTAAATAGGTAATATTTCATACAGTTCAAAACCAAAAAGATTGAGAGTGTTCATGTACAAGTATTAATATATGTCCTGGTTCACTTTGACACCCAAGAAAATAACTTTATTTATAGCATTTGTTTTTCAGTGTTTTTTAATGCAAACACAAACAATTAGAAATCTATATCCTTGCCCTGGTTGGTGTGGCTCAGTGGATTGAGTGCAGGCCTGGGAACCAAAGTGTCACTGGATTGATTCCCAGTCAGGGCACATGCCTGGGTTGCTGGCCGGGTCCCTAGCGGGAGCTTGCGAGAGGCAACACACATTGATGTTTCTCTCCCTCTCTTTATCCCTCCCTTCCCCTCTCTCTAAGAATAAATAAATAAAATCTTTAAAAAAGGAAATATATATCTTTAGTCCCCTCCCTTTTAGGCAAAGGTTAGCATACAATGTCTCTTGCTCTGCACTTTACTGTTACTTACTTACTATATCCTGGAGGTCTTTTGGGACTTGGTATGTCCTAGAGATCTCACAGAGATCATTCCCATTTGTTTTTCTATAGCTGGGTACTATTTCTAACATGTATAAGGTGGTTTATTTAATCAATTCCCTATCGTATTAGTCAAAATAATGTTTGAATATCTGGGCACCCTGTGTCCCAGTCAAGCTGACACATAAAATCAACCATCACATCTATTATGGGCACTTCAGTGGTTTTTGGATTTTTATTACAAATACCACTGCAATGGATAACCTTGTATTTATATCATTTCATACATATGCAGATGCTTCTATCTATAGCATAAATTCCCAGAAGTGGGATTATTGGGTCAAAGCCAGTAACTTTGACAGGGATTGCCATACTGCCATCCTTGAGGTTTACTCTTATCTGTGGTCCCAACAGCATATGTAAGTGATTGTTTCCTCACAATGGTCAACAATGACATTGCCGAACAGTGAGAACTGACTGTGGGAGGGTGGGCAAAGGGGGAAAAATGGGACAACTATACTAGAAGAACAATAAAAATGGTTTAAAAATTGGGGATTTTTTGCCAATTTAAAATAGTATCATCGTGTAGCTTTCATTTGAATGACTCCTTATATGAGTGTGGCTGCACATCTTTTCCTATGTTTAAGGACCATTTGTATTTCTTTCTCTGTGAATTTTCTTTTTGTCTTTGGTTTGGTTTCTATTAAGCTGTTGGGCTTTTCTCAATTTCTAAGACTCATTAAACTTTAAGGGGCTTGGCCCTTTGAGATTTAGATCACAAACATTTTCTTAGATCATCATTTGTATTTGTGCTTATGCTGTTGTTTTTATCAATTTTATCTGTATTTTCTTTTATGGCTCCTGGGTTTTGACTACCGAGGCCTTTGAGGGGTACCTTAGATGGGCTACTCGGGGTCGATAGACAGACCCCAGCCCCTGTTTGTATTTTTGGGAGACATTTATTGAAGAAATGCAAACTACTTGGGGTAGTCCCTGTGGAAAACCAGAATATATACAGTTGAACCCCAATGAAAAAGAAAACTAAAAATAGGATTTGACCAATGTAAACATTACAAATGAAGCAAAATGAACAATATCAGAGAATCACACATAATAAAAGTCATTATATTGATTCAGGTCTTGAGAAATATGATCTCTTTGAGGTGGAAGTTATGATTTATCCTAATTCCTCCATCTGAGCGAGGAATGTATATATTTGTTGTAAGTTTTGACAAATACAGCTTGACTTATTTAAAATTAATCTTAAAATCTTGCTGTTTCATCTTCATAAATTGAAAAGCAGGTTTGCTTATGCCAGTAGCCTTTTATAGTACTTGAATAGTGGTCTGACTACTTTCAGAAATGAATAATGGATTAAAAGTACACTTTGCAGCTTACATTAGTTACTTTTGTAATGCAAAATAGAAGCATGATAATGTACTATTCAGCATGCTTTAATATGATTTATACACACACTACACAGCATAAGTAATTCATTTTGCCCTTCACAGTGCATTTCCTGGGTACACAAGCTCATGTTTACCCATATTTCATTTCATAATCAGGCTGTCTAAAAGGGAGAATCTGAGACTGTGAGTAAGGATTCCACACTCTACCTGCCCCCTGACTCACTTGATCATTTTAAGCAATACTGTTTGGGGTCTGGGGTTGGGTGCTTGTAAAAAGACTGGATAACATCTTATGGATCCAGCTCAGAAGAAGGGACTGTGGACTAATTACTTTAGGACTGCGAATGGCTTTGAAGTCTGGAATTAAAAAGGCTTAGAGTATAATTATTATATTTCGGGAATCATCCTACTTTGGAAATAACACTCTTCGGTGGTCATTTAATAAGGCAACAGTTCATTTCTGTGCATTTGGGAAGAAATCCTCTACTGTTTCATAAACAGCACCTTGTCACATACTCTAATTTTTTTTAAAATTTGGAAACTGTGGATTTAGTGAATAGTGTAGGTGATGGCTCTCGAAGTCAGCTACCTTTAAAGACAATTGCTTTCCATTTTTAGAATGTACAGATTTGATTGAAGCTTGTGAGTTGGAAGTAGGGGACAAATTCTAAGGAGTAGACTTGCCCCTGACATTTTTGGGGCCTGGGACAAGAGTACAAACGGAAGCCCACATACCATTTGTTTAAAGATTTAAATGGTATAGATCAAGTTAACAGTCTGTTAAAGAAAATATATCTTATCTTCTTACCTTCACAAATATATCTTTATAATGACCTGGAAGGCCAGGTTTGAATGTAATGTATCTCGGAAGTTCCCAGAAAACTTACCAAAATTTCTCAAAAGAGAAATTACATCTCTCTTTTTTATCTTCTATTGCCTGCTGTCAGTAAGATTGTGACCAGTAAGAGTCTCTAGACCAGAATTTGAATGTATATATCCTTGAGATATGTTTCAAACTCTGTACCTATTTATGATATGCAAATTATGTTTCTTTGTTGATAATGCTGATAACTATCTCTATGAAAATGGCAATCCACTAGAATAACTGAAACCTCTAAAACAGTGAGATTTGTGTCTATGATAAATGCTTTGACAAAATTTCATTTCTTTGATGATCTAGATTTTGACCTATTGTATTTCAATTCATCTGGAAATATAATTTTCACATTGAGCTTCATTGTAAATTGTAGAATGAGTAAAATATGCAAGTTTTGCACATAAACTTTTTTTTGCCTGCCACATAAACTGTTATTTTAGATTCAAAAGAAGCTTATTGGCCAAATAGATCTAATAATGGGGATGATATAGTAGAAAAATTTATATCCTTAGAGAATGCACCTTAAGCAGTTTTATTTTACAGCTGATATTTTTATTTTTGCTTGGGTACACAATTCTTGTTTGTCAAGACTCCACTTTCTTTGTTCAAATGTAAAATGCATATTGGGAAAATGCTTCAGGGCAATTTGCATAAAAAGTGATGACAAAGAGCAATTAGTACTTCATTATTATGCAGTGAAATGCTACTTTGCTCAAAAGTGACTGTAGTTTCTCCCCCTAACCCCCTTATAAATCTGGTATGGCATTGTTCTAAAAATAGTACTTAAGAAACCTCTGTTTGTAAATCAGCATCTTCGACTTCCCACTAGAAACCCAGGGGTGGGGGAGAGTGCAAACACTAAATAAAGTTATTACCCCAGATCTTTATTATGAAAAACAAGGCACTAGAATTCTGTTAGATAAGACAGGTCAGAAGATTTTAATGTCTCACCAAATTGGATCCATATCTCATTTTGCCTCTTGGGAGCTGCACTCAAAGTGGACTTGGATCACAACTGATAGCAGCATCCCCTCGTCCCCCACACGCTCTCACACACACACTCAGAAATAGGGTCATGCCACACACAGCTACACTGCAGAGAACAAACAGTCCCAAGATACCCCTAGTTAGGAGGCCTTGATTTTTGAGTACAGATTTCATTACCATGAAATTCCTTTAGGGCAAAAAAGAATTGCATCAAAGAAGCAGTATGGGGGTGGGGGGCAGACATTGTAAATGTTCACCCATCACCTGTGTTTCTAGGTTCTGTCTGTCTCTAATTTGCCAGGAAATGCTCTTTTTTGTTGTCGTTGTTTCTCTTGTTGGGCCAACATATTACCTAAAGTTCTGCAAGCCAAAATGTGCCAGCACTTGTGTGTGTGTGTATGTTTGATAACCAAGCAATTGGATGGACACTGGCAGGGGGGGAAGGAAACATGGGAAACTGACTACCCAACCTTTGGAAAATGACCTCATGTGGCTGAAGATGGACATGGGTTTCAGTATTTTCCATTGGAAGCCCCAAAGCAGTCTTGGGGTGTGGGAAGAAGGGAGGAGTTCTCCGTGCCAGAACCTCCATGAACCAGACCAGATCCATGCAATTCCTGCAACCACATCTCTGCCTGCAGGGCTCCACAATGGCTGACCTCACCTACTTGGCTTGCATCCTAAGGGGTCTCTCAATTTTAGGAGACTGACTGGGTTCAAGGGATTGTATCATCTGCAATTTAGGCGCTGGGACTTGGGGCTGTGTGGCATGTCTCCAAGAGAGAAGGGATGGGGGAAGACCCAGAGACACATTGCTTTGTAAGTAACTTGTTCTGCTGAATGGTCTTCACCCAGCCCAGATTTTGTTTATTATCTCCTTGGTTCCTGTTCTTGTCAGGCCACCAGTGAAGGGACTATAAAGTCACTTAGCTCATCCCATCTTAAGGATACATTGTCTAAGCTGGAGGTAATGTCTGATCACTTTATACACCACCACAGATTTATTATTCATACAACTGTCTATTAATTTTTAATGTGTTCAAGTTCCTACTTATTTAACATATAATGCAATTGGCCAGACATCTTCATAAAGCTATGAAAAGTGTCCCTGAATTACTCTTCCATAGGGCTCCATCTATTAACCAGCTGATGTGACAGTATTGCCCCTCACCATGGGTGGGACTCCTTCCTTGGGTCTTCCCATACGTTAGAGATCCCCATTATTTGGATTGCTTTCCTTGAGGGAGCCTGCAGTGCTATTTGGGTAGGGTGTCCAAGCCAGATCCCATTTCTTCCCTATAGGGCACTATTCTACTCTCTCTCCAGCCTGTAAGATATTGACCGGGTATCCAGAAGAGCTCTAGCACTTATACCGATGGGATTGTGCTGGAGCCAGGGAAGGCCCAGTCCAGGAGGCAGCCTGGTCAGCATATGCTGCCACTGCCACTGACCAGCAAGAGATTTCTTTTGCAAGACTGCATGACATCGAACCTCCAAAATGGTGCTGACATGCTGATTTGGGGTAACTGCCATTCACGAGGAATAAAGAAAACAAATTGGGCAATAAATAAACACTCAGTATTATAAATCTTCATCAGTAACTCACTATATATCACATGGGCCCATTTTCTAATAAAACAGTTTATACAGACATGCTCCTCAAAATACACTTTCCTGGGGCTCGCACTCCCTAAGGTACCTGCCCTGGGGACCCACTGTAGGTGCTGAATAGAGGCTAACGTACCCAGGCAGTGAGAGGGGAGTTGGAGGAGGTAGAGAGGAGAATGCAGGGAGCCAGGACAGTCACGGGGCCGGGGGAGCCATGTGGAGAAGTGAGAGGACTGTAGACTGAGGATGACAGGACCTGGGGTCCTGTCCTGGCTGTGCCACTTCCCAGCTCTGTGTCTTTAATCCAACCTCTGGATCTCTCTCAGCCTCAGTTTCCTCATCTATAAAATGATGTTCAATAGGTTTGTCTTAGACAGAGTTTTCCCAAACCTGGCTTTGTCTCAGAAGACACAGAGAAACTGTTGGGGAAAAAACTATCACTTCTAGGCACACATTCCCCCAATTTTCCCATTTACTTAAGTCTGGGAGTGGGATTTGGGGATCTGTATCTTTGAAAAGCTCCCAGCAGACTTTAACATACATCAAGGACTAGTCCTCATTTCTCATATGAGTTGTCTGGCTCTAACTGTGTGGGACTTTAATGTGGGGCTGAGTTGCTGAAGCCCTTGGTGTGAACCTGGTGGAATCCACAGAGGAAAGAAATGAAAAGCATATTTTAATGTAGTTCCAGCGCTGGTGAAAACGATAGCTCATGTGTCTTGCTACGTGCCGGCTGTCATTCTGAACGGTTTATGCACATGCCCTTGTTCAGTCCTCCTATCAGCCCTTTATTATTTGCATTACCCAGATGAGAAAATGGAATCAGAGAAAGGTGTAATAACTGACCAAGGGTAAGTGCTCATCTTATTGGCAAATTAGGTAGAGGAGCTGGAGAAGTGTTTTCAAGGTGGAACCCAATTTAGATGGTTTTGTGATTTGATGCCTGCTTTGTTTTGTTTTCTCGGTGTTTATGGTGGTGAGGGTCTTGGGGATGATGAGTGTTTAATAAGCTATGATAGCAAGTTGCTCAGGTAGGAATGTCCTGGAGGGACTTGGAGATACCGCCCCTGGAAATCAGATGAGAGGCTGGACTGCAGGTTATGCATTTGGGAATCATTACGGAGATGAGAGGTGCAGTTGTGTGAGTGGGAGAGTCTCCTAACCTCCAGGACAGAGTAGGCAGAATTTCTTAAGAGAACCAGCTTAGGAGGGAGGGCTCGGTGGGCAAAACTCCAGCATCAACTCAGCAACTAAACTCCCGGCCACTGTTGGAAAGCTGTTGTGTTATATAGTTTGGTCAGCAGCTCGGCTCCATATTTTCATCCTTCAGAACGTTCAGATCAATACTCCCTGTCCTCATGATTTACTGAACCTGAATTCTCTAACTGCTCCATTAACTCTTTGGGAAGGTTTCTCCCTGTTAGCACTGACTGGCTCATGATTTTCCATAAAATTTGCCCTTGAGCAAGCAATTCTCTCATCATTCTCAGTAGGGAAATTGTCTCACTCCGTGTCCCCCCCTCCACTACACTCTCCATCCTTCCTCACCTTCTTAAGGGCTCTGTTTCATGAACCTGCATTTTGCCTGCTAATTAGTGTTTTTGAATAAACACGAGCTGTTAAGCTGGGAATCTATGGGGTTTTTGCTCAGGCCAGTTTGCGAGTTCCTAATCCTTTCTGTCAGTTAATATTTCCCTAACTTGTGTATTAAATGCAGTACCTTATTGCCCCTCTGTTAGCGCAGTAGAGACATTTTGGTGCTAAGAGCCCCATATGCTGGCCCCAGTCTCTATGTGCTCAGTCCTGTGCTCACGTTCCTGGTGTTCATTGTCCTACACGCTGGGCACAGAGGCGTCTGGTGGCCAGAGACCCTATTTTAAAAGGTAGATTCCCTTACAGTGTGCTCCTTTGTTCCAGGGAATGTTTTATGGCTCTGATCCTCGGCTTCAGCATCATGAAAAAGCATTTGTCAAGCCCCTAATTGCCACAGTGCTACACTAAGCACTTATAAAGAGAGTTTCACTGCCGCCGCAGGGCTGGGCATGACAGAGCCAGGCCTGGGTGCAGGAGGAAATTGCTATGACCCTAGCCTTTGTCCAAGTGTCCTGCAACTTGACAGAAAAAGATGATGTCTTTCCAGGTATCCCCAGGGATGCTGAGATACCTGGGTGGGGGCGTGAAAAAAGCAGGACCTGCAGCAGGGGTGAGGGTAGAGACAGTCACCCCCGGAAAGAGGAAAGAGGACCAAGCTCTTCTGTTCTCCAAGAGCCTGAAGGACATGCTCCTGAGAGGAAACAACAACAGCAAGTAGCATCCCCTTCAACAGTTTGCCAGGGAGAGAGCTGATGTTGAAGTCCCTGGAAGTCAGAGGGTCATGTGCTCAGCATATCCCTGAAGGACGGTCCCAGTCCAGCCTGATGTAGGGACAGGATCCATCCCCACCCCTGCGCTCCTGCGCAGTGTGGCACACCAAAACACAGATCGTTCTTGTGGGACAATCCTTAAGGGTGGATGGAGGCTGTGGGGGGATACCTATTTTGTTTGCTTTGCTCCAGGCCTGGAAACTTCACTCTTAAGGTAGTGACCACTGGGGCCAGGTATGTATAGTTAATGACACATTAAAAGGATTGTTTAAAGTAGAAATTTTTTGAAGATCAAAGAATTTGTTGAAAAAGCTTGAACTTGCTTTCTATCTTAAGATTGTGCAAGAGTGTGGATTTTAATGTCAGACCATCATCTCTCCTCATGCAGGAATTGCTGGAAGCCTCCCTGGTTCTGTCAGATACTCGGATGTGACCTTGTTGTCTGTGTCCCAGGCTTGTCTGCCTGTTAATGTGGATATTTGCTTCTTGTCTCCCCTCCTCCCCCGTATCGCTGGCAGAGAGTCCTTGGTATTTGCTTGCCAATGGTGAGCTCTTGGAGCAGAATGCTTTGACTATGTGAAACCCTCTCAGAGTGTGGCTGCTGTGGTGGCTGTGTTCTTCCCCACATCATGGCCACAGGAGGGCAGTTGTAAAGCCCGTTCCTTGCTACCTGGAGTCAGATTTGTGGACAGGGAAGCCCTGGAATACTTTCTGTATTGTGTTGGAAAACATTCCCTGGGCAAGAGGTGTTGAGGGAATTACCATTACTACTCAGTGGCCAATGACAGATGATTTCCAGCAGCTGCAACTTTCCTCTAATGGGCGAGAGCCACCCCCCACCCCAAGTGTTCACAGGGATTTCTAATGTGCAATTCCAGTCATCTAGGGGAACTTGAAAGATTTATGCCTTGGCTAGGACCACAGAATCGGTGGTTCCTGTTCAACCATGTGGCAGACACCCCACAAAAGTTTCAAGTTCATTGACTGGTTTGTCTTTGCCCTCATACAAACAGTTTTGGAAGAGCAGGGTGGGGTTGTGGGAGGGAGGGGTGTTACCCCAGGAAGATCCACTGCACAGATTTTCTAATCCCTTCCTCTGCACCTTGTTGGATGCCAGAACCTTCCTCTCTGCTATCACCAGTCCAGGTATAGAACTTTTCTGGCTTAAAATTTACCTCTCTAAAGTTTTCCCTGATTGATTCCTGCATACAAGAGACCTTCATTTTTAATTTTAAAATTTTGGTTAATATCTTTTTTGGTATTTTTCATTTCCTATGTATTGAATAGTAGCATGTTTATCACCCAGTAAACATTGGGTTAGTGCATGCGACTTAATTAGTGATATACCCAATAAACACTACTGATGACATTAGTGAACCTTCAGCCTGAACAAGTTATTTTGTGAAGTGAACGGCGCTAGCCAAGGAATGACAGGCACAGCAAAAAACTAGCTCTCGGTTCTCCTTTGTTGCAGACATGTAGAATAAGTGGTGTAGTAATTGAGCATTTACCTAGAAATAGATGTTAGCAGGGATGTCACTGCGACTTTGCAGAGAAATACCACCGCATCTGCTAAATCCTTTCTTTGGAATCTCGTCTGGCTCTATAATATGCAATATGTATCTCTTTTAAGCTTTCAATTAACTGATAGGAAGATTCATGCCCAGGATATGAAGGCATTTGCTAACAATGACTCCTTGAGAATAAATATGAGATAAAAGTGTTCTGGAAAGTTCATTATTCTCCTTCCAAGAGAGCCTAGTTTTCAGGGATCTTAGAGAAGAATGGTGCTCTGAGCCCAGCACCCTACTCAAGGCCTTGCTCAGAGTCAGTGAATGGACATTTTAATTTGCTGGGGTATCATCTTTTTGGTGCCTAGGAGTGTGGTATAGAACATGATCTCATTTATAACAGAAGAAAAATGATTAGGCCACAGCAAATTTTGTACTGTTATTTTTCAAAATGCCATAATTTAACTGTATAATTAGTAACAATTTTAAGTTTGTGTTGGATGTTTTTCACACAAATTGTATAGCAATAATAGTACTAGCATATATAATACATATACTACTATTATACATATATATACTACCAGCATGTGTGTGTGTGTATAAATACATGATATGTTAGGCATTACTTTTACCTGAATTACTTCTAAAAGTCACCCTTGGAGTAGTCTCCTTCTGTACATGGGAAGCTGAGGCACAGAGAAGTTGCAAATTCCAGAGCTACGTGGGAAGTGGGAGTGGAAGCCGGCGCTCTAGCTCCAGAACACATGTCACTACTCAGTAATTTATTTAGCCTCACACTCCAGTGAGACTTTTTCATACCAGTAAGTGCAGATGGGAGCTGGTTTCATACTCAGGCATAAACTAAATAGTTATCTGCCTATCAATTGGCACATCAACAATATGGCAGTGATAAGTTGAAAAGGACCAGGGACACCCAAGGTACTTGTTAAAGTCATTTAAAAAATATTAGAACATCAGAAAGAGAAAGGAACAATGGATGTTTGTAATCTGTCAAACCATTAATGTAAGGCAATGTACATTTTTTTTCCTTGTTGAAGATAAAAATCCTAGCAAATGGACAAAAAAGAATTGAGCATCCAGGGAAAGCTTAAACGGTAATCCTCTTAGGAGATAATAACCTGGACACATTGTCCATTATAGGTGAGCTATAAAATCACACAATACGATCTTTGAATTAACTAGGAAGTTAATACATCTTCTTGAACTGATAAATTTCTGAGCTAAGGTGATCAGCAAGATGAGACAAAGAGACTATTAGAACTATGACTTTAGTATTTCATTAGGTGAAAGAGAGTGCCCTTCCTTCGAATTCAGAAGAAAAATGCAGTTTTGATAAAAATCAAGGTTTCTGCATGTTTTTTGTAAGTTTCATTAAAATGTTACAAGGAATGAATATTTATAATAGTTTAAGAAAACCTGGAAGGATTTCATCCTGCAAAAGTGTACATAGGTAAGTTTTAGCACATCCTATCATTTATTGGGAGAATTGCAAGTATTCTGGATGTTATTTTTGATCTTTTAATTCTCCTAGTTGTTTGTCATGATACTTTTTAATTTCAGTTTAATAGCCATAAGCTGTTTTTGAAATAATACTGTCAATTCTCAGGTGTAAAGGAGATTGCAAGCTTAAAGAACAAAAATAATCCTTTCACCTGGATTAAGGCCAAGACCTCACTCTTGGAATTCAATCACTGCGACAGAGGCAAGACCGTGGGTTAAGGAGCCATTCTGGGCACGAGGTGTAGGCGCAGGGAACTGTCTGAAGCTTTCCTGTGTCTGGTGCAGCTTCTCTATTAGTCCTATTAGTCTGATGATACCAATGAGTTTAGGACATGGTCCTGCCTTTACAATGTGCCATTGGAATAACAAGAATGCTGTTGTGAAGAGCACCCTTCTTCATAGAATTCTTTACTAATCATTTATTTCATTGCCACATGAAAAAGGGTGGCGGGGGTTGGGGGGAGGAGAGCCATTTTATCCTTTCCTGAGGGCAGCCTGCTCCTGATGACTGACAGGTGGGGATACAAAGGCTCTACCTCTTGGCATCGCCTGGACAGCTTGCAGGTTCACCTTCGCTTAAGGTTGGGCTTGCAGGATCAGTTGAGGCTTTTGCTGTGACTGAATGCCATCCAACGTCACCTGCCCAACCCAGCTTCCTTCACTCTCCCACAGATGTGGCTCCCCAAAGTACTCCCCAGTATATTTCCTCTACCCCAGTCCATTTCTGGAGGATCAGATTGGTAACTCCTGGCAATATGTTCTGGATGTTAAAGGATGGAAATTCATTCTGGAGCAAGATTCATATGGACTACCATGAGTTCTTTGGATAAAGGTGACATTTTTCTTATTTGCTTAAATTCTTTCTCTACTTCCCTCCCTCCCCAATTTTTCCAGCCTTGACTGATCCCTAATTCACACAAAGGGGTTTCTGATGGGAGACATAATTTGTGTTTAATGCAAAAATTCAAATATTGGAGAAATATGTCTACATGCGTGAGTTATCTTTACTGCATGCTCACCAGACAGACAACCATCATTTAGTAGAAGACCCATAAGAGACCCTACATCCCTTCACAGCTCTTAATGTTGGCTAGTTCTTCTTTGTACATGACATTTGCACCTTGGCTAATATATCTGAAGGTAAATGGACACTGAAAATTAGAATAATGATGCTTTGGGAATTTATTTACAAAGTACTTCCCATCCATTATAGTGACATATCTGCTGGCACCCTTCAGAAAGCTTGTCCATGTTAGCCCCATTCATAGATGGGGAGTAACTTGCTGAAGACACTTGGGTTTGGGGACACTTTATTCTGATGAGCTCCACTTCCTATGCTCAATCAATGGGCTTGAACCCATCATTCAAAGAAAACACTAGAAGAGACGTGATGTCTTGTGAAATGGCACATTCTGAAGCCTGTCACTGAGGCAAGGATGAAAGCTCAGAATCAAAGCATCCTCTTCAAAGAAGGGTGAGGTACTTGTTAAATAACTCCTGGCAACTGCTTAAGCACTAAGCATTGTAATTGCAGAGAGCAGGAGCGGAATTAAAAATAGAAAAGTGGATAGGGACAGGACCAGAGACATCATTGTCACTCAAACTTGAATGTCACTTTTTGACAGCATTTGAGCAATTGATTCTTGGTTTTCCACGCTAGGAGTTGAGTAGTCACGCTTTGCTGTGACAGCCCTAGGAGAAGGGAAGGGGAAGGACCCTGTAGGAGCCCTGCCTAGGGGTGATATAAAGAATGGAGGGGGAGAATTATTATCAGCCCCTGATGCCTCTTTTCCAGTCAGAGTTCCTCTGAAGGCAAAAAATATTAAAGCCACCCAAGCTAGCTCCAGTTTAATGAAATCTTAAAGGGAAATCTCATGGACAGGAAGTAGAAGCAGAACCTGTTTAGTGAAAGACTGGACTTGAGAAGCAGAAGGCCACAGGAGCTAAGCCATCTGCCCATTTCCAGGACCTCTATGATCTCTGTCTCAGAAAACCTCCTCTAATGACCTCCTAACTAGGCCAGATTCCTCCGCAAACTCCTCTTGCTTACTTCGCCCAACATAGCTGCCAGTCTGACTCCACATCATTGCCTCCAAGCTCCAGCAACCACTACCAACTGGCAACAGCTTCTGTGTTTCTTCAGGCAAATTCTTATCTGGAAGAGACTTGTCAGGTCATATCATGCTTGTCTCACAAAGGAGCAGCTTCTTTGGATCAGGAGAGGGTCATGGGGGACAGAGGGATGCAGAACAGATTCTCTAGAAGGGGGTCATGGATGGGGGCAGAGAGTGAAACCTATTAATTATATCCTGGCTTATCAGGTTTCCCTTATGTTCTTCACCAAGCTCCATGATCTCGTCTAGGATCCACAAGAAGTTGGGTGTAATCATTGCAGTGAATCACTGTGTAGACTGTGGCATCTGCTGTAAATGGTTTTCTAATCTGGTTGCTACGATAAGGTACAAGCCCAGGAAAAGGAATCAAGTCATACCTGGCAGTGCCTGATGAGCATCAGATGGCTGGCACAGTCATTTGGGGCTTTATAGATTTAAAGAAGGAAGAGATCACCGTGTGTCAGGAAGTTCAAGGATTTCCCAGAGAGGTGGGGATGGAAGTGGGTCCCGAGGAATGGGAAGGATTTGGAGAGAATGGGGAGAGAAGAGGCATAGGGAGGGCACAGTGGGAACGCATGGTGCATGTCCAGGGCACCATGACCAGGCCAACATATTTTGAGCATAAAGAGTGTGTTGGAAAGTACTAGAAGGTAAGCTAAGAAAATAGGGAGAAACAAAATTGTGTAGGACCTTGAATACCCAGCAAAATAGCATTTTATACTGAACGTTTTATGAATGATGTTTGAGCAGGGTATGGCATGGTCAGGGCAATGCTCCAGGATGACCCCCGTAGGAGTGACTCTGGAGGATGCCAGAGATGACTAAGAGGCCCTTATAATGTTGCCAATAAGATGGGCCAGTAGGCTCAAAGAGGAGGAGATGGAGTCAGAGGTATTAGAAAGAGCCCTGGCTGGTGTGACTCTGTGGATTGAGTGCTGACCTGCGGGCCAAAGGGTCACTGTTTCAATTCCCAGTCTGGGGCACGTGCCTGGGTTGCAGGCTGGGTCTCCAGTAGGGGGCATGTGAGAGGCAACCACACATTGATGTTTCTCTCCCTCTCTTTCTCCCTCCCTTGACCTCTCTAAAAATAAATAAATAAAATCTTTAAAACAACAACAAAAACCAGTGTCCACTGACCATCCCTACGTGATCAACAAGGCCCTGCAAGATCTAGGCTTCTGCCACTCTGTGAACCTATCTTACATCATAGTCACCACCTGTAGCCACTCCAGCTGTTGTCCTCTGTCCTGAACTCGGGCTTCCAGGCCTTGCACTTGGGTTCCTCTAGGCTGCTCCTCCCCCACTCCATTTTCAAGACCCCACCTTCAAGGGGAGACTGGCTGGCTCTTTCTCACCCTGGACAATTAAGCTCAGATGTTACCCGAATCTGAGGGCATCTTTGAACCCCCTATCTGAAGTGGCCTTTTGCAGATTCTCTTTGCTTCCTCATTCTTGTTCTTTCCCTTCATTGTAGTTATCACTGTCATGAATTAAGTTGTTTATGTATTATTCTATTTACTGTGGTCTCCTCCACTAAGACTGTGAACTAGAAATGAGGGCTCTTGTCTTCACAGCTTCATCCCCAAGACTTTGCACAGTGTCTGGCACAGTAAGAAGCACTCAGTAAACATTTGTGGAATGAATACATCTCTACTCCACATACATCCCTCTGAAGTGGACATGGTTCAAATATTTTTCCTATAAGTTCCCAAAGTTTTGCATAGGTCAGTGGATGCAAGTAGATATTTTGAAGAGCAATATCACCCACCTCCAGCTGTCAGAGTCATCCAGTTTGATTCAGCTGAGCTAGGATTTCCCTTGTACATGGGACACATGGGCTGATGATAAAGGCAAAGGTAATTTTTAGCAAGACTCATCCCATGTTCATATCGGCTCCAAGCGCCTGCATCCACTCTCCTTGGCTGTCTGTCCACTTCTGTGAGCTGCTCAGAGTCTCTCACTGCAGCACCCATTCAGGTGACCTGGTCAGCCCTGACCTGGCCCAGAGCCAGGCCTCTCTCCTTGTTATCACAACGTACCTCCCTCTTTCCCCAGTCTCTGAAGACTCTGCTAGTATGTGAGGACAGGTGGTTAGGTGGGGTAAACAGGTAACTGCTTTAACTTCACTGGCAGTTAAGAGGTACTAGAGCCCTTTTGATAATGAAACACAGCTAAGCTGTATTAAGGGGTCAACAAGCTATTTTTTACCTGCAGGAATGCAGGTTTTTATATCAGTGTGTACATTGTTTTGGAGTTTGTGTAAAGATTTAAAAGAAATTGAAATAAAAACATTGTTGAAAAAGCAGGGTTACAAAAACATAAGAAGTAAAGCTTAGGAGATCATGAAAAACAGGTTGTAAAATAGCTTTTATATTGAGCAGCTGAGAGTTTGACATTTTCTCTTTGACAAAGCATATAGTTATGCAATGGAAAACATTGCAGTACCAAAAAAAAGTTTACATACAGAACTCAGAGTTGCATTCAGTAACATTCTTGGTCAAGATAAGAATGTGGAATGTTTTTCCATTCAGAAAAGCAGAGTCACTGCCTCTGAGTCATGACCGCCTACTTTTTCCATATGGCTGAGTGCTATTTATTGGCTGAGGTTTACAATTTTCTAAAGCTTTGTAGTTGATGAGTTCTATTTATGGCAGCAATTGAGAAAGGTAAAGTTAGATAATATTAGTAAGGAGATACTTGGCTTGTTAAAAATGGAAATCAACCACCTTAGCAAATATTTTGTAAGGAAAAAAAAGCTGAAATCATGAAAACTGCCTGGCTCCACAGTGCCTCTCTCCCCACCCAGTAACCTCGAATCCTCCCTACTCTCCCTTTGTCTGACTCTTACAGTACCTCCTCCTCCCTGATATGCAGGTTCACACCCTAGGCCAGTGCTCAGCACTGGCCCAAGGTTCTCTACCTCATGGCTACTGATCAGCCTTCTTAGGACAACATTTGTTAAAAAAAAGATTTTATTTATTTATTTTTAGAGAGAGAGGAATGGAGGGAGAAAGGAAAGAGAGAGACATTGATGTGAGGGAGAAACATCGATCAGCTGTCTCTAGTACATGCCCCGACCAGGGACTAAACCCACAACTAGGCATGTTCCCTGACCAAGAATCGAACTGGCGACCTTTCATTTTGTGAGATGATGCTCAGTGAGCTGAGCCATACCATTCAGGGCCAGAACAACATTTTGACAGCCCTGCCTTCTAATCAAGACTTGTGTCTGGAGAACCCCACTCTCCAGTCTAACATCAATAACCCTGCATACTTTTCAAAAGTGTGGTAAAACATACATAATGCAAAATTTACCACTTTAACAATTTTAAGTATATGATTAAGTGGCACTAGGTATATTCATAATATTATGCAACCATCACCATTATCCATTTTCAGAACTTTTTCTTTATCCCAAACAGAAACTCTGTACTCCGTAAAAAATAACCCGGCTCATCCCATTCAGGTCCTGGAGACCTCTAATCTACTCTCTGTCTCTATGAACTTGCCTACATTAGGTATCTCATATAGTATTTGTCTTTTTATTTTGGCTCATTTCACTCAGCATGATGTTTTTAGGTTTCATACAGGCTGCAGCATATAGAATTTCCTTCTTTGTTAAGGCTGAATAATATTCTATTGCATGTATATACCACATTTTGTTTACCCACTTATCTGTTGACAGGCATTTGGGTTGTTTCTACTTTTTGCCCTTAGTGAATGATGCTGCTATGGACACTGATGTGAAGGTATGTGCTTGAGCTTGGGTCCCTGCTTTCAGTTCTTTTGGGTCTATGCCCACAGGTGAATTTCTGGGTCATATGGCAATTCTTTGTTTAACTTCTGGAGGAACCACCACATGGCTTCAACATACCTGCATCTTTTGTTCTCACTTTCCTTTTTTGGCACCTGTTCTCTAGGTAGGCTGGTTCCCAGCACATTCCCCGGGGGTTAACCCATCCTGTGTCTTCCCTCAAGCTGAACACACAATGCTTCTCTTTTTCCCACCATCATCCAGTCATGCCCTTCAGTACCAAAACAAGCTCTTTATCCAATGATAGTAAACACCAGCATCTGCAATCTGAAAGTGAAAAGGAATTATAAGAATGTGCCTTAAGTCTTCGTTTTTTTCTCTCAAAAAAGCCCACACTGCCACATTCTAAAAACCCTCTTTTCCTGTCACTCCCTGTTTCCTTTACGAGAATGGCAATGGCTCCCTAAGAATCTCCCCGTCTTTCCTTCTCAAAACCTAATTCCTCAGGCTCCAACACTTGGGCTTGCTGTTTCTTTCTTCCTTGCACATCACCCGGACCATCCTCTCTATGGACCGACTGGCCCTATCAGGTTTGCAAAGTGTGTGCCACATTTCCCCATTACCTAGAAAGCACTTTTGTATATTATTTTTGTATATGTCTTTTTATAGTTCGTAAGTTTTTTGATTTTCGTCATTTTTGTATTCTTACACAGTCTGTGTCAGTTTGGGCTCATTTAGCAACATGGAAATCAACTCAACTGAAGTGATCAGTGGTAAAAAAAAAAAGAAGGAATTAAACAAAAAGTAGAATTTATTGGGTCACATAACTGAAGAGTCCAGGGTTTGGGCTGGCTTCTCCCTGTTTCTACACTTACCTTTGCTCTCCTTTATATAAATAGGTTGATTCTCAGGCTCTTGAGGGGTTCAGATGCCTACACTAGCTCCAGCGCCCCAGGTTCCTGGCAGGAGAGAGCACCTACTGACCAGCAAGTTCCAGCAGAACCCTTTGAGTTTCACTGGCTTTGACTGGGTCATGTTCCCATGTCTGAACCAATTACTCCTTTTTCTTTTTAATGGCTTATTTTATTCTCATTTGAGAGAGGTGGGGTAGAGAGAGAGAGAGAGATCAATGTGTGAAAGAAACATCGATTGGTTGTCTCCCATACATGCTCTAACTAGGGATTGAACCTGCAAACTTTCAGTTTACAGGTGATACTCCAACTAACTGAGCCACAGTGGCCAGGGCTAAACCAATCACTCTTGATAAAGAACTCAGATGCTTTCTTTGATTGGTAATACTTGGATCATATGTCACCAACTAAAGTCCAGCAAAACCACAACTCCTGAGCAGGTGGTAGTTGGGGTGGACCCACCTGCAAAAATTGAAGCCATATAAAAAGTAGGATGAATGGGTGCTGGAAGTCAAGAAGCACCCTAGTATCTTCCACAAAGGAGGTACTCAGTAAATTTTTAGCAAATAGAATTGAATTGGCATTCTCTTTAGTGGTCAAAGAATGTGCAAGGTTTACTGCTCATCAAATGGTAGTTGAAAAGCGGGAGGAAGCTTACATTTGTTGAGCATCTACTGGTACTAGGTGCTGAGCTAGGAGATTCATACAGTGTCATTTTATTTAATCCAAGAAAACTCTGTGATACAGTTGTCATCATGCTCATTTTACAGGTGAGGAAACTAAGAGTAAAGAGGTTACATAATCTTGCGGGCTTGTGCAGAGCTGAAATTCTGGTCCAGGTCTTTGTGATACAGTGCCCAGTGCTCTTTTCCAGCAGTTCATGGCCCTGCATTCTGGACTGCTGTTTATCTCTTCAGGGATCGTTGGGACTGGAGATTCTACAGTCTTTCCTTACAGACTGATATTTCATGTATAAATCCTAGAAGCGTATAGGAGGGTTAAAAAAACTCCTTATTTTTCCATTGTTTTAAGTGGATTGCATTTCACCCTCTCTGTCTTCTATAGAAGTGGAAAATCACCGAGCACTGGACGACAACCTACATGGATTGGATGGTAATAATTAAATAGCCACTTAATCTTTTCTTCTTTTATGAAAAAGGATTTTCTCACTTTAACCTTTTCTTGGAGAGCCTATTTTGAGATCCTTTGACATAGGATGCAGTTTTGCTGAAGCTCTGGACCTTGCTTCTCAACCAGAACATGACTTGTGGCAGCTCTCGGACCCAGAGTTTCCCCGACCTCCAGAAAAAAACACTCAGCTGTGCTGACATCTGCGTTTCCCTCGTGGGACCCCTGGGCAGCTGCCAGACCCTCTCTACTAATGTGACCGGCCCCCATACTCACACCCACCACTATAACACACACCCCAACAACACACACCAACCACAGTCGGCACAAACATACACAATAACACACACAAACACACACCAACATTCCAGGCCCATGTTGAAGCCAAGCAAGGTTTTGCTTTTCAGTGGCAGCTGCTGGAATCACTTTCTCGAAACTCCTGAGATCCCTCCTCCTGTCTACAGCAGATTCACGTCATCCTAGCTTTGAAACCCTGGCAATCTAATCACTTTATTTCTTCACTCCCACAGATAAGAGAGGACTGTGATTTGCTGTTTTTGAATTTCAAGAATTGAAATAAAAAGGAATTTTGTTTTCTTGACTTTGTCTCTCTCTGTGCTCTGGACCATGGAACGATCCGGTTTCACGTTTAATTGGCCTGTGACCATTGGCCCTGATGTAAGCTCTTCCAGCTTTCTTTAAACATACCAAAGACAATTTTAAAAGAAGAGGAAGAAAAAAGAGAAAGCTCTGGATACTGGGTAATGGATGATTTTTTTCTGTGGGCTTTCCTACAGTTGCCAGAATTTCTGCAACAAACGTGAATTCACTTGGAAATCAGGAAAAATATCAATAAATGTTAAATTTAATTCAAAATAGTTAAAAAATAAAATGATGGCCAAATCTTTATCAAGCAGATAAAAATAAAAAGAAAAGGTGAGTTGCAGTAGTAATTAGACAAAGCAGAAATCATTATAAAGCAATGTTTAGGATAAATGATTAATTTTGGCATTTTATGTTGATAAAAGGTACAATGCAGAATGAAAATATTACAGCCTAAGAGTCATGTGAAGAAACATAGCATTAAATATAAAAAACAAAACTTGACAGGAAATCAACAGAAAAAATTGTTATTAAGATATCTAGACACCAGACTTTGACAATCAAAAAGAAGAAAAAGTCACCAAGGTTTGAAATACTATAATTTCTAAAGTTGATTTATAGGCAGATATTGAATTTTGTTTCTTAACAACAAATAAGTTTTCTTAAAAGTATCGTTTGGAACCCCAAGCAAAACAAACAATACATAAGGCAACAAAGAAAACTTTTATTTAAAATGCAAAAAAAAATTGGAAAAAAATGGTAGAAGTTCTTATAATAATAAAAAGCTAAATCCCTCAGTCACTTAGAAAATTTTAAAATTCTTCATGATTTCATAAAAACTAAATCAAAACTATAATTAAAAGCTATTTAGAAAGTAATTAAAATCATAATGTTATATACAAGCATTCATGGAATATGGCCAGATCAGTACGATAGAGCATGTGGAAGGCCTCAAACACTCTCATTATTAAACCAGAAATAATGAAAATAAACTAATCATATAACTAAAAAAAATAGAATTAGAAGAATAAAATAAATCCAAACAAGCAGAAATATATAAGTAAGGTAAATACAGCAATTTATGAAATAGAAAGTAAGGTATAACTGATTAATTTGTTTTTATTTTTTCTTTATTTTTTAATTTAAATCTTTTATTGTTTATGCTATTACAGTTGTCTCAGTTTTTTCCCCTTTGCCCCACTTCACCCAGCCTACCCCTACCTACTCTCACAGTCCATCCCCACACTGTTGTCCATGTGCATGGGTCTTTTATACATGTTCTCTGACTGATCCCTTCACACCTTTTCAATCAGTTCCCATTTCCACCCTCCTCTCTTATAGCTGTCAATCTGTTCCCTGTTTCCATGCCTCTGGTTCTGTTTTGCTCACTAGTTTATTTTGTTCCTTAGATTCTACTTATAAGTGAGATCATATGGTAGTTATCTTTTACTGACTGGCTTATTTCACTTAGTATAATAGCCTCCAGTTCCATCCATGCTGTCACAAAAGTTAAGAATCCCCCCCCCCTTTTTTTTGCTGCTGTGTAATATTCCCTTGTGTAAATGTACCATAGTTTTTTTTAACCACTCATCTACTGATGGGCAATTGTGTTGTTTCCAAATCTTGATTATTATAAATAATGTTGCTATGAATATAGGGGTGCATATATTCTTTTGAACAGGTGTTTTGGGTTCTTAGGATGTAGTCCCATCTATATAATCATTGGATCAAAAGGTATTTCTATTTCTATTTTTTTGAGGAAATTCCATACTATTTCCCACAGTGGCTGAGCAGTCTGCACTCCCACCTACAGTGCACTAGGGCTCCCCTTTCTCCTTCTCTTCACCAGCACTTGTTGCTTGTTGACTTAATGATAGCCATCTTGGCAGGTGTGAAGTGACATCTCACTATGGTTTTAATTTGAATTCCTCTGATAACTAGTGGTGTTGAGCATTTTTTCATATGTTTATGGGCCATTTGTATGTCCTCCTCTTCCTAGTGTTGAGTTGAATAAGTTCTTTATATATTTTGGAGAAATTTAAGTGTTTTTAATATTTTAAAGGCTAACAAAATAGAAGTACTTTTCACTATTAAAATCCAGGAAAAGAGAAAATAGAAACATATAATGTTAGAAATGGATATGAACATATTGTGAAAGAAAATATTGTATGTTGAGCGTGTAAAAATAATGGATAAATGTATGAATTTCTGGAAACTGATGAAATAAATTATACATATGAAAAACCAACACATTGAGAAGGAATTGACAAAGTTATTTAACAACTCCTTTCAAAAACTCTGTAGGTCCAGATGACTTAGCAAAGAATACTTTTGAAGTTTCAGAAAATATAATTTCTATGATGTGTAAACCATTCAGGAACATAAATAAAGTTTGAAATCTACCAAATTTTGTTCATGCATTCACCTGTTAGTGAACATTTAAAAAATAGAGGAACAGCAATTTCACCCCTTGAATCTCCAAGAAAAACAAAACATACGTCCACACAAGGACTGGATGCAAATGTCCGCAGTAGCATTATGCACAATAGTCCCAAACTGAAAACAACTCTAATACCCTTCAACTGCTGATGGGAGAAACAAAATGCAATGCACCCACACTGAAGAATTCATCAGTGCAAATGAATTAAATATTAGATAAAAATGAATTAAATGTGTGCCATTATAACTTGTTAAACATGGATAAACCTCAAAAACATTATGCTAAGTAAAAAGGTCAGGCATAAAATGCTAAGTGTAAATCCATGTCTATGGAATGCCTAGAAGAGACACATTGATGGAGACACAAAGGGAAGTTTTCTTGGCAATAATTGCCTGAGGATAGGAGTGGGATTAACTACAAGTGGGTTCCTGAAAGTTTTGAGGGGTGCTAGGGACTGTTCTGAAACTGTAATGTCCTAAAATTATTTTAAAATTGGTGATAGTTACAAAACTCTATAAATTTACTGAAAACCTCTGAGTTGTACCTTTATAATGAGATTTTAAGGTATGTAAGTTGTATCTCAATAAAATTGTTAAAAGGAGCTAGTTATCAAACAAATAGAAAGTAATTGCAATAAGACTCAATTAACAGAGGTGAACATCTATCCAATTAATAAAATTAAAAAAAACATTAGTGTGGTAAAGATTCAGTTTGAAGGGTACCATCATGCATAAATTGGGATATAAATTGGTACAATGCATTTAGAAAACAAAATGAAAACTGGATTTTCAAATCGTTAATAGGTTTGACTCATTAGTTCCATTTGAGGAATCTATCTCTCCCCAAATAAAAATGTGCTCTATAAAGGGATGTGCATTACAGAATTCTTTATTATCTAGCTACCAGTTAGAACAACCTGAATACCCAGCATTAGGGAAATGGGTCCATAAATCACAGTACACCAAACAATGAAATTCAGATATAAAAATCATATTTTCCCAGGCTACTTAAGGGCATAGAAGAATGCTCAAGAAATACTGTCAAATGAAAAAGGGAAATAGAGTCTAAATTCTATACACACCCTAATCCTAAATAAAAAAGGAGGTATCTATTTATGATTGGAAGGCCTAGGCCAAATGTTGACATTCATTTTCTGGATGAGATAACTGGATAATGTAATTATCTTTTCAATATTTTTTGTTTTGTTTTATCTAAATTCTTCTTCTTTTTTTTTTTCTATGTACCTTGAGCCTGAAGGTAGCATGCTGGCCCCAGATTTCCCCAAGTCCACATTTCTTTGCCTCCAACTCTTACATGTCCAAAGACAGTGAGACACCAACATGTCCCTGTAGGAGGGTTGTTTTACCTAAATTCTTTTTTTAAAAATGTATTATTATTATTAATCATTTTTATTGTTGTTTGAATACAGTTGTCTCCATTTTCCCACTACCACTTTCCCCCACCCCACAAATTACCTAAATTCTTGACAATGAGCAAACACTACTGCTTTATCATTTGCAAATTAGAAATTCTTTTTTAAAAACTGTAAATATTATAAAAATGACAAAAACGAATAGGATGGAAATGAGTTGCATCACTCCCTTTCTGTACCAAGTGCAGCTTTCAGATAGGAAGTGCAGGGTCTATGTAACAGTCCTGACTAGCTGAGCTTCCATTAGGCGATAGCGAACTCTCTCCTACTTTGCCTTCTTCTCATGTCAAGGTGGCTTAGGGGCAACTGAGTCAACTTGGGGTATGGGGATTTAGGACCTAGAAGCACCTTCCCACCTTTGAGTGAGGGGCCTTTCACTATGAGGGGTCTAGCTGCACAACGGTCCATAGCTGGCCTCCCGTCTTCAGTGGAAATATCCTGTTGTAAACAACCAAAGGACCTCTTTGAAGACATCCCATATGTGGAAGACAAACTCTACCCCTCAATGACATCCGGAGTGGCTCCCAGGCCCATGAGTATCCAGAAGCCCTGGGCTCTGAAACATAAAAATCCTCCTGGATTCCTTTTCACTTGGAAAATTCAGTCTTTTGTATAAGTAACTTCAGCATGTGAGTTGAGTTGGAGAGGCAGATAGGAATCAGAGGGGCAAATAGCACAGCCACAGGGAGGGAAATTAGGAGACAGCAACTAACTGAGCAAAGTCCAAGGTGAGGCAGCCTCGGAGCTAATGAGTGGGATGTGCCAACCCATCCCTCTCTGAAGTCACGTTATTAGCTGTTCCACAAACATTTTCCAACCTAACTTTTTAAATAATTAAACAAATGAAAAAGAAACCAGATTCTTGTGTAAAAGCTCCTAGGGCTTTAGTCTTTATTACTAATAAACATACCTCAGCCCCCGCGATGACAGAGTGTGGGAGAAGCCAGCTCAGCTGGTAACGAGGTTTGTCTCCCTGATGAGTGTGCTCATTAGGGAAGCCACTCGGTTTGAAGACCCACCCCAGCCTATCTGATTGTGGATTTTATTGAAATAATTTTATAAACAAGTCTTCAGACAAGGCTTAGTGCTGATGAATCCACCGAGCTCATTACCACCCTCAGGAAGAAATTTGAAGAGATAAAAATAAAAGTCTAGGATTAAAACAACACTTTCACCTTAGGCAAAACAGTCTCCCTGTGCTTCAAATTCCTCCATCTATAAAACGAGGATGATGATATTCTCCTCTCCGGCTCATCAGAAGAGCTAACGCCAAGTTCTGGAGAGCATCCTTGGCAGTTGGGAGAGAAGGTAACACGTAAACCTGATTATTTTTAATGGCACAAAGAATGTAATGGTGATAAGTAGATGTCTGAGATCTCTAAGACAGGGTAGAAACAATGTAAGGGAAAGGCATACATATGGTGTGTGATAAATCAGCCGAATATCTGGAAATTCACCTGGTTTGAGTTAGAAAGCTGTTCTTCCTCCATATTTTCTTAGGTATTAGAATTTTCCTTAGATTTTAGTCCAGTGACATTTCTCCATAAAATCATTAATTTTATTTGTTGCGGCTGTTACTACCAGAATGAGAGTAACCTCAGAAAAACATTTTTGCCAGAAAGCCCTTGGGTAGCCATCATGTATTCCCAGCTCGGGAACGACGCCGGAGCAGCCTGGCTCCTCTGCCCCACGCCAGTTGTCTAGGTCAGCAATTTCTAACCAGTGTGCCACAAGACATTTTAAAGCACATAATACCTATTTGGTCAGGGGTACTGACCTCTTTTCCCTGAGATTGTCAAATTTAAAAAATGACAACATCCAACACAACAATAGCCACCCAGTGTGAACGAATCAAAATTATACCTATTTTTTGATCAGATGGGCAACAAATGTATTTTTGGTGTGCTACAGAATTTTAGTCACTAGTTTATGTGTGCCATGAGATGAAAAAGGGTAAAAATCACTGGTCTAAGTCAAAAGGCAGAAGACACTGAATTCCTATTGAGCAAGAGCTGCACAAGTTCCACAGAGAGGGATGTGCCTGGATTTTAAGATAATTCCACAGAGCCAAACTCAAGAGTCTGCACAGAAGCCTCACGGTGAAAAAGTGTGAAAGTTCTGGATGAGGCTCAAGAATGATCGGCATATCCCTTTTAGACGGTAAGTGACAGCATCTTCTGCTTCTACCCAGTTTCATATTTTTGCATCAAACATAAATAGTAAGTGAAGAAATGTAATTCAATACAGAGCTTCACATTCCTGAGATTAGATGAAAGGAATCCTTAGCTCTGAGACACAAAGACTTGAAGGAAAAAAAAAAGGCAGAGACTAAAGGAGCGGCAAAAAGCAAACTTCAGTTGGAAAATCTCATGCATCCGAGTGGCTGGTTTGAGCTTCACAGAGTTGCCTGGAGCATGTTACCCCACATTCAGCGACTCCACATCCTATCAGATATGTCATATAAATAATTAAAACGTTTTTTCTGCCAGGGCCAAATTCAAATGGATTGAAGGGGAGTGTGGGTCATCTGTTTTCAGGCTGGGAGATTTAATGAGAGGGGGCCTCCATGGATGCATTGAGAGAGAGAGACAAACAGAGAGAGTGAGAGAGAGAGCGAGAGAGAAAGAGAGAGAGAGAGAGAGAGACGACGCTCTTCGAGCATTTAAGGACAGGATCCACCTCCAAGGCTCCGTGTCTTCAGGCCCACCTTTCTGGCTCAGGGTATGTCATGTTCTCATCTGATCTCTCCTTTTTCAACTTACTGCTGCCCACATGCACATATGAAGGGACTCACACTTGCCTTCTAGAAAGTGGAGCGCCTTGCTGGTGGGCCCTGTGCCGCAGCCCCTCCTTGGACACAACACAAGGAAGCCGGGGGTGTTTACGATAACAGCGTCGCAGAGTGCAAACGGCCCCCACAGTGGAGCCAGAGGAACCTATGAGATCATTTGGAAAAGCTTGTGAATTCACTGCCATTTGCCTACTTGGCTTTGGATGAAAAGCAAATCTTAAAGCTGCTCAAAATGTGTCTGATTCATCTGTAACTGAGAATGAGACCAATCAGGGATAAGAAGTGAGTAAAATCCTTGTGATCACAGAGCCAAGAGAGCCTATTTTAAAGTACTTAATGCATTTTTTTCTTAAAGATATATACACCAACTGTAATTAAGCTCTCCCTTTCCTTATGATCTTGGCAAGATGTTAAAAAAGAGATAGAGTGAGGGGGCCGACTTGCCAAGTGGATTTTTCTAAGCATTCTCAGCCCTAATTAAAAGTCCTTTGTGCAAGGCCAACCAGCAATCAGATCCCTAATTAGAGTTGAGTAAACTGCCGTGGTGAAACGTGGGTTTCTCTGAACCCAGGAATCTGGGGAGAAAGTCTGTCTGCCTCAAAGGGGCCATCTTACGAAGCGCACACCCCCGAGTCACGAAAGGCAGGTACGTACTGGGCCACAACACAACACCGTCCCTGTTGGGTCAGCTCCCCCCTTGCCTTGAAATGACTCCATGGAATCCTATGCGTCATGTGGTCACCTCTGTTTTGTGTGTCAGCTATAGTGATATCAGGAATTGTGTCTTTTTAAAAACCTGCCTTTAGGAGCTGGGATTATGTGACTTGAGATTTAAGTATACTAAATGCTAGTCTTTCATAGTTTATATCCACATAAAGGAGACCATTCTGCCATTAGCTGGATTTCCCTCGGAGGCTTGGGGATCAGAGTAGCAGGCACGCATACAGCGCTTACTACATGCCCGACAGCTCTAAGAACTAAATCGACCCCCAAGAAGACCCCAGGTGGCAGATTCTATTGTTTTTCCCACTTCACGGAGAGGAACTAAGGCACAGGAAAGTTAAATAACTCTCTCAAAGTCACATGGAGGCAAGGTTCGCCTGTGGTCAGCCAGGTTCTAGAGTCCGTGCTCGTCCTCACTGCCCTGGAGCTGCTGCGCTGCCTCGTCACCGCCCCAGCAGAGGGGAACCCCAACTGCCTGGCCTCATGCCTGGGGTCAGAGCAGCCCCAGCTGTACCTTTCTTTCTTCCTGATTACTAAATGGGGCTTTCCGAGATCCACATTTCAAATGGAGACCTTCTGAAATGTAGGTCTTGAATAAAGAGATTATACTGGATGTAAAAATAAAGAACGGTACTATTCTTCATTCCCAGAACTATGGTGAAAGCAGCAATGGCATTCTTGTCTTACCCAGTTAGGGACAGAGCACCCAAAGCCACAGTACCCAAGGGGGTGCCACAGAAATAATACATACCCTTGGCTTAGTTCATCTCCTACGTAACTCTCCACTTCTTGCCTTTTTTTTTTTCCAGGAAATATATACATCCTAGAACAGGGAGGAAGTTTCCATAATTATATATTTTTTCATTTTCTCATGTTTTCATTTGAGTCAGATTAATAAGTTTTAAAAGGTAAAGGCTCCTAATGGGTTTTTTTCAAGTGACTATTTGTACTCTTAAAAAGAGATGTATTTTAATCTATAGATTTTTATTTTTAATTAAAAGTACAAATTGTAAATATGACAGTATCAAACTCTTTTAACTGTATAATGTGCAGCTGAGTTACCCACATTGCAGAAGAAATACTTCTGTGTATTCCAGGGCATTGGCTGTTTGCAAGGTGTCTTTTGGGGGAGGCCCAGTATGATGAGGAGGTGACGGCCTGGGAAAAAGGAAGAGGAAGGAAGGCAAAGACACCACAGTAGCTGGAAGGAAGAGGGGGAGAAAAACGAGACTAGAGAGAGAATTGAGGGAAAAGTGAGAGGTCCCAGGCACAGGCTGTTTTCCCAGAGCCTCAGGAAAATCCTATGGCTCTTACAAGAGGAAAAAAATAGTTTCTGTGGGACCAAGGGCAGATGAGGGTGTCTAGCTGGTAGGCTGTGTTTCCATCCATTGCTGGGACGGGGCTCTTCTTGGGTGCTGCTGAACTTGTGCTGGAGCTCCCATGTCTAGCTTTCCTGGGAGGTACTCAGACATTGCCTCCACATCTGTTCACATTCTGCAGCAGGAACAGTCCACAAAGGGGGAAACCCATGGATCTGCTGGTTGTTCGGAACTTCATTGTGTTGTAATTGTTTTTATGCCCGCACCCCTCACTTGTCTATAAACTAGAGCACAAGAGCTGGTCTTTATTCAAATTGGTACTTCAGTGTATGGCGTATAGAGGGCCCTCAATGTTGTTTGTAGATGATTGGGGGTTTACAGCACCAACCACACTGCCCTATAGCATGCCTTTTAGGTAGCAGGCACTTGCTAAGTGTTCACTGGTTCATTCAAGTTCCTGTACAACGGCAAGTCACATGTTCAAATGTTTAAGTCCTGAAATAACAAAGCACACAGGGTAGGAAGTCCAAGATCTGAATAAGAGCTTTTGTGAGAACTCCCCCAAAAAAGAATTAAGAGGAAATAAAATGAGAATTGAGAATGATGAACAAATTTACTTCTGAAATACTAAGGAACAAGATAATGCCAAGCATTTCAGGATGCCTCCAGCTTCATTACCTCCCCAAGTTTAAGTTTCTCTCCCTTCTGAGAGTCACTGACACACCTCAGGGTTTTGAGGAGCTGAGGAGCTGGCTCAGAGGCCACACCCATACCTGAACACCAGTAAACAGCTTCCATTCATGTGAGTGTCAACATGTGTAATTCATATGCCCCTCAGGCATTATGTGAGGATTGTATATATGCTTAGATGATCTAAGCTACAGAAAAATGTAGTTACCTATTATATTAAGAAGTAGTATTCATAACCAGAGACTGATTAGATTTTAAGATTAGTTTTGTGTTGGTGTTTATTCTTCTTTTTCTGTTAAAACATTCTTCAAAGCTATGATCAGACACCAATCCAACCTGGAAGACAACTTGTTACTTTTCTATCCCTGCTTAAGTGCCAATTGTATGCCAGGCACTTTGCTGGTTTTTGCATTCCTTTACTCACAACTAGAGTTAACTTTTCCTAGTCAGTACATACATGATCTATTCCTGTCTGTGTTCAGAAAGTTTGCTTCCATGAGTGCCAGATACGTTTTGAAGTAGCATTGTCAAACTGCTGCTCCCTCAGGAGGAGCACTGAGATATAGGGTAGGTCAGTTTTGTTCTCTGGATGTCAGGATGGGTGTGAATATTCTCCAGCCAAACCTCGTACTCCAGTGCAGGGGGGAATTAAAGGAGGGCAAGCCACATTCAATGGCTGAAAGTTTGCTCCAGATCAGGGGCATTTATTTTGCAAAACAAAGGGTATGTGGCACTCTTTCAAAAATGTCCTTTGAGAGCATAGAGCAGCAAAGAGCCTGGGCAGGCAGGATCCTAATAAGGAGTTCCTGGGCCCCTTTGGGCTTTACTCATCTGCTGTACCTGTGCTGGCAAAGGGCCAGGACCAAACATGAGTGGCTTTACTAAAGATAGCCATTTGTCGAGGACGTGTTATGCCCACGCGCTGACTGGTGCTACGTGCTTGGCGTGGATTATCTCCTTTGCTCCTCAACAATAATCCCATGGAGAAGGTCTTGCAGCAGTCTCGTTTTATTGAAGGAGCTGAGCCTTAGAAATTTTAAGAAACCTGCCCAAGTTCAAACAGCAAATGAGTGTCCTCATTTACTCTGCAATAAAGCTCCTGAAGAAGGGATTTGTATAACACGTGTCTACCATTTGATGGTTTATGACCCTTCCTTCACTGGCATCATTTTATTTTACTCTCACCTTATCCTATGGGATGGGTGGCGTTTGTCTTATTTTGAAGATGTGAAAACAGAAGCTGAGAGAAGTTCTGTGGCTCACTTTGCTGTCCTTAGGCAGTGAGGAGTCTGATGAGAAGTTAGCTGGAGAATTCCCTAAGGTAGATGGCTGCTCTTCTTGTCCAGGACAAGTTGCCATAGCAGGACGGAGAACAAAGACTCTGAGCCAAGAGTCCCTGGTTCCACCACCTTCCATGTAACCTGGGGAGTTTTTCTTCAAGGGCAATATGTCTGGTTTTCAGGGGTCTTTTGAGAGTAAAGAGAGTTTTGTGAGAGTTGTGTGTTGCCATGCAAATGTAAGTGATGAATAATATTATTAAACAGCTACTCTTCAGCTTGTTCTGAAAGCATCCCCATTTAGAGCGTACACTTAAGATGTGTCTTTCCCCCTCCTGCATTTGGTAAGGTTATGGAATAGTGCAGCACAGTTGAAGTGAATTAGAGAATTTTTCTTCCATTTCTCTAATATCTCATATTTTATTGAGGCATAATCAACATATGACACTGTATTAGTTTCAGGGATACAACATAATGCTTCTGTATTTGTATATATTCTGATACGTTCGTTCCCAATAAATCTAGTTACCATCCATCACCTTGTATAAAGAATTTTTTTTCTTGTGATGAAAAATCTTAAGATCTACTCTCTTAGCAACTTACAAATATGCAATATAGTGTTATTAACTACAGTGGACATGGTGTACATTATATCCTCGTGACTTATTTTATAACTGAAAGTTTGTACCTTTTGACTCCCTTCACCCATTTTATCCACCACCCACCCTCCGCCCCACCTCTGCCAACCCCCAATCTGTTCTCTGTATCTACAAACTTTGTGTGTTTTTGTTTGGTTTTTAGATTTCACATATAAATGAAATCATATGACATTTGTCTTTCTCTGTGTGACTTATTTCACTTAGCATAATACCCTCAGTTTCCATCTATGTTGTCACAAATGGCACAATTTCATTCTATTTTATGGCTGACTGATATTGCCTTTTCTTTATTCATTCATCTGTCAGCAGACACTTGCATTGTTTCCATGTCTTGGCTATTGTAAACAATGCTCCAATGAACCTGGGGGTACATATATCTTTTCCAGTTAGTGTTTTTGTTTTCTTCAGGTAAATACCCAGAAATGGAATTGCTGGATCATGTGGTAGTTCGATTTTCAGTTTTTTGAGGAAGTTCCATACTGTTGAACCGTGGCTGCACCAATTTGCATTCCTGCCAGCAGGGCACAAGGGTTCCCTTTTCTCCATATACTCACCAACACTTGTCACTTTTGTCTTGTTAATAACAGCCATTCTAATAGGTGTGAGGAGATATTGCATGGTGGTTTTGATTTGCATTATCCTGATGATTACTGAGGTTGGGTATCTGTTCCTGAACCCATTGGCCATCTGCATATATTTTTTGGAAAAATATATATTTGGGTCCTCTGCCAACCTTTTAAAAAGATGATTTATTTATTTATTTTTAGGGAGAGGGGAAGGGAGGGAGAAAGAAAGGGAGAGAAACATCAGTGTGTGGTTGCCTCTCATTACCCCCACTGGTGACCTGGCCTGCAAATCCAAGCATGTGCCCTGGCTGGAAATCGAACTGGCGACCCTGTGGTTTGTAACCTGGCACTCAATCCACTGAGCCACACCAGCCAGGGCTCCTTTGCCCATTTTTTAACTGGATTATTTGTGGGTGACTTTTTTGAGTTGTATGAGTTCTTTATGTATTTTGGATATTAACTCCTTATCAGATATATAATTTGCGAATATGTTCTCCTATTCAGTAGGTCGCCTTTTGATTTTGTTGATAGTTTTATTTCTCCAATTTCTATTTCCATAATATTGGTATCTACTTATGGAGGAATAAAAATTATGTAGTGATTGGAAACAGAAGAGAAAGGAAACCAAGAACTGGCCAGATATTAATATTAAAAATTCTGTTTAAAATATTACAAATATTCAAATGTTGAATATTTTGGAGAAAAAAAATTTCCTGATTAAAGAACAAAATGTGGTTATAGTATGTTAATAGAGAATCTTTCAGGCACACTTTTAAAAGAAATCATACAAAAAGAGGCTCAGAGGTTTATTTGCTTTAAATTTCACTGATAGAAATAACTTTTTGGTGAGACGTGCATTATATTTTTCCCGAAGGCATTCAGCATGTCTGGTGATGCAAGCTGAGTCTGTGGGAGCCTGGCTGGTGACAGGGGGTGGGCTCAGCTCCCCGCCCCCTCCTGGAGCAACATCTGCTTCTTTCCTTATGTTTTCCCCCTGGATTCTTTAGCAAGGCTACTAGCTTAGGGAAAAGGTTTGTAGCCCACACTTACTGCTTTTTTGAAGTAATAATGCCACATCCAGCTAAGCTCAAGGTGTGAGAAAGCTGAGTAAAACTTAATATGTTGGGTCTTGATGGCTAGCCAGTTCACACACTGCTGAGCAATAAGCAAGGTTTCTCCTCTCTAAGGCTTCGTAATGAATCCTTAACCCTACCCTTAAGACAGTGTTAAAGAAGCTTCAGGGACTCGAGCAACACAAAATACACAACGAAAGACACGGTGTGCTGTAAGCAGCAGGCATGTACTGGTCAAGGAATTAGATTACTCAAGGTGGTGACTCATTCAGCAACTATGTAGTGTTTGCGGTTGAAGAGAAACCTTTGCCAGAGAATGACTAAAATCTATTGGCAGCGTCTTTAAAGGAATCATGACTGGGCCTAAACCAGTGAATACGCAAGTGTGCTTTTTTTCTTCATCTTTTACTGATTCAAGACCAACAGTAAGAAAACACCATCCCTGTTGACGTCTCCTGTTACAGCATGGTCTCCAGGGCATTCCCAACAGCCGGTCTCAGTGGGGCCTAGTCCAGACACCTACCGCTGTGGTTGGGCGTGGTGTCTTGTGTGTGTGAGTGTGTTTGTGGTGAGCAGAATGAACAAGTCAGACTTATACAAATTGTTAGGGACATTTAAAGGAAAACCTAGAAGAGAAAATTTCCAAATTTGGTTTTTGTTTTAGTTTTTTAAGGCTGACATAACAAAGCTCCACAAACTGAGTGGCTTAAACAACAGACAACTCATTTTCTCACAGTTCTGGAGGCTAGAGGTCCAAGATCAAGGTGTTGGCAGGATTGGTTCCGGCTGAGGGATGTGAGGAAGAATCTGTGTCATTCCTCTCTCTGGGCTGCTGGTGGTTGCTGGTAGTAGTGTCACCCTGATGTCTGCCTTCACCTTCATGGTGTTCTCCCTGTGTGTAACTGTCTCCAAATTCCCCATTTTTATAAGGACACCAGTCCTATGGGGTTAAGGGCCACCCTGCTCCAGTATGACCTTATCTCAGCTACTTACATCTGCGTGACCCTGTCTCCAAATAAGATTGTATTGTTAGGGGGAGGAGTGTCAGACTTCACCATATAAATTCAGGGGATAGAGACATAAGTCAACCTATAACAGTTGCCTACCTATCAACCTTAGATAATATATTATAAAAGCCACAGATTCATTTAAAATTCTTTTGTAGTTAATGTTAGTCTCTTTACTAATGCCAAAAAATTTCAGAAATTTATATGCCTGAATATATTTATATATTCTATATGGAGTAATTATTTGAAAATGAAACAGACTCTTTAACCCCAAACAAAGTACTTCCACTAAAGAATTAATTTTTTGAATTATCTGGTTACGATGCTGTGCAAATACATTTGTATTTAGGAATACAAACACCACACAGACAACCCCTATAAACAATAGTGCAAAACATGAAATTTCAATTTAACAAAATTGTGTAATAGAGACAAATTTGGTACCTAAAACTTTAAAACTTCAAGAATGTAGCTTTGAGTTTGCCTGAGCTGCTTATTTCACAATAATTCTTGAAAAGGGAGCATTCACCTGTGTGAGCGTATTTATGTACACCCACACCCCAAAGTGCAGTGTGCATACTTATGTCGGTGCTGTTTCCAACAATTAGAAGTTCACCGTGTAAATCAGGGTGAATACAGGCTGTCAAGGGGGAGAGTGACACTTGATCACAATGGTTAAAGAACAAGATGATCAGAAGCATAAACCCAAGAGTAAATAGAGTTCTGGGTGAGTTCTGAGTCCCAGGAAGGTGTCAGCCCTCCTGAGTGAGGACCTTTATCTCTGACTCCAAGCTGAAAAGAAGAGTGCATTGGCCTTGAAATTGCCTGACTGGCCAATGTAGTAATCCATCCCATCAGTAGGGACTCATTTCTATCAATCCACGAGCTCTGCACATACATCTGTGAAGTCACAGCCTATCTCCTGGTTGGATTAGAGGCTTAGTAAGGGAGAGTGGGCACATTTAATAGATCCAGTGGATGAAATCACTGGGAAGGTGAGTGAAGCTCTGACCTTTCTTTGTGGGAGCTTCTTTTGTTGGGGCCTGGCCCCAAACAGTCCACCATAGCTAAATACCGCTATTGTGTCTCCATTCCTCAGATGGAGATGAATTATGAGCAAATTCATTCATTAGGCTCCTGTCTACCCTCTTATTGTTAGTTATAATAGATTGTTACTTTAAAGTCTTTTCAGCTCATGGTAGTGCTAACTATAGCAAACTGATATAAGCACAGCTAGATATGCTTTCTCCAAGTGGTCTCGAGACTTAGAATCATAAAATTTTATAGCAGAAGGTAACATTGGAAATCATCTAGTTCAACCCCTCATTTAACAGATACTGAAATTAGGTGCTGTAGAGGTTAAGTCACTTGCTGAAGGTCAGGCACCGGGAAGTGGCAGAACCAAGGTTCAAGCTCATTTCCTGACCCCCCTTTCTCTCATGAAGCTACTACCATGTGTGATAAATCCAGAGCTGGGCTGTACACCAACAAAGAACTATCCCAAACAGGCCCTCAGAGAGAATGCTGTCCAGTGAATTAGCTATTTGTTTTCTTTCTCTGTGGGCATTGGTCTCTGGTAGATATATTCAGAGCAGATCCTAGTGACCTCTTTTTAATCTGTGGGCAAATGGTAGATATTTGTGAAAAGGAAGAAAAGGTAGATCTTCACATGTACCTCATACTCACTTTTCTCCATGTGGTAGTCCTCATAGGATGTTATCAAATATGTATGCGGTATGAACAGTTGCCAGTATCAACAAGCTATATATTCCATCCTCTCTCATTAAGAGTTAATTTGTCAATAGAAGAAACATGGAACTTATTTTAGATTTCTACCACCCACTCAAAAATAGTTCCATGCTTTGTGTGTAAATAGTCCTTTTTGATTAATTCTGAGATCTTAAGGCTTATGCCCCAAATATTTCGTCAGTCTAAGAAGAAGCTAAATTTCGTACTGCAGAGATTTCGTGCTGCTTCTGCCAGAAGCCAGTGAAGTGTTCTCTTGGCAAGCAGTGTAGGGCTGGGGTCTAAAAGAAATTAATTTGAGTATATTCGGCTGATTTTAACAGCATGACCTCTGAGTGTGTGAGCAGCAAGGCCGGGAGGCAGCAGCGGGCCACGCACAACTGCATTAAAACGGGGCCCTGGCATTGCTCAGGAAAGCCTTCCCACACCTGCTTCTCATTTCCTCTGGTTATTTCTGGTAATGAAAACTGGAACCGTTGCTATATATTTTGGGGTCTAGAAGGTCTATACATTTTTCTTTCATACAATATGCTTGTAATTAAGTGTATATCTCTGTCTACAAGAAGACAAGACCTAAGTGTTCCTGGAAGAATAAATAAAAAATCTTAAAATGTATTCCCTTAAAAGTAGATGTTTTCTTCCCCAGTTCCAGCTGGAAGGCTCTGCCATGCCGCAGCCTTCCTACCTGTCTGCTGACATTTTCATCTACAATTCTCTTTACTTTTCTGCACGCTGGCTTTGCCCTTCATTAGGGACTTGGATAGCAAAGTGGAATAATAATAATGGCTTGTTTTAAGGAAGCTGAAGGATTTCTCAGGAAAGTTGAAAGCATTTGGATGAGAGAGCAACCCTTCCCAAATTCAGTTTTCATTTGGGCTTTTTATTCTCTAGCCGTCTCCCAGGCAGTCCTAATGTCTGTATAAAAAGGGGGGGTGGATATGTGGCTCAAAAATGCCAATTGGAGCCTTCCCTAGCGAGTTCTTAGCATAATTTGTGATGAGCTTAGGGCTGGAATTTGGCCCAGTCCTGAATCAATCTTTAGGTGGTCCTAGCTCTTTTTGTCATGTTGCTAGGGACAGCCTGCCCATCTTCCTATCATTGTCTGCCTTCAGCTGACATTCTGAAGTGCAGCTGTATTGATGATGACGTTCCCCTCCCCTCTCCGGTAGCTACTTGGAATCTCATTGCCGCGGAGTAATAACATGATATATATTCATATGCACATATGCACAAGCTACTGTGTTCAGCATTTGCATTTGCCTACACGTCTGCTGTGCAAGGGTATGCCATACAAGAGAGTCAGCCTCCTCCCCCTCCCTGCCGTGTGATGTCTATACATTTATGAGTGGGAGAGAGAGAAGCCCTTGGATATATGAAGCTGCCTGCAATTTCCTAATGGAATGTGGCAGAAGAGCTTTGCAGTAGGACAAGTTCCAGTAAAAATGTATTCATGGAAGTGCTTCCTCCTCGTGCCTGTCACATATTTGCCCTTCAGAGCACTGAAAAGATTAGTCGTGGAATGACCCACATTCTCTGTCTGGTCAGCAAAGAATAATGCACTGTTGAAGGAGGGGATAATCGAATGATTTTATTCCTTTTAAAACTGTGCATATCATGGGGGAAGATGCCAGGCGAATAAGATCCTGAAAGGGAAAAAGGTCTTGCTATCAATGGCCAAGTCTTTTGACTGGGCTTTGGTACTGCAGTTTAGGAGGCAAAGTGCTAAGAATGTTCTTTAGGGAGAAAAATCAAAGTTGCCAATGGGATTAGAGGTGAATGGACTTGAAAAATAGTAGGCTTTTCCCTCTAGGAGCTGCTGCTGTGTTGGAAGGGCATTCTGAGATGAGGAGTCCTAAGTATTCAGAAAGGGCTGCTCTGCCTTCATCCATGCCATGATCTTTTATTGCCCTAGCCTGTTCCTGAATGGACCATTTAAATCATGAGTCTTAAAGAAAACCTTTGGAACGGTCCCCTCCGGCCCCATAGCCACAGTCTCTAGGCTGTGTCTGCCCTCCATCATGGCCTAGGCATGGCAAGGGCTGTTGAGATGAATGGATTTCTGGAAAGGAGATTTATGATGCTTACAGAAGCCAACATATGGAATCCACACACCCTGGGAACATCTAATTTTCTGTGCACAGACTTTTTAACTGAAACTTTATCTACCCAAGGTCCATGTCCTCAAGTGAATGGGAAAGAAGTTGCTCACTTGGGGAAGCTTTTCTCCAATTCCTCTGGGTTATATGATAAGGCTCTTTGATGCCGTGTGTCTCCTTCTGCAGACACTCCATGGGATGGAGTGCTACAGTGTATCTATGCAGCCTAGGGCAGAAAGGGGGCAGGAAAAATATTCCTGAGTAGTAAACTGATTTTCACGTTCTTCAAAAAGACAACTTTTTGACATTTGTTCCCTTCAAATATAATCTTTAATTGTGTCTGATCAATTGCTAATAGATACAAAGATAAATGAGGATTATACAGGGTGGGGCAAAAATAGGTTTACAGTTGTTCATGTGGAAAGTAATACAATGATAAATAAATACTAATACCAGAAGGAACCCTGTGTTTCATGGGCTTACTACTGTAAACCTACTTTTCCCTCATCCTGTATCTGTTTAGCGTTCACCTAAAGGATAGAGCCAAAGTAGAAATTCTTTCAGTTTGGACACTTTCAAAGGATTTTAATACTCCACACGATCACCATCATTCTCCTCATGTGGATGTTTTGCCCTAGGCCATGTGTATGAAATGTGATGGTTAAACATCTGTTGTGGCAACATTCCAGGTGTCTCAGGGAAGGATTCTGAGTGCTTTAGCAATGGCCATCAAGCCTAGCAGATGTCAGCATGGCTGTGAGAACAGACTGATGATTGGTTCGTATAAAACAGGCTAAGGAGGGTGGTGGGGGAGATGTAGCCACCTTCTGGCATTCGGAAGCTTCTCCATACACTAAGCTTTAAAAGCCTCCTCCGGTATGATACCATCCACCTGTCTGTGCCTTCTGAAGGGACAACGGCTTCCTTGCTGGGGGTTGGGGGACCAGAGATGTCAGTGTCTGAAAATATGAATCAAAGGAAGAGAAAATTATGGCTAAGATTTGTTAATAGGATTGTTTAAATCCTGTACATTTTTATAATTTTTGTAGTTATTCAATCAGTTGCCATGGGGGGAGGTATTATAATCTCCAACTATGATTGTAGAATTGCCTATTTCTCCATTAGTCTATTTTATTTCATGTATTTTAAGCTCTGTTATTAGGTACATATACATTTATGATTATGTCTTACTGTTGAAAAGAGGGGAAAGCCCTCTTTTCCTCTGGCAAACTCTTTGTAACAAAGTCTGCTTTATCTGATATTATTATAGTCCCTCCAGCCTTCTTGCTCTTACTGCTTCCCCTTCAATTCATTTCAACCTATTTAAGTCCTCATGTTTAAAGTATATCTCTTATAGGCAATATGTGGTTGAGTTTTACTCTTATCCCTTCTGACCATCGCTACCTTTTCATTAAAAGTGTTTAATCCACTTGCATTTAATGGAATCATTGATATGGATGGACCTAGGTTTACCATCCTCCTACTCACTTTCCGTTTGTACCAACTAACATTGATTATGTACCATTAAGAAAAGTTACTTAAATCTTGGGAATTGGGGAAATGGTGGTATGCCCTCTGAAAGTCATCCTAGAAAATTGCTTAACAAGCCCACCTAAGGCTCAGCTAAAGGTCAGGGGAAGACAACTATTTGACTTACTATTTGCTATCAAGGAAACTAGGGTGCAGAGAGGTTAGTTAACTTGGCCAAGCTCACCCAGGAGTAAGTGTTGGAGCTGGAATTTAAAGGCCAAGCCCATGCATTTGATCACTTTACCATACTGCCTCCCACTGGTTATTGCCTCATTATTGAGTTTATGGACAATTACCAGAGGAAGTAGGGAGGGCCGTTGCTCCCTTTTGCTAGCTGTGGTACCTGCAGATGGCATTTTCCGTTGAAGGGAGGGCAGCTGTGCGGCACCTCAAGGCACATGTGAACTGAGCCCAGGGGTCCCAGGGCAGTGAGGCTCAGCCTGAATGCACAGGGCGTTTGTACACTCTGTCGAGCAGGAACTCCTCGTGTGTACCACTGCCTAACACATGGTTAGATGCATAGAAAAGAAGGGCTGTTTTCAGGAAATATTACTGAGCATTCTGGTGACAGGCGTTTGTTCTTCTGTTTAATAGGAGAGTGGGCTGAGGTGGAAGGAAGAGTAGCATGACCGGCCAGGAAAGCATACTGATGGAGCAAATGTGAGTAATGTTTTAGCACTTCCTCATGAAGCAGCATGACCTCCTGCCACCCAGACAGGCTCTTTCTTTAGGTTTTTCTTGCTCATTTGCCACAGCTGTTTGTTATTTTCTTAAATGTTAAGCTTTTTATAGCTCTTCAGTTACTTATAAAAAGTATCAGCTATTCAGGCCATACCAGTCCTGGCTCAGTGCTCATCTAATGAGCAGTGAGAGAAGCACTGAAGGCACATTTTTGTTGCTTCTATTTTCTCACTGCTCCCCCAGCCCCCACTCTCACAAGTTTCCCCTTTGGACTCAAATGACTCCAGATTTTTGGAATTCACTAAAAAGGCAAACCACCAGTTGGTCTTTGCTACTTAAGAATGATTCATTGCTGACTCACCTCCCTTCTTGTGTTAATGTTGTGGGCTTTCTACCACTTCGTGAAGAGTAGAGAAATGGGTGGGGGTGCGGAACCTCACCCCGCAAGTCATTGCTGTTCCCAGGGGCTCAGAAGGGACTCAGACCTGTACAGATGCACCTGTGAGCTCTGCGATTAAAAAACCCCGTCTTTGTCATGAAGAGGGAAAAAAGCCCAGGACTTGGAGTGCCTGTACTGAGTAACTAGGTACTGTCTCTCCTATCTGCAACCACGTGGAAGGCAGCGAGGGCCAGTTACAGAGGGGATCTTGATAGAATCAGAAGGAAGAAGCCAGAAAGCGCAGTCAAGAACGCAGACAACATTTATGTATTTGAAGAAACTGGACAGTCTTTCCTGGGCTTGGAAGCCTGTGCAATGGTGTCTGGGTCAAACAGACATTCCAAAGGATGACTTCACAGCTCTCAGGGAAATTGTTAGGATCTTAGTGCAAGAGGATGTCACTGAACACGATGTGGGAGAGTCCTCCCAGCAGAGCTAAGTGTGAGGAGGAGCTGCATGTGTGCTCTGTCATGAAGGGTCCCCATCTGTGAGCCAGAGCTTGGGAGCACTTGGAGGGACTGCAAGAGTTGTCACCAAGCCTTTTTAGTTGATTTAATGAATAACTGTCCTCAAGTATGTATATACTGAAGTGATTGCTAAAATACTAATTTAAGTACAATATCACATTATTGGTGATTTTAAAACCCTTATTTGTTTATACCTTATTATAACTATAGATTAGAAGCTGCTGTTCTAGCAAGTGAGTGGCTTCGTATCCAGAATGACTTGCAAGGAAACTCCTTAGGAGCCACTGGCCAATTATTTGGGCTGAAGAGGATGAAATTATGGTTTGTTGTCAGGAAACCATGCCCTCATCCTTTCTTTCTTGGTGCTGGAAGAGTTTAAGGCTCTTATTTAGAAAGGAGGACAACTCATTCAGCATGTTACTTGGGATGGTTTTGCAGAAACAGGTCTCCGGTAAACACTGTTTTAGGTGAAAATAGACTGACTTCATTCCAAACAGTGGTGACCTGGATTGATCCCACGTGTCAATCTTGTAAAAGATCTATTTATAGAGTGAATTGAATAAGTTTTTCTAGCTCAGAGGGTTTTATGTGTACTTGCAACCTCATGCTTTTAAGGCTTTATATAATAATGATGACTAATATTTACTGAGCCCTTAATACCTGCCCGAAACCATTCTAAACCCTTTACATATGTTATCTGAACAAACCTCTGTAGTAGCTATTATTATTTTCATTGTAATCATAAAGACGTTACACTCAGAGAGTACAGGCACCTGGCTTACAGGCGCATATGTGGTGCAGCCAGAATTTGAATCCGGACTGTCTGACTTTTGAGCCAACACTCTAAACCACCATACTGTATCCATTTTATGTGAGAAGTCTGACCCAAAGCTGGGATTTTTTTTTAAATTATAAATTAACATTTGAAAGGATTCTATTTTCCCTCGTTTAATTTAGGATTTAATTTTCGCTTTCATTTGAAAAATTATTCTATTGTGTTAAAGTCTCTCTATCTATCTAGCTAGATTTTCAAGTATAAAAACTTGTGGAAATTTAGACATACCAGTTTTCCTGACTGTATTTAAAATCCTCTCATTCCTTGCCCTGGCTGGTGTGACTCAGTGGCTTGAGTGTCAGCCTGCAAACCAAAGGGTCACCGGTTCGATTCCCAGTCAGGGCACATGCCTGGTGTTGCAGGTCAGGTCCCCAATAGGGGGTGCATCAGAGGCAACCACACATTGATGTTTCTCTTTCTCTCTTTCCCTTCTCTCTAAAAATAAATAAATAAAATCTTTAAAAAAAGTCTCATTCCTTCCTTGAGGACTTTGTCTCAGGGGCTCTGTGGCATAAGTGTAGCAGTTTACATTTTCTTTTCTTGGCCTTGGTTCACCAGTCTTTGAAGTAAAGCCACCTTTACTCTAAAACTATTGTAAAATATTGTGAGTTGAAGAAGATACAGAAATGGCCAATAGGCTCAGAAAGATTCTGAACATCATTAGTCATCAGGGAAATACAAATTAGAATACTGAAATACCATTCCACTAGGATGGCAAAAATGAAAAGAGCTGACAACACCAAGTGCTGGTGAAAATGTACAGTGACTGGAACTCTCAGACTTCTGGTGAAAATGCAAAATGGCACAGCCACTTTCAGAAAAACAGTTTGGCAATGTCTCATCAAGCTAAATGTACACTTACTGTATTATTCATCAGTCCATTTCTAAGTATTTGCCCATGAGAAATGAAAACTAGAACCCACACAAAGACCTGTACATGGTGTTCATAGAAGTTTTGTTCACAATAGTCTCAAACTAGAAACAACCCAACTACCTGTCAGCTGTGAAACGGATAAATTGTGATATGTTCATACAAATGAATATTACTTAGCAATAAAAGTGAATAAAATACGACTATCTATGACTATTCACAACAACATGAATGAATCTCAAAAGCAACATATTGCCCTGGCCAGGCAATCCATTGGTCAGAGCATGGTCCACGCACCAACAGGTTGTGGGTTTGATTCCCGGTCAGGGCCCATGTGGGAGGCAACTGAGCTCTCTCACGTGTTCTCTCTCTTTCTGCCTCTTCATTTCTTTCTCTCTAAAATCAGTAAAACATATGCTCAGGTGAGGGTTTTTAAAAAGTCCTTTAAAACAGCAACATACTAAGTGAAAGAAACTGGACAGAATGACTATGCACTCTGTGATTTTGTTTATGCAGAATCTACACAGGGCAAAACCATAGCGACAGAAAGCAAGTCTGTAGTTGTTAGGGGTGGGCTTGGGAGTGAGGCAGGCAGTGACCATGAAGGGAATGCGGGGACTTCGAAGAAGGATACAAATATCCTCTATCTGGACTGTAGTGGTGGCAGTCATGTTTGCCAAACTCACCAAGCTGCACACTTTAAATCACACATCCATAAAGCTGATTAGAAAAAGAAATGTGTGTAGACCTCTGCAATTGAGCTGTATATGAGACAATTGCATTTTTAAAACCCTATAGTTAGTGTCTATTGATTTCAACCTAACTCATTTCACCCAATGTTTAATAAAAAAGTTTATGGTCCAAAATGTGTTTTATGTACCATCTCAAAGTTGAAGTTATTTCTTCAATTGGGAGATCAAGTGGTGTTTTGAATTTAATGTATAAGAAGTATTCAGTGAAAAAAAGGAAAACTGGAATAAATTTGTTCACAATCAAAACAACTCCATGTTGTTCGTTCGGTGGCCACACAGTCCTCTAAGGGTCAGCGCGTCGTTCTGCTGGTTGATCCACTGTCACAATGGGTCGCCTGCCTCGTGAAGACCCTGTTTAGGGCACTAGAATTTTTGTGGTCCTACCTAGGTGACGTGGGAGCCCCCTACCACTAGCAATTCTCCATGTACATCAGAAGCTGAACCTGAAGAACTACTAGGTAAAGTTTAAGGCTGAATTTAATTATAAAGAATCAATTTATCTTGTAATTTTGTCTATGAGAATAAATAAAAAATATAGTGTTTTTTTTAAATCATCATACCCTACTCAGCCTCTTCTTTAGTCAAACTTATATTTATTAGGGCTTTACTTTGAGCAAAGTATTGTACTAAGTACTATGGGAAATGCAAAGTTGCTTAAACTCTGATGATCGTGGTCCTATTTAGTTAAAATTCTATGCTTGGAAATTGGCTAAAACGTCTCTAAAATTATGTGAAACACTTATTTCTAGCTATTTCAGGTCTAGGACTTGAAAGACGTGTGTTCTGAAGTCAGGGTGTTTGAAAGTGGGTGTGGGGTGCTACAGAGGAATGGCAGCCCAGGTAAGTCTCCCGCCCACCTGTCACTCTGCCTAGAATGGCATAGTTACAGGACTTTGCATTAAGCATTCTCTTCCTTACAACCGTGTTCAAAGGCAGATGCCCTTGGAGAAAGTGACATGTTAAATTGCAAATTTCTTAATATTAATTAGGATTTTCAGATATCTCTTTTTGGTGAGAGAGGTAGCACTTGCTACTCTTCCACTAAGGGACAGCCTTTATCAACTTTGCTTAATGCCATCCACAGAAAGGCTTTGCAAGACTGTATTTGCTTTATCTGATACTATCTAAGGATTGGTGGATAGAGAATAGAGTTGCTATTCAAAGTGTGATCCCAAACTGGTATCAGCATCACCTGGGAGCTTGCTGGAAATGCAAAATCTCAGCATCCACCAGAATGACTGAACTAGAATCTGTGTTTCAACATGATCCCCAGGCATCTCAACCACATCATAATGTTTCTTCAAACTCAAGTTTTCTGCTTCTCTCTGCCTATCAGCTACATGAACATTTAAAGGCTTAAGTCCTTCTGCTGACATATTTTGGGATGCGATGCGGTAAAGGTCAGGCATCTGATCCCTTCTGCCATGGAGAGCCTTGAACCATTCAACAGGTTTCCTTTGAGATCTCCCCTGATGTTTACTTACCTCTTGTGGTTCAATGAGCATCTTTGTAAGTAAGAGGAAGAAATTACAGGTATCTGAAAAGCTTGTGCACACAGCTAAAGGGGGCTCAAATTATGAGAGCACACTCTGTGACACTATTTATTAAATATTAAATGCCCTTCCTGTTGGCTTGGAAATGGCTTTTGCATGGCTCTGGTACAAATACATTTTGTAATCCTTTCAAAGCACCTGTTGTTTTGTTCTTGCCTGGTCCTATATGGATGACTGTATTTACTCACTGGGGTGTGTCTGGATTATTTTATTGGTGGAATCTATTTCTTCGAGGCTCTAGCTGATGTCTGAGCATAGACTTTTCTCCTTAACACAGACAATGAACCTGAGGTGTGGGTGACTAACATCCCGAAGTCGTGCCCCTTCCCCAATCCTTTCAGGAGCTGCTTGTCCACAGAGGTGGCCTGCACCTTTGTTGCAAGAAGTCACTCAGAAACAGGAGTCAGGAAACAAGGCCTTGGAGAAGTCATCTGACTGCCCTGTGCCTTAGTTTTCTGACCTGTCAAATGGAAAGATCAGACCAGATGATGTTTGAGGTCTCATCCAACTCTAAATCAAGAAAAAGAAAAAGTAGAGTGGGAATTAGATTGGTGCACCATGAACCCCTTTCTCCTATTTGATCCCCACAACTCCAAAATGGAGCTCCTGTCTTACAGATGAAGAAACTGAGATCCAGAGAGGGTGCATGCCTCCCTCAGTTTCAGGCAACTCACATGGCAGGGCCTGCCCTCAGGACTCAAACCCACACGTCATGATTTCACCCCCGAGTCCTTTTCCCTAAAGTTCAGCTGTCACCAACTCAGCCGACTTGCTTTGTTTCATAAGGTTTTTTAAGGCTGTGTAAATGTCAGCCAGTGCAGACCTATCAGGCACTGTACATACTAAAAGAAACAAGCTTAATACAGTTTCATGCAGGCATATCACAGCAGGAAACATGTAACAAGTTTGGATTACACATTCTGAAGAGGGCAAAGTGCTTTTCTAAACATTGCCTTTTAGCCTCAACACTCTCCTCAAAAAGTAGACAGAGGCAAGAGCTGTTAACACCATTTTGAAGAGAGAAAAATGGAGGCAAAACAATGAGATGAGCTCCCCACGATTTCTCAGTCAGAAGTGGACAGTTGCAGCTGTCCAACATTTTTGTCGTCTTTCTTCTCATCTAGCTGCTTGTCCTGCCCACCGAGGTCATACTCCCTGTTCTTAAGCCCAACTCTAGCTGTCCTTCGCTGGGAGCCCCAGAAGCTGGGGGTGCAGGTTGGGGGATGTGTAAGGAAACAACTAGGGAGGTGCAGAATGGAATGACCCTATGGATACGCTTAGGTGTTGATAACACAGGAAAGGATCTTTACATTTCTTCTAAGGACATGATTGGACTTAAATATTTTATCAGCTTCAGTTAAACCTTCTCAAATTTTTGGCCCTGCTAAAAACAGGTACTTATTTATCTGGAGTTTAGTACAAATATAGCTTTGTTCTGCATGGATAAAATGCAAAAAAAGTCAAGAACAGTTAGCTAGAGTCAGAGCAAGTGAGAAAAACAGCTGCTTCCTTTTTTATTTTTATTTTTAATAGTCATAACACCCAAGTAGCAAAGAGCGTGATTTAATGTTGTGGTTAAGAATTTGGACATCAAACTGTGTTTGCATCTTACCTCTGCCACATGCTAACCTTTTGACCCTGAGGAAGTTATTTCTCAGGTCAGTTTCCTCATCTGCGAAATGTGGGCAATGATGGAAGCCACCACCATTATTATGGTAGTTGTGAGGGTTAAATGAATTAATACCTGCCCAGTGCTGATGGCAGAGCCTGGGTGATAGTAGGAACTCAACAAATGTCAACAATTACTACTCTCATTATTAGTGAGGAAGGGGGAGGTAAATTTTAATTTAATTGAAACCTAGTACTGTGAAATTGAATTTTAACATACCAAGTAAGAAACATACATCACCAACTGAGAAGTTCTATACGGTTCTCCAAATCAAGAGGTGAGTTGTACATGGGCTGGGGAATAGCCAGTCTATTTAGGATGACCCACATGGAGAATGATGCAAAGAAATGGATAATGCAGACAACCCAACGTAGGATTAGTGACCTACATTACTATCCACTGTTTGAAGCAATGGGTGGCAACAAACAGTCGAGGGCCTTCTTGAAATCCAGAAAAAGAGAAATTAGCTTTAACACACTGGAGAAATACCTGTGTTTGGGAACAATAGGTTGTATAGTTATGAGAAGGGCAATTCCCCCATGGCAAATAAATGTTTACTCTGGTTTATATATCCATCTCTAATGTGTATAGATAGTGTGTGTCAGTTTTCTTCATTCTAATTAATCAACTCTTCATGAGCTAATGAATTCAGGTCCTGGAGCTACCAGCCATTCTCCCCCTGGATTTCAGAGATTTTGAGAACCTACAGCCTGTGGAGTTTGGTCACTAAAGTCATTTTACCTCTTTCTGGTATACCTTTCATAAGATGCCAGAGTTTTAAAGGATGTTGGCTCCTATTTCCGTTCTACCAAAGTCATTTTATCTATTACATTTTCTGCTTATGAGAAAAAGCAATGCTGTACATGCCTTTGTGGGAAAGATGAAGTTACAATAGACCACACTAAAGGTCAATGTTATCGTTATATGGAAAGTTCCTCAGACATGGTGAGAAATGACAGGGTTTGGAATTGACTGGAAAGTGGTCAAAAGAAGCAAATTTCTCAGAAAGATCCAAATAATTCTTGCCTGCAAATTTTAATAGTATACAATCGCCTATATGACAGGTGGAATTCCTCCATGGGTACTGTCAAAGCAGTTCTTGGCCACACAAGAAAACTAGTTGCATTGTTTCCCCACCATCCATTGTTTGTCATCTAAAAAAAATATATTTTCTATAGCTTACCTGTTCACTGTGTGTGGCTCTGATTTTTGGCAGTTCCAAAAAATTAAATCCGTTCTCAAGCAGTTAAAAATTTGCCACCCCTGTAGTGTCAAAAGAATGTGACCCAAAGCCTGCGCGACGACAGTGTCTCCAGGGTGAGGCAGAGCCGCTTCAGTTTGCTGGCCTGCCGGAGTGACGCCAGCTCGGCGGGTAGGTCCTAGCGCGTGTACAGGGAGTAGTACAGCGTGTGGCTAAGGGGCAGATTCCTACAGTCTGTCTCTGCGTTCTAATCCTGACTTCCACTTTCTGGCTGCACGACCTTGGGCAAGTTACTTAGCCTCCTTGTGTCTTAATTTCTTCATCTGAAAATCAGTTTAAATCTCATTGGTTGTTATGAGGATCAAAGTAGTTAAAGTATTTAGAGTGCCCAGCACCAAGTTACCAGGCGCATACTACTTCAGGTTGATTTTTGTCATGTAATCAGCCATCTTCCGTCCCATCTCCTGAGAGCCCACTGCTGCTACTGCTCACCTGGGCAGGTAGTGACAGCAGGCACGTTCCCTCAGCGAGCCCTGGCTTTCCCCAGGAGCAGGCCTACTCCTTCTGACTGAATTTTTTGCTTTTTTCTCTCTCTCCCCTTGTTTTTCCTCCCCCTCTTCCTTTCTCTTTTCTGTATATCTCTCTTTGTCTGTCCCAACCATTTCTCTTGGTGACAATGAATGAATAATTTGCCATACATCTTTTTAGTTTTATGGGTGCAGTGATCAATATATGTGTTTATGTGTCTAACTGGTTTTATAATTCAAGAGAATTACAAAGAATCAAGGACCATGGAGCCTATTTGTTTTAGTGCTATAGTGTAGATTGCATGGTACTTCATGCTGTGTGATTGTTTGCATCTCAGAAGTACTAGGATTTGCAACTTGTAAAAGATAGTGGTTGAAAAAAACTAATTTGAATGAAACTTACCATTTGAAAATATCTACTTCCAAATTTTAAGGGAGAAAACAACTTTTCAAAATGACAGAGTTTAAAACTGTTATTCATGTTATACCTACAGCAAAAGTAATTAAAAAAAATAAAATATCAGTGACAAAAGCCACATTTCTACATGACTATTATAGAGGTTGTCATAAGGACCAGAACAGGTATAATTTCTTGGAGCTAAAATTGAAATTAGTCTGCTCTCCTTTAGCCAGATGTTGGTGTTGGAACAATACAGTGCATTGCTTGGCAGTGTGAGGCCCCCACCAGGCTAATTTACGGGATGTGGAATGTTAAGGCCAATCAAGTGATCTGATTGTTTCAACAGTGCTAAAGGTTTTATAGTAATCTTCAAGATCAGGGCTGTGCTAGTCCGAACTTCCCCTTTCTCACCTCCACCCCCTGCCTCCTTCTCTCCCTCCAAGCAGTTTTGTTCTATTGTGTTTGCCACATTTAAGTTATGTAGGGAACAGCTGAAGTGGGAGCCTGGGTTTCTGTCCTAGGGTAAGATTTTATATGGAAATTCATGGGGGTCTTTCTGTAATTACCCTTTATGCATTTGATGAAACCACTGCTGAGTTGGGAATGACTGACAACCTTGACTGAGGTGGGTTACATGGAAAAGTGTGTTTGTAAGGTTGGGGCGAGTTACTCAGGGAGCGAGCCCCGGGGCAATATGGCACCACTTTGCCAGTCTTCTGTCTACGGAAACACCTTCATTAGGCCCGCAGACGCAAACACTGACATGTGGCTGGATGACATATTAAAAATGCTTTTTAACCAATGTGTTGTGAAATTAACTTGGACAAGACGACTGTATACAGCCCTCCCGATCTGATTATTCAAAGCCCTGGAAATGCATAGAGGGCAGTGATAGATGAGGGATGCCGAGCTCTATATGACGATCACTATACAAAGCCAGTGTCTGTGTCCCAGTAACATCTCACTGTTCAGTGAGATAAAAACAGAGACAGAGACATATGCAGTTTAGTTTTTTCCCCAGTGCATCCAAGTTGCTAATTTTTAGTTATTGTAAAGAAAATATCAGCTTTCTAGTAGGCAGAAAAATATTTGCTTGAGTTTAAAAAAAAAAAGAATGGAAAGAGAAGACAAGGTTTTATTTTTATTTCAGCCTTTATGGAGGGGGTTGCCAAACCATTAACAAATTAACATGCAAAATCTCTAGGTGTGAGGCTAAGAGTTACTGTCCTGGCTTAATAGCTGGCAGTGGAGAGTACTTAAAAGTTGTACACCAGACAAGTTAATCCACTGGGGATTGGATTTCATGGGGTGAAGGGCCCTGTGATTAAGAAGGGAAAAGGGATAAGCCAGAGAAATCACCTGGAGAGAAGGTGTAAGGAACCAACAAGACTGGCGACAGCCAAACCATGTGGACGGGATGATGACAGCCATAGGCTCCCTTTTAGGATGAGTGTTACTGGGTAATGGCAGGGTGGAGAGCTCACGGTGCTGCCACATGCGCTTGTTTGCCAGGCTCCAGGCTCCGTCAGTGCTACCAGGAAAACACAGTCAGTACTGCTGGTCTGGTGGGAGTTGCCTGGACCTCAGAATTCTTTTCCGTTGTTGTTGTTGGTTTTGCACCCCCCTCTTTTTAAGGGCGAAGGTGCTTTCCTTTCTGTTCTGTATTCTTGTTCATTTTTCTTAATTGATCTTATCTTTCTGTGAGCCTCGGTTTTCCCGTCCAGAAAATAATATAATAGTTTTAAAAAAAAGTAAGTCACAGCCAGGTATAGAAAAGGCATTCACTAAACATCCATTTCTCCTTCTCCCCTCTAAAACTGCCATCAGAGGGAAAACAGACAGGGATTTTTTTTAATGGCACACTGTCTGGGGTAAGCAAACGGTGTCAAAGCACATAATTTCTCCGCTGGGGCTCGGTGCTCCCGGAAGCCCTTCAGGTGGGCCCCTTGGCTGCCAGGAAAGGGAAGGTGGAGACAGCAATAGGACCAGCTTTTTACTTCTCCCTCCCAGGACCACTCAAGTGGTCCCCTCACCAACCACTAAGTCCAGGTAAGAGCACGCGACAATAAAATTTCATCCTGTTTTCAACACAAGACCACCCATTTTTCAAAAGACAATTAAACTCGGTTCTGGGATCACAAACATGACACAGTCACCAGGAAGATCTGGCCCAGGCTCTTCTTAGACCTAGGATTAGGCACTTGTTCTGAACTGTCTTCCCCTCCCTTCCTCCCTCCCTCCCTCCTGGGGAGTGGGAATAGCAGAGGGGTGGATGTGTAGCTCTAACTAAGTGCAAATTGGGAGGGGAGTTTCCACACCAAAGCTATTGTTCCCTAACTCCCATCCCCTGAGAGGGTGGGGGAGGTTTTCTTAATAAACCTCCCCATAGAACTCATAATATGGAGAAGGGAAGAATTTGCTTCACTTCCCTTCTTCTGGTTAAAGGGCTGTTTGACTCAAAGATCTCCATCTTAGCAACCTCCTATGCACCATTTCCATTAAACGACAAGCCTGGGTGACTGCTCCAAATAACATGACTTGGGAAACTTCACTTAAAAAAGCAGAAAAACTTTGCCTGCACTGAAAACGATTTAGGCGGCAAGTGATTTGGAATAATGATCATTTCAGTTTACCACTCCAGACTGGGTGGGAGCTTGCTTGTTCTCCTCTGTTGTTATTCTGTACAGGCGCGAAAGTGGGCATGAGCTGTTCTGCGCAGATTCTGAGCTCATGTGGGAAGGGTGGGAGGGGTGGGGTGGGATTGATGGGTGAACCATATCATGGGAAAGGAATCGTGCCCTGACTGACTTAATTATTTGCAGGATCGGTTCAGAAAAGTCATTTCCTTCAATCATTCACATCAAAAAGTAATTATCTTTGGAACACCCCCCTCTCATTCATAAAAACACTGACTTCTCTTTTGCATACAGGCTTACCTTGGCTTCCTCCTTTCATGAGCATCCTTACCTTTCCCTTGAAACTCTGTCCTAAAATGGCTAATGCTGGCAAAAGAGATGGGAAAAAAACAACCAGCCAGACAACCAACCAACCAACAAAACAGCATATTTCTAGGCCTGCAGCAAATTAAAGTTACCCCAGAAAAATACTGGTTTTCATTCTCCATCCATCAATGAGTATTAATTTTGTGACTGGCTTGATATCAGCTAGAGAGCATGCAGGAAAAAAGATCCACAGCATAAGAGGAGACCTTCACTGAAAGACCAACTCTACATTCCACGAGCAGTTTAAAACCCACTATCCGTTCAGGAGTAATGGCACTCAGCAGAAATCTAAGATCTTGTCTCCAAAATAAGGTAGATTCCAACACACCCTGTTGTGTCGAGGCTGTCTTCTTTACCTTTGATCAATTAGTCAGAACTGCCTAGTGTTGAGAGATGTTCCTGTCTTCATGCCCTAATGGAAAATAAGCAAATTTCTAGGCACCTGTTCTGAGCCAAGCCTCTGTTTCATCAAATCACATGTCTACAGCTTGGGGCACAAAGAGCAGTAAATTCAGGCTGATATTTAGTCAGCATACATTAGTATAGACATAGCTGTTGTGCAATAAAATAGTGCAACATTTTCCCATTGGCTGGTAAATAACTGCGCTCTCTGGGACCACCTGAACCATTCCTGTGGCGTAGCAACTAAAGCGTTAACACCTGGCACAGCCAGGGCCTTCAGCTAAAGGATCTTGATTGTTTGACCAGCCCCCAACTTTCCCTCTGGGCTGTTAACTAATTTGAATATCACCCCGCCTTACATTCTTCATGTTGAAAATGAGGGATCGCACATCTACTTTTCTCACTATTTCAGGAAAACTCCTAAATTTTATGGTGACATCTAGAGTCCTTTGCTGCTTGGGTAAAGAAAGAGCCACTAATTAGATATTACTTCTAGGAATTTGTCTCAGTCGTGCACTTAGCTTCTTTCCTCTTATTCATCTGGGGTTTGATCCTTAGGGACGCAGGCATTGATTCAACAATTTAGACCAGTTAATTAAAGCTTCAAGGCCTCTGTAAATACAATTCTTCCTCTGTAGCACCAGAACACCTGGTGTGCATGTATGGTAGGAGAAGATGTAAAAACACAAAAGTAGAGTAAAAAATGGAGGTGTCCCTATTCCCTTACATTTTTAGGAGACTTCCAGGTGGGGGCAAATTGTGAAGCATGAAGAAGGACCCAGAACGGTCTTGACCTTGGACTTGCTACCTCAGCTAGCCTCTGTCTGGTACCACTTGGAGCTAGAGCTGGAGGTCGAGTTTGCTCAGGGACCTTCCTAGCTGAATTCTCCTCATGAGTAGGCTAGAGGCTGTGGGGTGTGTAGACCATTTCTAATTTCTCCAGGAACATACTCTACAGTGCTGCTATTGGCTGTTTGGTTTGTATAAGTTTGCATATTTGAGTGAATATGTAGTGTGTAAGACAAGCTATTCCAAGGGATGGGAACATTTTCAAATATTAAAAGCTAAATGACTTGGAAGTCAAATAAGTAAATAATGACAACAAGGCAGTGGTCATGGTATATGAATGGGGATACATATGCTTCGAATTTCAAATGAATAGAAGGGAGTGTTAGAGTAGAGCAAACCTTAGACATAAATGTGCTTTGTTCATTGATGGTCTACCAACCAAACAAAAAGGGAAAGGCTACAGCAATTTATGCAGTGTTTTTCATCTTGAATAACTTGGGGATCTTTTCAAATACTCCTTTGGAGTCCCAGTATTTACCTAAAATAATGTTACTCAGCCCTGGCTGGTGTAGCTCGCTTGGCTGGAGCATCATCCTGCACCAAAAGGTCTTGGGTTCAATTCCTGGTCAGGGTACATGACTGAGTTGAGGGTTCCATCCCCACTTGGGGCAACTGGTTGATGTTCCTTTCCCACATCAATGTTTCTACCCCTCTCTCTCTTCCTTCCTCCCCTTCTCTCTAAAAATCAATGAGCTTGTCCTTGAATGAGGATTAAAAAAAAGTGATGGTATTGTTTAACACATTCTGTGGAGGGGCCAAGGGTAGGAGGTTTCTATATTCCTTCTACCATAAACATTTTTAAAAAATAAAATAAAATGATATTAGTTAAAGAAGTTAAAGAAAAATGAGACATCAACTCATGCTTAAAGCTCTTATACAATTCCAAAGGGAAATTTACAGATTAAGTACAAATAAAAATACACATAAAGAAAATTAAATTTACAATGTAAATTTAATATTGACAGATGAGGTTTTGCTGACAATAAAATGCCTCTTGTCATAGGAGCGTGGTGTTGCCCACAATGATACACATCCTTCTGAGTTCAGCATGTCTCTACTGCGGTGACCTTCTGGGAGCGACTCAACTCTCCCACTCTTTTCTCCATTCAAAATCCCCAAAGTCAATCATTAGATAGCATATGGGGATAGCCCTTTGACTTCACTTTGTATGAACACATGGTTTATGTATCCAGGCTCCTTCTTTTCTCTCTCAGCTATGAAGGTCAAGTAGTATTACTTGGTGATTATATCATAAAATACCCAGGGAAAAAACACAAACCTTGAAATCATATGGTATTTCTTGTTAGTAATTAATGAGTAACATTTATAAAGTGCTTACTCTGTACCAGACACTGTTCTGGGTGCTTTATGTGTTTTAATCCATGTAACCCTCATTACTACATTATACAGTAACCCCATTGTACAGATGAGGAAACTGAGTACTGAGAATTTCCAAGGTCACACAGCTAGTAAGGGGCAAAGCCAGGTTATAACTACAGGCAGTCTGTCTTTAAGCCTGGCTCTTAACCACTGTACTGTATAACCCCTCATAGGTAACCAAGATCCAAAATATGCTTATATTAATTTTTCATGAACTATAATAAAACACAAGTTTCTCCTGGAGAGCTCTAGGGCCTCAGAAAAATCTTCTGCGAGTCCCAGTTTGGGAAATAGTCATTCAATTCTGTATTCTTAAACTCTTTCTATTTCTAGACATAATTACAATGTAGTGTTCTTTAATTTTTTTAAGTGCAAAAGTATGTCCTGATTCTACCCATGATTACTTTAGTTACAGGTATTCTTAAGGCTATAACATTGTATTTGTTTGTTGCTGCAAATGGCCAAAAAGGATGGCATGTAGACGCATTAAAATGCACATATCTATGTAGTCTTAACAAGGGCAAGGAATTACAGAGAGGCATGGATTCAGTTGTATTGCCTTTGATAGGTAGGAATAGTGATGCGGTGAGTGTTCTGGGGTGAGTTGTATTAAATTCTGCAAGAAGCCAGGGAAGGGGTGGTTGGCTGAAATCTTGAAAGGGAAGACTGGGTGCAGAGACCTGCCCAAACCCACCCTGCCCTGGGGATGGCAGATGGGAGAAAATTCTGGAGACAATGATTAGAAGTTGTGACTCATCTGGGTTTTAACAGAACGTTTTGAGAAATCTGGGAGCAGCAGAGTGGGAAGGTTAAAGAAACAGACATAGAAAAATCACCTTAACCTTTTTCCATTGACTTATATATAAAACTTAAATAACTTAAATACTGTAGCCAATTAGGTATTAGTTCAAGTTCATTCCTCACTTCCCTGTGGCTTCAACAGGTTCATCTCTTCATCGCTGTTTGCTTGTCTTAGATTGTAAATGAAGACAAACTGAGGAGCATGTGGAACTTCCTCCACACATCACAATGCTGTAAAAAGACACACTAAAGCACTTTTAAATGATACATCAGCAAAAACTATTTATTGAGCATCTACCATAGGCAGAGCTCACTGTTAGCTGCTGATGAACAGAAGGATGAATATTTTAAGATTCCTGCCATCAAGACATTCCCTAGGGGAAGATAATAAATGGAACACATGAATGGAACACAGTAAGGCCTACCACTGATAGTATGGTGGCTATGCTCTTGGGGTGTAGAGTAGAGTCAATTCGAATAGCAGCTCTATCAAAAGGCTGGACGCCCTTGGGCAAGCTAACCCCATTTTCCTCATCTGTAAGTGGAGTTGATAATAACGATAGTACCCATATCATAGCGTTGTTGTGAAGACTAACTGAGATGGCACATGTACAATGCTTGGTATGGACCTGTAGCTGCTGAAGCTCTGCTAACAGCAAATAAGTCTGACCAAGGGCCTTCCTTTGATTTGCCAAAGTCAGCTCAGCGTGATCTGTAGGAGGTGAGGGGAGAAGCCTCAAGAGGCAGCACTAGTTGGGTAGTGCCTGGGGTCAGTGTGGGCAGCTACCACTGCCCTCTACTGGAGACAGTTTTCACAGATTTCTAAGAAATACCCAAACTATTTGGGTAGTCTCTCGTTCCAACACCCTGTGTTTACAGCCCATTTGAGGTCATTTTTCCTCCTTTCAGATACTTGGGAGCCAGAGGAAATTCTGTTGTCTGCCAGCCTCAGCTCCTTACCTGCTTTTAACTAATATGGAGTCTGGACAGGTATTGATTTTTCTGCTTTTCTCTGACGGCGCTCATCAGTCATTTTATATTACTGGAGGGTCCATTAGCAATAAAAATAAAGGATGGAAGTTACAAAGCCCATTAGAGAAACTTACTCTCTGTATCTGTGGGGTGAGGGAAACAATTAAAAGCACGTCGTCTTATAAACATTCTAATAGAGTTATTAGAAAAGTGAATAAACTGAGGATGTGATTATCAAGAGAAGAAATGAAACGCCCCTTAGTAAGCAGTGAACTAGGAGGGAGTGCCCCGAGGTTCCATGACATTGTAGTGGGCATGAGGCTCAAATGCTGCATGTGGGTGAGATGAAAAGAACATTAAGTGCCAGAATAAAGGAACACCACACAACAGAGCTTCAGCCGCAGCCTCACACATGAATGCATTTTAGAACTATGATGGCAGAGCTACCATGAGAGAAAGTAGGAGTTTACATATGAAGGGAAGAGGTGATAACACAACCCTGACTTTGAACTGTAGGCAAGTGAGGGAAACAAAGCCATTGACTCTGCTGGATTAGGCAGCTACGCTGCAGCTGTGCAGGGGGTCACTGAAATGCGCTTAAGTCCCAGATGGGGGCTGAGAGGGGAACAAAGCAAGGACAGACCTTACGGGATCTGATGCGTGTCAACGCTGGAGAACATGACTGATGATGCAGGGGTCCGTACGCTTCCTGGGTCCGTATGAGCCATTATTGTGTGTGAGTGACGAGCAGCATTCTTGGCACATGTTGGCACTCAAAAAATGTTAATTCCCTTTCTCCTTTCCCTGTGAGTGGGAGAGTGCATAGAATCTATTGTGAATATTATGAATATAGTGACTATTATGCTGCAATTAATGTAATTTCCTTTTATTTTCATAGCTTTCAAGAATAAATAGTTTTCACACTAAGAGCTGTTTGGACATCTGTTCTCTTTAGCTGAGAATTAACTATGTATTAAGTTGTCTGACCCTCTTTAGTCCAGAAAGCAATCAATACTTCCACAGACCCCAGTTGTAAGTGGCAAAATTTATGTTTTGTTCTTTCATCTTACTCACCCAGAAAATTGTTTGGCATCGTTCTAGGTTTTTCTACCTATTATAAAGTTGCTCCACAGTATTTTTTATTGTAATTTATTGTCTATAAAGAGTGTAACAGTAATACTGGAAATAGTAAGAAATTTTCACAATCCCACTTATCTAACATCTGAAGTATTTTCCATGTTCTTCCAATCTTTATCTATATGTATATTTACTTTACATAGAATTTGCATTTTGCTTTTTCATTTGATGTTATTTTTATACATTTTCATGCTGCTTCATGGCAGTCATATTTATATTTAATGGTTGTGAAATAGTACATTAAGTTTGTCTTATAACTCACTGAGTCAATTCTCACATTAAAGATATTTTACTATCTATTTTTACCATTATTGATAATATTATCATTGTTATATAAATAGGTTTTTCCTCCACAAGTACTTCCTGTGAATGAATTTCCAGGGATATGGTTCCTGACGTACGTGACTGATTACTTTCCTGAAAGGTTCTATTATTTTATTCTGCCAGGAGCCATGAATGAGTCTTCTTTTGCTTATGCTCCAACAGCATTTGATACTGCTGACTGAATAAATACTCTCTTCTCTCGTCTCACCTGGGCGCCCTCCTATCCTAGGTTTTCATCTACCTCTCTAGGTGCTCTTCCTTGATTTTCTTCGGACTCTCCTCTGCCTCTACATTTTTCTTTAAAGTCTCTGTTCCTGGGACTCAGGCCTGGGCTATCTGCTCTTCTCATGTTTTTACATTCTCTCTGGAACATCCTGTTCCCCCTACAGTGGACTTTAATTATTGCATCGTTGGCCACATACCTTTTTGTACACCACTCTCACAGCCAAGCGTCAATGGACATCTGCTTTCCCTGTCTCTAGCCCTGTTTCCTCAAAACCATTCTTCCTATTATAGCTAGAGCCATCTCCCAACATGTCAGTTGGATCACGCCACCTTCTGCAAAAAACCCTTAATGGATTTCTGCTGCTCTTAGGAAATAATTAAGATTGCAAAACAAGGATCCCAGACCCTTGATGGTATGACCCCTGACTGTTTCTCCTGCCACTTTCTGTCTCCCATTCCCTTGTATGTACCATGGCTTCCCTTTTATTGTGTGCTTGTCAACACCCTTCTTCCACCTCTTTGTGTAGCTGGCTCCTACTTATCCTTCATGGTTCAGAGAGGCCTTTCCTGGGCACTAGGTAAGTTTAGGTTTCTTTGTTCTATGTTCTTCAAGCTACACTTGCTATACTTTATTGAAGCCTGTTTCTGGGTGCATCAATTCCACAGCACCTTTGGCCCGCCCTGTGCTTGGGCCAAGTGAGCTCCTAAGTCCAAACAAAGCTCTGAGCAGCAGGTGCCTGCAGTAAGAGTTGGTGGGCGTGCACAGGGGCAGTGGACACTGGGGGCGACAGGTAACATGCTGGCAGCCTCTTCTGCAGTCTACCTCTCAAACTGCTCAAATCCACTCATGCTCCAGGTTAAATTTGCTCTGTTCTGTCCCTCATTCTTCAAGGTGGTGGCTCACCCCACACTCACCTGGTTTTCCTCTCAATCAAAAAAAAAAAGATTGACAACAGCAGGGCTGGTGGGACAGCTACAGTTCCTGATGCTGCCCTGAGGCACGGCTGGTGTTCTCTTCAAGGATGGCAGTTTTGCTGGTCTAGGTGACTTGCCCAGTGGAATAACCCTGAAATTCCCCCCCTGAGCATCTGAGTCTCTGGTTTTTGTCAGCCTCTGATTGCCTCTGGTTATTGTGCTTTTACGGAATAGGAAACACAAATTGCCTAGTGGGTCACTTAGATGAGTGACTTAGATCACTGGGGCCACTTCTGTCTTGTATTCAAAGTATCCAAAGTAGATTGTGCATCTTGAAGGATGACTTTATTACAAACCTGGCTCTGCCCTGTGGAGGTCTGACACCTCCAGCTGTCAACGCACAGACTGTACAGTGTATGAAAAGTGCAAGGGCTCCTGAGGTCATAGGCCATTGTGGTGCTCCTTTACTGTAACACAGGTTCCTAGGTCTGAGGCAATATGATGTGTGATCTCAGGTCAACAGATCAGATAATCAGGGAGTCCTCAGATGGTGGGCCAACCAAGGTGTGTGGGCAGGAAAGGTGCACGCATACCTGGAACACATATCAGTCTCAGGAAGGACAAATGACTGCCCCAATCCCAGCCTGGGTGAGGAGCCCTGGTACAATCACCTTATCGTTAAGTGGCTGGTTGGTGTCCTCAAGAAATGGTAACATTTTAGGTCCTCAGTGTTGGTATCTGCTGCTGAGAGACCAGACACTGGGCAGCAAGCAATAGGAGCTAGATAGACCTTGGTGCTCCATCTTCCACCTTCTGCTAACTGCTCTCTCTCCATTCTTTAAGGCACCTGATAATAAACATGCAGAGATGTGTGAGTTAGTGAGATGCCTCCAGAATTTTTCCCCCCACAAACCAGGTGCTCTTGTCTCCCGATCTCTTTTCAAAATGTACTTTTCTCAGATGTGCTTGGGATCCAAGCCGAACAAATCACACTGCACTTCAAATAGGCTATAAGAAAAACATTAGGATCAAACTAAAACTAAAATTAAAACTTTTGGGAGAGGTGGGAGATCTGGCCCAGGAAGAACAAACTGACTTGCATGGCAGAGGAATGGGTCAGGGAGGAGGGGCAGCTGCTCAAAAAACTTAATTCTACTTAGTCACTAGTTTGTTGTAAGCCATTATCTCTGAAGCCTCATTTTTGCAAAAGATCAGTTCACATCCCTTTATTTCTTTTGTAGTGGTTGTATAATGTTCTGAAGCATGTCACCAGAGGAAAATTTCTTCTTTCCTCCCATATTCCCAATGTCTAACCCAGTGCCCTGCTGAAAGTCCTGAATAAATGCATATTTGTTGAATGAATGAATGAATGAATGAACAAATGAGTGAATGAAGTCTTTGATAGATAAAGGATGCTTTATAGGGATCATTTGAATAGCAAGCTTCTTCAACCCACTGAACACAGGACTTGATTGCAGAACTTTGTTTAGACACACACTTCAAGGGCATGCTTTCTGATAAAGGAAAGCAGGGTTCTAAATGAATCATGCTTTTCACAGTGTCTGAGTCACCTCACACCCCTCCACCTCATCTGATAACGGTCCTTGGCAGATCTGCCCTTTTGCTGGGGATTCCCCTGGGCTAGCACCACTTGCCTCCCCCTGTGTATGATGCCGCATCATGCACAGGGTTGTCAGGCACCCTAATGTAAGCACCCACAGGGCGGAAATGGGGGGAATGTGAGGGCAAGTTTACAGCAGCGAAACCTCCTGACAATAGGCATTTTTGTGGATATCATGCACATTTTACCTCATGATGATATTTTCTTATGCTGACAGAAAGATAAAGCTAGGCAATAATGGAAAAGTTGATTACTAAGGTAATGTTGAAAAGGAAATCATTCGTATCGATGAAACATTGTCATTATACTGGTTGGTTTAGCCCAGGAATCTGTCTCCGTTCCCCACCCACAAAGGTTATCTTCTAATACCTTGCGGAGGAGGTGGGGGTTGCATCATTGCAAGCTGTGGCTCCTCTCCTGAGCTTCCTGCTTTACAAGGTGACAACAAGGGTATGACAAATGGGCTTCATCACAGCACCTAAGATTTGACATAGCAAATTGTCTTCGTCCTCATCCAGATAAAAAATATTTATCTAGGGCTTTCTCCTTCAAGAATCTCTCTATTAAATAAAGCAAAAGCAGGAGGGGTCAACTAGAAGTTCATTTTGAAAATTCCTAAATAAAAGGTAAGCAAAAATCTGTATATTATATGTTCCCCATGAACATGTAAGCAAAATCAAAGGCCCTGGCATCTTTGGCCAAACAGAGAAGTGAACTTGGGTGTGCAGTGGGAAGTTGACCCGCACTCTGGAGTAGCTCCGGGAAGCTGCGTGAGCCTGGTGAGCCTTGTGGCCTTCCTGGGTCTGGGTGTCTTCCTCTGGTAAATATGTAGTTTGACTTTCTTTCTCTCCCCTCCCTCCCTCTCTCCCTCCCTCCCTCCCATCCTCCCTCCCTTTTTTTTTTCTTTCCTTCTTTTTTTCCCTTCCTCCTTTCTCCCTTGGTCCTTTATTCATTTGCTTATCACCCCTATCCTCTTTCTCTTTCCCTTTCTTTTTCTTATGCTCTTTCTCTTTCTCAATATAGGAAGTTTTCTTCAAACATCTTAAGAGATCACTTAAGAAAGGAAAATGAATATATATAAAGAATATTACCATGGCTCTTCTCTGGTTGAATGAAGTGGTGGGGGGCGGGGGGGTCAGAGAAATGCATTCCCGGCAGCCCCTGAGGCATGTCTCAGCAACCCCTAGGCTCCAACTGGAAGGGCCTTCTAGCTTGGGAGTTTACACTGAGCAAACCCAATGAGAGAGCTGCAAGCCTAGTCTTCACCAGTCAGAGAGGAAGGAGATGTTTCTGATCAGGAAGACCAAGAGTCTGGGACTGTCCATTCCAGCCAGTTTTTAAAAATAATTCTGGATTAATTATTACTAAAAAAATATTAATTTGAGTCTGAGCCCCTATTTTTTTTTAAAAGACTCCTTACAGACTTGACTTGGGATTCCCAGTTGCAGAAAATTATCCTAAATCATTTATCTTCATGACATAACTAACCCAAATGGGCAGCATTTCTCAGTTCAAACTCCCTCCTGATATGCTCTCAAAAGAAAAGGAAAAAGAAAGAGAAATGGCCCCAGGAGAGGTTTCCTTGAGTGCATTTAAGGAGATTGACAGGCCCGGATTAGCAGTACCACCTTATACCTCATTAACAGAAATAAGGCAAAAGCCCAGCTCTAGGGCAGAGTGTGCCGCCCTGGAACCAGTCCCATCAGCCCCCAGGAGCCGGGCAGCGTCCTCTGGGCACACATCACCCCTGTTTTGCCCCATTCTGATGTCCCAATATCACAGCTCCCCACACGCCCTGACAAACACGGAAAGATGTGGTGAGTGCTGTCCAATACTCAGAGTCGCTACCCCCTGGAGAACGGAAGTGAGAACTCCCATCCCACCACGCACAGTGCCAGGTATACAGCAGGCACTCAATACACATTTGTTCAATCAGTGAAAGAGCCAACGGATGAACCTCCTCATCTCCGTATCCATTTCGGACACCTGCTGGTGGAAACCCAGTTCTGTACATCTTTCCATCAGCTGCGTTATGAAAAAGGAGGAAAACGTGACAACATGAGTGAATTCAGGAGCTGACATGAAAAGTGCGAATTGATTCGGCTTCCCCGGTAATTAGGTGTACCCGATGCCTGCCAGCTTGGAGATGACAGCGTGCACATCGCCTGCCCGCCGCGGATGTGTGGGCGGCGGGCCGCCCTCAGGATGCTGCCGCCACCTTATCAAGATTTCCAGGCCACGGAAGATTTCTTTCGCGGCGGTGCGGGCATTCCCCAGCCACTAGCCACTCGGCTGCGGCTGCGGCCTGCACTGCAATCCCCCTTCCTAGCTAACCTCAGGCCGCTGTCCTCTCCAGAGAGCCAAGCACCTTTCCTGTGCTTTCTCAGTGCTGCAACAGCTGCGCCCTGAGCCCCTCTCAGAGCGGGAATGCCTCTAGGGAGGGCCCAGTGGAAACAATGGGCATTCTCCGGGGTGGCATGGCTTGATGGAGCCTGATTATTTCTGATTGCTGTCACTGGGCCCAGGGAGCTGTGTAAGTCATGAAAGATGTGGCCTCGTTAATGAGAGCGCAGTGCGTCTGGTGGGGAGCAGGGGCGGTGGAGGACCGGCTTTTGTGCCGGCAGTGAACAAGGTGATGTCTTAAAAAAAAAAAGTATTTTGAGATTTCTGCTTTCTCTTTGCACCTCAGTGGCCCATATTGGCTAGACAGGTTCCAGAAGATTCCAGAACCTGTGCAGGTAGTGACCCACAGATTTTCATGGAATGAGTACAGAGTAAAAACAAAACCAACAAAGCAAAGCAAAGCAAAACAAAACAAAACAAAAACCCAGCAGAAGTCACCAGGTTCAACTTTTTTGAGGTCTGGACCAGAAATCAGATGGAGCTGAATTTGATAGTTTAAGACCTCTAGTTTAAGTTTTGCTCAGCTGTCCCTCTCACCTGGCATAGGAAGTCCAGGCAAATGGGTAGCTCCCTGAACAACCTCTGATTTCCAAAGGTCTGCCTGTCATGCCCACCTCTTTGAAGCCCTGCTGCATTGTGGCCTCCTGCCAAAGGTGGTCTTGAGCTCTGGGGCTATTTTTGTCCTCCTCTTGATTGGGTGGGTCCCTGCAGCCCAGGCTGCAAACCCTCTGATCCACTTTTAAAGAAACACAAACAGTTGTTAAACAGCAAATTGCCCTTTGCAAGAGCTGGGATGACTTTGAGAAAGTGTATCTGTGACATTGTCCCCTCCGCTTGTCTCTCCACCGCACCCTCTCTTTCTCCTTATCCCCCGTGCTCCATCGCTGAGCCTGTCTGCTCTCCACATCCTTCCTCCTCTGCCTTACTGTGTTTCTCTCCTGAGCACCTCCCTTGCCTCTCTGCCTCCCCTTCGCCTGTCCACCGTGCCTTCCCTCAAACCCGTGGTAGCAACTGATGCAAGTGTCAGTTTTGACATGTGGACTATTGACTTATAAACAATGTTGCTCAATTCCTAGAATGAGGTAGGGGAAAACTTCTCTATTATTTTTTTAAAAGAAAATAAATCTTCAAACCAGACACTTTGCTATAGTTGTTTACTTTAGTGCTCCTGCCACTGGACCTGGAATGGGAGTCCACTATGGTGAAGACAACCTTTCCCTGGATGGGGTCTTGGGAGGACAACATCCTCAATAGGGTTCTCCCTGTGTCAGGAGGACTGAGACTGCAGAACAGGTGAAAAGTGTTGGATGTGAACATATGGAGCAGGGATCCCCTGAGCATCAGGCTCGTCTAGAAATCACCTCCAGTGGTCTTAGCTAGGTCACTGGACACTTCCCCAATGCAGGTGCCCAGTCCTTACTGCTTTGCTAGGGAGAAGGGGCTTAGGATTAATTGGGTCCCACCTCCTAGGCTCAGTTCAAAACTGGAATCACTAGTTTCAGCTCTCTGTCTTCCCCACCTATGGTAGGATTATATTCCTAGACCCTTGCGGCTGTGTGGGACCAAGGCATGCTTCTAGCCAGTGACTGCGTGGAAGCATTGGGTGTGACTTGCAGGCTGAGGAATGTGAATGGCAGTGTGAGAGCCTCTGCAGGGTACTTTCCTTCTACCACAGATACATGGTGGCTGCTTTTAGCCTGGACGTCAGAGAAAGGTCAGTGCAGAATTCAGCTTTTAGCCAATCGGTGATGGACAGGTAGTGTGAGTGAAAACTACACCTATTTTTCAGTCACTCAGCTTCCAGGGTTGTTACTGCAGCATAAACTAGCCTATGCTGACTAAAACACAAGATATAACCTTCTACCCCCAGCCTCCTCCCCTTGATCATAATACCAGAGGTGTTCCTAAGTGGGGAGCAGGAGCAGCATTTGAAGAGAGGGAGGCCCCATCAACCTCCTGGGGTGGCGTTGGGTTCACTGAGGAGTGGAGAACTTATGAATGTGTGTTAAAACAGCTCACTGGTTGGGTTTTGTTTGGAAGGCCTCCAAGTTCCAGAGGTCACAATTCTGGAAGTCTAAGGCGCTAGCTACAGAGACTGATCTCATGCACTGCTAGATGACCCAGGAGGCCTAAGGGTGTGGTTTTGGGCTCCTCAAAGCTTTAGTGCGTTGCCATGAATGTGATGGGTTGTGTGGCCTTCTTTTGTGTTTGAGAGGTGGCACGGGACTGGTGTGTATGTGTCGGGAGGAGAGGTGCAGAGGGGAGGAGAGGCAGGAGGTCGTTTGCTATGTAGCCTGGTCCATTCGGCTAGGCAGGCACAGCTTGCTGCCCCCGGGTCACAGCTTCTCCTTCCTCCCTCCCTCCCCCTTTCCCCCTTCCCTCCTCTCTTCTCCCTCCCTTTTTTCTTCCTTTTTTTTTTTTAAATTCAAAAGTTATTAATTGAGCACGTGCCACATCCCAGGCTTTGTGTGGGTCCTGGTGATGCTGTGGTGAGTAAAGCCATTGCCATCGTGATCTTGACTGTCGTGTGACTTCCACCCTCACAGACAGGCCAGTGATAGTGGGAGCAGAAGCACCCAATAGTATTTCCAGTGTGGGGTAAGGAGTGTTGCCCAGTAATCATGAGTCATTTCAGAACCACATTGCACACAGCAGACCCCACTTGTGGGAGGGGGGTCTTTTCTGTCCTAATCACTCTTTATCTCCAGGTAACTACTTATCCCCTCAGGAGAATCATCTGTTATGATCCCTCCTCACCTGTTTTTGGCTGCTTTCCTCATGACCCTTGGCCAGTATCTACCTGCTGCACTTAAACATTCTGCCTCTTTCTTTTGGCTCATTTCAGCAGGTGGCCCATTTCTGACTGGCATTTCCCCACAGTTTCTGGGCTTCTACAATATCCTCATATCCTCAGCTTTGCAGTGCCCTTGGACTTCACACCTCATGTCATCCCGATGGAATCCTCACCCTCCCTCTTGGCAGCCAGCTGCCATTAGCTCACCTAACATCCTGGATATCTTGCTGTCATCCTCTCTCTGCCTGTGTGCAGCCGGGGGAACTGGGTAGTGGCAGGCATCTTTTCAAAACTCGCATCCTGCTTGTGTTACAAGCCTGCATTATTAACAAGCCCTCCTTGACGTGGCATGTTCAATATGAGACTGCTACAGGAGACAGTGGCAGCTTCTGGGTCTGGCCCAAGTCTTACAGCTGGAAACAGGAGGGATCTTATCTTTGCTCCTTGAGTTTGGCCCAATGTGAGGCAGTGTGTAACAGGAGCCTCCCAGCCTACCCACCAGCTCCCCAGAAGAGACCTAGACTTCACTCACTTGGCTTTCTCTCATTCTCCTCTGAGGCTGCCACGTCACTCCCCCTAACAGGTGTTATTTCATAGAGGCAACGACAAGTGACCACGGCTGGAGTTCTGGGTCCAGTATTTACCAGGCTGTGTGATCTTCAGTGTATTATGTAACTTCTCTCTGCCTAAATTTTTTCTTGAGTAAAATGCACATTACATAGTGCCCAGGTCACAGGGTGTTGACGATAAGATAATCCACATAGAGCAGCTGTCCCACGTCTGGGTTCTTGGGGCTGCGCAGCAGCGGGCCCCGGACAGCAGCTCAGCCCCTAGCCCTCCTTGCTTTCTCTCACGCCCAGGCTCACTCATGAGTCGCCTCACGGAGTTAAAACACACAATGATGTGTTTGTTGTACATTATAAAAGCAGTTGTCAAGATTTCTTTCTTGAACTTTTTGTTTTCAGATGATGTTAGGTGACATTTTGCCTCATTTTGCAAAGAAATGTAAAATCTGCTGACATCATGGAGCCTTGTCTATTGATGAAATCAACTAATTTAATGAAATTAGTTGTCAATGAAGGAATAATTATACATAAATACTAATAATAATACACCTTTGTCCAGAACTCCAAATGTAGAAATAATTTTAAAATGTTAGGTTGTCAACATGTTTTACTAATCTTAACACCATAGGAAATAATAATGCTCAATTTTATAACATCTTTGTTAGTAGTTGTTATTTGTCCTGATTTAGGAGTGATAAGAACCTATATTGATGATTTTGATTTTTAAGAAAAACAGTTTTTCAAAAGACTGTGGCATCTGTTCTCCAACTGGAAACTTCTGGAAATTGAACTAGCTTTATAACCTGGTTTTCTTGTATGAGGCATTTGAACAAATTTTGGAGGAATACCCAAAAGCTGATGTATATTTGCCTGTACTCCTTTAAATCAGGCCTCTTTTATCCCCTTAGAAATCTTTAGCTTTTGAAATCTATCTGTAACTGTATGTGGTTACTTACAGATAACATGAAGCAAACCTTCCATTGAAGGACAGACCTTTCAAAGCTTGGCTTCCTGCGTTGGCACCACGGTCCAGAGGACACCACCTCCCCACAGCTTGGGCAGCGTCTCTGGGCAGGAAAGGTGACATCAGACTTTACTGAGAATGGAAGGAGGTTAAAGAAAGGCAAGGTCGGTGGAAACAGCAAGGTAAGGATTCTGAGAGGACGGATGCAAAGAATTGGGGGTGAAAACTGTCTGCTGATGCTTTCCACTGAAGGGTTGATGAGTCTTTTATGAAGTTCAGGTGGGACAGTCCTGGAAAAGTACAGTCATATTAATGAAGAGAGTGGGATAGGAAAGTCATGTGAGGGTAGACAGTAAGGGGTAGTTTCAGTTCTCAGGGTCCAGGCTGAGTGTAGGGCATATGGTTTTGGTTCTCACACCTAAGAGAGAAGGTTTCCTGGGACTGGGGTCCTAGGCACCTCTTTTACCACAGGCTTCAGGTTGCAGGCTTGTTTTGATTGGGTCAGACTAACCCTGTTTCACCTGGGGATGGCCCACTGCTGCGATAAACAATATCAAGCTCCTGCTAACAAGGAAAAGGAGGGAATGGACGTTGGAGAGGCAACCAGTTCTATGTGCCATAGCGGCTAGGGAGAGAGATGGGTGGCCAACAGAGGCCCGCCTTCTAGAGGTCATGGTTCCTCTGAGGCCAGGCACTGTGGTAAGGCTCTGTCTCAGCACCAGCTGTTCCTTCCTCTAAGTTCAGGGCCCTGACTCCTAGTAACCCAAGAGTCACAACTGTTAAATTATAGTCTCTTACCAGCAGGCCTGTCCCATCAAGGATCTGACCATTTGCTCTTTGGTCAGTCCAGCCTGGTACTGATGGTTTTCTCCATCTTATCACATCTGACCTCATTTCATACCATTTTCCTTCTCTCTTGTTACATGCCAGCTACACTGTATTTTCCTGCCTCTAACACTTCAACTCAGTTCTGCCCCAGGGCCTTTGCACTTGCTGTGCATCTAGTCTGGAATGCCCTTGCTAGGACTCTTAGCCCGTCTCCCACCATTCGGATCTCAGCTCAGCTGTCACTTCTTCAGAGAGACCCTTACTGCCCTTTTGAAACTGGCCTCTGCTCCCAAGAGCATGCCACCCCATCACCCTTCTCTGAAATGACTTATTTATTGTTTTACTTACTGATTGTCTCCACCTTACCTAGACTAGAAAATTCATGAGGGTCCTCCTATCTTGTTTGTCTTCTTCACAACCATAGCCTCAGTTGCTAGAAAGGTTCCAGGATGTAGTTATAACAAAACATCAAAAGCAAATAGTAGCTAACATCTTAATTGTTTCCATTGGACCAGGCACTGTTTATAAGACCTTCAATGTATTTTATATTTAATGTCCCTAACAAACCTTATTATCCAAATTTGTCTGAGACACAGAGAAGGTAAATGAGATTATAGACTTAGAAAGTGGCAGAAGTGGCAGAAATGAAATGCCCAATAAATATTTATTACAGTAAAAAACATTAACCTTTTATTTTTCCTTCCTGACGTCCCTGTCCAGATGGCATGTGCTGTTCGGTAACACATAAAAATCTCCCGGCACAGATAGTTTACAGAGACGGATGCTTCCCTGCCCTTGCCTTATGAATTTTCCAACAGCGCTAGGTCACATTTCCTTCTAAAGTTTTAACACGCAATGATAGCATGAACATCACCCATCTTAAGATTACATAACAGAATTATGTAATTCTAAACTGAACACAATAAGCCCACACCGTATCTTACTCTTTAATTTTATATGTGATACACATCACACACATGTTAGAACCTCGTTGATTACGTACTAAATGCTTATCCTCAGAATTCATCTGTATTAGAAAATAGCACCTGGGACTTTCCACTCCATTCGCAACTAGACAGCCCAGCGAAGCAAATAGCTATCTGCAAACGCACTGCCCCGTGATGGTGTCTCAGCCTACTTCCCCTCACCAGTGTGACTTTCATTTAGGCCTTGCCCCACCCCTGCTGCTTTCCAGGCTTCTGTCCACCCACTGCGGTGCTGTTTCCTTTGGAAGTTCCCCTTTGCATTATCTTTCCTCATCACTGGAAGTCCCACTGCTCCCACATACCCACCCGTTTCCACACGTCTGCAGAGCTTATTCACTTAGCAGGAGACATTGAGTATTCACCACTTTGCTGTGCAAATATTAATTGATGCCCACTGCCCATTATATAGTAGGCCTAAGTGTGAAGGAAACATGAATGAGAAAATCGGACATGGTGTCTGGCCCCTTGAAACTTAGTTCTGTAGGAAACAGATGTTAACCAACCTGAGGCCATGAGTGTAATGAAGGAAAGTTACAGGGTGGCCTGATGCAAGAGTAAGGCAAGGCTTCTTGGACCTTCTCGCTGAAACCTGAGGATGACTGCAGTGAGCTAGGTGGAGATGGGGAGAGGTTCCAGGCAAAGGGAAGAGCACGTGCCCAGGCCCTAAGGTGAGGGGGAGTGTGCCACTTTGGGGGAAGTGAGAGGAGGCAGAGTGACAGCCCAGAGAGCAAGGGGCAGAGCTCTGAGAGATGAAGTGGGCAGGGACCATGCTGGACAGGGCCCTGGGGTTCAGGTTCCTGACTCCGGACTCCTGTGGGCAATCAGAAGGCTTTAGAAGCATTTAGGCAAAACAGACATGATCTAATTTGTGGAAAATAGATGGACCTAGATTTTTGTCTTGTTCAGTTTGCTGTAATAGGGAGAGAGGAGGAGAGCTGTTTGGGGAGGAAAGATCATAATTCAGGATTGTTGTGACCAGCCCAAGATGTCTTTGAGGCATTCAAGTAGACACACTAAGTAGGCAAATGAATGTGTGTGTGTGTGTGTGTGTGTGTGTGTGTGTGTGTATTTCTAAGGGAGACAGACCTATGTTACAGGTAAACATTTGAGATGGTGATTAAAGCCATGGGTGTGGCTGAGATTGCCACGCAGGACATAGAGGATAAAAAGAGAAGGAAGACTAGGACCAGTGTTTGATGGATTATAACATTTAGAGTCTCCTTCACATTTAGTCAGTGAAGGGCACCGAGAAGGGACAATCAGGCAGGAGGAAAGGCAGGAGAGTGTCATGTCCTAGAGCTTGAACTTGGGCCCTTTCAAGCCCATCTTCAATTGATTTAAGAAAAAATAATGGGGGGAAATGGGGACATCTACAATTGATCAACAATAAAAAAAACTTAAAAGGTAAAAAAAATTTAAGGAAAAAAAGAATAATTCATTGGCTCTTATAACCTAAACTCAGCACCAGTCAGACGTGTCTGGATCCAAGCATTGGAACAGGACCTCAGGAGCGTGCCCCGCACCCCACCTCTCGGCTCTGCCTTCTTCTGAATGAGGTTCTTTGCTCGGAGTGTCATTCTATGTGGTGGCCTGATCGGGTCACCAGCAGAAGCTCCAGGTTTACATCCTACGTAAGGTAAAGAAAACGTCTCTCTTCTATTGGTTCCCGTAAGACAGCAGATATTACTGTTTTGACACAGCTTAGATTGTGTGCTCATCTCTGAGCAGGGGGTTGGCATCAGTCCTGCCCACACTTCGTAGACAGAAAGTTCCTCGAAAGAAAATCAGGGTGCTGTTACCCAAAGAAGTAAGAGGAAGGTAGGCAGGCAAAATTCTGTCTGTTCAGATGTTTGGGGTAATATTTACCCCAAAGGGATAAATATTCCAAGAAGGAAAACACATTCAGTAGTACTAAATACTATTAAGAGATCAGGTAAGATGGCAACTAAAAATGCCCAGAGGATTTAGCCACCTGAGACACACTCAAATAGCTTGATCATGAAGTGAGATGTGGTAAGGATCATAATGTAGGTAGAAATGGCCATGTGAACTCAGGGAAGAAAAATCACTTAAAACTAAGACAATCCAAGAAGGCTTTATGTAAGAGGTGGCATTTAAGTTAAGCCCTGAGAGATGGGTAATACTTGAATAGGAGCCATAGAAATGGAGGGAGGAAGGGAACCCCAGCTAAATATAGCATAAGCAAAATCATGATGGCAGTGAGTTTGAAATGCGCTCACTGAGAGTTAACAGATCATATCTTGTCTGAGGGGTGAGGGGGTAATGAAAAGGGACTTTCTTTGTGCAGTTTGTGAGTTACTCAACTATAACCAACATTTCCTCAGGTTATTGGCCTGATTATGTAAATGAGGGACAGCCGTTACTGTAATGGAACTGACTTAGATCCCACCTGGAGAAGACCTGCCTATAGTCTTGCCCTTCCTTTTCAGAGATCCCTGAGGTACTTCATGTGTGAACTCAACTGCAACCTCTTCCTCCGTTTCTTCTCCTCTGAGCTTTGGCATTTCCCTGGACAATCTGAGTAGCCTGGGCTTGCAGCACTGACGTCATTGTTCATTGCTGCCTCTGCCACTCCAGTGGCCGCCTCCATGGTGAGGATTTGGCTGCTTGTCTGCTTGCTGGCTGCAATCAAGGAATGCCCGTCTCAGAGCATCGCCTCCGCGACAGCAGGTTGGGTGCTTCTCATCTCTCACTCGACTCCAGATCTCATCTTTCCTCTCACTTGTTATTCCAGGAAGCCAACACTGGAAGGGACGACAAGGATGAAGAATTGTGGATAGAAAACAACTTAGGTGACTCTGCACTGTGCATATTCAGGTCTCCTCTTATCATCGCTCCCAGGACAGGCTAGTGCATCCTGAATCTCTAGCCGGGAGTATATATTCTTCTTCCAGTCGGCACCCCACCTGGGAATGGTTATTGTTTACCAGCAGCTCAGGGGTCTCAGTCTTGGTGGCCAAGAGCTTGCACCTATTCACGTAGTCTGTATCTTGTTCCTGGGCTCTTAGGACCTTTCTGCAACTTGGACTCCTGTGGGCCAGGTCCATTGGCCCAGACAGAAAGACTACAGATTAGAACTGAGCTGATATTTCCCATATATACTCCATTCTATGCTCCTTGACACAGCATAAATAATAACATCTTAATGAGGGTCACCGAGGCCCATTAGAACAGGGAGTACAATGCACAGGCTATCCTTGGAAAAGGTTGCACTGGCAGTGGTTTCCAATAGATTTGAGCAAGCAGAGCCTGGAAATGGTGACAGGTCCAGGAAGACAAACACTGGGCCAGAGGGACTGAGGCAGATGCGGAAAGATGGGGATGGGTTTTAGAAACACACCTCCGGAGGAGGGCCTGAAAACATGTAGCTTCAGGACACGGAAGCCTTGTTTTGGCAGGGGCAGCTGAGCTGGGGACAGGGCTCTGAGGACTCTAGGAGCCTGGGGCAGGGATCCAAGTGTGAATGGGGGGTGGGGCCCCTGCTCCCCATCAGTATCTGGGGCTGGAAGAGCTGGGCCTGACTGCCTAGGATGGCAGTGGACAAGGGGACGAGTGGAAGTGGACCCCTGCATGAGAGAGGGACCCAGTTCAGTGCTGCACCGTGTCTTACTGAAGAAGACTCAGCTGCCTATTGTAGTGCATGGGCGTCCATGTACCTGGGGGCCCCTGATGTACCAGGTGTGCCAGGGAAGCCTCATCCTCAGTCACCTTGACCCAGGCCCTCCCGGGAGCATCTCTGCTGATACTCCCCTCTGCCACTTCTTCCCTCCACCCTGAGGCACTCCTCGGCCTGCCATTTAGTCTCATCTCGTTCTTCCACTTCATGGAACTTGGACCCACTTTGCTGGGGGCCCCCAGAGTGCTGAGAGAGCCTCACTCATCCACTCTAGGTCAGACATTTTATACCATGAGGGTGCCCAGCTCTCTCTGGTTATTTCAGATCCACTTCTCGATACATGACAGAAGGCCCCTTCTGTTACTGTACTATCCTTAGAAGGGGGAAGCCTTCCCCCAGGAAAGAGGGACCCTTTTTCATAGCCCTGATCTCCAACAAAAGGCAGAGAACTCCTGAGCAGGAAGCTTTTCGACTTCCTGCAACATACATGCAAGGGGGCAGGGTGAGGGGGTGGAGGTGAGGCTTGTGCTCAGGGCCTCTAGTGCGGGAGGGAGGACAAGGCCCGGGATTCCTGCCCCAGCTCCCGGGAGACAGACTGGGGAGCGTTGCCTGTGATGGGTCTCTGAATCACTACCACAAACAAACAAGCAAATCATTAGACAACCCTGATAATTAGAAGGGAAACATAATGATAGTGAAGGTACCTTTCTCCATTCATTCCAAGCATTTTTCTGAGTGTTTATTTTGGGCAAAGAGCTATTTCAGGGGCGGGGGAAAGCTTGTGTGGGAGAGGAAAGGGAGTCGGTCCAATGTGGCAGCTTGAGAGGGGGAGATGGCTGGGGGGGATGGGCACTATTAGTGTTTGGTCTGTGCAAGATGAAACGCGCTCTGCTCTGTGGGCGGTTCTTTGATCTTTCCAGTAACTGCTAGAGTAGCAATTAGCATCCTTAATGCTGAGGGGAGTCTCTGAGAAACCCTTTAGCCTGCTGATTTAGCTTAGTTGATAAGGAAGAGTGGGTGTCTGTGAGTGTGTGTGTGTGAGAGAGAGAGAAATAGGTTATTCATTAGATATTTGATGTTTATTCCATAATACAGCTTCATATTTTAGAGGAGACACCTTCAAAATAAAATTGTTTTGTTGTTCAAAATTTAACATCTGAACACATACTAGGAAGGCACAAAGTCCTAAATTTAGCAGAAAATAAGATTTCTCGAGACTTGTAATCCTGAGTGAAAAATCATATGCTCAAGAGTCCAGTCCAGACTTCTTGTCAGAAACAGTTCTCCCCTCAGAGCCTGAGCTCTGGACACCGACTGGATTTAAATGTCTGTGGGACCGTTTTCTAGAGCTTACCTAAGTTACTTGACCCCTTTAAACCTTAGTTTTCACATTTATGAGACGGGGAGAACCTGCAACATGGGGATATGCTACTGTAGGGGACTGTTTGTGGGTTTTTTAAAAAATAAGAATTAAATAAAATAATTCATGTAAAGAGCTAACCCACACAATGGTTGGTACACCGTAGATGTTTAATGTGATAATACTCTTAGAAAATGCTTGAAATAAAGTATACATTAGAAGACAAGCCCATTTTTTTCCTCGGAGGCTGTTGTGGAGCAGGACTAGAGGGAGGGAATGTCTACCGGAAGCCACAGATTTTTTATAAAGTACTTTCGATTTCTACTGATATAAAAGTAATGAAACTAAGTGACCATTAGGAACCTCAGCCTCTTAATAAATAGATAGAACTAATAAATGAGACCACTGCTGTAACACTGGCAGAAGAGAGGTGGCCGTGGTGGAGGCCTGGAGAAAGGGAAAGGGGTTCCCGAGCGAGAAAGAGGACTGGGCGGCGGGGCGCCAGAGCCGGGGGTGTGGGGTGCGGAGGGACTGGCGGGTGCTGAGCAGTCAGCCCCAGCACCTTCCCCTGGTGGGGCTCTGACGCTCAGCCCAGATGCTGTACCCTTCGCCAGCCCTGACTCAGCCAGACCTGGAGAGCCCGAAACTTGGGGCCCAACCCCTTCCTCCTCAACCCCAGGCCCATCTAACCCAGCCCAAGTGCATTCCTCCTCACCGGTCCACCTGCTCACTGTGGCGTCTCTTGCCTGCTGCCGGGCTCCACTGCCCACACTGAGCGGGACCTGTTGGCTTCCTGCGCACCGGCCCTCTCCTTGCTCAGCCCGGAACTGCACCGTCGCCACGCCGAGGCCCGGAGTCTCTTCTGCTTTGCTTCTACTTCTATTTTAATGAGCCAATTGAATTATTTTTATTTTTAAATGACAAAACATTTCAAATAATCATAAAAGTATCTACCACCCAGACTTGACAACTGTTGATAATTGCCTATGTTTGCTTCAGATCTTTTTCTTGAAGATATAAAAAGTCACATGAATAAATAGAAACTGTCTCCTTCTCCATCTCTAGAGCTAACCACTCTCTTAAAATTGGTTCTTGTTCCTTAGCCATGCTTTCCTATCTATGATGTACATGTGCATTCACAAACAGCACTGTATTTAATGATGTTTAGGGTATTTAAAATGTTTACATAAATAGTGTTTTGCTACTTACATTTAACATTGTTTCCAAGATTTACCTATTTTTAAGCTTGTAGAAATAGTTCATTTACGTTTTAAATTACTATAGAGTTTTCCATCTAGGAAAGCATTAAAGTATGTTTCTCTTTCTCAGTAGATGGACATTAAGGTTGCTTTTAATATTGCCTATGACAACAATGTAACTAAAAATGATCTTGTGCATGTTTTCTTGTGCATTTGTGTCATGGTATTCTAATGCATGTGTGGTATGCAAAGCTTCAGCTTTCTGGCTGCTACTGCACTGCTCCCCGGAGTGCTTACACACAGACCAGACCTCTGTGGGAATTCTCCTCCCCCCAAACCTCACGGATACTCAGTGGAGTGACTAACATTTTGCCACTGCCTTAGTTTGCACCTTTCTGACTGTTTTTGAAGGTGAAGATCACTTCACCTTCAAAAGGCATTCACCTGCCTACATGTTTTTTGACCATTCAGATTTTCCTCTTCTGTGAATTGTTTCCTTATCATCTCTGTTGGGTTTTATCTTCTTTATTTGTAAGAGATCTTCAAGTACTGTGGGCAGCAAGACTTTTTTGGTTATGTGGACATTTTGGGATTGCTTGGCAAGAGCAGGGATGATGCCCTTCTCTGTGTCAGATTCAAATTAATTCTTTGGTTCTTTTACAAAGCAGTGAGATACAAATTAACACAGGGGACAGAGGTCAATTAAAAGGTTTTTCAGGCAAATTTCTTTTGTTTTATAACCAAGATGATATTAGATAATAATAGGTATTAACTGCATTATTTTCTCAGCTTCTGCTGCTAAAGTTCCTTCTTGTATTTCAAAAGCCTGGATAGTTCAGGGCCAGCCCTCTGCCCCACCCCATCTTAAAAATGATGGGCTAGAACAAAGATTGTCATTTGGTGGACATGACTTTTCAACCTTTTCTTAGTCAAAGATGGTGTCCAGATGCCTTTTAATAAATGAGAGTGATTGACAGGGATGATATGCAATTGTAACTATTTTTTTCTTATTAGGAGAACTGAGAAACACTCTAAAGAAGCACTTTTTCTGAGTGAAGAGTGAGATGTGAGAGTGACATGCCCCTAGTCTTTCTCTGCTTGCATATTGCATGAATTATCTCTTGGGATAAAAAGGTGAGGGCTTTGTTTAAGATGCTTCCAGAAATGCTGGTGCCGGTGTTTTATCTCCTCTCAGGTGAAGGGAGAATTTTAAGATGGCAAATGTCTGAAAGCCTTGACATGCAAGGGCAGGCTTTTCCAAGGGTTTCTGGCATACTGATTAGCAAACATATTCTCCACCTTGTGGTATCTTTTGTTTCTGGTGTGCTTTCTGGCGCACAAGCAGATGATCTCACACTTTGTACTTATTCATTCAGGTCCATCCACGTGTCTCTTTCCCAGGCCTCCTTACATGATTATATCAATCTTACTCCTTCCAGGACCCTGACTAATCGGCTCAGCCATCTGCCACTGCCCACGAGTCCATGGATATCTTTATCTTAGTTATTCCTCTTTCCACACAAAGTGGATGATGAAATGTACCATCTGAATCTATTCATCAGAGGGATTTCCCCTTACCACTGTCTTGAGATGCCCTGAGTTAGGCTGTAGTGCACAGGCATTCCATTTGCAGCTTGTACCAACATACCAAGACAGTCTTCCATAAATCAGGCTGCTCCTTCTCCACAAAGTGGTCTTAAGGGCCCCCTCCCACAAACAATGCCATAGGCATGAGCTGAGGGAGAGGCAGGAGTATAACAGAAGAAGGAGTCATAGAGGTCTGAGTCACCTGCTCATGCAGCATACTTGGGGCCTCTGGACCCCCTTGAGCCTCATCCCAGATATATCGCTTCTATTTTACAATCAGTTGTTGAGAGCCCGCCGCGTTCTAGGCCCTGTTGGATCTACTGTTACCCAGTCTCTGGCTGCGTGGTCCGACATCAGTTTCCACCCGGGCCCAGGAGCATAGCAGGAGCTCCACAGGCCGTGCCTGGGCCTGCTGGCTGTGCGGTCTCCTACACTTCAATTCTTACCACTGTAGGTTTTGGTGCCTACTTCTTTCTCAGCCCCCAAACACATTCCTTTCTTTCGTTTGGACTCAACTATGCATTAAATACATCATTTTTGCTTTATTTTACCAGCACTAGTCTGTGTTTTTAGCAGGAATATAGCCTGAACATGTCAGCTAAATCTACCATATTTACTGGAAATTATACCAATTTCCTTTTTAGAAATCATGATGGTTAGTTCGCTGTAGTCACAGAATTTTATGGATAAATTCAGTGGATAACTTCAGATACCATAACAATAAATGCAGGGCAATTTCTCTCCATGCTTAGAATGGGGTTTCCATTACTTGACACTCAACATGTGAACGTTATATTTTTCTTTGTGGTGGAAGGAAACACTTTTTCTAATGGAAACAGTTGGTGTTTACATATTTCTTATTCCTAAAGGTCACAATATCATTAATGTGACAACATCTTGCTAGAAGCAACTGTTCAAGCTACAGTAATATTATGTTGAGCCGTTGCCTGGTGATTGGGGAGAACTTTAAAATGATAAAATACAGAATAAGGCTATAGATATAGAAGAGTTGAAATTTTCCAGATAATCTTGATAAATGGAGAAAGGAAGCAAATAGGTGCATTTCACTTAGATTTCAGCGAGATGGCTTCTGGTTGCATTTGAGTACCGAACTTAAATGTGCCTCCAGGCACAAGAAAGTGGGGCAGCTGACACCTACATAGCAGATCACACTGGGTTTGCCTGCCCTGACAGCATGACAGAGGTCATATACATGTGTATCTATTTTTTGTTTTCCGTCAGAGATATTCCCAGTGCATAAGGCAAGCGAAGGCACATTTTCACTCATCTACTGGCAGACATGTCTACAGATGCCATCCTTTCCATCCTGCTCCCGCAGACAACATCATTATGGGGTGGTGAGGTGAGGGCCAGACCACAATATGCCCAGAGGGGTCCAGAGAGACCGGGGAAGTAGGTGATGCTTGAAAACAGGAAGAAAAAACTGTCATGTAAAGACACGCTGAGAGCAGAGCTGTGGCCAAAATGATCACATGCGAGGCAGTTGCTGAGGCAGGCATCCAAGAGAATTGTATGTGATTCTCATTTTTAACTATCACATGTGTAGTTTTAGGGTTGAGAAGCTAAAAATAGGCATCATTCCATGCAATCCACTCCCTCTAGTTTCTTATAATTAATTCTCAAACAGCTTGTATTTCCCTAGCATCGGGTAAGAGGTACATTAAGGACAATACTTGAAAATGCCCCAGAAATAAAGCAAGTGGAAAGTTAAAGTCATATGCTTATATGAGTAATACACTAATATCTGTTCTACATATGTCAAAGAACATTAATTGTTTATTGCTTTCAAGAAGCATTTAAATATGATATTGCAAATGCCTCTATCATGAGGCATTATTGATTATAAGTAAAATATGATGCCCATTTGTTTGAAGGCTATGTGTATTTTATTTAGTTTTGTATACAGCATGTAATTTATGATTGCATGTGTTTAATATTTTGCTAGGAAATCTCCATATAAAGCAGATCAATAAAAGCCATACACACATTGTATTTTTTCTTTTCCTACTTCCTTTACTACACTTTCTTCTTGTCAAACTGAGTTGGTTTCAGTGGTTTGGTCTGTTTTCTCTCAATAATTTTTTTTACTATTTAAGTCTTCCTATGTATTTCTATTTACTACATTTCTAGATCCCTAGTTTTCCCATATCTTTATTCTTTCCTCCTCTTTTTGGGCAATGTATCTACTTTGTTCTCTCTCACTAAGCATTCTGTTGTCACCAGGACTGATTAAAATAGTTTCCTTTTCTAAGTGGTGATACTGGGTAACACTGGGCAGTAGGTTGAAAGCAACTTTAGTACACTTTCTCACCAGAAGCACTGCCTTCTGCATGTGAACTTGGCTACCAAAAAACTCAGTCTTTTATGCCTCCTATTGACCTGGCAGCATACTGGTCATGACTTTATCTCTAGAGTCACAAAGAAGCTGTAGCTCATTGGATTACCATCCTTATCACTTAGGAAAAGTTCTTAAGTATAGGTCATAGGGTTGCTAGAGATTCAATTCAATCCCTGTTAAAATCTGCAGGCTTTCTTTTTTTAAAAGAATTTGACAAGCACATTCTAAAAATCATATGGAAAGACCAAGGGATTAGAATTGCTAAATCAACTTTAAAAAGGAGAATACAGAGGATCCACACTTCCTTAGTTCAGGACTTAGTATAAAGCTGCAGTAATCAAGAAAGTGTCACATTGAACTGACCTGTGTGGCTCAGTAGGCTGGATGTCATCCTGAAGAGTTAAGGGTCCCAGCTGGGGGACGTGCCTGGTTGCAGGAACAGTCCCCAGCTGGGGGAGTACAATCGATGTTTCCCTCTCACACTGATGCTTCTCTCCCTTTCTTTTACTCTGCCTTCCCCTCTGTCTAAATAAATAAATAAATATTTTTAATTAAAAAAATTCACATTGGTGGAAGGATAGATATATAAATAATCAATGCAACAGTATAGGAGAGCTAGAAATAAACATTATATGACCAATTGATTTTTTTTCATAAAGGAACAAACAATTTAATGGACAAAGGGTAGTCTTTTCAACAAATGGTGCTGGGACAATTTAACATCATATGCAAAAAAAATTTAACCTTGAGCCTTACCATATTCCTTATCCAAGAATGGTTGAGCTAGGCAACTAAAGCAGTACTGACGAGTTAGATTTTGTGAAAATTGAAAACTTCTATATGAAAGACATTGTTGAGAATGAAAAGATAAGCCACATATCAGGGGAAATTATTTGCAAAACATACTTCTGTCAAAGGATTTGTATCCAGAATATAGTAAAAACAAAAACAAAAAAACCCCAAATCTCAGGATTTCATAATAAGAAAACAACCAAATAAATGATGGCCAAAAGGTTTATAGATGTGGCAAAAAGAAAGCACTTGAAAAGAATCTCATGGCATTATTTATTACAGAAATGCAATGTAAAACTATGGTGTGATACCCCTGAAAGCAGGGGTATTAAAACAGGAGAAACACCCAACAGCTGTCAAGACTCCTGAGCACCTGCACTCTCTCGCATCACAGGCAGACCTACAAAATGGGAAGCCACTTTGGGAAACAGTTTAGTGTGTTGTTATAAATTTAAACATATACTTACCATCACACCCAGAAATCCTATTGATACATATTAACCGAGAGGAATGAAAACTTATATCAACAACAAAACCTGGATGTAAATGTTTATAGAGGTTTTATTCATAATGGCCAAAAAGTGGCAACAAGCCAAATATCCTTCTGCTGTTGAATGGATAAACTGTGGGACATCTGAGCAGTGGAATACTACTCAGGAATAAAAAGGACAATCTACTAATACCTGCAACAACATAGATGAATTTTATGTGCATTATGCTGAGTGAAAGAAGCTAGATGGGTTGTATATGGTATGATTCCATTCATTTGCCACTCTGGAAAGGCAAAGCTGTGATACTAAATGGACCAGTGGTTACGGGGGTGGTGCAGGTGAGAGGAGGAATGACTGCAAAGACACATGAATGGCAATTTGGGGGTGTGCAAAGTATTCTATATCTTGATTTTGGTGGTGGTTGTGTATGCATGTACACAAATTCATAGAACTGTAAACTAAAAAGAGTGAATTTTACTATATGCAAATTTATATTTTAACTTTTTGTTTGGAATTTTTTAAATTAATTTTTTCCAATTAAAGTTGACATACAATATCAATATAATATTAATTTCAGGTGTAAATTTATATCTTAATTTTTAAAAAATAAAAGGGGGGCAATAGGTAGAAATTATAATTGTTGGAGTGATGAGTTAATGAGGTACAGAATATTGGTCCCTGGTGTTACACATGCTAAGCACGAATGTTTCCACAGTCAAAAGTAAAAACAGCAACAACAAAGCAAACCTCTTGGCCTAATAGTCCCCTTGCACCACCATACCATTTCTGGGGGTTCTTTCCCAGCAAAACTTCTTGAAAGAAGTTTTCACTTCCTCCCCTTCCACTCCAGCTTTGGTCCCCACGGCTTTGCTGACTCATGTCAAGGTTCTTGTTAAGATCACCATTGACCTTCTGACTTCACGATCCAAAGCAAGAGGTCATCTTCTTTCCTCGTTTCACCCCATCGTGTAGCAGCCTGTGGCAGTTTCTTTTCTCGGTTTCTGTGACATCATTCACACTCTGTGCCTCCCCTGTTCTTGCCTCTTTTTTTTTTTGCTTCATTTGCTGCCTCTTTTTTGCAAAACCTCTAAACTGTGATACATTTGAGGGTTAGGTCCTCACCCCCCAGTTCTCTTATATTTACACTCTGTCCCTAGCTAATTTCACTGGGGCCTGTGTCTTTAAGTATTGTCTGTATGTCTATGGTTCCCAAATCTGCATCTGTGGCCCTAACTGAGAACCTCCAAAGTCGTATATCTAACATCCTTCCTGGCACCTTCATTAGGAAGTCTCCTAGGCACCTCAACATGAAAATGCCCACAGTTGAAATTGTCCCCTCCTCACGCCTGTATCCTAGTCTATATTCCACTTAAGGGCACCTCCTCTCTCCGGCCACTCGAGATAAAAGCAGGAATCATCCCCACCTCCTCTCATGCTCATCTCCTATCCTCCCCATTATTATTCATCTATTTCCAAAACACAGAGTGAATGTTTTCAAGTTTCATTTCTGCTGCTAAGATCCTAATTCAGGCCACCATATTCTGACTGATACCTGTTTCTCCTTCCTACTCCTACCTCTCCTCCTTTGATAAATGTTTATGTCTAATTTAAGTTCTAAAATTCACATATAGCTTTACGAATGGTAACTATAGTACATGAAACTTTAAATTTACATTTCTGTGAAGCTACAATACTCTATTCTTTCATTTCTTAGAGTTTTTAAGTACTATTAAGTAAAACAGAGGGATCATAAAAGTGAAGACAGGCAAATATGGAAATACCATGTCTCATTCACAGTCACACTGCATTCCTAGATTTGAAGATGGAGTTTAGTACCAAGTCCCTGGCAAGAAAGTGAACACTATTTGCTCAGGGAAATGTAATACTTGAAAACTAGTAATATTTGAGCTGGTTGGTGCAAATTAAAATGTGAAAGAAACCTTATTATTCTGCTCTGTCAACTGTCTTTAGAGACCTAGAGATAATCCTAGGAGAGAGAACACTTTCCTTTTAGAATTTGTTTCATTTCATTAGGACTAATTTATTAGGAAGCCATTGGGAACTTAGCGTGGGGAATTAGTAGATGGACAAAGAAGGAAAATTTAAAAATTAGTGACTTCTAATTTAGTGTTGATGGATCATGTATCTTATTCTTTATTTAGTCTGGATACAAACTGAAGAAAAAAATCTTTATGTTCTCTTATCTTACTTCTGACATAATAGATAGAGCTCTTTTAGTTTTTCTCTCGGGGATTATTTACCAAACGGTCAGTACCTTGGAATTGTCACATTTTCTAGAATCTCCTTCAATCAGGCACTACAATTGATGTGACTGCAGAAAACCACGGCGGTGAGTCGGCGACGGAAGAATCAGGAGAGCAGCACTAAGCACCAGCCACAGGTGCCCCGCGCTCCTGGCGTTGGCTGCGACAACAGGTCTGGGCCCGCCATCCAACAGCGTCGGGATCCCACGCGTACCAGGCCTCTTGGGCTTCTCAGAATGGGCGATTTCCTCCACCGCGTTGTTTCTTTACACATGCTTCAAAAGAATGGTTCAAAAAGGTGGAGTTGAATTTTGATTTTAGCCTATTTTATTTTTTCATGTCTTAAGTAACCCAGGATCTTAGCAGTTGTTCTTAATCTACAGCCAGTTCTGGGTCTCACATCCGTATCCTTCAGTCTTCTTCCTGCCTGCATCTGCCGGCCTCCACCTACCATTGCTGAACTGGACTCACTGACAGTAATGTGAACTACTTAAGCATTCTTTAAATGTGGGTTCTTGTGAACACACTGCTTTCTTTTTTAGTAAATATCCAAACAGCAAGTAAATGTGCTTCGTGACTTTACAGGTCTTCCCAATCTCTCTTAAAATTAAGATTGTGGATGTCAAATCCTCTTATTACTTATTGAATGAACAATAAATCCTCTGAAATTTTGAGATATAACACTAGAGGAAGGGGGTAGTTTTTCTGATGTTTTCAAGGCTGTGAATAAATTGAAAAAGAACTAGAACTCATCTTCCTAAGTCTTTCAAAGTCCCTCTTGGCTTGGTGAATGGAGCTTTGTTGTGTGTTTTGTTTTGTTTTAACAAAGTAATGCATGCACGTAGTTTAAAAAATCAAACAATGCTAGAAGGTGATAATAGTACTACCATATACACTACATAGGCCCAACCCACTCTGCAGAGACAACTTTATTAAATATTTTTTAAAGCTGTTCCTTTGGTATTTACCTGTTTATTCCATTTTAAAAATATGTGGGTATTGCTACCTCTTGAGACTTAATTATCTTTTTACTTACTATCATAGGTGACACTTTTAGCTTCATGTAGACTTACTACCCTCCTACCCCCTCATGTATTTGTATTATCGTTGTTAGAAATATCCATACTTGGTGTTTTCATTTTATAACCATGTAACTATTGTTCACTGCTGAGTCAGAAAGTTACATTCTTTTATTTAGAGATAATAGTTGTCTCAATTTTTCATTTGCTTTATTTTCGTTCAACTGTATGGATTAGTTTTCCTGTAAGGTCCTATAGTTTCCTTAGGCTTAAATCATTTGAGTAATCTTATTTTCCGGTCTTTATCTAAAAAACCCTTAATAGTTCTTTTCCTCTCTCTGCTCCAGTTGGACCAGTTGTTTTCTAGAAGTTCGACGCCTGTCACCCTGTGCACGGACAGCTTAAGAGGTATATTAGGGTTCTCCAAAGAAAGACAACGAACAGTGTGTGTGTGTGAGAGAGAGAGAGAGAGAGACAGACAGACAGACAGACAGAGACAGAGAAGGGATTATTTAAAAGGTTGACTTAGACAAGTGTGGGGACCGGTAAGTCTAAAGCCTACAGAGCAGGCCAGCAGGGCAGCGGACCAGCGGGCTGGAGATTGAGGGAAGAGCTGGTGTGGCGGCTCAAGTCCCAAGGCAGAATTTCCTCCTGCTCAGTCTGTCTTCTCTTAAGGCCTTCAACTGTTTGGATGGTGCCCACCCATATTATCGGGAGAAATCTACTAAAAATCTATGCTTAAATGTTAATCTCATTTAAAAAACAAAAAGAAGAAGGAGAAGAAACTTCACAATGAAACCTACACTGGTGTTTGAAATATCCGGGACCTCGGTCTAGTCACGCAGACACATACGATTGTCACAAGAAGTAACAAGAACGTGAGGGCTCATTACCCACATGTTGAGGACTCTTTCTGTGGGAGAGGTCCTGTCCTCTCCAGTACCTTACCTCTCAGATGCTGGTCATTTTAAGAACAGCCTCAGATTTCCACCTTGTTTCTTCCACCCAGTGAGACCGCCACCGTTTGCTACTTGGGTTTGACTTCTGGGTGCCAGTTTGGAAAATGCCCTTAGGAAGAAAGCCATGGTGAGTGTCAGACACACTTCGTGTGCCCTTCTGCACTGATTGCTGTCCAAAGCCTGAAAAGAGTTGTTATTTTTTTTTGTTAGGGGTTATATAGCTGTTCATGACAGAAGGGTAAGGACAGTATAAGATACCAGAACTAGAAGCCTGACTGGGCTTCTTATCATGCCTTCTGACTGGTCCTGCGCTCCCACTCTCACTCCTACATTCTATTTATTCTCCACCCAGAATGGAGTAAAGTAAGCAGTCTGGTCAAAATTCAAGTCAGATTGTAACGCTCCCTTGCCTGAACTCTGACAGCTTCTCATCACAACTAGAAGGAAATTGGAATGCCCTCCCTACTCTGGCCATAAAGCCCAGCATGCCCTAAGTGCTCTCTTTCTCTCCAGTCTCATCTTTGTCTCTCCCTTCCTTTCACCTCCCCCAGCCACACCAGCTTCTCTCTGCTCCTGGATTATGCCAAGCTGGCTCCTGACTTAAGATTTTGTATCATCTGATGTACCCTTTACCTGACGTACTCCCTCACCTGAGGCTCTTTGTCCTCATTGTCTCATGGTTGACTGTCCACTGTTGTTCCCATCCCGGCACAAACCTCGCCTCCTCAGAGTCTTCCCTGACCAGTTAATTTAAGCAGCCCCCACCCAAGACATGTCCCATCACCCTGCCCTGTTGCACAGTCTCTTCATGGGGCTTTATCCCTAACTGTTCATTTGTGAGCAGTTTTCACAAGCTTTTCTTGTTCATTTCTGTGTGTGTGTTCGGTCCCCTTCCACTACAATGAAACTCCAGCGAAAGCAGGAACCTTGCCTGGACTGTTTGCTGCTCTATCTTCAGTCAGCACTTAAAACAGAGCCTGGTTCATTGTAGATTCTCCGTCAAATCAAAATTTGTTCAATGAACAAGTAAACATGGACAGACAGATCCAGGGCTGGGGACACCTGTCATAACAAGCATGTTAATTAACAGGAATTTGTTTTGGCTGCTGCTTGCATGGCTTCAAATTTGGAAGGAAGCTCTAAAATATTGCCTTCCTTGGTCTGGCTTTAAGTGAACATTTTTTGGTGTGTGTCTGCTTGGTGTGTCACCGAATTTTTGGGTGTGTGCCGTGTGCCCTGTGCCATCACCAGAAAATATACTAAGAGCTCAGCCTTTGGAGTCAAATGGAACCGCATATCAATCTTGTCTTGCCCCATTCTAGCTATGTCCCCATCTGTGAAATAGGATGATAATAATCCTTATCACATAAAAATTCTGTGGAGGTTAAATTAATTAATGCATGTAAATTACTTAGGGTTGTATTTTGGCATTGCATCTTGAATGTTCAAAATATAGTTCATGTTATCATTAAGTAATGATAGTTTATGTGATGGTGGTAGCTATTTTGTGGGATTAGTAAAAATGTTACTAAGGGATGGTATTAGGTGAGGGATGGAGTACTGTGACTAAAAGTGACTTTTTTCAGTATTTCCCCAATAAATCACCCCCTCTAATTACTTCTTGGCATCACACATTCATAATAGTTGCAGGGTGGAGCAAAAGAAGGTTTACAGGTTTTTGTATGGAAAATAATACAATAATTAATAGATAATAATATAAGAATAAACTCTTTTTTGCATACTCACAACTGTAAATCTATTTTGCCCCACCCTGTATATTGTGCATTGTTATTTAGCTCTTTTTATAAGTTACTTTTTCTTTTCCTTGAATGTAATTGGTGCTACAAGTCTCTTCTCTTTTAAAAATTTTTAAATGTTTAATTTAAGCATGTCCCAGTCCCCTTTTCCAGTAGCCACCATTCTCAAGTAGTTAACATATTACTTAGCTTTAAGTGTCCTTGTGAAATGTGTCTTGTGAGCTTGTACTATCCAATCAAACTGCTATGATGTCTGGGGCTCAGGCAATGGTGCTGTGGGGCTCCCTGGAGACCAATAGGATGGAGCATCTACACCACTGGGAACCACACTGCTAGCCTTGGCAAATTGTCAAATGCCTACCCTAGGGTTGGTGAAGGTGGATGACTCTGTATGGGCAGAGGTGGTGACAGTGGTGACAGCAAGGTGTGAGGACCTGTGTATACATGGCTTGGTCATATGGGCCTCACAGCTGGGACCTCAGCAAGTATGGACTCGCTTCCTGTCCATGGAAAGCTGGCGGAGCAGCCACTGAGTGGACCAGTGATTGGGGAATCAGGCTTAGAGGTCTCTGTTTGGGTTTCTGTGGCCACTGCGATGGAGTGATGATCAAGACTAGTTCATAAACACTTGAAACCAGCTCTGGAGAAATTCTGGGATATTTAGAGAGAGCTGAGAGCTGTTCTGGAAAATACTGGAATTCTTGCTGGAAGTAATGAGTGCTTAAAGCCTTTGTGATTTAGTTCTCATAGTAAATATGACCTTTCTTATTTTTGTAGGTTGGCAAAAGTGGCACAGTAATTATATAGATAAATACAAGCTTTTAATTCTTTGAGTAAAAGATGCAGCCACAGGGGGAAATTTTCACCCACGATGGCCAGGACCAGGGTGTGCTCATGAATCTGGACCTTTCTTGTGGAGCATAGTAGTAGATTATCCTCTTTCCTTATAGTTGGTGGGTTATGTTTCCTTCTGCCACAATGGTTTGTAAAGGGTGCTATGTTCAGAGTTCCTTAGTCTGATGGGCCACCTACTGACAGGTGCATCGCAAAGGCCGCACCCAGGACCCTGACCATCCCCTTCCTCATCCAGGGAGTCTTAGAGCATCACTCCCATCTCCCCACCCAGGACGCCCATCTCAGTGATTGCCCAGTCCCTTCACCAGCCTCTTCTCTCACTGCCATCCCCTTCCTGCCATCCATTCCCCTCACATTCAGAGCCCTGTGAACTTGAATGGCAATGAACTTGAACCACAGACCAGAAGTCTAAATGTCCTGACCATAAAAGCTCATACATTGTGATCTTGGATCCTTTGAAAGTGGTAGACATGGCTTCCTTCACCATATTCAAGATCTGCTGGAATTAACCTGTGAGGAATATGTTGAAGGAGATGGAAATGGAGTGGACCAGAGACCTAACAAACTGTTTGCTTCCCCGGTTTCCAGGACTTTTGCAACCAATCATGTGCAACAAGTTAGGAAGAAAGAAAGAGAGAGAGAGAAAGAAGAAACAGAAGAACATTTCCCTGTGTCTCCTATTATGGGGCTACTTAAGTTTTAGGGGAGTGAGTTATTATAAACTTCAAGTATGCACTTGGGAATCTGAGCTTCTGGGAAGCTTTAAGCTATTCCCATAAAGAGCTGAAAGGAACTGTGACTAGAAACAATTTCTCTAGCCAGTGAACTCTGGGACTGAATGAATTGAACGCGATGGCTTTCTGCTTTAATTTTTTCTCCACCTCCCAAGTCCACATTTAAGGGGAAAAAAAGCATTTTTTGAGACTATACCAGACTAGTTAATAGAACAGGATAATTCTGGATACAAGGCTCGCAAAATAGGGGAGTATAATGAGAGGCATTTGAATGGATGTCATTGTCTTTTATGAAGCATGCTTTTGTCTCATTGTTTTCACCTAAGACTTCTTGCAAAACAATGGGCTTTGAACGTGCAAGATATGCTGCTTAACTCTTAAAGAGCTGACAGACATCACACCTTTTCAGGGAGGATTGTGACTGGGGCTTCAATCATCCCCCTCCCTGCTCCGTGCAGGAAGGAGGTGAGACAATTAGAACGGTTAGCTGACTATCCTACACCCAATTCCAACCATGTCAGAAGAAACTAAAAATGTCTTGTGGTCAAACCATAGAGGCTCCTGCTTCTAACTAGGTGGGCTACGAGTAGTGCGAGGAAGGTGACATGACCCATAGAAACAGCAGTGAGACTACATAACACCACTGAGTGAGATTTCCTTCATCTGAGCACGCTGAGACCTTTTTCTGATACTACACATTGAGTGCAACCAACAAAGAACGCCATTTCTCAACATAGCAGCTTTTGTAGACTGTTGTGAGTCTCATTTCTACCTAGTAAAGATATCAATGCATTTTGGCAGAAATTCTTACTGTGATGCTGCTTTTGTTGTTTTCTTTTACTTCCTCATATTTAAAGTGCTGGTGACACAAATGTTAAGGACTATAATCAGGAATGCTGGGCGATTCTCCCTGGGTCATGTGGTTACGTAACAAAAATTTATTGACATCCTGAATCGGGGGTTGTTCCAAGCCTCTGTTTCTAATCAATTTTCATTATAGTCTTTTGTTCTCGGAGCTCTCCAGGAAGCCCCCACCAAGCAGGAAGGCAAGGTGACTGCACCCCGACGTGGATATGCGTGGTGGTGGGAGCACGAGAAACAACACAGGAGCCGCCAAGGTGCCTGCCGTGGCACCTTGCTGCAGGGTCTTGTCAACTTCGAACGTGTTCATGTGTGTGCCACATTCAACCAGAGCCCGGCCCAAGGTGCGTGCTCAATGAATGTTAGCTATTTTTATTCGTGGTAATAGTCTTTGCATGTAGCACACATGAATACATCTGTATACACATGTACACTTTGTGCCATAAAAGCTTAGATTTGACATAATCTGTTTTTCAGCATTGAAGTGTCCGACAGCACTTAGAGCCAGACAGGCCCGGACTGCAGCAAGAACCACCTTCTTTTTTTTCCCATCATGGTGAAGTAAACACAACATAAAAGCTTCCATTTTAACCTTTTTAAGTGTACACTTCAGTGGCATTAAGCACATTCACACCGTTGTGTAACCAGCATTCACATGGCTGTGTAACCATCAGCACCATCCCTCCACCTCTAGACTTTTCTAACTTCCCCAGCTGAAATTCTGTAGCCATTCAACACTAACTCCCCCCTCCCTGGAACCCCACCCCCCACCACCATTCTACTCTCTGTCTGTATGAATTTGATGGTTCTAAGTACTTCATGTAAGTGGAATCGTACACTGTTTGTCCTTTTATGTCTGGCTTATTTCACTTGGCATACTGTCTTCAAGGTTCATCCCTGTTGGAGCATGTGTCAGAATTTCATTCCTTTTTAAGACTGAATAGGGAGCCTTCGTTTTAAGATTGAAGTATTTTGGGAAGACCATATGGCTATAGCTCACACAGGCAATTATTTTCATTCCTCTCTTCTCTCTCTTAGGCCTCATTGTATGAATATTCTAACAAGATGTAATGACGTGGCTTCCCGGTGGTGCTTTTTCTCCAGGAATGGCTTTGCCCTTGAACTTGGGTTCTGGAGTCAGATGGACAGATGTGCATTTGCATCTGCATTCTGCCACTTGAGAAGTCTATTGTCTTGGGCATGGAATAAGGTCAAACCATATGGTATGGCTATTTGATCATCTTTTAGATACAAAAATTACAATTTCATATGGCTCAACATAATTCTATACCTTTTAACTCCTCAGTTATGTTAAGTAAAACAAAGTTAATAATAGTGCTTGCCTCATAGGGTTGCTATGGGAATTGAATGACATAATGCAAGCTCAGTGTTTGGTCTGAGCTTGGCCCAGAGGGCGCTGAGCGCTGGCACTGTGGTGAGGGCTGACATCACCACCTCTTTGTGGGAGAGAAGCCTCTCCTCACACGTCCAGGCTTTCAGGAGTCTCCCGCTCACCTGTCTGCCACCCCTCCTGCACCTGATTGATTGTGCCTTCATCGGCAGCTCAAGGGCATGAAGTCGATTGGGAATGAGAGCAATTTTTCTGACACTTCATTTTAGAGGCAGTGAAAAAAACAAATACTATTCCCTATCTTCATGGAGTTAATGTTCTAGTTAGAGAGGCAAAAAACATTAAGTAAGAAAAGTATAGGGTACCTTTGGAAAACCACAGTATGGGAGGGGCACGTGAATTGTCAGGGGCACTTTAGATAAAAGAGGATGCAGTGCCCTTGCTTCCCTACCTGAAGCAGGTTTGACTGTTGACCTTCCTTCCAGGCCTTCCCAGTATCACTGCCCTCCCTCTCTCTCTCCCTCTCCCTCCCCACTCCCACCCCTCCCTTCCTTCTTTACTTCTTTCTTTGTCTGTTCCAGTTTGGATCCTGGGCAGCCCTCTTGGTTACAAGAAACTGCTTTTCAAGGTGGCTGTATGCTGACTGTGCAGGTTCCCTGAATGAGGAATTCCTAGAGCATCTCTGCCTCAGCCCGGTCTGTCATGGGATGCTGCTTCAGCTGCCCTGGCTCGGTGTCCATTATGAATTGGACCATCTTGGGCTTTACCAGAGTTCCCTTTGCATTTTGCCCTTTCACGAGCCCAAAGCCTCCAAACATCTCCTACCCGAGGCCTCCCATCTCCTTGCCAACCGGTGCCCCTTCCCGGTTCTCAGGGAGTTACACGACCCCACCATCAGCAACACTTCCTCATCTGAGCTGCTCTTCTCTCAAGCTCCAGCCAGGCCTGATGCCAGCCGGTACAGGGTGATTTATGGGAAGGGCTTTTTGCCTTTCCCCTCACAATATCCGTGAGACTTTCCAGGGCCTTAAAACTATTTTGTAAAAACCACAGATAAGCTCACAAAAATTAATTGATTAAAAGATGTATATTTCAATACTAGTTTTTTACAGAATATCAGTGGTTTGTCTTTATTTTGAAGCTCATGCTCCAGGCAGGAAGAGTGTCTGCAGGGAGGGCAGGAGCAGCCGCTGATGTTGCTCTGCTTTCCATCCCACGGACCTGCAGGCTGTCCTTGGGTTTGAGATGAATCATGGTGAGTGGTGGCCCTGGTCCTTGTGATGCCGCCTCTTAGGTTCACCACTGACTCAAGCTTTTGCTCCAAAAATGCTGCCTCATCCCTAATGGCTCAATCAGGAAAATATTATTTTCAGATGTTTTAAATTTGTGCAGCGAGAAACATATGTCTTGCCATATGGAACACAATAGGAGCTAGTTAAGGCCGGAGTGGAAACCAGAAATGGGAGTTCTCTTTTTCTCCATGTTTGAAGTCAGATCTGGCCAGATTTCCTTGACCAGCCATCTCAGCTGTGCTCTAAATCATGGTGCATGTGCCTCAGAGACAGACTGTGCAGAAAGGCAACAATGAGCCTCCTTGCTCACTAGCTGTGCGTCAGTTGGGAGAGCTGCTGTGGGGCTGCTGTAGCCCTATCTGGAAATCAAGTCACAATGTTGCAAGTGCTACAAGGTCATGTGCACTGTGATAGAGGATGCTAAAATATATCAATCTGTACACCAGGGTAGTCCAACATGAAGGTTTGATCTTCGTAGTTTTAACCATTAGTTTTGAAAACAAAGCCCTTAGGCTTATAGAAGTAACAGTATTGGACTTCCACACTTAACATGAGAAAGAAAGAAAAGGGAGACTGGAGTTTGAATATGAGTTTGCTTATTGTCACTGACTCACTTGGCAAGTGCCTTCTTTGCGTGCAGCCCAGAGCTGGGCTCTGCGGAGGAAAGGTGTGTACGACAAGTCCTGCTCACATACAGAAAAACCTCTGATCCACCTTGCTCTTCCCCTGGCCTTTTTTCAGGATTGCTTGGTTTCCTTTATCGAGCTGCTCCATGTACCAGGCATTGTGTGACTGTTTCCAGTCTCAGATGTAGTAGATATTTCTACTCTCGTCTCATTTGCAGAGAAAAGACATCTGATGGGTTTTAAGTCCAAGGAATGGCTACTCCTTCCTAGATCTGGGCACCAGCTCAGCCCCTTTTGGGTCATTTGGAATCCTTTTCCCCTCCCTCCCATCAGAGGTGACCACTCAGAATCTTAATATGACAGATGTATAATAGGAAAACATCCTTATGGAATGTCGGAGGGAGACTGTTGCTTCAATGGGCGTGGTGGAGAATGAGCTGTAGGGATGAGGCAGGTGGGAGAGGACTTGAACACTCGACTGCAGAGTGTGACAATAGGAAGCCATTGCTATTCTTACCCATGGAACTAATATGAAAAAACGGAGTTTTAGGGAAATAGTTCAAGGATAGGATGTAGGATGGATGGGATAAAGAGATTGGAGGCTGGCAGACAAACTAGGGCAGTAGTGCAATAGTTCAAGTTTAGTAATGATACTGTTGGCCTTGGAAGAGGAAAAAAAGGGTGAAGCAAAGAAGAAGTGGAAAGACTTGGAGAGGGATGGGAGAGCGTGTAATAGAGAACAGCAGCCATCAGCGGTGCTGAGTTCAGGCAGACAGTTGACCTGGTTTAGTACAGATGGAGGGGCTGCTGTTACTGACTTGCAGTAATACAGGGTTATTATTATTTTAAAGCTCAGTGCTAAAAGTATGGGTTGTACACCGAATGTGACCATATGCTGTAAGATCAGACATTTTTCTTTCTGTTTTCCTTTTCTTCACTTTTATGTTTCCCTGGCCTTGGGCTGTGGTCCCTGTCCCCTCTGGCCTCAGATGAGCGTGCTTGTTTTCCATCTGTGCTTTGGGAACAGGCACTAAGGGCTTGTGCCCAGAGACAAGCAGACAAGCAAAAGCAGATCATAACCGGATATAAGGCTTGAGCTTTGAGTGGTCTTGAGTATATGTATTTTAGTAAACCGTGTGGCTTTTTTTAATGTAAAGCTTGTAGGGTGAATTTTTCAAATCCCACTCTTACTTGAAAAGTGTAATCAAAAGAAAAATAATTTCAGGTTCAATAGTGGGAAAAGCAGTGCTTAAGTCTGAATTCATCAAAGCTTGTTTTGAATGGTGAGATTATTTCATGCGTTTGTTTGTGTCAATGGTCAGGACCTTTTAGCCTGTAAATCAGATGGCACTGGGGTCTCTAACATTTCCTCACTCTGAAACAGCAAGAGTCATTCTTGCTGCTCTCTAGGCTGCTTCGAGTTTCTCTCTTCCCATGCCTCAGATAAGGCTCTTTCAGAGCACAGCTATGGACCCCCACAGACCTCCAGATCAGCTTCATTTGGAAAGGAAGGCTCCTCAAGGCCAGTCTTCTTGAGGATCTCAGGCCACTGCACAGAACGCTATGAGGTATTGTGTTATGTTCTGAGTAAAAGTGGAAAACTCAGATCCGTCTCAGAGAATCAGCCACATGTTGATAGCCAATGTCTCTGGAATTTCTATCTTTACTGCTAGACCAACATGAAGTCAGTGCTGAAAAAAGCAAGCTTGATATTTTTGCTTCTTTTTCCATTTCTGTTTGGGGCACTGGTGCTGTGTTAATCAAGGCTCATGGGAAATAAAATGTCTGGTGCCGGTATGCAGAGCAGAATAGCCACAGTTGTTTAGAACACGGAGGGCTCCTTGTAAATACTGTAAACTACATTGTTGGGTTAATGTGAAGTTACAAAAATAAAATACTTAAGTCTCTTTCCTCACACATTCAGAGTTAATATCCACTCTGTGGAGATGGAACAAATGAGGAGGAATATGGAGGAAGGCAATGAATGTTCAGTTGGAATAAAAAATAAAAAAAATAGACTACTATGAATAAGCTGATGTCCCCCCCCACACAGAACTCATTTGGGTTAATCTTATAATTAATGCTTGTAATGTTAAATTATAGATAAATGGCCATTTGAAAACATTTATTGGATAGGCTTTTCATTCAAGATGGCAAAATGAAACAATTTGAACACACATTCTTATTGCTCTATATTAACATAATGAATTTGAGATGTTCAGTCAACTCCTTTGAGGGAAAAAAATAGAAAAAAATGAAGGAGGAAAAAGCAAGTTTCAAGAGGGAGAATTAAAACAGAGAACTCTCTTTACCTGGTCAACAATTTCAGGGCAAGAGATAAGACTCCTCATTAAAAGCTAGCATCATAAAAAGTACTTCATCTGAGGAAATTAAACAGAAAGAAGGAAGGGAAAGCAGGAAGCAAGGGGGATGGAAAATGTTTCTCTACATTTCTAATTATTCACTTCATTTCCTGGAAAGGAATGGCTGCTCACTGGTGGGTTGGTCTAGTTTAATATTTACCTCAGAGTACTATTTTATTGCCTGAGCTTTATTAACAGAGTCAAATTGCCAAGAAAAAGTGAATGTGCATTAGAAAAATGTGAACTTTCTGATTACTAGTGGATATGAAGACATTGTCTAATTTTTCTCATCACTTTTTCTGAGTGATGCGAGTTTAATTTGAATAAATAATGCAAACCAAAAAGAACAGAAATATCATGTAGGGCCAGAGAGACAGCTTAAACAACCCTCCTTTTTATGTTTCCTACTTTGCAAAGTTAACTTGAGGTTTATGTAGGAAATAAATTATGTCCTTTACATTGGACTTCAGATGGTGAAAAATCTCAAACTCCCACCTCCCTGAATCCTTGCACTTACTTTCATGTTTCTTGTTAAAACAGTTTCTATGGCCCTGGCTGGTGTGGCCAGTGGGTTGCGTGCTGGCCTGGGAACCAAAGGGTTGCTGGTTTGATTCCCAGTCTAGGGCACATGCCTAGGTTACAGGCCGGGTCACTGGTGGGAGGTGTGTGAGAGGCAACCACACACCGATGTTTCTCTCACTGTCTTTCTCCCTCCCTCACCTCTGTCTAAAAATAAGTAAATAAAATCTTAAGAAAAACATTTTCTACGAATCCAAGGAGTGACCCCGAGGAGCATGGTCCCAACAGCAGCGGTTTATAGTTATACACTTGGGGGTGGGAAAGGGGAAATTTCCATTTGATCTTTCAGTGCATTCCTTTTCTGAAAGTGACTTTTTAGTAAGAACTCTGATGGGGTTGCATTTGACTGACGCTATTATTATTTTAGCCCATTTAGCTGTGAACCTAAGTTTAACATCATTACGAGCGTGTGTGCATGTGTGTGAGTGTGCGTGTTGGGCGAGTGGATGGTGGTTTGAGTAGCTGAGCTGTTACTGAGGTTCAGTCATGATTGCCCTTTCATTGACTGGACTTAGTTTTCTGGAAGGTAAAAATGGAAGTAATATCTACCTCTTAATATCTGGCAATAAGGTTTGTAAAGAAATTGTGGCGTCAATCCTTGAAATGCTATTATTATTATTAATACTAATTTTAGACTATGTACAGGTTCAGGATTAAGAAATTAAGTTCTGAATTCTAACTGCAGTCTTAGACAATACACTTAACCTTTCTGGAAATGTCCTTATGCAACAAATACAAGTCATTTTAACTTTATTTGAAAATATATTATTCTACTGGCCATTGAACTTCAGGGGCTAGATAAAATTAAGCATCATTAGCAAGAAAACATCACAACTACACAGGAGAAGCTTATGACCTAACTCCCTGCTTACTGTGCCTATTTCCTAAGTAGAAATCACCATGCTCTGCCATCCTGGGGCAGAGCACTGAATTCACATCTGTCTATGACATATCCTTCAACAAGAACAACAATATGCTGTGGCTGAGACTCATGTCAACTGACATGTGACTAACACTCCTAAAACGCCATAAGGGGTAGTCTCTCATCTCTATTTTGCTCTTGTTCATAAAATCCAGTTAATTGCCTCTGGGTTGAAAGATTGGGCTTGTGGAGGAAGGAAGAGCAGAAGCCAGGTGGAACTGAAAAAAATGCTGATTTTGGCTTTTGGAAGCAGATGTTCAGATTGTGCAGAGGCCGGGAGATCAGAGTGACAGGTACAATGGGGTAAATTTATTACCTTTGGCACTGAGAGAGGCTTTATCCAGAAATGGGCAAGATCAGTGTTTCTTAAGCCTTAAGAGGCTGGTCTAAAAATGTCTAAAAATAAGACATTTTTTGTGGGAGGCAGGGTGTGCTAGACCAGCGTGTGCAGGGTGTGTACAGTCAGGCAGTGCTGGCTTTCCGAACGGCCCCTCCTGGTCGGAAAGCTCCTTCTGGGGGTGGATTAAGATGGGATAGCCCCTAAACCCATGTTAAAAACCTTGAAGCCAGTCGAGGGCAACAGTTAAAGAGAAGAGCTCTTGAAGTGAGGTCTGGGTTCAAGATGCAGCTTCACTAGTTATGAGTTGTTTCTAGAAAGGTTAACCTCTCTAAAACTCAATTTTCTAATTGGCAAAACAGGGCTAACCAGCTGGCTATCCAGATGTATTTCTCTTTAAGTTTAGGAGATCCCAAGCATCATGCTTGGTCTGTCCAATTTACAGATTTCCCACTTATAGGCACCAAGATCCAAGGTGAGTTACACTGAGCATGTTTATTTTCTTTCATCAATATATTCAGGCTTTATTATATTGATTGTAACACTAACTTGCTGAGCATATAGATATGGCATATGAGCCTGTTCTCTAATCTAAAATGAGTGTGACCTGGTGTGTTTCAGGGACAGAAAGACTTCTGGCATGGTTCCAGCAGTGTAATAAAGAACGATATAGAGTAAGATCTGAGACAGGTAGGGGTTAGCTCATGTAGCGCTATGTAAGCCACAAAAAGGACTTGAATTTTATTAAAGCAGCAGGGATTATTTAGGTGCCTAATGATAAAGTGAAAATAGTAGTGAGAGCTAACATTTACTAAAGGCTTACCCTATCCTAGGCATGGTGCTAAGGGTTTATATATATTTACATTTAATCCTTCCACGAACCATATGTGATAGGTACCATTATCACCTCCACTTTATAGATGAGCACGTTGAGGCTTAGGAGGTTAATTAAAATGCTCAAGACCACCAGCTAATAATTAATAGGAAGCAAGATACCACCACACTGTTCCCTTCTGAGGGCAGCCAGACTGACCAGCAGCCTCCTTCCAGCGATTGTTTCAAAGTGGGTTTGTTTAATTTGCAGTGACTACTGCTGGTCACGGAACCTGGAGGCTGCTGGTCACTCCAGCTGCCCTGAAGCAGTGGGTGTAGATGTGAACCCAAAGCAGGCAGAGGTCTCTTGGCAGTCCTGAGAGAAGCACACACATCTTCTCACCTGGGCCATGCTGCCATTTTCCACATCTGCCCATCTCTGCATGCACAGTGCCCAGATGCCCATATTTTCTTTATGACTCTAACCTTCCTTCCCTCAGGCCACGGCAAATCAGTGCTTTTCATTAGGTGGTGTAATGAGGCCATCTGCCCGGTGGTGCCTCCCAGCAGCATCGCCTCACTGCGCACATCTGTTCTGCGAATCTGCAGTGAGCAGCACCGACCTCTTAGGGATCGCAGGCACCGGGAGGGACTAGTTTTTTTTTTTATGTCAGAACACATTTCTCCCGTTCTCTCTGGCATAGCTAGCTCTCCTTATGTGGGTTAACAGGGAGACACAATATTCCTGAGCATTGGGGACGATTTTGAAGGGCAGTCCTATTGACAGGCCTCCTGGAGTGAATGAAAGATGATGACAGGTATGAGTTTTATGGATTGGATCAAGTATCTCTTTTACAACACATTGTCCTTAGAGATTCACTGCGGCTCATGAATGTGGCTGATCCAGGAAATTGTGAAGATCGGTTACCAGCGGGAAGGAGGCCTGCGTGTCTGATTCTGCAGGCCCCGTGCTTCATTCACAGAGTTGAAAGAGTCACTCTCTAAATTCAAAGGGAAGCAGCTGCTACAGAAAACTCAAATGACAAATCTGAGACCCCACTTGGAGTTGGCGGAAGACAGCAGATCAAACTTCTTTTCCAATCCCCAACTTACGACAACCAGTGCTATTGTGTGGCTCTTAGGAATTGGCATCTGAAGATATTTCATCAGCAGTGTCAAAACAATGAGGATAAAAATAATCGCTGCCTACTGGGCCCTGCCAGTTACGAGATGCAGGCGTCGTTTCTGGGAAGTATAGACACACATAATGCCATTGTCCTCTCAGTAATTGCCTTGGCCGCCAAGGGTCCTAATGGGGAAGGGGCTTAATGAGCTTTGGCTCCCTACAAAAAGGAACTGAAACAAAATATCTATTGTTCTGAATATAACCAGAATCATCCTCAGGACAGAAAACCCTGGAGTTACCCAGGAAAGAGACCTCATGTCTGGTGAGGGGGAGATTCTCCCTATTACTCGCAGACTTATTTCATTACGGAAATAATATATAGCATTATCAAAATACATAACAAACACCAAACTTCATTCAGCAAGTATTTTTTTTTGAGCCCGCACTGTTTCAGGCATGGAGAATCCAGCTGTGAATATGATAAAATACCTGCTCTCATGGTGTTACAGTTCAGTGGGGGCACAAGATAATAAACAAATAAGAAAAATATGGAGTGGTAAGTGCTCCACCTAGAGTTAATATTGGACGGGATGAGAGAGGCTGGCAGTGGTCAGTCAGGGAAGGCCTCCACGAGGAGGAGAGCTTGAAGCCAATATCTGAATGTGAAGGAAGAACCACGTATGCAAAGTTGAGAGGAAGAATATTCCAGGTAGAGAAACAGCTTCCAGATTCTAAGATGACGATGAGCTTGGTGTGTTTCAGGAACAGAAGGAAGCCTGGTCTGGTTCGAGCAGCACAAGTGAGAAAAAATGACAGGGTGTGAGATGCGAGAGGCAGGCAGGGCAGATCGCAGAGGGCCGTGTGTGAGGCACAGAAAGGATTGGAAATTGATTGCAGATGAGTTGGGAACCAATGGGAGGGGCATCAAGCAGGAAAATGACATGATCAGAGATGTAAAACATTTTGAAAACTTTTCATTTTGATCTGATTTCAAACGTAAAGAACATTTACAAAAACAGTACGAAGAACTCCTAAAACTGTTATCCCAATTTCCAGTTGCTTACATTTTTGTCCCATTTGTTTACCATTGTCTCTATGTTCATACCCTTATAAGTACATACGCATATTCCTCAAGCCACTTGAAAATAAAGTGGAGACGTTATGCTCCTTCAAAACTAAATACTTCAAAACTCTATTTTCTAATAAAAATTCTCTTATATAACTACAGTACTCTAATGAAAGATTAGAAAATTTAATATTTATATTCTACTATTCTTTTAATTTATGGTCCATATTGAAATTTCAACAATTGTCCCAATCGAATACTTTGTAGCTACTTTTTTTCCAGGTCCCATATCCAACTGAGTGTCAAGTTCGGTCATGTGTCTTCAGTCTCTTTCTGCATGGAACAGAATGACACTCTTTCTGTCACTCTTAACCTTGATGTTTTTAAAGAACAAGGTCAGTTGTTTTTACAATATGTCTCAATTTTGGCTTGTCTAATTTTTCCTTGTGACTAGATTCAGTCAGGAAATCTCAGAGATACTGCTCCGTCCGTCTCAGCGCATGGTATCAGGAGGCACCTGATTTAATTTGTCCCAACAACACCTGCAATGCTGGCTTTGATCACCTGGGTACAGTCATGCTCCTTGGATCTCCTCTCTGTAAAGATAGTATTTCTTCCTTCGTAGTTAATAACTAATGTGAGGGCAGCTTCTTCGAGACTGTGTAAATATCTTATTGATCACCAAAGTCTTACTTTTACTAGTTTTAGCATTCATTGATGAATTTCTAAATTCATCACTCCTTCCATATTTATTATTTGGAATCCAACTGCAGGGAAGAGCTTTCCTTTCTCTCCTTTATTGTGTTAAAAGGGAGAGAGTACGGGGGCAACAGCAAAACAAGGAGACCAGTTAGGAGGCTCTTGCAGGGTTCCCCATGAGAGGTGAGAATGGCTTGTCCCAAGGTATGCCAGGCAGGGAAGGGAGAGACTGATAGATTCAGGCTGTGTTTTAGAAGTGAACTTAGGAGGTTGGTTGTGGGGGTGACACAAAGTTATCCAGGATAGTTTCCAGATTTTTTTCATGAGCAAGTAGTACCCTTTAATGGTACCAGTTGGTGGTACCATTTATTGAAATAGAGAAGATTGATGGAGAAACTTTGGGAGGGAAAATTAAGAATTTCGACTGGCCATAAGTTTGCTTAATGTCCATGTGGCAATGCCAAATTACCCAAATAGTTGGTGCAAGGGGTATAGAGATGATATTTAAAGGCATAATACTGGAGGAGACTTAGAGAATGGGTGAGGATGTGAAAGAGAAGGGGTCAGAGCACAAAGTGTAGGCCACTAACACATAGAGGTCAGAAAAATGAAGCAGATGTGGGGAAAGTGCCAGGCAAGAGGCAACCAGATCTAGAAAATGAGAGTGAGTGGGAACCAGAACCGGAGAGTATGAATAGTCAGGAGGAGGGAGAAAGCAGTAAACTCTGTTGACTTCTGCTGCAAGGCTGAGTACGAGGAGGGCAGGGAATGCACGCTGGACTCGGCCCCAGGAAGCGCCGAGGCGCCGGAACCCAGCAGAAGTGGGCCGAGGGGAGAACTGAGATGAGGAAGTGGAGGCAGTGACCCTAAGCAAGTATTTCAACAAGTTTCACTGTGAAGGAGAGCAGAGAAACAGGGTAGTAGCTGTGTGGGAATATAGGGTCAAGGGAGGGCTTTTTATTTCTTTTTCTTTTTTAATATGGGAGACACAAGACCCCACTCTGGTAGAGAGTGCATGCTGAAGAGAAGGACTGACTGAAGGAACGGAGCCCCTGAGATGGGTGGCGGGAGATGAGAGTGCGAAGGGCAGTTGGTCTCCAGGCAGTGGCACACCTCATCCTTGGTGATAGGAAGGAAACCATTGGGAACATAGGGTGGTATTGTGGTGGTGACGCGATAAAGGAGGCCTTTGGGTTGCTTCGGTGTTCCTGAGGAAGTGTGAGGCAAGGTAATGGGCTCAGACTGGGGAGGGGTGGTGTTGGGAGAGAGGTGACACAGTTGTGTTGAAGGATGGGAAAGCTAACAGAGGTGGAGACTGTGGTAGATAGTGCTGGGGGCCGATCGGAGAGTTGCGGCCATGAATTACAGTGGAACTAGTCAGGAAAGTTGTGTTGAAAAGAAAGTCATAAAATAATAACATGTGTGCATCACTCCATCATTTTCAAAGCACTTCTCACATGCATTAACTTGTTTAACCATCAACATTATCCTGAGGAACAAGAGCTTAGCATGAATGAAAACCTCTTCTTTACAGACATGCAAGCTGTAGCTTAAAGAGACTGAATGTCCATTCTGGGCCACATAAGCGAAGTGTCAGGCTCCAAAACTTGTGTTCCTTACACCAGCATCTGTGGAAGTGACTCCACAACAAACACAATCACAGACACAAAGGATACCTCAGACCCATGACTGCATTTGTTTCTTTCTAAAAGATTTTGAAAGCGATGCTATAGCAGGGTATGGCTGAAAGGTTTGTTGACGATGATTCGTAATAAAATTATTGTTAAAATTTCTTACAAGTGTGGATGATAAATGGTGCTAACATAGCACGGTGGTCAAGAGGGTGGACTTTGGAGTAAAAATTACTTAGGTTCAAAACTTCTCTCTACCAGCTGTGGGCTTTGTTGATTCCAGACAAGAAAGTTAATGTCTCAAACTCAGTTTACTCATGGGCAAAATGGCCATGGTAACAGTACACTGCCATACTGGGTTGTGGTAAGAATTCAGTAACTTACACGTAAAGAGCATGGCAGTGTCTGGTATCAGTTAGGGCACATGAGTGTTATACCATTATTATTACTAAGGAAATCTAAACATGCAGTGTGAGGACAGGCTGCTATAAAGTATATCAATAGATATTATAATGGGAACCCCATCAATTATTTCTCAAAGTTAGGTTGATAAAGAAATTAACCCAGTACTCTATGTATGAACCTACAATTATTTAGCAATAACTGTCACTAACTACATTAGAATAGAAGCTTAATTGACAAGACAATTGGCCCATCACTTATTTTGCTGCTGACTGAAACAAAACCAAAAACCTTAGAGACCCATGCATATTTATTTAGGCATATAAATATCTCATTGAGACATTTACACAGGAAATATAAGCAAATATATAACTCTGACAGAGAAACTACAGATATGATGAAAAATTACAGATTCCAAGTAAACATGTTGGGTCGGCAATGTGAGTGATTTTGATCTGGCCCTGTGGGTACTGTACTGCACATTATGGTAACATTGCAGAAGACAAGGAGTTAGCTGGCTGCCTTCTCATTGGAAGAGCTCTAGATTGTCCATATGTGAATATGTTTGGCTTAGCTGATTTGCCCCATACTATCTTATTGAGTTTCTATCCTGTTTATCTAAGTTATTAGAGTAAGGTCATAATGCAGCAGTTCTGGTATTTCTGGCTCCTATGTGGGTTGAATGCTAGTTTATCCAGACTTAGTGCGATGCGAACTTAAAGAGGAAGATTGAGTAACCTACAGGAGAGGATTGTTTACAAATCCTGTACTTTATGGAGCCTGATCATTTTTCTTTAAATTGTGTGGAATAACTTGAATTAAAGTAGCGGAACTATGCCACACTGCCCACAGGCTAATTTACTAATGACTCTGAGAGGCGTTAGTACCTAGGAGACGAGAGTTCTAGGTTTAGGCTCCTGCTAAGGAAGGCTATGGTGCAGTTTCACTTGGCCCCGTGCCTCCCAGGGACCTGTGCAGCTTTCAGACTTGGTGGTGTCCTAGCCTCACCCGAGGCGTATAGAGCCAGATTCTCCAAGGTTGGAGAGAGTTCCACTGTGATTAGGCTGCACACTGTAAAGGTCAAGAATTGCATCTAAACCAAATCTCTCCGGTTTCATAAGTTACTATGTAAATATAAGTGTGGATAATACATTCATAGCTATATACTCATGTTATTACAATATTTAGGGTTGTTTAATGTCTACAGAGCTTATGCTCCTGAAAGATTGATTAGGAAGTCACAGCAACTGGATTTTTCTACTAGGCCAGCAAGGTATTGCAGAAGCTTATCACAAGATGTTTATCAGATAAGAATGTTTTCAGCAGTAAGCAACAGAAAACCCATGAGTCACTTAAACAAATAGAAGGGTATTTTTCTTACAAAACTAAGAAGTCTGAAGTACATAGCTCAGGGCTGGTGCAGCTACTCACTGATGCCAACAAGAACCCTTTTTCTTGTTCTCTTCTGATATCTTTACCATGGGACTTATTTCTTCAAGGCTATAACATAGCTGCCTCTGCTGCAGCCATCATGTCCACACTCAAGGCCAGAAGCAGGAAAGAAAGAGTGGCACTAGCTATGGTTTTACTAGGAAAGATCATTGCTCACATCTCTTTGGCCAGAACTGTGTTTTGTGGTAATCTTTCATTGCCAGGGAGGTTGAAAAAGTTACTGTTAACTTTTCTCACCTCTGTGGTGCAGGAACAAGGAGGAAAGAGGGTTAGCAATGACCAGCCAATACTGACTGCCATATTTTGCTTATCCACATGCCTAATCCATTAAATCCCCATCAGGGTGAATGTCTTAATACACCCATCTGCATCATTCAGTTTTTATTAAAGATGGCAATAACAGCTGCAGCTATTATTTAAGGACTTACTATGTGCCAAGCATGGTGAGAGCTAATTTTTCTACCTTGCCTCCAATCTGGTTGTGATAACCCTCCCTACGAGGAAAATCACTGTCCCTGTTTAACAAACAAGGGAACGACCTCTCTGAGGCTCAGAAAGGATAAGTGGTGTGCCCAAGGTACACACTGGGAAGTGATGGAGTTTGGATTTGAACTGAGGCTAAAGGACTTATGCTCTTCTCAGTGCAGACACTGCCTCTATCCTTGCATCAGAAATACCCTACATGATCCACACACACACATGAAAGAATATAGATTTTCATAGTCACTGCACATTCTTTTTATAGCAGGCTCCATTGTTACCTACTTGCTGCCCCCTTACAACTCCTTGAAGTCATTCAAGAGAAAAAAGTCATCCTATGTGGAAGACACCCTCCAAGTGATGTCCGTAACTCACTGTCTGGGACTTTTCGCTGGCCCTGTGCTCATTCCCACCGCAGGACACATGTCTTAGCAGGTGCCTGTTGCCCTCTTTCCAGGAATTCAGCAAGGTCACTGGGGAACATGTGGACATGCAATCTGAATAGGAGAATTGCCGTGGTTGTGTTACCTTTCTCATAGAAATAGATTTGACAGTGCAAGGTCCAGCCTTGATTCCTGGGGAGACCACAACTGGGCAGTGATGCTCTGTTAAAGTGAGCAGGGAGTGCCTCCCAGCCATTCAGCATGGGGTGGGCCTCTCTGGTTGAAGTCTGACTCACAGGAGATGTGCCAAGGTGCCAATGTGCAGCGGAGTAACTGACCTCAGCAGCTCCTTAGATGGAATTGTCAGTTCAAAGAGGATCCAGCTAGAATTGCAAGGCCTTCCTTCTGCTCCAGCAAACCCACAGGGACATGTCCCTATCAGGTTCATGAAGCCAGAATTCTCAGGCTTTAGAGTCTAGCCTCTAGTGGCTTGTAGGATTCTCTAAAAGGAGTTTGAGGTCCCTGTTGTGTGGCCCCTCAAACCATCAGAGGTGAGGTGGGGGTGTGGGGAGGCGAGGTGGGATTTATTTCAAACCCTGGAGCCCAGGTAAGCATAATAGGAGCCTGTATCTCAGCAAGCTAGTCAGTGGGCAGAATTGTCTTGAGACTCAAAGGCAAATTAGAAAACATTGTTCTGTTTTTGACCCTTGGAAATAGTCAGTTTTGCTTGTGATTGTGCATTAGTTGCTTACTCTAAGGAAGCAGATCATCAAAGGTGACCCAGGGACAATGCCCTTTCAGTCTATCAAAGAGCTCCTGGTAGCCTCTGGCTCCCCTGGGTTGGTAAAAGCTGGAATCAGGACTTTCTTTCAGGTAGCCCACTTGTTCATTGTCAAGCTTGGACGACTTCAGCTGTCTACCCCCATGAAAGGCCCCCAAAGACTGACAGCCACAAATACACACTGTTCTTCTTGTGGCCATGTAAACAAAGAAAATTCTTTGATTCTGCCATCTATCTACCTTACCTGTGGCACCTTCATTCATTGGCAAAAAGTCTCACATGTTAGGCCTTTGGTCCCCACTGCCTACAGATGTCGGCAGCGTGAGGAAGGTGGTAAGCAGTCTTCATATTCAAAGGTCAACCTTGAGCTCTGCTGTGACCTCATAGCCAGAAATGAATATATTCTGATTTTAAATTCTAGAAGATTCCTTTCTACATTACTTGGTTCTAATAATGGGGCCCTGGAGTTTCTCAATTCATAAGTTTATAAATATTACTCTTCTCCTTGTCCAAGGCTGACAATTCAGATGAGGCCGTAAACATCTTAGGAGGGTCCTCTGAGCTAGCCCTCCAGCTTAAACTCTTAACATTTTCATAGGCTTCTTTTGCAAAGCAGCAGATGACTTGGGGTTTATCAAATTTTCCATTTCTATTTCTGTCTGCCTCAGAAGGAAATAACCCAAATCTCATGGCTTTTGCCATTATATCATCCCAAATGTCTAATGTCCTATTCCTTTTCACTCCCTTAATTCTTTGTGACTTTTTGCTCTTTTAAGGAGAAACTCCTTAGGGTAGAGATGAGAAACGGGTCTGCTTGTCCTAAAAATGGGCAGCCCTTCCCCAGGAGGCAGAAACAAGCCTGACAGATGGGGATGTGGAACATTATTTCCTGAGTCAGTTCACATTCAGCAAGTTTCTCTGTGATATCACCATCTCTGTCTTCTTGTCTGGGGCGATCAGCAGGAAATTAGCAGTACAACGCCTTTCCATGAACGTGGCAGGATGGGGGACTGGTTTACCACAGACCTCCTACAGGTGAGGTCACCTGAACAACTCCATCAGATGGGGACTTTTTCTTTTTTAACTTAAATGTTAACACAGATACACCAATAGCATGAACATAGGGACCCTATATCTCTCTAGTAACAGGTACATGTAAAAAGTCTTTCTAGCTCAAGGCAATTTCCTTTTCTCTGAGAATGACTTTTACCTCCGCATCTCATCCACCAGAGAGGGCCTCCAGAAACCATACTTGTTTTGGGTGCCTCTGCCTTTCCTAATAATAGTTAATTACACCAGGGTGGACACCTGGGCTAAGCTGGACCAGTTAGAGTTCTCCTTTGTGGACAGAGAAGTGCATTTCCGAGTCTGTCTCTGTGGTGATTGAAATCTTTCCCCCTATCTTATCATCTCGCTGGGGTCACTATGCATTATCCCTGACTGGTGTGGCTCAGTTGGTTGGAGCGTTATCCCGTGCACCAAAGTGTTGTGGGTTTGATTCCCCATCGGGTACATGCTTGGGTTATGAGTTTGAGCCCCAAGCAGGACACGTATGGGAGGTGGCCCATCAATGTTTCTCTCTCTCCTTTCTTTTCTCTCTCAAAGCAATGAAAAAATGTCCTTGGATGAAGATGAAACCAAAATTAAAGATGAATTCCTCCTACCTCGCCACATACTCTGGATCCTCCTGCCCTCTTACTGAGCTTTACTTTTGTTTCTCCATAATCTTCTCATCTAACATGCCATACTGTATGTGCTCATTGATTGGGTCTGTAGGCTGTCTCTCCTGCCAGAATGTAAACTCCAGGAAGGCAGGCTCTGTTTTGTTCACTGATGCCTCCTGAGCACCTAGATCAGTGCCTGACACACATTATTTCTAACAAATTGTAGTTGACTAAATGAATGGGAGCTGTAGCCTGATGTATTGTCTAAAGAAGCATGAAGAGCCAGTATGTACAGAGAGAGGGAAGAAGCAGACTTACAGGTAGAGGTAAAAAAGAGAAGAGCTTTATCACTGGGTCCCAATCCCTTCTCAAGAAGGGACCAAGCCTGCTTTCTGCCCTTGGGTTTCTGAGTCCTTGGAATAAGTTGCTGTCCTTTCCCCTTAAGCTAGCTGCAGTTGATTTCCGTGACTTGCATCAAAAGGACCTTGACTAATTATACAAACAGACAAAAATTCCTAGAGCTTACATTCTAGTAGAGAGAGACAGGCAATGAAAAATAAATGAAATATATAGTGTGTCACATAAAGGGAAGGACTAGGGAAAATTAAATCAGAAAAGAGTGATCAGGGATTTCTAGGAAAGCATTTAAAATTCTTTTTTTAATTATAGTTTATTAATTATACTACTATAGTTGTCCCAGTTTTTCCCCCTTTGCCCCTCTCCACCCAGCAATCCTGACTCTCTCAAGCAATCCCCACATCATATGTTCATGTCTATGGGTCGTGGGTATAAGTTCTTTGGCTACTCCATTTCCTTATTGTATTTTACATCCCCATAGCTACTCTGTAACTACCTATTTGTACTTCTTAATTCCCTCATATATTCACTCATTCTCCCATACCCCCTCCCACCCATAAACCATCAAATGCTTTCCATATCCATGATTCTACCTCTGTTCTTCTTTGCTTAGTTTGTTTTTTAGATTCAATTGTTGGTAGATTTATATTTTTGCCATTTTATTGTTCATAGTTTTGATGTTCTTTTCTTAAATAAGTCCTTTTAACATTTCATATAATAGTGGTTTGATGATGATAAACTCCTTTATTTTTTTCTTATCTGGGAAGCTCTTTATCTGCCCTTTGATTCTAAATGAGAGCTTTGCTGGGTAAAGCAATCTTGGCTGTAGGTCCCTGCTTTCCATGACTTTGAATATTTCTTGGCAACCCCTTCTAGCCTGCAAAGTTACTTTTGAGAAATCAGCTGACAATCTTACGGGAAGTCCCCTGTAGGTAACTAACTGCTTTTCTCTTGCTGCTTTTAAGATTCTTTCTTTATCTTTAACCTTTGGCATTTCAATTATGATGTGTCTTAGAGTGGACCTTTTTGCATCCATCTTGTTTGAGACTCTCTGTGCTTCCTGGACTTGCATTTCTATTTCCTTCATCAGATTAGGGAAGTTTTTTTTTCATTATATTTTCAAATAAAATTCCAATTTCTTGCTCTTTCTCTTCTCCTTATGGCACCCCATGATGTGAATGTTGGACCTCTTGGAATTGTCCCAGAGGCTGCTTATACTATCCTCATTTTTTTTGGATTCTTTTATCTTTTTATCACCACACCCTGGTGTGGGGTCCTGATTGGTTGTTTTTTGTTCCCTTAAGTTCCATATCATTGATTTGACTCTTGGCTTCATCTACTCTGCTGTTGTTTCCCTGTAAGTTGTTCTTTATCTCAACTAGTGTATCCTTTGTTTCTGACTGCATTTTTAATGCTGTTGAGGCCCTCACTAAGTTCATTGGGCATCCTTATAACCAATATTTTGAACTCTTCATCTGATAGATTCCTTATCTCCATTTTGTTGAATTATTTTTCTGGAGTTTTGATCTGTTCTTTCATTTGGGCCATATTTCTTTGTCTCCTTGTTTTGGCAGTCTCCCTGTGTTTGCTTCTATGTGTTAGGTAAAGCTGCTTTGACATCTTGTCTTGGTAGCATGGCCTAATGTATTAGGTGTCCTGAAGGGTCCAGTGGCACACCTTCCCCTAGCACCAAAGCTGGGTACTTGAGGTGCACTCTTCTTGTGGTCTGAGTATATCCTCCTCTAGTAGTTGAACTTTGATTGCTGTTGACAGGCCAATGGGAGGGATTACTCAAGGCCAGTCAGCTGCAAGGACTGTTTATGACCACTGATCACCAACCTCTGCCCTCTGTGGTATATCAGCTGTACAGGGGCAGGGTGGTGGTACTCTGACATGGTCTGTATTTGCCCACTGAGTGTGCAGGCTCTGGGGTTTCCCAAGTGGTGCAGGCTAAGGTCAGCTACCACCTGTGTTCTGCCTGGGGCCATGCTGCCTGAGCTATAAAGCAATCTGAAATGGCTGTTCCTTGTGCTGGGCTTGAAAATTCCCAGGAGAGGCCTAGCTGTGAATCTAGACTGGCTGCTGCTAGTTCTAGGCCTGGGGCTACTTAGCAAGAGGTATGGGATTTGGGGGCTTTCTGAGACTAGCTGTTGCTTATTTGAGAGGATTTAGGAAGTTGTGAAGTATGAGCCAAGACCAGCCATTCATATGGAAAAGTCACTGTTAACAGCTTGGATGAGCCTGTAAGGTGGGTGGGATGGAGTCTCAGAGGATCTTCAGGGTGGGTCAAACAGTTAGCCAGGTTGATGGAGTCTCAGATATGGCACCAACTTGCCAGCTCTGTGGCTCTGCTGTCGGGGGTGGGGGGAGGGCATCAGAAAACAGACAATGGCCTCTGCCTGCCTTTCTTTCTTGGAGAAACCTGTCCCCCAGCTTCTGCCTTGATGCCAGACACTTTAGTTCCTCCCTGTATGTCACTGGTGCCTTTCAAACTGCTACCCTGGTGCCAGAGCTAGGAGGGAGTAAGTCTGAGTAAGTCTGTGGTGGGTTCTTTAAGAGGAACTGCTTGGGACTCCAGAAGTTTCTTCCGCTGACTGAATCCCACTGTTTCTCATAGCCAGAAGTTATGGTGCTTATCTTCACGGTATTGGAACCCTAGGCTGGGGTCCTGGTGTGGGTCTGGGGCTCCTTGCTCCTGAAATATTCCTCCTAAATTTTTATTCACCGCACGTAGATGTGAGACCAGCCCATTCCACTTTTCTGCCCCTCCTACCAGTCTGGACGGGTGTGGTTGCTTTAACTCTGTACTTGTGAGACTCCCATTCAACTCGATTTCTGATGGTTCTAAATGATGGTTGTTCTCTATTTTAGTTTTAATTTTGATGTGGTTGTATGAGGAGGTGAACCATGCTTACCTATGCCACCATCTTGATTGTAGTCAACACTCTCATTTAAAATTCTAAATAGAGCCTTCTTAAAATTCTCAGGGAAAGCCCCTCCCCCAAGAATGTGATGTTTGTGCCAAAACCCAAGGCAGATGAGAACGCAAACTAGGATTGTATGTGGGGAGAAGCATTCCAGGCAGAGGGAACAGCAAATACAATGGCTCTGAGACAAGTGTGAGAAAGACCAGGAGGCCAGTATGGAGGAGCTCAGTAAGTAGAGAGGAAGGCAAGAGGACAGAGAGGCAAATGGATGGGGAGCAAAGGGCCCTGTGCACTGCAAGAACTTTGACTTTTACCCTGAGTGAGATAGAAAACCCCTGGGGTTTTCAGTAGAGTTTTAATATGTTAAAATCCCACTGTCCATTGTAGATCATTGTGGGGTTGTGGAGGGCAGGGTGGAAGCAGGAATCCCAGAAAGGAGCTACTGTAATAACCCTGGAGAGAGAAGGTGACTATGAACAGGGGGGCAGTAAGGAGGTGGTGAGAAGTGGCCCAATTCCACATATAGGAGGCAGAGCTGTGCCTCCAACACCTAAGACCCCATTCCTCAGAACAGTGCAGTGTCTTCTCTGGGCTGTGTGAGAACAGCTGGGCTGTTGATCCACTGTACCCTGCTCAGCCCAGCCCACCCCTCTGCACCTCAGCCATGGCCTCTCTTTCAACTGAGTGAGACTGAGAGATCCTCATTAAATAAAGCCCTTTTGCTTTAAAAAGTACCTAGTAATAAATATAACCAAGAATGTAAAAAGCCTATACTCAAAAAAATTATAAGATACTGAAGAGAGAAATTGAAGAAAATACAAATAAATACAAATACTATGTTCAGGGATAAGAAGAATTAACATCATTAAAATATCCATGCAACTCAAAGCAATCTATAGATTTGACACACTCCCTATCAAGATTCCAATGGCTTATTTCATAGAATTAGAACAAATATTTCAAAAATTTATATAGAACCACAAAAGGCCCGCATAGTAACAGCAAATCCTGAGAAAGAAGAACAAAATTGGGAGAGTGATGCTACCTAATATCAGACTATACTATAAGGCCATAGTAATTAAAACAGCATGATACTGGCATAAAAACAGACACATATATCAGTGGAACAGACTACAGAGCCCAGAATCAAACCCACACCTTTATAGTCAATTTTATTAGACAGAGGAAGCAAGCACACACAATGGGTTAAAGATAGTTTCTTCAATAAATGATGTTGGGGAAATTGTACAGATACATGTAGAAAAATGAAATTCAACCTCCTTCTTATACTACACACAAGAATAAGTTCAAAATGGATTAAAGACTTAAATATTAGACCTGAAATCATGAAAGTCCTAGAAGAAAACATAGGCAGTAAAATCTCAGACATTGCTCATAGCAATATTTTATTGGATATATCTCCCTAGGCAAGGGAAACAAAAGTAAGATAAGCAAATGGGACTACATCAAACTAAAAAGGTCTTGCACAGCAAAGGAGGTCACTAACAAAATAAAAAGAAAACCAGGGAATGGGAGAATGTATTTGCCAATACATCTGATAAGGGGTTAATATCTGATATTTATAAATAACTTACAAAACTCTACCAAAAAAACCCCCTGAACAATCCAAGTAAAAAATAAGCAAAAGACCTGAATAGACACTTCTCCAAACAGGGTGTACTGATGGCCAAGAGGCATATGAAAAGATGCTCAATGTCATTAATCATCAGAAAAATGCAAATTTTTTTTTTAATTTCAATCATTGTTCAAGTACAGTTTTCTCCCCCCTACTCCTGTTCCAGCCCCTCCACCCAACCCTCCCCCCTTCCCCCCATTACCCCCCACCCCTAGTTTTTGTCCATGTGTCCTCCAAATTTGTTCCTGTAATCCCTACCCATTCCCCCCTGAAATTCCCTCTTCTCTCCCCTCTGGCCACTGTCAGACTATCCCCTATTTCAGTGTCTTTGGTTATATTTTGCTAGTTTTTTGTTTTGTTTTGTTTTGTTGTTTAGATTCCTGTTAAAGGTGATATCATGTGGTATTTGTCTTTCACTGCCTGGCTTGTTTCACTTAGCATAATGCAGAAAAATGCAAATTAAAACCACAATGTGATATAACCTCACACCTGTGAGAATGACCATCATCAATAAATCAACAAACAAGTGCTGGCAATGATGTGGAGAAAGAGGCACCCCTCTTTACTTTTGGTGGAATGCAAACTGGTGCAGCCACTATTGAAAGCAGTATGGTGATACCTCAAAAAATTAAAAATGGCTCTGCCGTTTGACCCAATGATCCTACTTTTGGAAATATATCCAAAGGAACCCAAAACACTAATTTGAAAGAACATAAGCACCCCTAGGTTCATGGTAGCTGTATTTACAATCGCCAAGATATGGAAACAGCATCAGTAGATGAGTAGGACAACTATGGGACATTCACACAATGGAATACTACTTGGCCATAAAAAAGTAGAAAATTTTAATCTTTGGGACAGTATGGATGGACCTGGAGAACATTATGCTGAAATAAGTGAAATAAGACAGAGAAAGACAAATACCATACAATTTCACTCCTATGTGGAATCTAATGAACAAACTGAACTGACAGGGAAAACAGATACAGATTCGCAGATGGAGAACAAGATGACAGCTAGTGGGGCGGGGGGTGGGGGGCATTTAGGGGGTGGAGGGATTGATAAAAAAGGAAAAGGGACTCAAACATGGACAGCAATGTGGTGATTGCAGGGAGGAGGAGGTATAAGGGGGTTAAATGGTTATTAAAATTAACTTATAAATAAATAAATAAATAAAGTAAGGCAGTCCTGGTGAATCTGCATTCCTCTCTCAGCTTGAGTCTCCTCATCGGCTGTGTTCTGAAAGGGGATCTTTTCCATGTGGCATAGGGGACACAGACCAGGAGCCATGAAAGCTGTGTTTGACTTCGATTCAGACCTCAGTTTTCTCATCTGAGAATGAGGTGCTTGACTTCCAGGATCACTCTTGGCCCTGTCTTGCTCTAACAGGCTATAATGCTGCAGATCTGAAGATTGAGGGAGTTCGTCACTGAACCCAGGTCCAAACGAAATGCTGCACATTGTAAGTCATAAAGTACGTAATGCATCATGCTGATGTTGGCTGCAATGATGCAAGGAGCTGCGCTCTGCCTGGGGCCCTCAGCTGCGAGGCATGAAAATGGTCTGTGGTAAATACAATTAACTGGAAAGAGAACATGTTACAGAACTGAAAGCTTAGGTTCCATTTATCTAAACAAACAAACAAGATGAATAATATACACCACAGGGTTAGCAAGTATGCTTTTCTGAGAAGAAAGGTTGTAGATTTGATTTTTTATTTCTTGAACTATTCTACATCTTCCAAATCTTTTACTATAATTTAAAAAATGCGTGTATATGTAAATTTATATACATTCCTAAGTATGGTCTTTACAACTCTTTTTGTATTCTGATTGTCCCCCACTACACCCTTTGCCCCTTCCACCTTTGAGTCTTGGCACACCTCCCTCCCCATAGCCAGAAACAGATTTTCCACAATGAACATCAGTTATTACCTTTGTAACCCATAATCAGCCACACACTATCAATCATCCATTCATTCCTTTAAAAGATGACTCCAAGACCAGTCCATGAAGCCTCTGCCTACCATGGGAATCATCTGGGCTCTGACCTGTTTTGGGTGGGCCAGGAAAAGGTGTGGATGACAATATTAGAGACAAGCACATGGGGATATTTTTGTTATTTGTGTCCTAAGTAAGTGTCAAAAACCTTAGCTTGAATAGGGTCATCTGTAAAATGATCAGGCAGCTTTGAGAGAGCAGCTTTAGAATCTCCTGCCAGACTAACTCGGGGCAAATTTCCACTGGGCCTACAGGTTGCTAACAAGTAGCTCTTGTGAAGGGACCAGGGAGGCTGCTGAGAGATGGGCCTGGGGCATGCCAATTCCTGAGGCGACCTGCCTTATAGTTTAACATGAAATTGTGGTTGAGAGACCCCCAGCTGGTCACCCAGCTTAGAAAGCAAGGCTGGGGCAGGCAGGCCTCACCAGCCAGGCACAGGATGTCTGAAGGGCCCCAGGAGACCGAGCAGGATGTTGACAGGGTCACTTCCTGTTGAGGAGAGTCACCCTGAGACTCAGAGCACTGAGCTTGGGGCTGTCTCAGGCCTTTGAATCTGCTGGAACACATGTTTTCATAAATGCCTATATTCACATGCATGTGTCTGTGTATATGGTTTCCTTGAGGACCTCTGACTGGGACTTTGATGGCAGTGAGAAGAAAGGCTCATGTGAACTGGGATGTATGAATATTGTATGTGAGAGCAGCTCAGATCCCAGGGAGAGAAAGGGCTGGGGAGAAGGTCAGGGCATGTGGGGTAGACACGCTGAAAACCGTGGAATAACACGGTCCGCTACTGGAGAAAGTAGACACAAACATAGACTAGAGCCTTGGCGGACATTCGTCCTGTCCCCTCTCTCTGCAGGTCAGCAAACTGCTGCCCAGAGCATTGCAGACAAAACCCCCATTATTCAGCAACTAGACCCGGGCACGGGCACGTGTGCCTGCCTGCGTCCTTAAGTGACAGCGTTTACTAAGAACAGAGGAATTTAGACCTTCATTCTTCTTTTGTCACCATAAAACAAAATGTTAATTGATTTCTCCAAGGCAAATGCAAATTGTTATGGCTCCCTTTACCCTTTCTTTCTGAACTGAAAAGGAAAGAGATCCCATCTTTCTCTGTGTGGGGAAGGGGTGGTGGCGTTCCCCCTTAGGCTGTGATACATCTCCAGTGAATTTTCTCCTCAAGGACTTCAGGGTACACTCAGAACTTCAATGTGGGCTTCAAGTTCCTCATTCTTGGAGACTTAGTATTATTTGGGGAAACCCTAAGGGAGTGGATTGGCCTGATAAACAACCTCTCAAAACACCTTGAAGGACTGTTTTGGGGACAACATGCCAGAAAGCCTAGATGCTCTGCAGCTGCCACAGCAAGAGCACATGATCACAGACCGTGGGTCTCTCTCCTGGAAGGCTATTGCACGTGCCAGGGACTTCCTCCTTTCTTTACAGGCCCACTGGGGTCAGTGGCGGCTGTGTTAACGGTTTTTTAAAAAATAATTTATATTCAGAGAAATTGCTGTAATTTGGGCTAATCACAAGGAAAATCTGCAGGCCAAGGGGAAAGTTGAAACAAAAGAAGTTTAAAAAACAGAACCTCAAGTAGTGCCTACATTAAAATAAGGCAGTTACCAGGATCTTGTAACTCACATACCAAACCCTGGTGCACATGTTACTCAGGAGAGGCTCATTAAAGGTATTTGGTATCAACCATTTGACGGACAGCTGTTCTTCTGAAATGCTGGAAAAACACTGTATTCTCAAATAGTGATAAAACACCTCTTAACTCTTGTTAATTAAAAAAGAAACTATTGAGTTGTCACGGAGCGGTTTTACTTCCATAGACGGACCTGTGAAATGGAATTATCACGCACTCCAAGCCCTCCTCCGAGTGTTTGGGAAATATTTTTCTGAGGGAGCATTCCGGGGCTCTCCATCACCTGAGTGGCCCTCGGTTCTCCAACACTGGCTGACATGGGAAATGTGCGTGTCCTCATTTATTAAGGAAAATAAAAAGATTCTCTTTGGAAATAAATAATGGATGGAAAAATCAAGGAAATCACACTTTTGAGCTATCCCTGCTTCTTAGTTTTCACGTGGGTATAGAAATCCGTTGAGGGCAGCCTGCTTGGGTCAGGAGGCAGACGGGAAAATAGTAAATCCAGAATGCTTGTAATGCAAAAAAACGACTGCATTCCATTGGCAGAGGAAAGTCCCTGCATTGCTCCCACACTGCGTGATTCTCCCTCTTCTTTTCTGGTTGCCCTCAGGACCCGCGACCTCCGCAGGTTGGGAGGGCCACGGTGAGTCTGAGGCTGTCCACGCCCCACCTCTCCTTCGACCAATGAACCCAGGAGGCACCATCCCCTCTGTGTTGTCCCATCATCGCCTTAGTGAACAACAGTGTGTTCTGTTTGAGCATTGTTTTATAAATAGTTTGCTCTAGAAGAGAGAGTGGCCTTTTTAGAAACTTGCTCCTGGCATGAACCAAGATATTTTGTGACTCTCAGCTCTTCTAGGCTGCAGTGTGTGTCGGAGAGCCAGCGGGGAAAGCAATGGTTGCTAGGGGAACAATTGAATTGCTGACACAGAGACATACGATGTGACCGAGAACTCTTTTTTCTTCTCCTGCCACGTGGAAAAGAAAGCAGATGAGTCAGAAGGAAGGGTGGACGGCCCTTTCTGCCCGATTAGAAAGCTAAATCCTATTAGCCTACAGTGAGAGTGTCCAGTGACAGTTAAGGCTGAGAAGAGCGGGGACCAGCTGGAAAGCTGAGGGTAAAAATTCCTGAAGGCTGAGGGTGAAAGTGTGACACAGGGCGAGCTGAAAAGAAAAAGCCACCTACTAAGGTGACTGACATTAGTAGTCGATGACAGTGCAGAAGGCACTCAATCCATGTGCATATGTGTTTCCTTGAGCGCCATCTCCTGCATACTGGGAAATGTTTTTGAATGGATTGATTCATTCACTCATGTACCACCCAGCTGCCGTTTTTGAGAGCCTGTTGTATGTTTAAGCACCTTTTTGGGGGGATATAATTTATATACCTTGAAATTCATCCATTGTAATGAGGTAGTTCAATGATATTTTTTTAAAGCAGTGTTACAGAGCCCTGCAGTTGTTCCTCCGATCCAGTTTTAGAGCACTACCATCTGCCTTTGTCCATTCCTAGTCATCCTGCTCCCAGCCCCAGGCAACTGCTGCTCTGTGCTCTCTCTCGACTGACCTTTTCTAGACATGTTATTTAAATTGCATCACATGATCTATATAGCCTTTTGTGTCTGGCTTATTTCATTTCACATAATGTTTTTGAGATTAATCCATGTTGATCCACATGTCAGTAGCTTGTTCTTTTCTAAATATTAAGCAATATTCCATGGTACACCGACACCACATTTTGTTTATCCATTCACCAGTAGATGGACGTCTGGGCTGTGTCCGGTTCAGGGCGATCACGCGGCCGTGAACATGCACACACAGACCTTCGTGTGGACACAGGTTTTCATTTCTCTTGGGTGCATGCCCAGGATTACTATTGGATCACATAGTAACTATTTCTTACCTTTTTAAAGGACTGCCAAAGTGTTTCCGAGGTGGTTTTACTATTTTCCATTCTCATCAGTGACACATGAGGGTTCCAGTTTGTCTGCAACCACAGCCTACATTTGGCATTGTCAGTCTTTTCATTGTCAGTATGGCCGTTCCCATGGGTGTGGAGTGGTACTTCATCATAATTTTTAAATTGAATTTTCCTAATGACTAAGGATGCTGAGTATCTTTTCACATTCTAAATGTTTTTATTAGGAAAAATATTTGAGAGTAGAATTTTGAGTGGAAAATATAAAAAACAAAAAATTACTAATTAAAGCACACATTTTTGTATCGTCAACTATTTGCATCAGAATCACTGAGAGTATTTGCTTAAAATATAAGTTCCTCTAGCTTACAGAGTCTATGCCTGGAGAAGGATTCCAGAGACCGCATTTTCTAACTGTCCCTGTGCTGGGCGACTTTTGTGCACACTGGAATTTGAGAGCCACCACCCTAAACCCAGGGCCCTCCTGCTCCGCTGGTGACCCTGACTGCGGGTTCAGGCATCCCCACCACCTGGGGGCCTAAGTAACAAGCAGCCCTGATGAAACATTTGCCCCAAGCATTCTGAACTCAGAGTGTAAACCTTCCAGAAAACCATCTTTCAGATTCCAGATTTTTTCTCTGGAAATGGAAAAATGAGAATTCATCAGAGGCATCGTACGTAATCCTTGTGCGCTGTTACTATGCAAAGAATTGCAAGAGCATGGTTCCTCTCTCCTCTCTAATGTGGGCCAGAACTGAGTGTTCTGTGTTCAAACATGAAACACAGTCTCAGCTGAGTTCACAAAAACATTAGCCATTTTGGGCGAGGAAAACTCTGTTTTAGTATCATTTCCACAAGGAAAGCTTTAATGTTATCATTAGGTTAACTAAAAACTCATCAGCAGCTGGCTTTAATTTATCTGCCTCAGGTGGGGAGTCGTGGTGTGGGGTGGATGCAGGTGTCTTAATCAGTGTCACGGTGGCTCCTCTGATACTCACCTGTTCAGGCCGACTGCCCAGAATGGCCTAAACGCCGCTCTCAGACGCAGGATTTGTTATCAGTGCCGAGTCCTGCTTTATGCAGGACTCTAGGAGTGCTATTGCTGTTACTCCAAAAAACAAGAATGAAAGCACCAAAGCCATGGCCACGCCAGGCATTGGGAGGAAATTTCACTTTGAAAGGAAGATGTAGGACTCAGAGGGACACATTCTTTGGATACCATGATGATGGCTCAAAGCAGAAATTGTTAAAACTGGTAGGAAAGGTCTTAAAAGCTTCAAGAGCTTAAAGTGGAGGTGGGGCTGATGGTCTGGAATCTTACCAAGAAGCTGCTTTTGTTTCCATAAAGGAAAGGCTAAAAAGGAACTCCTCCCATTTGTACTTCAAACTAGTTTAAAACATATTAGGATATATGGGTGTGTGTGTACATATGTGAATACAGACACAACCAACATCCCACCCAGATACTCTCCCTCTTACGTAGAAGAAGATACCCTTACAAGGACCATACCCTATGTGAATGGTCCTTGGGTGGTGTCCTGGGCAACCAGTGCATCACTGTGCTGCTGCATCCCTCCAGGGACACTCAGAATACGCACCTGTGATGCCAGGGCGGAGCACTGCCTCTACTCTCTACTCTTTGTGGGGTCTTTCCCTCCAAATATCTACTCAGAAGCACTGGGAAGTAGAATGGCTTTGTAGGAACCCAGAAATGCAAACATTAATGGAATTACTAGGCACTGCAAATTGGAACAATTAGCAAACCTTTGTGATGAAGGCGAGCTGAATGTGAAACAACTTGAGAATGGAGTAAAAATGGACCTATTATTCTTCGACTTAATTAAGTGCACATAATATATTCGATGTGCTTTTGCCAAACCATATATTTATCTGTGCTGTTTGAGATGAGGGTGGGGCCACCCCCAAGCCAGACCTGTTCACACCAAGCCTGGAGTGGAAGGAACAATTAGTTCCTTCCACTGGACGAGAGCTAGCTCAGTTGCACAATATCTTGTACACAGGTAAAATGATGCCAATAACACTGAGTTATTTTTTTTTGTAATAGTCACAGGTTGTTATAGAAATTAGTGATAGAGGAATGGAGGATCTAAAATAATGCATTTAGTAGTGTGACTTTCCCCCTTTAATTAAGTCCAAATTGTGGACATTCTGTTCCCTATATTTGCCCAGATGGTAAACTACACACGTTGGTTGGAAGTGAGGTTTAAAATTGGCACACAGTTAGAATTTCTGTCCTACTAATATAAAAATGTCAAGTGGCCTGTTAATAATTTTACATTTTCAAAAGACCATGAAACTTTTCTAACTTGTCTATCCATATTATTATTAAATGTGATCTGCATAGTTATCATTAACAACAACCCTCTGGGGAGTGAGTAACCAGTGACTCAAAACTGTCATCAGAGCTTGAAGGGACTGCAGAGATGATCTGGGGGACTTTACTCCTTCCCTCCAGGGCAGGCAAACCCTGGTCTTCTGACACCTCGTCTGGGGCTGGCCCTGCACTGCTCAAGGGTGTGCAAACACCTGCAGTGGGGAGCTGGGTGGGGCTGCGGGCCTGTCCTGGCCCTCCCCAAGCCCCCCGCCCCCGCCAGCTCTCAGTCAGCAGGGCCTTCTTGTGGGTGCTACTTTCTTCTGTCACCTCTCTCTCTCTGTCTGTCTCTCCCTGTCTCTCTTCCTCTCCCTTTCTTTTCCCCCTGAGAGTCACCTGTGCTGTAATGCAAATATTCACTTTTCTTCCTCAGATAAACTCTTCTGATCCCTGGAATGCACTAGTTGGCAGTGTCTTGTCACTCACATTTATAAAGGTGTTTCTGTTTCAACTGTGAATGTCTTCCGTGATAGGACTCTTTTGGGGTGGGATAACTTTTGGATTTTGTGAAATTTCAGAATTTCTGAAAAGTTGCAGGAATAGTACAAAGAATTTCCATGTACCCTTTGTCCAGGTTCTGTAATAGCTAACATTTTCCCACCTTCACTTTATCATTTTCTCTCAGAGTATGTACATATTCAGTATATTAGGTTTTTTGTCTGACCCATTTTAGAGAAAGTTACTGCATGATGCCCCTTTGCTCCAACAGTTCAGTGTATATTTGACTATGAAGAGTATTGCACTTCAGTGCTGAGAAAAGAAAAAGGAGATAGCAAAAAGCAGGAAATTAAAATCCATCTGGATTCTTACTACCCAGAAATAAATATTTTTGCTGTATATTCTTCCAATTCCTTTCTGTGCACATATTCAATTTCTTCACACAAACACGGCCTCATACAAACAGCTCTAAGCCCTGCTCCCAGAGGACGCACCGTGCCTCGGGAGAGCTCTGGTTCAGGAGTCAGCCGGGGTTCAAATCCTGTGTGTACCACTCACTACCTGTGTTCATTTCCTGTGGCTGCCATAACACATTACCACAAACGGAGTGGCTTAGCACAGCAGAAATTTCCTCTCTCAGAGTTCAGGAGCCCAGAAGTCTGACATCACAGTGCTGACAGGATTGGCTCTCTCTGCAGCTCCGAGGAAGAATCTGCCCCTTGCCTTTCTCTCCTGGCTTCAGCTGGCTCTCTGCAACCCTTGGTGCTGCCTGGCTTGTAGACGTCTCCCTCCCATCTCTGCCCCCGTCTCCCAGAGACTTGTGCCCCCTGGGTGCCTGTGGGTCTCAAACCACTCTCTCTTTTCTCATGTACAAGTGCCCATCAATGATGAATCCAGGACGATTTCCTCTTGAGAGTCTTAATTAATTACCTCTGCAAAGGTCCTATTTCTAAATAAGGTCACATCCAGAGGTTCCAGTGGACATTTGGGGGACATACTTCACTGTACTAGCACTGTGTTCATGGATCAGGGATCCTACCTCTCTGGTAAGTTGCTGGGGTGTGTTAAGGATTCAGTGTGAAAATATACATAAAGCAACTAGCACAGTACCTAGGACATAGTAAGCATCCAATAAATGCTAGCTATTGATTATGGCAATGACATGACTGTAACATTGTTTATTCAATCAATAACCTATTGGCTATTTAGTCCCCACCCCACCCTCCTCATTTTTTTGTTAAGCTGTTAGTAAACATCCTTGTGACTTTATTTTCAAACTTTTTACATATTCATGATTATTTTCTTAGCATAATTTCCTTGGCCTGAGTCACACAATTCTAAGGCTTTTGATTTAACAATTCCTTTCTTGGGCTGCATGGTTTTATGATTGATTTTCATTGTTTATATTGGGATATCATCTTTGCACAGGAGATCTATCTTACTTTTCCCCATATTGCTGTTCCCGGAGAAACACACTACACTAATGGTCTGATGATGTGGGCGCCTGTTCTCCAGGTGACTCCACTCTCCATGGGAAGGAGCACGGCGAGGCCTGAGAGGACACGCAGCAGGATGTGTGTTACTGAGGCCGGGGCTGGGCGGGGAAGGGGCAGGTACCAAATCTGAAGCAAAGCCGCTGGATTCAGCAAAGCAGTTTTGAACACTCAGGTAAACGGTAAACCACATCTGTGGCAGGAAAACAGCCCACCACAAATAAGAGCCTAAAGCCCCAGCTGACACTTCAGTGTTCATGTCAAGATATTGCTCAGCAGTTCAAACGTCCTGATTCAAAGCCCTCACCACACAGGGAGGAACCCGAGAGGCCATCTTTCCGGGGTAACCCTCAGGCCACGGGTGATTCCAGCGGCCTGGTTAGTCCTGCCCCCTTCCTCCTCTTCCTCCTTCTTCTCCTCCTCCGCACAGAGGGGAGGTGGGATACGCAGAAAAGGAAAGGCCCATGTGCAGTGTTCCTCGCTGCAACCAGACTACTTTGGTTTTCAATTTTAATCTTGCTGTTCATTATGTCAGAACTCAGAGAGGTTCATAGAAATGCACCATTGACAAACCAAGTCAAGTAAGATGGCTAAGGGCCAGTGCACTGAAGGCACTGGTTTTTGGCAGTTTACTCCTGACGCAAATGCACAAACCGTTAGTCAGCTTATTTTGACCACAGTTAGAAAATATTGCCAGTGCAGGTGACCACAAGTGGTATTTGAAAACATCTCGACAGTTTGGGGAGGCCAAAACAAAGAAACACACACACACACACACACACACACACCTTTATTGCATCTCCCACACAAAACTAGTGTTCTTTGGATAGACATTCTTTAAAAAAAATAATGACTGGAATAGTTCCAAAAAGTCAAGAATTTGGAGGTGAGTGGGTCTATCTGAAAAATCTATATTTAGCTTTGCAAAGGGCTTGTGAAAACTTGTTTTTATTTTCTATATTTTGATTGTTGCGGGTTTGCACCCCTGGAGTTTCGTTTTGACTTTTTGGGTTAAATGAGTTTCAAAATGAAACTTGTCCAATTATCAAAATTTCCCCCAAGCCTTCATTTAAAAACTGGAAGCTCTCTTACTCCATAGGTTATGACTGTTAGTTTTTATCCAGAATTCCCTTCCTCTCCTTCTTGCAAGCTATTTTCCTCCTGCTGTTTACTTCCTCTTTCCCCAACGCCTGGGAAACAATGGGCAGAGGCCATGGGAATGTTGGTTTAGGTGTCCAAAGAGCCAAGTTCAGGTTCTTGCTCTTGGATGGCAAAGCAAACCTCAACAGATCTGTGCCTCAGTTTCCCCACTGGAGAAATGGGATGCAAACAAGATCTCCTTTTTATTTTTCAATGGCACCGTAACCAGAAACCAAGTTGAACTTGATTGTCAATGAAGGAACAATGTTCCTCCTAAGTAAAAGTTGTCATCATAGGGAGGGATTCATCACTCAAGTGTCTGTATAAGCATTTGAAGTTGCAGGACCTGACATTGGAAGCTACAAAATGAATTGCCTGCCACCCCAGGAGGGGATAGCCTTACACACATACATTGATCGGCAACAAGAAGAATGAATTGTTAAGCCAATCTATGATGCAATAATAAGGTAAATGAGCTAATCAACACTCTATACTTCCTCTACCATTTTACGCAAAGTGTTTAATAAGCTACAGTTATATTCAGCTTGTATTCATTTCCTATTACTGCTACAACAAATTACCATAAACTGAGTGGCTTTAGCACAATGTAGATTTATTACCTGACAGTTCCAGATGTCTGAAGGCCACCATCAGTTTAACGGGGCTAAAATCATCAGGGCTGTGTGCCTTCTATAGGTCAAGGGAGCATCTGTCTCCTGCCTTTTCCAGCTTTTGAAGGCTTGTGGTCCTGCCTCCCTCTGCCCCCTCCTAAGAGTCTTTGTGATTGCATTGGGCCCACCTAGACAATGCAGGACCATCTCCCCATCCCAATATCCTTTTCTTTGTCACATCTACATAGGTCCTTTTGCCATGTAAGGCCACAACAGGTCCACGGATTAGGATGTGGGCACCTTTGGTGGGCCTGTTCTTCAGCCTGCCACCAGCTGGAACAGCATGGACTCCTGCCCTCACTCACTGTCTATACCAGTACTTAGAACACACCTACATGGTAGCAGGCACTTCATTAATATATACAAAATGAATGGGAGAAATAGATTATGCTTGTTCTTGCCAGTTCAGTTCATCAGATGCTTATGGAGCACCTAGTATGAGCCAGACCCTTGGTGCACAGGGCTGTCTGGAGCACACTGCCTGATGCGCAGACAATCGAGAAGGAAACCGAAAGGAGCAGAAGTCAGCCCTGGGTATTCAGAGCCCAGGGGAGCAAGGATGCTGTAAGCTCTGAATGTGCCTTGCACTTTCTTCCTTTAACTGTTGGCTCTGTCTTCTTTAAGAGTTCTTTGAACACATCCCCTTGGTGAATGTAATTTTACTCAGATGTGTTTCTTTGTTTCTGTGTTTTCCCCCTTCTGTACTCTTCTGACGCACTGAGTTGCTACTGAGAATTATTAAAAGAATCGATGACTGCATCTCTACAGGGCCTCCCCATTTCCACCAGGTGCCCCACTCAGAAAAAGCTCAGGTGGCTCAAAGGAGGTCTGCTGTGCGGCTCAGAAACACAGAATCGGTCAAACGGGTTTCCGGAGCCAGCCTTGCGGGGGCAAGCACTGTAGCTCACTGCTTTTATGTGTAAATGTATTTCAACTTTCAAACAGTGCCAGTACACACGTGACCTTTCAGAAATAACCTGTTAGCAAGTTGTAGACTGCCTGCTGATGCACTAGTGGCTAGACCCTGAATATCTCTGACTCATTTCGGGATGACTCAGGTAAATTACAGGACACCACATGGCTCAAAGCCCTTTAACACCAGCCCTTCTCAATTTCAGAAGGGCCGTGCGGATGCAGGCCTTGTATTGCACCGAGCCAAGAACCAGTCTCCTCTGTCTTCACCGAACCTGGAGCTTTCTGCATCCCCCACCCCTAGCCATCTGAAATGGAGTCCACTTTAGTGCACGAATATCTGGCGCATAGGAGGTGGGCAACCGGAGGCCGAGGGAGCGCATTGCAGAGCTGCAGCGGCCATGCTCACAGAGGTGAGCGAGACATGCCTACGTGTCCCTCCGAAGGTGAGGACTGTCTGGTATTTGCAAACCCAGATCCTACCCCCACCCAAGGACACGAGGTTCTAGCAGAAATATGTACTTATCCATTTTTGAAAGGTTGATGGGTCCTCTTAGAGTTTGAAGGGATGCCTCTGCTGTTCAAAGGTATGAGTTAAATTGTGAACACATTTGGTTCAAGTTTAGTCCTGAAAGCTTTTCCTCTAGAGTCTGTAGCATCTCATGTCCTATTAGCTGATAGCATTCCTGAGCATGAACGTTTCTGTGCTGCTGACCTTTTGGTGGTGGATGCTGGAAAAAATACAGAGTGCTAATCCCACACACCTGCTTTCAATTCTGCCCACATGGGTTTGGAGTAGGAGGTTTATTCACCCCGAATATTTCTGCACAATTTTCAAAACCCGCATTTTTCCATGCTAACACATCTCTGCTTGTCAGCACCTAATTGAATACACACACACACACTCACATACCAGGTGGGGGCGGGGGCGGGGTGGGGGGTAGAGGTTGTTGTTTAGAGGTGCCTACCACTTATGTTCTCAAAGGGCGGAGTTAGCGAGTGTGAGCTAGAGTGACCACTAGATGGCAGTATATGAAACACTCAATGTGAGCAGGTGATAGAAGTTTGAGGACTAGCCAGTGCAGAGGTTCCCAGACTTTGATCTGTAAAAATTTTTTAAAAAGAAAACAGAGAGCACTCCATAGGCTTGTCAAGTTTTTATTTTGCCAGGGGATATAAGATATAAAGCAACTCCCACTGCTTCCCAAGAGAAACATTTTAACCATAAAGAAATAAGAAGGACACAGTCTCAAAGATAGGATTGTCTCCTAGATCTAATAAATGCAGCATTGTGAAAACCTCACCACATTGCCCTTTTGCTCTTGTGTTGATGCTGACCAGTGAAAGAGTCATCGTGAGCAAGCATTTGGGAAATAAACCTAGAGAAAGACTTGTAATTCCAGATGTGTTCCCTGAGTGAAATCAAGCTCTTTTGCCTCACACTGTCTTACCTACAAATTGACCCAAAAACCTAAGTATAACTTCCGTCCACAGGCACAAGGAGAAGCCGGATGGCCACCTGATCAAACTGGATGGGATAAAACGTGCTGAGAAGGGCGTGTGCAGACAAACACGAGGAACACCTGCACACGTGCTGGCTGCATTCTTGTAGAGCTGCCTGCCTCCTCATCTGAGCTGCCTCACTCTTCGCCTGCCCAAGATCAAATCTGACCATCGCTAAGCCTCCCTCCCCCTGGGATGGGTCCATCGAGCAGAGCCTTGCTGAGCTGGGCCAGCCTGCTCGGCGAGGGCAGCGCTAGCCCAGGGCCCCCCCCACCATCTTCGCATCTTGCTCTGACTTCCCAAGGAATTCTGCACGAGAACATGGGACCTGTCTGTACTACCCTTTCCTGTGGCAGAGGTGGGGTGTGACTCTACTACACACTGGTTAAAAATGCGCTAAACACTGTAGAGTGAGACAAATTATGGGCTTTCAATCAGAGAGACCCTGACTCAAATTCTAGGGCTTAGGAAATCACTTCACCTCTCTAATCCCCAGGCTCCTCCTTTGAAGATTGGGATAATAATAACACACGCCCACTATAGTCATAGTGAGACTAAACGAGGTAATCTATAATACAGTGCTTACTCTGTGTTCAATATGCATTAACTGATACTAGTAATAGAATGAGTTTGGGTGCAGAGTGCTCCTTTCTAAGGCAGACAGGCTGGGTCATCCCAAAATATGCCCTTTTTTGCAATGAGAATGCTACACACCATGTTTTGGGGGAAATTGGCTCCCAGCAAATCGCCAACTCTGAGCCTTTGATTTCCTTTTGACAGCACTTCCCTTTGCAGCTGAAAGTGACTGGGATGTTAGGCAGGCTGAGGATTTGGTCCCCCAGCACACTGAAGGACACCCAGGCTGTGTCCTCCCAGGACCCCCGCAGCCCTGTTACCTCAGCCTGCCTAACTTGGCTATTGAATGTCTATTACTTGGCATCCAAAGGTCGGGGAGTCCAGTTAAGTTTTTCTGTCATTCTTAATTCAGTAAAAGGTCTCATAGCAGGTATCTCACCAGTAAATACGCAGCTTCTGGTGAGGCTGGAGAGCACAGAGAAAACTCCTGTGCTCTCCACTGCACACGCTGAAACTGATACTACGACACTGGAGTTGTGGAATGACTAACTCCGGCCTGGTTAGGAAACCCCTCACTTGTCACGCCCTCGGAGAGCTTACGATAAGGCTGTGCTTGTACTGTCACCTAGTGGTTGCAAAGAGCAAGCGTCGGTCTGGGAAAGATTCCGGACCCAGCTGTGCGGTTATCACCAAAAACCAACATCTTGCTCACGGAAATTTTATACTATGAACATTTTGTTCACAGTTTTGCAAGCTAATTTACTTTAATTTCATCATCCCCTCAAAACACTGACAAGCTTGTGAGAATCAAGCTAGAGACGGAAGCGCCAGCCCTGGAGCCTGAAGGCTCATGTGAGTCACTGCGTCACTACAAAACTTTTGAAGTGGCTCAAACCTTCCATTTTCTCTTAGAAAAATAAAAGTTAACGACACCCAGAGTTGAAGTGGCCATGAAGTTCGCATGTGCAGTCCCTTTGTGAACTGGACGGAGTCCTCCCCTTTCTAACCTGCTGCCGCCCCTCTGCTCAGGTACGCCGCCTCAGTGCACCGACCAGCCAGCCGCCTCCTCTTCCCCAGGAAGTAGAGGATCCCTCTCCTTTGGTGGTGCTGGAAAGGGAATGCCAACAAAAACCAAACCAAACAAAAAAAATTGGGAAAGATCCAGCCCAGGAAGCCCAGGACATGCTCATGGAGAGAGTTGCCAATCAAAAGAGGCAAGGTGGACCCTGCCATTTACCACCCGCCACCCCATCCCCCCACCCCTGCCCATGAACCAGCATAAACTTCCATGCAGAAGACAACAGCCTCCCTAAGGTGGGTCGACAAGACAGGACATACCGAGTTTATGCCAGGGACGGGCCCCACAGCAGAGACCAAGGGTTCTGCTTGTTCCCCCCAGCCTCTGCCCAGGCCCTCAGCTTTCCTGCATGACCTGGGTGGATGCGTCTTCAGAACAACTTCCTGCCGGCCCAGTCCTCCTATCTCTGAAATTCTCCCAGTGACTGGATCCTGCAAACCTAATTGCACTCCCCTAACTGAGCCCCTTGCCCTGCCCCCCACCCCGGTGGGCTTGCCTCGGCTCACTGTGTGTCTGGTGTCCCCAGCTCACGCCTAGGGCAGAGGTTTCCAAACTTGCTTGATTATGCACCCTTGTCCATCAAATCATTCTGAGCACACACCTCACTATGAATATTTAAGTATATATGCACTACTATATTAATGTCACATCTATTATGAAACACACAGTAGCTATCCTAAAAGGATGAGAAATTAATGTGCTCTGTGCCCTAGAGTGGGTGCAGCCTCTTCAGGGTCCATAGGTCCATAGGTCCGGACCCTTTCTTTGGTTGTAAAAGCTGTAGTTCAGGCACAGAGAGGTGGTTGCTCATGAGAGGACACTAGATGAGAGAAGCTGGACATCCGAGGAGGACTCTGTCCTGAAGCCCCCACATAAACTCAAGTGAAGCAGACACCTGCCGGGGTGGGGATGGGGGCGGGGGGACAAGGCATGAGGAGGACCCACAATTCTCCTTTCAAATTACACCTTTCTCAGAAGGAGGGGGCCACATGTGGTGGGGAACCCAGGCACAGAGGCCGCTAGGTTTCTTGCCTTGTCTTATAGAATCTTCTGATTTGGCCTGAGAGGACTCTCGTCATGATCTGCCAAAGTACAGATGAGCAGCTGCTCTACTGGATATAGGCATTACTGGTTCACTGACACGCACTGTGTGGTTTAATCCCCAAAGCAACCCTGAGAGACAGGTGAGCCCATGGCACCCGGACTCGGAGGCCAGGAGAGGTCAAGGAGTGCCCTCAAGGCCACACATCTCATCAGAAGTAGGGTCTGCCCATTTCTGAAGCCCCTGACTCATCAGACACATTCAGAATAGTCAGCATTTGACAGGAACATTAATATAAAATTTGTTAATGTTTAGGGAGTGTTTAATCTCTGTAAAGGCGTCACTATCACATTTGTTCTTCACAAGAGCACTGAGGAGGTGGAGGAGAGTGAGTGAACACACAGTAGGAGGTACAGATGATGTATTACAGAACTGCACACCTGAAACCTATATTATTAACCAACGTCACCCCAGTGAAGTTGTGGAAATGTGATGTATGACCCCAGAGCCGGAAACTAACTTCTACCTCCTTCTCCAAGTCAGTCCAGCTCTGCTGACCAGGACATGGGGATTCAGGGCCCCAACAGCAGCACGTGGTGCGTGCAGGAAGGTCTCCCACACTGAGTGCTGCATGTCTGGGGTGGGGTTCGAATTAGGCAGGATCCGTTTGTCAGGTCAGCACAGGGCAGGACAGTGGGACGGTGGGGAGGAGCCGAGAGCCCCCTGCTCAGAGTCTGTGTGAGGATCTGAACTTCTGTTTTCTCACTGTGAATGGAGGGGCTGGCGAATACTCTCCAAGGTGCCCCTTACCTCTAACGTCTGTGGTTCTGTAGATGGACATTTTTGAGTAGAGAAGGAAAGTTTGGGAACAACGATAATTCCCACGCTGTAACACTGAGTCAAGTCTGCCCCTTGCCTGGGGGACAGCCCTCCTCCCCCAGCTGTGTTCTCCAGCTCCTTAAGCACATACAGTTTGTTCCTTTTTTAAATTGAGCTAGCATGTGGACACCCAATCCTTCATTTAATTTCTGAATTTTAGGAAAATATTCTTTGACTCCTTGGTTTCAGAATGTGGGATTGTTCCCCTGAAGTAACTACCTTAAGAATGCTGAGCAATGCTCATAGGACCTTGCCCTCTGTGTGTGGTTTTCTCCTCAATACTGCAACAATTAAACCTGAATTTCATCCCACGATGTGCTGAGTCCCTGAAACACAACATTTGGGAGACGTATTCAAGGGATAGTTTCAAAATCCTTCCTAATAGTTAATACTTTCAGTTAACTTTTAAAATATCCAGTGTTGCATAGGCACACAAGGGAATATTTACAAATATAAAAATCTAAGCCAGTTTATAAACTCATGCTTGTTTACTGCCTCTAACGTATAGTGCAGGGCAGTGAATTCTCACTCATCCTCTAGACCATCACCCACCTACCCGAAGGTCAGGGGCCACATGTCACACATTTGTTTTTCTAGAGTCCTAGTTCAGTGCTGTCTCTTTGAACTGGATGGGCTTTTAGCAAAGGGCAATTCACAAGTTTGCTCAGTCTGACTGTTGCTGGACAGCTGTAAGGGGGAGTTATTCCCCACAGAGCTAAGACCTACCTCTGCGTCTTCCTCACAGAGGGACAGAAGTTAGAGGGGCTCACTAAATCCTCTCTGATGGGTAGCAGGAGAAAACAGCAAGAATTCTGAGAGCCTCTGCAACCAAGTGATCTGGACACTAGTCCTTGCTCACTTTTTTCACCCCCAAATCAATATACGGCTTTTATTGCATCTTTTAAATATCACAAATAAGTGTGAGGAATCATTCTGCCTCTTGTTCTTTCTATAGCTGGGCCACTTAGATTTTAGTCATCCGCCTGCTAAACGATCACTTATTCAGAAATATAGATCCTATCCAAAAAATTTTGAACCTTGTTTTAACTGCTGTGGCTTGCTGAACTAATGCAGCTGAATTCAATACAAGTTCCATGTCATTTCCCTCCAGAATCAACGCATCTTTCTGGGCCTGAGATACTGAACAAGTGACACCTGACCTTATCTGAACCCTGCAGATGTGATTTTTGCCCAAGAAATTTCTGATTTCACCAAGAGAACCATCATCCTGAACAATGATGCTGATGAGGGGGTGAGACCTCACTGTGTACCGGAAGCCCAGCGCATCACGTTCTGTGCACGACTTCAGGCGGTGCAAACGGCAGCCAGTTCCTTCCTATTTCCCCGCCACTTGTCAACCCAGAGCCTCTTCCTGTTCTTTCCCAGGAGACAATGTTCTACATCCATGTGATCGAAGTCGCTGTGCAGGTGTCTCTGGGGCCCTTCACAGCGACTGTGTGTCCCTTCAGAGTGATGGCGACGTTTTCTAGGATGTAGACGTCTAATTGCTGAGAATGGTCCTCATCTTTGCAGTAGACACTGCAAAAAAGCTCCCTGCTCCCTTTTTGCTACTTTAGCAGATCCCCACCCACACCAGCAACACACTGTAGGAACTGGCCAGGCATGAACACGTAACGGGGCTTCCTTGGCCCAGCCTCCAGTGTACCATCCTCCAACGTAAAAGCAAAAGTTTGTCCTGCATTTAGTCTCCAAGAGCTTGAAGTTTTCTCTGTGGCTGGATGTAAGCATCGTCGCTAGGTCCCACCGACTCCCTTTATCCCTACCAATCTATTATCACATGAGCTAGAGGTTCCTACCTTTAAATTTTATTTAAGGTAGAGATCCAATGATGAAGAGGCTTAAGAGATCATCTGCCTGCTTAGTCACAGCAGCCACTGGACACTTGTGACTATCTAAATTTTAAACTACTTAAAATTAGATAAGAAATTAGAAAACTTGTTTCCTCAGTTACACTGGCCATATTTCAAGGGCTAATGCCCACTGTGGCTGGTGGTTTCCACAGTAAAAGTGCAGGAGTTAGTACAACATTTCCATTGCCACAGAACTTTCTATCAGACAGTGGTGGTAGACAAAAGCACTGATTTTAAAAACAAAGAGATTAGATGCTTCACCCAAGGTCCGCAGCAGAACTATGGATGAAATCCAGTTTTCCATACCTAAAAGCTACTCCCCTATTCACTACGCTGGAGGAGGTGACGTTTACAATGCCAGGGAGAGGTTTCTCAGTGGTGTGTTAACACACATCATCACAAGGTGACAGCTAGGACTGTCCAGTCCCCCCTGGAAGAAGCCGGGTCAGGCAGTGTGCAGAGCTAGGCACCATGAGTCACAGGAGGTGAGGGTCCATCACGATTCGGTGTGTGTGTTTGGCATGCCCAAAGACAGTGTGTCTACCACCTGCGTCTGTATCCCCAGGGCCTGGATGAGGGCTGGGACTCCATTGCGCCAAAGGAAACAGAGGAGCAAGGGATAACACAAGTCGCTTTGTGTCAAACAAAGGGGCAGCTGGGGCAGACTAGAGAACTCTAAGGAGGATCTTTAATAAGAAGTGGGGTCCCTGTGCCGGCCTGTCCCTCTGGCTTGTCTTGGCCCTCTAAATTTATGCTCCACATTCTGGGATATACGACACCATCTTGGAGCTGTTAACATTTGCCTTAGTTCATGTCATATGAGACTTGGTGATGAATTTCAACCCGTTGTGAAAACATAGACTGGGCATAAATTAAGAGCTTTGTTTTGTTTTATTCTGAGTGGCTACAGAGCAGAGCCGTGGGAATGTGAAATAGGAATTCCCATGGGTCTCAGCTCCAGCACTCTTTGAATCTGGACACCTCACTTAACATGGGACCCGCATCTGTGAAATGGGACAACAGTGAGGATTCCTGGTTGGGGTTATCGAGGAGACCAATGCAGGTGATAGCCAAGACAATTATGTGCAAAGCAGAGAATTCTGTACAGGTGTTCATTAGTTATTGTCTTAGGTTCCCTCATTCGTACCTCTTTCGTAGCAATTACAACACTGCATTCTGGGTGGCCACCATCATCTTAGGTTTACCAGACGTACGTGTTGTATCGGGTTTAAAGAGTTGATGGATCAACCCAACACCCTTATGTGAAGATGATGTAGTCACAGCCTATGTGGTTTTGTGAGGCAGCAAAGAATAGTTTAATGGTTCAATTAGCTCCTTGAGGAGATCCACGGTGCTTAAGATATGCCAAATAAGCAGCATGCATCCTCAGTGGGGAGAAGAGAAGTCAGCCGACTTCGTGTGAAGACACAGCTTCCTGCAGAGCCAGATGCGGTTCGCATTTTCCTCTTGCTTTTTCCCAATAGCAGTGCTCAGGGGGGATAAACTTTACTTAACCTAATTAATTTTAATCACAGCTTTCAAATCTCATACTGTGAAAAGAATTACAAATTGGAATACATTAATAGAAGCCATAGTTTATGCTGTAAGCTAATCATGAAATGTGCATTTACATTTTCTGTGTGAGTTTGCAATTACCATTAAAATAAAATTTCATTTGTCCTTTTAAATTACCAAAATGTGAAGAGCAGATTGAGCCAGGCCCATCTTTGTACTAAATTACTAGAAGAATGTCTAAATTTCCAAGAATTAGACAGCTTCCTCCACTGAGTTGTAGTGAGAAATGATTTCCAGTCATCTGCTCAAAGCTATTTGTTTTGAAACAATAATCTTTTAAATTAATTGTGCAAATGTCTCACCTGCTTTAGCAAGTAGTCCTTTGAGTTTAGTACAGAGAAATTTTATCTCTGTATATATATATCTGTACCCAGCCACCCATTTATCTATACACACAGAGGTGTATTGAGATCTATACATGTAATTTTGCTCCCAGGTTTTATCTAGACTTTGAGGGACAGAGGGAGGAAATTAAACATGACCTGGTTTCTCAAAGGATCTGAGGCAGTTTAGAGGAAACACAGAGGGCATACAATTTTAATAAAGAATTCGTTTTCAGCCCTGGCTGGCATAGTGAATTATGTAGTAATCCACCATTACGCCATTACGTAGTGATGTAGTGGCGTGAGTGGATTGAGCGCGGGCTGCGAACCAAAGTGTCGCAGCTTTGATTCTCAGTTAGGGTACATGCCTGGGTTGTAAGCCATGACCCCCAGCAACCACACATTGATGTTTCTCTCACTCTATGTCCCTCCCTTCCCTCTCTAAAAGTAAATAAATAAAATCTTTAAAAAAAAGAATTAGTTTTCAAATTATAATAGAATGGCGAGACATCTGAAGAGTACCATCACGGCTCCTATGAGTATAGGATTCAGCGATTTTTTTTTTACCTCCTTCCCCACACGTCATCTCTCTTGGTCCTCAGGTGGGCAGCAGAGGTGTGATCATCTCCATTTTACAAAGAAGCCTGAGTGTCAGTGAGGAGCAGAGGGGGCCTCTGAACTGCAGCCTGAGGCGATTTCAGTAGGACAGCTCCTGGCACGTAAGAACACAATTTCTGGATTATGATAGCTCAGTGAGGGGACAAGTGGGCATGAGCAGTGACCACATGCAAGTATCTGAATGTTAGTGATGCAAAGTGTTACGGGTGTGAATGCTCCTCCACAAAATATTATGAAGCTTCAACTGGTTTGTCTTGATTACCCAGCTGGACTCATTTATGCTTTGGTTTCCCAGAAATATTCTGTATCTAAATATGCCTGGGAATGTCCTGGTATATTGCTGGCTGGTTCTCTAGCAATGCCTTGAAAGCGCCCCACAGCAACAGTAATGGTAATAGCCAATTTCAGTCACTGCTGACTGTGTCCAAGACACTAAGTCGTATGCTAGTCCTGCCCATTTAGTGCTCCGTCCTTTCTTCCCTCAGGTAAACATTCCATTTCTGCCAAAATTCCTATCCAAGATAGCTGTCAGATGCCCAACAACCAGTTGGCCCACCTCTGAGTGTGCCAAGACCACGAGGGGCCCCATTGTTCCCCTGGCTGGCAAACCTGGAGGCAGATCTCCTCCAGGACCAGCCGCCAAGCTGCTTTGCCCACGGGTGGTCCAATTCCAGTTTCCAGGTCTCCTTTACATGCCAGCTTCTCTTCACCTGCTTCTTCCTGGCCTAGTGCTTTCTTCATTCATGGCTGACATCACTTGCTTTTGGATTCACTATCAAAAGACCCTACCCTGGCATACCTTAGGCCTAGGCCCAATGCCCATATCTTGTCCATTGTTCTAAGGAACAGCAGACAATGTGCGGTCTCCGAAAGACCTGGACTTTCAGGTTGTGCTGACCTGGGTGTGAACAGTGGCTCCCCAATGTGCCTGTGGGGAGGTCCAGGGGTTGACTGAACTGCTCTTAGCTCCAACTTCCTCATCTGTTAGCTGAGATTTACAATCTGCTTTGCAAGAGCTTTGGGTAAGGATGAAACGTAATACCTGTGTAAAGCAGGAAAACGGTCCCTGGTACATAGCTAGTGATCAGTACTCTGAGTCCAATGCTCTGCCTGGGCCCTTGCCCGACCTCCTGCTTTCTTTTCTTGTGTCCCTTAGTATCTTACTTAATTCTTGTCACCGGAGATTTATGGGCCTATTTTCTGAGCAACTCTCAGCCTTATCCCACCATTTCTACCTCCTTCCTCCCCACTTCCACTCTTCAATTCTAGGTTTGTGGAGTCAGCAGGCAGCCACCTCAGACCTGAGGGCCTGGACCCCTGCTGGCTGGCACCCTGGGTGCTGGATGCAGAGAGGCCCCAAGCATGGCTCTCCAGTGATTTCTGCACTGTTCACTGAGTCGAGGGCAGGGAACCCCTTGTGGTCCCTCTAGGTTAGCAGACGGTCAAAATGGGCAACACAACAGAGGTCTCATTACCAAAGCGTGCTCTGTGGATCAGCAGCACTGGCATCACCTGGGAGCTATTTAGAAATTCAGAAGCCTCAGTCACTGGACCAGATCTGCATCATAACAAGATCTCCAAAGACTCATATGGCCATCAAGTCTTGAGAAGCTTTGGATTGGGCCTCCAGAGGACAAGGGTCCCCTAAATCACCTCTAGAGGAGAATGTGGGTTCTTCTTCCCTGGTCTCAGCGTTGGTGTCCACAGAACCTCCAAGAGGTGTGTGTTCAAAACATGCTTTAAAGTCAAATTTATTTGTGTAGGAGTCAATTTTTTCTTCTTTCTGGGTTATATAAGCAAACCTTTACATCTGTCTTCCCGAGACCCACAGCTAATATTGATGCTGCCAACTTGTTTCAGGTTAATTTGCCGGTTCTCCAGCCATTCAGTAGAGTCTCCCAGACCATACCAGCTCCAGCTCTTTCCCATTATGGAAACACAATCACACACACACACACAAACAGGCACACACACAAAGGTAGATGCATACACATGAATAGACACATCGCACACACACACACCACAGGCCATGCCGTTTCCCACTCCGGACCTGAGTGCGCGTCGTCTCTTCTTCTGAGATGTCCTTCATGCCCTCATTCTGTTAAGTCTCAGTCATCTTTTAGTTAGAGTGTCAGCTCAGCCAGAGCCACCACTTTTTTCTCACAAGGCCCCGTATGACATGGAAGTGTGATGGCGTTTCTGTTGTCACCACATTGCTTCACAGTGTTCTGTTTATGGTCCGACCGAGTCCTGGAAACCCTGAACCCATGAAGGCAAGGACCCAGATGTATTTATTCACCTTCGTGTCTAACACCCAGCACAATGTCAGGCCCACTATAGACACCCCCACAATGCTCACTGCCTAAGTGAAGTGGAAAAAAGCTTAGCTTGTTCTGGGGGCTTGGCATTTTGTCCTTTGAAGTTTAATCAGAATGTAATAAAATTATTGCAGACTCTAAGTGTTTGGGGGGAAAATTCTGTACAATCTTGCAACCTAAGTGGAAAAAAACAGATCAAAGAGAAATTAGATGGCAATTTTTTAAAAAATCTGCAGCGGTATTTTAATTAGAGAATATTATTCTCATTGAAATTCAGAACTCCCAGGGAAATAAGTGTGTTAGAGTACTCCTCCTTATGTTTTTTTTCTGCAGCTATTATAGGACCTGCTGAGCAGCCTTTGTGAGGGAAAGCTCTGTGGAGGCTGCACAAGAACACACTCAGCTCTTACACAGCACTCTGCACTTGTGACAATTAAGCTTTTCACCCTCCCGGCCCTGCAGGGAGAGAAGACCAGTATCATTGACTGGATTCAATGGCTGAGGTAAGAGGCTCTAAGCATAAATGACTCACTCACTTTCACACAACTGGCATGGAACACACAGAATTCTGTTTCAGACCCTCCTCTCACATCAAACAGTGTTTTTTTCCTGCCTTCGAATGTAATCCCTTTAGACAAACATGACACTTCAAACCCAAAGACTCTTCATAAGGAGGCAGTTTGGCCTGGATCGGTGTGTCCCAGACTTTGGGATGTCACACATCAGTACAATTGTTGAAACTAAGTTAAAGGTGACTAAGGTTAGAATTGCCAGCTTTTTATTTTGCGAACTAGGAACACTAAGATAGTCTATGGTCAGAATTATGTCCCAAGAGAAAAGAAATGCTGACGTTGAAAAAAAAGGGATGGCCTCAGGGCGAAGCTCAGTTTTTAAATTGAGTACATTTAGCTTTATGAGAAACGCACCACAGTGTCATGATTCCTTTCCCATCACAGCAGGCCCATGAAAACCAGCAATGGCTGGGTCTTGTTTGGGAGACTCAAGCTTTGCTGATCTTTGATATGCTAGATCCATGTATTTGGTTGAGACCCCTAAGCCAAGCTTTTGCAGGAGAAAAGCGATTGAGAATCCACTTGCTAGCATTGCATAAGAAGGTCAGTCACTGGCTTGTTCCTTATACAAATGCACATGATGACATTACTTTTCCAGAGTCACTGTGTAGTGTCTGCTTTATGTTCATTAGAGAAAGAAGAGGGAAGACTTGAAAACCTTGAAGAGAGTTTCCTTAGCCAGCTTCAGTCAGGTAGGATCAGGCTAAACAAATTATCAGGCTTTGAGCTAATAGTTTATTTATTTACTTATTAAAAGATTTTGTTTATTTTTAGAGAGAGGGGAAGGGAGGGAGAAAGAAAGGAAGAGAAACATCGATGTGTAGTTGCTTCTTGAGCACCCCCTAGTGGGGACCTGGCCTGCAACCCAGGCATGTGCCCTGACTGGGAATTGAACCAGTGACCTTTTGGTTCATGGGGTAGCACTCGGTCTACTGAGCCACACCAGCCAAGGCTAAGCTGACAATTTTGTATTGTGATGTACCCTACTCTTATTTTTGCTTTGTCTATGCAAGAAAAATAAACTAGATAACAATATAGAGATGTGAATTTGGGAACTTACATGCTAAGGGGAAATAAACAAACACAAAGCTCTATGTACATCATGTGGAAATTATGGAGTAAAAGGTCTAAAGATAATTACTGTGATTGGTTGAAGGAGGGGGATTGTGGATAGATTTTTCTTTTGCTTTCCAAGTTCTGTTACTATATTTGTTTTATTTTTAGAATTTAAAGTAATTTTGTAATTATAAAGATATGAGAAAAATGGAAGAGTTACATCTGTACTAACTTTAAGGGATGTGGATGAAATGTCGTAGGAGCAAACTGCAAGGTAATGAATATGTTGTAGCACATTGTATTTTCCAAAGATGGCTTAACAATTGCCCTGGTCACACGCTCCTCTAACAAAGGACCCTAACACTCCTCCCACTGAGCTCTTCCCCTTAAACCTGGGCAGACCTCTGTAACGGCCTTGACCTGTTGAGTACAGGACGCGCAATGTGTCTTTTGGAGCTAGATTGCAAAAATGCCGTATACTTCTGCTCTGCTCTCTTGGAATTCCTGTTTAAATTCAGCCACATGCCACGAGGAAGCTCAAATGAGCAGCCCATGTGGAGAGCCCACATGTAGATGTTCTGGTCCACGGCTCAGGTGAGGACCCAGCATCCATTGCCAGTCATGTTAAGTGAAGAAGCCTCCAGATAATTCCAGCTGCAGCCGTTGAGTCTTCCCAGAGGAGGCTCCAGACACCTGGAGAAGAGACAGCTGTCCCTTCTGTGCCTAGGCCAAATTCCTGACCCATAGAATTCCTAATTCTAAGCATGATTAAATGGTTGCTTCATACCATTAAAGTCTGTTACATAAAGAGTAGGTGTGTGGTATAATTCTCTCTTAGTAAAACCAATCAAGAGCAAAACAAAAAATCTCTGTACATCTATATGTAAAAAAATCTATATATACAACCCTGTACATCTACATAAGGAATTAAATAAAAAACATTTTTATTGTTAACACACACACACACACACACACACACACACACATAACATGAAATTTACCATTTAACCACTTTTAAGTGTCCAGTCCACGGTGTTCAAGCACGTTCACATTGCTGCGGCCCTGCCACACCACCACCTCCTCCAGAACTTCTACATCTCCCCAAACTGAAATGCTGCCCCCAGAGTTTCAACACTAGCTTCCCATTCCCACCTCCCCACAGCCCCTCGCCAGCCACTCTTCTACTTCCTGTCTCTGTGAATCTGAGCACTCCAGGTATCTTGTAAGTGGAATCACCCGAGATTTGTCCTCTTATGCCTGGCTGATGGCACTTAATATAAGGTCCTTGTAGGTTCAGCCAGACTGTAGCAGGTGTCAGAATTTCTTTTTTAGGGCTGAATAATATTTCACTATATGTATTGACCACATTTTATTCATCCATTCATCCATCGATGGACACCTGGGTGGCTTCCACCTGTTAGCTGTTATAATGTCATAAATGTGGGTGTGCAATATCTGTTCAATCTGTTTCCAATTCTTTGGGTATATACCTACAGTGAAATTGCTGAATCATATAGTCCTTGTTTTTAATTTTTTGAGGAAGTGCCTGATGTTTTCTGCAATGGCTATACAATTATACATTCCTACTAGCAATGCATAAGCATTCCAATTTCTCCGAGTCTTCAACAATACTCATTTCTTTATTGAATAATATCCATCCTAATGGGTGTGAGGTGGTATGCCTTCAGATATCTGTGATATCTGATGTTGATTTGCATTTCCCTAATGATTAGTGATGTTGAGCATCTTTTTGTGAGCTTACTGTTCATTTGTACACCTTCTTTGGAGAAATAGCTATTTAAATCCTTTGCCCTTTTCAAAATTGGCTTATTTGGGTTTATTAATTTATTTTTGTTTGTCTATACTCTTTTAAACGTGTGTATATAAATATATATACTCAAGGCAGAGGCAGAGAAGAACAGGCAACAGAATGTTATCTCACCAGCTGTGTGTTGAGAAGGCCGAGAAAAGTGAGTCCCCTTTGCCTTTGATGTGGTGTACTGGGGTTTCACTGGTTACTAGTGGGTGTCACTAACTGAAGGAAGAAAAAAATTTACACAAATTATCAATGTCATTTTGCTTAAGTATCTCAAAATATCTGACTTCAGATTTCTTTTAATAACACAGCCTCCAAAATGAAATAATCTTGAGCTGACCCTCCCCGCAAATTTCATTGGTAAAATTTTAATTATTAGAAGAAAACTTCCCTTTGTTGTTCAAATTGCAGATCCTTGGCCTATCTTTTTCTGCCTCCCCCCCTCCTCCCTTCTGGAAAGATCTCAGACTAGGAGAGGAGCCTGTCTCTCTTTAAAGAGACTATTTGTTTCCATGGTAATGTGCCTTCTACATCTTCAGAGTTGTAACCTGGGAAATTCTATTAAAGGCTTATCCACGCAGTTGCTTTTGAAATGGTTTTAGATATTAGCCATTTGCTTTATTCACCTTTGCTGCCCAGTAATCTTTTGAATTTGGTAATTCTGCTTGTATCGAACAAAAGAAGTAAAATAAAATAATATGAAGCGGGTTACAATTGGTCTGATGTGGCCCACTGGGCACTTTTGCCAGGAACTGTCGTGTGCTGCCATGGCGGAACCCCTGGGTGCCTGGGATTGTGTGGCCTAGACGCTCCTCTGCATGGAACCCCAGCAGCAGAGCCCAGCAACCACGCAGAACTTCTTGGAGATGCCCTGTGAGGTCAGTGGACAAGAGACGGAAATTACCTCTATTGTCAAAAGTGACTTCAGTTATTAATGGATTTCAAGTCTTATCTGTGAGACTCTGACATGGACACATGGGGTGGATTATAGCTCTGCTGTGAAAGCAACTACAGTGCAAACACAGCAGGGAACCACATCCCCTGAGGCTATCATCTGTGCTTGTAACACTTCATTCATGGATTCTTGGAATAGATGTTTGTATTGACCGGTGTGATTGATATGCACACAATGTATATGATTTTTAATCTGTCTGGAGCCTCAAACAAATGACATTTAAATCAGTTCATAAACAGAAGATATTTCAAAAGCACTTTCTCAATTAAGGGAATTCAACTATTTTACCTGATTATACTGAAAAAAAAAAAGAGCATTCTATTGGTTTTCCTTTTTAAAAAGCTAATTGCCAATCAATCTTTTACCTCTAACTCTTGAACAGATATTTTAAGTAAAATATTAATATTTAAAAATATTTAGATTTTGCCCATCAGTAAGTGAATAGATCAAAAAACTATGGTACATTTACACAATGGAATTCTATGCAGCAGAAAGAAAGAAGGAGCTCCTATCTTTTGAGACAGCATGGATGGAACTGGAAAGCATTATGCTAAGCTAAATAAGCCAGGCAGTGAAAGACAAATACCATATGATCTCATCTTTAACAGGAACCTAAACAACAAAACAAATGAACAAGCAAAACATAACCAAAGACACTGAAATAGAGAACAGGCTGACAGTGACCAGAGGGGAGAGGGGGCATAATTTCAGGGGAAAAGGGGAAGGGTTTACAGGAACAAGTATAAAGGACACATGGACAAAAACTGGGGAGGGGGGTGGAAATGGGAGGGAGGTAGGGAGGACTGAGGGTGTGGGCTGGGATGGGAGTAAAAGGCAGAAAACTACTTGAACAATTAAAATGAAATTTAAAAAATATTTAGATTGGGATGGTGAAAGTTTCTGGAGATGAATGTGGTAAGGTTGTACAACAATGTAAATATACTTAATGCTACTACTGAATGGAACACTTAAAATGGTACAAATGGTAAACTGTGTTGTGTATATATTACCACAATAAAAATAATATTTAGAATTTCCCAATTGTAAAATATGAAACTTTCTGCAATTGCTAAAGAAGGCACATTTATGTAAAAGAAAGAAGAAAGCCCCTGGCTGATGTGGTTCAGTGGATTGAGTGCCAGCCTGTGAGCCAAAGGGTTGTCAGTTCAATTCCCAGTCAGGGCACATGCCTGGGTTGCAGGCAAGGTCAGGTCCCCAGTAGGGGGTGCGTGAGAGGCAGCCACACATTGATGCTTCTCTCCCTCCCTTCTGCTCTGTCTAACATGAATAGATAACTTTTTTTTTTCAAAAAAGAAGAAGAAAAAAGAAAGAAAAAAGAAAGCAAACACAATTGCGAGAGGGCCTCAGGCTCCTAGTTTTCTTCCCCCCAACTTATTTCAGGTATAATTAAAAATAAAAATTGTATATATTTAAGGTGTACAACTTGTTTTAATATGTGTATATATTGTGAAATGATCACAATTAAGCTAATCAAGCTAATTAACATCACATAGTTACATAGTTACCATTTTCTTTCTTGCTTGCTTTTGTTTGTTTGTTTTTGGTGAGAAGTCTTAAGATCTACCCCCTTAGGAAATTTTTAGTACACAAAACATATTAGTAACTGTAGTCACCGTTCTGTACATTAAGTCTCCAGAATTTATTCGTCTTACACCTGAAAGTTTATGCCCTTGACCAACACCTCCCCTGTTTTGCCTTCCTCCGTCTCCCCTCCCCACACCAGGGCCCTGGCAACCACTTTTTCCTCTCTGCTTCTCTGAGCCTATTTTAGGGTCCTCATAGAAGAGGATTTTACCTTTTAAGAAAAAGTATACCAAAGGAGCCTATTGTAGAGCAAGGAAGAATTCCTGAGGAAGTACCGTTTAGGCTGGGACCTGAAGGCCGAGCAAGAGTCAGCTGGGAGGTGGCTGAGAGCATGCGGCTGGCAGAGGCGGGTAAGGATGGAACTGAAGGGGAAGGCAGCACCTGGATGAGGTGAGGATTTGTGGGCATGTAGTGTCTCTGGTTTACTCTGAATACCATGGGAAATCTTCTTAAGGGTTTTAAACCGAAAACAGTCACAGTACAATGTGCATGTCAGCAGGCTCCCTGTTGCTCTCCATGGGAATGGGCTGCAGAGGAGCCAGAGCAGAGCAGGGATGCGGGAGGCACGCAGCTGATGCAGGAGACTCAGTGGTGAACCAGCCTCTCACCTTCTCTTGTGTTCACAAAGAGCACAAAATGGAAAACGTTGACATACATTTTGATAGCATGTTTTCCCTCCTTTTTCATGAAATTTCTAGTTCTTTAATCTGAATACTGCTTTTAGAATAAAGATAATATGCATATTACATTTGGAAAATTCTAATGGACATCTAATCCTTAGGTTGCAAGTGCTTGTCAATTTTTTCCCAGACAACAGACCCTCGGCTTCTAAGGGGTTCCAGCGTTCAAGTTCTGGTGCTGACCTTGTCCTTCAGTTCTGTGTGTGTGGCGGGGGGTGGGGGGAGCTTTGGTTCCACGTACAGCTGGAGGTCAAAGTTCTCTCCTCTGCACATGCTTTGGCTGTGTGACTGGCTGTTTTGTTTTGTCATCTTTGAAAAGCAACTCAGTATCTCACTACACAGAACAGGACCATTCTGAGCTGGCTCTGTGGTTACAATATTATTTACAAATATGGTTAAACTGAAAAAAATGGATTGAGAGCAGTGGGTGGGGCAGTGGCTGTTCATTTTGTAGGTGATAAATTTGACTTAAAATTGATGTGCATCTATTACCTTAAAAAATTGAAGTCCATCTTCAAAATGCATTTTAAAAGTCAGGCACATTATTGAAATACTTGCTGAGGTATACTCGTATTCTGCTATTCTGCGCTGAGGCTTTCTGCCCTTGCCCGGATCTGTGGCCAGGCCACTGTGGACGTGCTATCCAATTATGGCCCTTAAGGAGCTGAGCCAGCAGGCAGAAGTGAAGGAGGCATCAGCATTTCAGGGCTTGGTTTGCCCTCAGGTTAATCAGAGCCAAGGTCTGAGGAGTTTTAATTAAACTCAATGTGTGAATGAAGGAGGGGGAGGGGCTAGGAGAAGAGATGAAACTCACTCCTGGTTGCAGCCTGTCTTGCCACACACTAGCGCTTCAGTAGCAATGACCAGCCCTGCTCACCCACCACCTGGGAAATTACCATTTGTAAATACGAAATTTGGGCTTACAAAAGGTCCTCAAGTGCTCAAAGTGACCAGTGTTAAACTTGATCTTCAGGGATTGGTATTTATGCCAAGTTAAAAACTGAAAGGATATTCCTTAAATGACTCATTTATGTGTACCTCAATGGTTTTATACAAATAATCAGTACAATTTATGGTGATTAGAGTATCAAGTTGAACTTCCACTTATGTTTGGAGGCAGCTTTTTTCTCCATGTCCCTCAGGTTTAATCCAGCAAGAATTACAGTGGGTCATCTGTTGGATCTGGGAATGCTACCCTAGCATTTTTTTCCGAGAGAGACTCCATTGTGCTGGCTTTGCAAACACATCCCTGATGCACAGCAGCGGTAATTTGGTCCATATCCAGGACTCTCCCTACAGTTGTGGAGTCTTCCATGGAGTCTGAGGTCAATATTTGTTCACACAACATGTAGTGATTCCTAAATCAAGGTAACGTTTTAAAGGGGACTGAAGAATGTGTTAACATTGTTACTGTAAATAAGAGGACTTGGGATCTCGTCTGAAGGGAGGCATAAACAAATACACATTCAATCCTATCTCCCCTCAACACTTTGATTCATTCTTCTCTCCTCATCAACACCTGAAGTACAGGAGCTTAGGTGACAGAAGAAATGAATTAGCCCTAGTGGAGGATGGGAAAGGTACCGTTCAAAATACTGTGCTTACCCAATGAGAGACCTAGGCCGAGGCTCCAGCCTCTCCCCAGTCTCCCAACAGCAAGGTGCTGTCAAGCCAGGACCCGAACTTCTCTGCCTCCCTGTCTTGTTCCTCCAGGAAGTGCTATTTCCTCACACAGCCAGCGGCAAGCCTCCAAATTTCAGGCTCCAAAGCAAAGCTCCTCTGATGACTGCAGCTCCTTCCCTGCATGGAGGAGCAACTTAATGAGTGCTGATGTAAGGAAAGCAGAAATGTACTTTTTACAGTCAGAGCTGGCATGCCTACCTTACAATCACAAACCCTGAGAACCGAGACTGTTATGTCAGTGAGTAGTCTGACCCTGTCCCCATCACTACGGTTTTCCTTTTCCTTCCTTTTCTTTATATGTATAAAAAAATCACTAAAAATATACCTATCCACCAAGGAAAAAATGAAAGAAACATATTCATGTGTTCTTGAAATCAGTTTGTAAGGAACAGTCTATGAGATGAAAGGTAGCACCCCCATGTTCACTGCAGCGTATTCACAGCAGCCGAGATGGTTGGAGGGTTGGGTGAAACAGGTGAAGGCATTAAACAAACAAATAAAAAATAACTCACAGACTTACAAAAGGTCCTCACATAACAGTGTGGTGATTATCAGAGGGCACAGGGGGAATGAATGGTGATGGGAGGAGACGTCACTTGGGGTGGTGAACACACGACACAGTATACAGATGATGTAGTGTTACAGAACAGACAAGGGGGGCCTGGGATGATATACCATTATTGAAAGAAGGCCCCGGGTCTGTTATGTCCGCCACCAGAGGAAAGACCTCTCTCAGTGCCAGAGATTTGTGAAAAGGAAAGGAAATGTTTATTTAAATGCTATACAAACTTAAAGTAGTGACCTAATGTCTTTATCAAAAATCATAAAGTCCCTTAAAACACCCACAAACAGACACAGTCCTTCCTTCCTTCCCCCTTTGCCCAGTCCAGAGTACTGTATCTCAGGAAAGGAAATAGAAGTCCATGGCTCAGGCAGTCCTCTGGTTCTTCCCAGTTAGTACACCATCTCGACTGGGAGACCTCCCTGGGTTCCCGGCACCCTCGGCTGAGTCTCCGGTATCTCTGCTAAAACCAGGCGGTGGTTCCCCCTTCTAAAGCTGCAGGGGGGAGGGGTCCCCACTCTGGCAAAGGCACGTGGTCCTCTCTCCCAGGGCCATGGGAGTCCCCACTCTGTCAAGGCCGCGTGGTTCTCTCTCTCAGGGCTGTGGGAGTCTCCACTCTGCTAAAGACATGTGGTTCTCTCTCTCTCAGGGCTTCAGGAAGGGAGAGTCCCCACTCTGTCCAGGCCTCATGGTTCTCCCTCTCAGGGGTGCGGGAGTCTCCACTCTGTCAAGGCTGCATGGTTTTCCCTCAATGGCTGCCGTGTCTGGGTTTAAATCCCCCGAGCCAATCTTCTTCTGCAGCCCCATTTCTGACTCCTCCTACACTTGGGCACACTAGCCCTCAATCTGCTGTCTTCTCCAGCTTTTCTGGTCACCATCGTGGGTCTGGGCAGATGTCACCCCATGTCATGGAGCCAATCTTCTCCCAGCTCCCACGCAGGCGCTGTAACTCAGGGGACCTGCCCCCCAGGTCCCATCTTGGGGGGGAGGTCCCTTTCCATCCCCCTGGCCTTGAGCATGGCCATAGCTATTTAGCATATCTAAGTGACCAGCCAAAGGCTATAGGTATGCTAAATGACCATGCCATGGATTAGCTGCAAAGCTGCCCTGCATGTTCTTGCTCTGTGTGCCCCTTCCCCCAACTCACACCTGTGGGGGAAGGGGTGAAGACACCTTAAAATCTCCTGGACACCTTGAGCTCTGGACCCCATTTCAAATGCCTATTTGGGCCCCTCCCCTCTTGGCTGCACCCTGTAACAGTAGTATAGAATTGTGCACCGACACCTGTATAATTTTATTAACCAATGTCACCCCAATAAATTCAACTAAAAAGCCATGTTTTGATAGATAACAAAATGCCCCAATCCTAATAGACAGCAGAATAATAGAATTTGAAATAAAAGTAAAGGAAATCTTTTAAGTAACAAATACTTAATCCTTCCGAGCCCTATTTGGCTGTTTTTCCCCCACCCCCCATCACCAAAGCACTGTGTCTGAGTGGGGGCATATTTCACTGTTGCATTTTAACGAAACCGCCTCTTGCTCACCCAGGGAACAGTGTGCTGGGACGCAGCCTGCTTGTGCACTGCGGACCAACCGCCCCCGCACTCGTCACAGTGACAGGCTGTTATTTGAGGGGAATGACAGGCTGTTCAGATCCTAAATGAAGTTCTAAGGAGCAATTACCGGTACAGCAGTGTTTAAACATTTCAGGCAGCAAAACTGGCTCAGGTACTAGCTTGTTCAGGCAAGGAAGAAAAATAAAGGCAGATTTCCTGTATTTTCTGATTTATAGACCTACTCAAAGAGTACATCATTTCTGCCAGCTTTCAGATGGCCACTGAAGCTGGCAGCATTGAGTTTTAAGTGTGGTAGTTGTCATGCTGACACTGGGAAAGACAGACTCATCTGCTGCCTCCTGAGTGTGAGAATAAGCTCAAATAGACTTAAAACTAAGGGATCTCTCTGAAGTATTTTCTCTGGTCTTTTGCCTTGTCCCCAAGTGGTTGACAAGCGTCACCTCCTGGCAGGACCAGAACAGAAGCACAGCAGGAAACTCCACTTGATCTACTCAAAGGAACTGAGTAAGCAAAGTTAAAGGGCATTTCGTAGCCAGTGAAGGCGTGTGGGCATGAAGAGAACACCTGAGAGCTCCTTGGGCTCCTGGGTTCAGTGTCTGATCACTTTTAGGCACAAAGGTGCTTTGTTTAAGCACGTTTCCTGTCCATGTGTGCATTCTGTTGCTGGCCTGCTCATAATGCTATACACTGAATGTCTCAGGCAGAGACTGGGATTTATTCCTCGTTGATTTATGAATTTGCCTCCATTCTTTCTTTCCCTCAAGAGAGACAAATACAACTCCCCGAAGTTTTCCTTGTGTGCTTCAGATCAAAAGCCTCGTCGAGGTGCAGAGAGATTTATGACTCAGGTATGTGTGGCAGTGGAAGTGCTCTGAAAAACTGCCAGACACGGCTTTCCTCTCCTAGAGGTTACAGACCGAGTCATTGTGCTGTGCTCCCGTGGTTCCCCTCCCTCCCGCACTTCCCTGCTCATTAGAGACTTTGTCACACCATTTGCATGCAGACTAAGGAAATCACAGGACATCAACTGCAAAAGGGATATTCTTGATTATCTAAAAACAATTATTGTTGAAGGACTCCATCAGTGTTGGTTACGTCGTATAGGCTATAAATGCCTGTAATGCATTTTATGAAGTCTTGTTCATCTGGTACAGCTTGTAAAAGGATTATAACTAAAAGTTATTTTCAAAATGGAAATCATCTTATAAATCAAGAACTTCATACATTTTGTTGCAGAATCTTTCAGAAAACACAGATCACTTTAACTCCGGCTCTCCCACAGAGCATTCTCGGCCTCTCCTGATGCCTGAACACTCACTGTGCTGTCTCCACATCTGCCTCCTGCTTCAAGTTTCCTTAGATTTTTAGATGATCAACTTATCTGTTCGCATCAAACATGCTAAAACAATTCAGAAATATAAAGAAGAGGTAATAATCTCTCCACCATCACCTCCCCTTTCTGAGACAACCACTGTTAAGTGTATCCTTCCCCACTATATTTATATCCATGTCATACACATACAGGTTTCTGTTTTGCTTTTTAATTTTTTTTTGGCCAAAATAACATCATGAATCTGTTCTTCGATGTCCTATTTCTCCGCAGCATCAGATCACATTGATCCAGACCAACACAGGAGACCTCACTCCCCCTTTAAGAAATTATATAATCTACCGTAATTAATTTACTCTTTTCCCTGTTGTTAGGCATTTTTGTTGTTTAGAGTATTTTTTTTCTCTTTAGTTAGAAAAGGTATTGATGGCTGCTATGCACTGTTTCAAGTAACTTCTTGGTATTTGTGTCCTTCCTTACAGATGCTCTTAATCCCGTAGGTTCCTAAAGTGGGGATGCTTGGCCCAGAAGGATTTTACTTTTAATACAAGTTACCAGACTACTTCAGAATAAATAAAACAAAAAATGTCCAAGATATCTACATTAAAAACTACAAAACATTGCCACGAGAAATTAGAAATGATCAAAATAAATGGAGATAATCACCATGTTCATGGATTGGAAAATTCAGTATTGTTAAGATGTCAATTCTCCCCAACTTGGTCTATAGATTCAAGGCAATTCCAATCAAAATGCCAATAAACTGGGGGGGTTGGGGGGATAATGAACAAGCTGTTACTAAAATTTATATGAAAATTGCTAAAATAATTTTCATAAAGAACAAAGTTGGAGAACTTATATTACTGATTTCAAAACTTGTTATATGGCTACAATTGAATATAGCTAAATGGCAAGAAGTAGTAAGCCCACCAGTGAACTCGCGCTGAGTTTAACAAAGGTGGTTAAGGTAAGTTAGTGGGGGGAAAGAAGAGTTTTTTCTACAAGTAGTGCTATAACACGATCGGGTGGCTGTATGGAAAAAATGAACACTTTTCTTTAAAGAATACAATTACTCAAAATGGATCACAGACCTAATGTAAAAGCCAAAACTGGGAAACTTCTAGAGGAAGCACAGGAAAAATACTTTGCAAAAATTTTTTAGACAGAATATAGAGCATGAAACATAAAACGAAATTTCAAAATTGATAAATTGGACTTCATTAAAATTAAAAGCCTTGTTTCTTTGACAATAAAAAAGACAAGCTACAGCCTGGAAGAAAATATTCACAGCAAAAACATCAGATAAAGAGCTATAATAAAAGTCTTACAACACAATATTAAGAAGAGAAAGATCTAAATTTTAAAAAATGGGCAAAGAATTTTGACAGACCCTCCATAAAATAAATTAAATTGAAATGACTGGCCATACCAGAATGTGGAACAATTGGTGTGCTAATGCACTGCTGGTGGGAATACACAATTGTATACTGCTTCAGAGACATTTGGCTGTTTCTTAAAAAGTTAAACAAAAACCTACCATAAAACTCAGCTATTTCACTTCTATGTATTTACCCCAAAGGAATGACAGACCACATCTGTCTACATGAAGACTTGTACACAAATATTCACAGAAGCTTTATTTATAAGAGCCAAAAACTGGAAACCCAAAATATCCATCAATAGGTGAGTGATAAACATTTGTTGTATTTATACAACAAAATCCAGCTCAAAAATAATAAAGGAACAAATTATTAATACATGCAACAACTTGGGTGAATATCAAAATCATTATGCTGAGTGAAAAGCCAGCCAAAAAGGTACTATATCCTGCAGGATTAAGTTCTAGAAAATGCCAAAGAATCATAAGTAGTTAGAGAAAGCAGATCAGTAGTAATTTGGCGGGGGTGGGGGGAGTGGTTAAGAAAAAATGAATTCTCAAGGGGCAGAAAGAAATGTTGGGAATTGGGGAACCTCTCAGATTTTTGACTACAGTGGTTTCACAAGTGTATACATTTTGCCAGAACTTAACAAATTGTACACCTAAGTATGTGCAATATGTATGTAAATAATACCTCGGCTGTTGAGCATTTATTTTAGAGCTTGAAAATCCTTTGTCTGGTTCAAAACAGATTCACCATAATTAATTTAATTATGATAATTAAATGACCACTTCCAACTCTATTAGATTTCTGGCTGAAATTATATAAAACAAATAATTTATATGTACATGTAGCTACATAAATATTTTATCATGTTTTCTTGTTTAGGGAAATGTTAAATTCATTCTTGCTCCATGTTATTCATGGCGACCCTGGTTTCTTCAGTGCCTCCTACTTTCTGTTACATGTTTTCTCTAGTAGTATATGGTTTTATTGCCATTATTAGTATGATTTTTAAAAAATGTCCTTTCTACTTTTAATTATTGATATTATAGAGAAAAACTACTGATTTCAATTTGTATCACATATGGTCACTATCAAATTCTCTAATTCTAATTGAATTTAAGTAGAATTTTGTGAACTTTCTATACAATTTTACATTCTGCAATTAAAGACAGTCTTATTTCTTAATTGCTAGTGTTTATACTGATTATTCTATTTGGGGCTCCTTTTTCATTAATTAAAACTTAGAAAATGTTGAATGAAGATAGTGCATCTCTACTTTGTTTCAGATTTAATTAAAATGTATCAGATTTAATTAAAATGACAGTCATCTAGTATGCTGTTGGTTTAGATAAATGGTTTATATTAAGCTTGGGAAATTACATTTTAATCCCTCTATGTTATTTGTAACTATTATCAAGTGTCCTCTAGGCATCTATTGATATAACTGTACAGTTCCTTTAAAGTGTTTGTATAATGAATTATACTGAGGTTAAAAATGTTCTTCTTGTTATAAACCTTACTTCTTGATTGGTGCAGCCACTGTGGAAAGCAGTATGGCGATACCTCAAAAAATTAAAAATGGATCTGCCTTTTGACCCAGTGATCCCACTTCTGGGAGTATATCTGAAGGGACCCAAAGCACTAATTCGAAAGAACATAAGCACCCCTATGTTAATTGCAGCATTATTTGCAGTTGTCAAGATACGGAACCAGCCCAAGTGTCCATCAGTAGATGAGTGGATACAAAAACTATGGGACATTTACACAATGGAATACTACTTGGCCATAAAAAGGAAAATTGTATGGATGAACCTGGAGAACATTATGCTAAGTGAGAAAGCCAGTCAAAGAAAGACAAATACCACATGATTTCACTCATATATGGAATCTAATGAACAAACTGAACAAGGAAAATGGGGACAGACTCATAGATGGAGAGTAGGATGACAGCTAGTTGGGGGAGAAGTTCGGGGTGGAGGGATTGAGCAAAAAGGAAAAGGGTCTCGTGGACCTGCACAGCAGTGTGGTGATAGCTGGGGGGATGGGGTAGAAGGGGGCTACAGGGTAATGGGAAAATACAATGAAGATTAAAACAAATAAAAATAAAATAAATTGGAAAAAATCCTACTACTTGGTGTATAAATTTTTAAAATATTTTGAAGCATTCAATTTGGACAGATTAATATAGCAATGCCAGAATGATATCATACTTTGAATTTTTAAAATTTATTGATTGACTTTAAAGATGGGAAGGGATACACACACACACACACACACACACACACACATACACATTATTTTGTTGTTCCACTTATTTATGCATCCAGTGGTTGTTTTTTATATGTGCCCTGGCCAGGGATTGATCCTGCAACCTTGAGACGATGTTCTAACCAAATGAGCTACCTGGTCAGGCTGTACCATGATTTATAATGGCTACATAGTATTACATGGTGTAGTTCTACTATAGTTTAACCTGACCTGATGACTAATGCCTACTTAGGTTGCCTTTTTTCACTCAATGGTATGATAAATATAATTGCATAGTACAACTCTAAAATGATTTCTAATTCCACCTTTACTTTCTTCGCTTCCTCCTTAGGGATTGAAGTGGTGGAAAAGACAAAGTTCATATATTCTAAACTTTTTGATTTTTGTTATTCAGGTATCCCTTCTTATATAGAAAGGCAGTTTTGTTTTTTTTTTTAACCTCAGCCTCCACTTACCTAAACACATTTTGAGCTGGCTTTCCATTGTTTTTGGAAGTTCTGTCTCTGTGTCTTTCCTAATCTTATCTTCACCTCCATGCTCTTATTTTTTATTTTTTGTGAATCCCTGGAATATGGCAGATTTTATCTTTCTCTGACTCATTAGTGATTCTGACTCAAATTCAAATGTGTGGGTTCCCTCCCCACACCAAGCAATTCTTGGACAACAGCTGGGTGCCCTACAATTTAATACCATTTTGACACTACCTACTCAGAGATAAAACATCAGATTTCTTAAGGTGAGGATTCAGTCCCATGAGACTGCACCCACCCCAACTCCAGTTCAGACACCGATGATAAATTCAGGTTTCATACATGCTCCTGATTGATCAGCTATAGCTTAGAGGTTCCAACGCCCCTCAACTTGAATTCAATTCATTTGCTAGAGCAGCTCACGCAGAGAAACATTTTACTTACCCTTTTATTATAGAAGGATGTAACTCAGGAACAGTCAGATGGAAAAGACAGTAGGCAGAAGGAGAGAAGCTTACGTGCTCCAAGCTATGCCCCTCTCCCTGGACTTCTGTGTGCTCGCCCACCTGGAAGCTCGCCTGACCTTGTTCTTTTGGGGTGTCTATGGAGGCTCCATTACACAGGTACAACCAGTTCCATCACTGGCCATTGGTGACTGAACTCAATCTCCAGCCACTCTCCCCTCACATGGAGGTCTGGGCTTGGGACAAACAGTTCCGATTCTCTAACCTTGGGGTTATTTCCCCTGGCAATAGTCTCCACCCCTGCATTACCCACAGGGTTTCCAAAAGGTCACCTCATTAACATAACAAAAACACCTGTATTACTCTCACCACTTAAAATTTCCAAGGGTTTAAGAGCTGTGTGCAAGGAACAGGGAACAAGACCAAATATATATTTATACCTCACAATATCACATTAGTCATTCTAGCTTTCACAATACCAGATGGATTGGTCTAAAAAATTTACAGTTGCAGCACTCTTTATATACACTCTATGGTGCAGGTAATTCTCAAGTTTGTCTATGCAACAGAATCGCTTGGGAAACTGGGGGCAGGGGGCGGTGGGGAGAGTATGCTCCTGGGTCCTATTCTGTATAGTGAGGCAGAATTCCAGAGGCTGCCCCCCACCCCCAGAATGTGCATTAAAAACCCCAAAACTTAAAGCTATTAAAGTTCTTATTCATTTTTTCCCTCCTCTTGTTGGTAATGGGCTTCATCAAATCTGTGGGAGAACCTTTGGACGCCCTCCCTCAGGTCCACCCTCAACTGCAGGGTCCGGGTTGGGGCCAGTAGTGAGGGAAAGTTCCTGCCTTCTTGGAACCATCCTGCCTGGTTTCAGAAGCTGTAACCCTGCCAACAGCGAAAAGGCCCCACGGCTAGGGGACCTTGGGAACATAAGATTTAAGGAGACAAAACTTATCCTCCTGGCCAGGGTGCAGTCTCTGCTCCCTTTACTTCACCCTGGAGGGTGGCTAGGTAGTTAATGACAGGTAAGATTCCTCAAGGAAGGGACAACCTAAGATAGGTGCAGCCTTGAAGGGACCATCAGGAAGACTCAGGGGATTATGGAGGAGGGACAAAGACCCTCACCCCTCAGCTTTATCTAGCCTGAGTCATTCTATCTAAAAACTTTTCTTATATCTTGGCTGCTTAGGTTCTGCCGCCTGACTCAGGTCTGAAACAATTTCAAAGAGGGGTGCAGCTCTGTGTCAAACCAACGGTTCCTGGCGGGGGGCAGTCAGGCCTAAGAAAGAATGCATAAAGTCCTATGAAACCTGCTTTGCTAAGAATGCCCTCAATTTAAATGTCAAGGGTCCAAGCACAAAATAAGTTTGCTTCCCAAGGTTTTAAAGCTGATAGGCGTCACACTGTCACCGGACTCTGAGTTAAAAAGACAGAAATGTTATCTGTAAACCATACCTCCTTTCTTTGATATGCATCCCTATGCAAACTAAACTCAGTGTGTCCATTGAGAGAAGAGCTAAACGCCTTTCTCCTATGAGAGACTGGTCAGCCCTCCTTCCCAAGCAGATCATGTGGTAGACGTATTCTCATCCACGGCGGCTGGGGGAGCTCTGCTGGACGAAGCTCCCCCACACTGTCCTTATAGAGTTCAGACAAGGGCTCCGACTTTTGCACCCACGGCACAGGGCCCTGGGTTCCTGCCAGAGAAACATGGTTGGAGCTGTGTGTAAGGTGGTGTCAGTGTAAGAAATGTCTAAACCTGTAAGAATTTTTATGAGTTTATTTGAGCCAAACTGACAATTGCTGGGAAGCAAAACCTCAACGTATTAAGAAAATGCTCCAGAAAAGGGCAGTTCTGCACCCTGCTTTATACATTACGATCAAAGGAGAAGACATAAGTACAATAGGTTACATGAAATCCACTGGTGACAGAGTAGGGAAGTGGGAGAAAGCAAAGTGGGGAAACCTCTGGGGCCGGATAAAAAGTAAAATGGTAGACATGTGCTTCTTTTACACGAATGGGTACAGGACAGTAAACAGCCAACAGTCAACTCACTGACAATGAGGGGATCTGTGGTCTCTGCTCTGCGCTATCTGTGCTAAAAGGAAGTTACCTTGACATTCTAAAGGTATATTATTGTAGATGCAAAAAGACAATAGATGGGCAGCGTGCATTGAAGATCGACTTTTGCCAGGGAAGATTCTAGCCTAGGACATAACTAGCTGTTAAAAACTACTTTTGGTTAGTGAGATCCAATTTTAGACCATCCTTTGTGGTTATTTTAGGTCTCTGAGTTAAAAGGCTGCCATGCAGGCTTCCCCTGAGCTTGTCAGGTTTAGTGTGTGGTCCCTTTTCACCTGTCCACAGTGGTCTTTTCTCTTGGTTTTTATTTCTGCTGGGAAACATCCGATAGAAAAGGAAAGAACTATCAAAAAGGGTAAAATCCCCAGTGTCAACAGCTGAATATCAACCACTTAATTTTTCTGTTTCCCCTGTTGGGATTGTTCCATCCAGTGGTATTAGTATTTCATTTCCATTAAAGACCAAATAGTTTCTTGAACGAGCTTAGTAACTTAGTTCTCCTCTCCTTTATTAAATCTGTAAGAAAATGCATTACAAGTTCTAAACTGAGATTTTTGTATGCCTTGAGGCTTAGGAGACCTGGGTTTGAACTGGAGTCCATCACTTATTAGCTGGGCAAGTTTTCAAACATCTCTGGGCTTCAGATTCTCTAAAGCAAGGATAACACCTAGGAAATGCCTGAAACCGCACTCTCAGTAAATGTTAATTCTGTTCTTTCTTTCTAATAGTATCTCTCAGTTTGTTGACAGTTTTTCTTCTTATGGCTAATTTTTTCCTCATTATAATGGGCTGTTCTAACAAAGTTCGTTCTTTTATTTTTTAATCCCTTCACCTATTTCATCCAGCCCCAAGGAGCCTCTCCTCTGACAGCTGTCAGTCTGTTCTCTATATCTGAGGCTGTATCTTATTGGTTTATGTTGTTCCACAGATTCCATATATAAGTGAAATGTCAGCTAAAGTTTCTATTCACTCATTCATTCATTCACTCAAGATGAACTGGAAACTTGTTTCCTAAGGTGGATTGTCTGTTATTGAATATAAATTACTTCAAGTCTTGTTCCCAACTAGTGTTCCAACTAAAATACTCCAACTTTACATTGTGAAGTATTATTCTCCCAAGCTGCATCAGTTATGAACCCAGGAAAATCTTTAAGTATTGTACAGCACACTGGTCAGGTTCTGATACTAATGAAAATGTAAATTACATCTGCATTCTTGTGAGAGGCCAACTTTTCCTATTTCTGTTTTAACTACATAGGGTGGGGTCAGAGGAATCAGAGGAGGCAGTGACCTAGCTTCTTACCCACTTAGTTAGGCTTGTCTGCCCGTAACAGACATATCCCAGCCTCACTCAAGGTAGGGTGGCTATGTGGCATGCCACAGTAAATAGGTGTGAGCCTATACTCTTCACATCATAGACTGGCAGTGGCCAGAGTCCACCTCCATGAGATTCTGCTTAAAACAGATGATAGAGAGGCAGACTCAGCACAAGCCTTAACCTTAAGGAGCCTTTTCCCATCTGTGAAATGGGAATACCTTCTAACTATCAGATGACTCAAATGGGCATGTAACTTGGCATCAGTGACAGCAGCTTGGATTACAGTAGGTGTTCAATAAAAATTGGTAACAGGAATCAGTTAATGAACGGATAGATTTATTAAAACGAAGGCAGAGTTCGTAAAAGAGAGAGTGTGTGTGTACATGGCCTATGTGTTGGTTGGGGGACTAGCAGGTTGACAAATAATATAATAATATAACTTACAGATAACAAAAAAATAACTTTTTAATTCGAAGAATCACTTAACAATGATGCCATGCTGTACTTCCTACAAAGTAGAACTTGCTGAGATTGTGCAGAGCACCCATATAACCAAATATCTGAGTGGCAGATGATGTGTAAACTGGCCAATCAGTCAGCCCCTCCAAAGTCAGGGTTATCTTATAACAGCATCAGCATTACAAGAATACTGACTTTTAAGTTTGTGTTCGACTTTGTGTAAGGTGGGAAGTATGCCGCTGGAGCAGTGCCCCTCACAGCTCGTTTGCTGATACAAATCATTCACCATCTTTAGGAACAAGTTTAGAATAAAAATCTGAGTTTTATTACAAACGAAAATAAATAAAAAACTTTCCTTCAATTATACAGTATATACAAGGATTTCTGTATTACATCATTTTACATAAAATGTTCTAAATGATGGAAGATGAGCTCCCTACCATTTGAAGACAGGAACTGACTGCTGAAAACCACACACCTACACAGAAAGAAACACGTTTCGCAGGCATGGCCTGTGATCTCTGGCTACAGGCAGGAGCTGAAACCAGAAACATCAAAGAAACTTGGAAGGGAAAAAAAGACATTTAATACCCTAGAACACATCAGCAAAAATAGTCAAACATTTGTAAACAACACTTAAACAAATCTCTTCAATAAGCTGTACTGCTATAAGGTAAGTATTTTTTTATAATTTATTTTAAAAATTAAAAAATGTTTTCAATTAGTTTACATTCTGTATTATTTTGTATTAGTTTTGGGTATATAGCACATTGGTTAGACAATCATATACTTTACAAAGTGGCCCCCGCAGTATTCCCAGCACCCACCTGGCACCAGTTATTACAAATTATTGGCTACATTTCCTATGCTGTACTTTACATTCCCATGACTGTTCTGTGACTACCAATATGTACTTCTCAACCCTTCACCTTTTTTACCCAGCCCCTCCCCCGGCAATCATGAATCTGTTCTCTGTATCTGAGTCCATTTTTGTTTGCTCATTTATATTGTTTAGATTCCACATATAAATGAGATTATACTGTATTTTTCTTTCTCTGATTTATTCCACTTAGGCTAATGCCCTATAGGTCCATCCATGCTGTTGCAAATAAGATTTCATTCTTTTTTATGGCTGTTTATTATTCATATTTTAAACCTTTTCTTCTTAAAAAAGGCCCTTTATTTCTTTTAATACTGGTATAGTGGTAATAAACCCCTTTAGCCTTTTCTTTCTGGGAAGCTCTTTACCTTTTCTTTCTGTCCTTTAATTCTAAATGATAGTGTTGCTGGGTAGAGTAATCTTGGTTGTAGGTCCTTGCTTTTTATTACTTTAAATATTGTGTGCCAATCTCTTCTGACCTGCATGTTGAAAAATTGGCTGAAAGTCTTATGGGAGCTCCCTTGTAGGTAGCTACTTTCCTCTTGCTGCTTTTAAGATTCTTTTTGTCTTTAATCTTTGGCATTTTACTTACAATATGTCTTGGTGTAAACCTCTTTGGGTTTGTCTTGTTTGGGACTTTGAGCTTCCTGGACTTCTACGGTTATTTCCTCCCTTGGCTTAGGGAAGTTTTCCATTACCATCTTTTCAAATGTTTTTAATTTCTTGCTCTCTTCTCTTCTCTTCCTGGTACCCCTATGATGTGAACGATGGTATGCTTGAAGTTGTCCCAGAGGTTGCTTACACTATCTTCATTTTGGGGGGATTCTTTTTTCGTTTTGCTGTTCTGATTGGGTGTTTTCTGCTTCTTTATATTCCAAATTGCTGATGTGATTCTGTCCCATCTAGTCTACTGTTGATTCCTGGTAATTTATTCTTCACTCCAATTAGTGTAGCCTTCATTTTGAACAGGTTCTTTTTTATGGTTTCCATGCCTTCTTTTAATGCTAATTTTTATTTAAGTAAAAGTATTATAATAAGTATTTTTATTGCTTAGGTATACTTCCCTATAGGTTAGATAAAAGCTTTATTTCCTTTCCTGGAGGCAAGAACCCTTGTGCGGGGACTATTTGTGAATTTCTTAGACTGGGGGCTTTTAGCTACTTGTCTGTTATTTCCACCCCAAAACAAGGGTTAGAATACATGGTAAAACCAGAATAAAAAAATTGGCTCCCCAAAAACATCTCTCTTTGAATGTTTGATGGGTAAGGATACTGATGAAACTGGCTGTGGACTTCAGCAATCACTGCAATCCTTTTCTCTGACCATCAGTGATAATCAGGACTTACAAAGTATGAGCATAGCAACACAACTTTTTAAAAACCAAGTAAGGCTGAAGTGCACCTGTGTCCAGGACAATTACAGTAGTGAAAATCTCTAGCAACTTACTATAGAAAAACAATCAAGTGTACAAAAGCCTGTTCACATTCGGTATCATGACTTCAAAACACTATTTCCATTTACCTATCTGCATATTTTTATGAAGTGACTGCATGTAATAATTACAGTAATAAAAAATTTTCCCTCTATGTATGTAGAGCAAAACCACATTAATGATTAAGAAACAGAATCAAAATCTAAACCCTAATGGAAGTTGAGCCTTAGCATCCATGTCTGGATACCTCACGCTCCTCTGTGATAATGAGAAAAACCTCTGAACGTTGACTGGGCCCCTTTTCGTGGAGTGGCAGATGTATACGCAAGCAGTGGTGCTATGGCCGAGTCATGCTTTCCCTTACTCTACAGTTACTTCTGTGCCAATTTTATTTTACTATTAATATGTCAAAGCCCAGGATTACTTTCACCTACGTAATCAAATTATTTGGAAATGATAACCCTCCTTTTTTTAAATGATGTGAGAGTAGACATTTAATAGCAGATTTTGAAGAAGCTAAAGATGACACAGTTTAGTACAAACTGTCCTTTACTTTTATTGCTTGTATACACAAAGAATACATTATAAAACTCAGTGGGAGAAGGAAAAAATAACGAAAGAAAAAGTTACCTGCTTTAGCATTTTTAAGAATAGTTTGATAACTTCTTAGATTAACTTGCTTATATGAAATAGAGCAAAACTACAATACAACCATTATATAATTTTAATAATCACAGCAGTTATGCTTTCAGTTTTAATTTTTTCTTCAAAAACATTAATGTTATAAAAATGAGGTTGATGACATCCTTATTTAAAAGACACCTTGTACTGGTATCAAAATATGATTTATTTTAATACCAACTGAAAAAAATAGATCTCATATCATCTATTACTTCAATGAAGTTTTATTATTACTTTTATTTTCAAAGTTGGTAGCAAAGTTATTTTTAACAATATAAAACTTTTTCTTTGTAAGTGTTGAAATTCCCTTAAAAGTACTGAAAGGCAACAGACATTCTAGGAAGGGCTTGCTAGGAAAATCAATTATTCCAATATTGATAAGTAGGATACTTGATGAATTTATAATTACTTTCACTTCCTTACTAACATTTCCTGATTTGCCAGGTTTTTTACCCATTTGGTATCATAACAGTAGCTAAGTTCAAGCCTTTTTTCTGGAGCCATTATTTCCATTATTTCTCTTCACTTTTTCAAATATATAGTAAAACGTTCCAATAATCACTACAGGAAGGAATGATCATTTAAGTTGGATAGTGCTGATTTACCTTTTAATTTCATTTAAGAGCTATCAGTATTAGAGTCATAAAGCTTTACAGTTTCAACACACATACATGCCATTACAGAATTAAACATCTTTATACCCTACAGAAAGGGTTCCACTTGGTTTAATGTATCATAGTCAAATTTCAGTCTAATGAAATATGCTTTTATTAAATACAGCAGCCACCACTTACCTTTAAATATTTTATAGATGAAACTAAGTTCAGTACTGAGCCGAGGATGCTGGCATCGAAGCCCTAACTTCCAACTCTCCCTTATAAAGGTTCTGCATTTTTAAAACGCACCACCAATTATTTTAGATTTATCATACCCTGTTTTTAACCTGGTATATACCATCTTTCGGAAAAGATTTACTTTTTGAGATGAGATACAAGAACAAAATCATTCTTGAGGTTCCACCTCGAAAAAAGGATGATGTTTGCACATAGCAGCTATAGTCTGAAACCCCTGTTTTTGCTGGGCTAGCCTTCACACAAAGAGCATGCACATACAGCCACGGTTCACGTGTCTGTTTTGAAGTTGGGAACTGCTGATTATTCAAGTCACGGATGTCCTCAATATGCAAGGAGACAGTTGAATTGTATGTCCACCATGAGAAAAGAAAAATTAATGATGAAACAAAGTAGCAAATAAAGGCAGCTGGCATTCAGAACACGCCAAAAAGCTAACACTCTTGATTGTCATTATCAGGGTTTTTCTTTCCTTTAAAAAAAAAAAAAAGAAGTCTTTTTTTGCATATTTTAAAACTTAACGGTCCCAGAGAATCATGAAGTGCCTTGTCGTTTTTGCTGCTGACTTCTGATGACCTCTAGTTGTTTTTTGCATTGCTGGTAGTAAGTAGAAAGGCTTTTGTTTTCATCTAAGAGCTTTTTATGTTCCTGTACCAGACGAGATGTATTTTGCTGGTCCTTTTCATCCTGGTCCAGTTCAGCAACTAGTTCTTGCCTAAAAACAAATACCAATAATAAGATATTCTACACGATGGAAAGATTCCTACCTTAACAGCTGTTGATGAAAGCTCAACGGATTAGAATTTTTATTCTGGGTCGATCATTACCATCTTAGATGCAGCACTCAAACTTATTTACATGCTGGAATATAAACTATCAATCACTTCTGGTGTAACCATAGAAATATAATCTTTTTAATAAGTAACTGTACTTAGATAATTAGTGAAAACAGATAAAATGGTGTAACACAAGTTTCAGAACATTTCCTCTGATACTCTTTTTGACAAAGAAGAATAAAAGGCTGGGAAGGGCTTCATCTGACTATAGGACAAATAACACAAAATTTTTATTGTTAACATTGTACTTTTTATACTCATGTACTTATGCTTTCAAATCATAATCCTACTTAAGTACAGTGCAAAGTGGTAGCTAACAACATTTGCCAGGTAATTAAACTATGTATGTTATCAACTTAAATCTCTTTCCTACTTTAAAACAGTGAGAATAATACAAAGTACCACTTTTAAACTATTCAAGTTTGCAAACACTTTCAGGAAAGACCCTCAGAGTCTTTTATAACTTTATAAACTTTTGAAAGTCCCTTTTATTTGGGGGATATTAAGTAGTAGCTCTTGAAGTGAGGCTACTGGATATACTTAAATATTTCATAAAAAGTCCTCAAAATGATTTCCTAGTAATATTTCTCAGTTAAAATAAGTATTTAAAATTGATTAAAACTGTCATGATTTCACATTTGTCAAGATAGTATTTGGTTTTCTTGCACAGAACTTCTCTTTCAAATGATTAAAGTATGGAAAAAGGCCCTGGCTGGTGTAGCTCAGTGGACTGAGCGTGGGCTGAGGACCACAGGGTCATCTGTCTGATTCCCAGTCAGGGCATGTACCTGGGTTGTGGACCAGGTACCCAGTGGGGGCCATGTGAGAGGCAACCACACACTGATGTTTCTTTCCCTTTCTCCCTCCCTTCCCCTTTCTCTAAAAATAAGTAAGTAAAACCTTAAAAAAAAAAGTCCCAACATTTAAAAAAAAACTATGGAAAAAGTATAGGTTAAATATGTGAAGTGAGAAATATAGAGGTTCTTTTTTTTTTTTAACATGAAGTGTCAACAGTTCCATAATTCGCTCTACAATTTGCAGACTCTAATACAGGATAGGGCAAAAGTAGGTTGATAGTTGTTAATATGAAAAATAAAATGATAATTAACAAAGAATAATACAAGGATAAACTGTGTTTTACACACTCACAACTGTAAACCTACTTTGCCCCACCCTGTATTTATTTCCTTTAAGATACTAGCTTGAATTCACTTAAATCACTGTTATCAGCAAATTGTGATGAAACTATTCTTTCCCTTCTTTGTTTTTGAAGTACAAACAGAGAACTTTCCATAGATTAGTGCAGAAAACAAAAATTTTTACTTGTCTGATGGAAACTAACAGAGGAAACTCTGTCACCATGCATGCACACAGTTTCTGTGAGTTTTTCCCCGCAACAACTCCATGTCAGCTACCATCATAAGTCAGCTTCGGAGGCATAAAACTTCCTGAGGACCATGCTTAAGCAAACTAAAGCATTTTTTTCTTTTAAAGAATTGTAAATAAAGGAATATGAAAATAGTACTATATTTCTTAAAAATGAGACAAAGACAATTTCTACAACTCTCAGAAAAAAACATGTGTGAGTATAAAACTCCCCAGAAAAACATTCATAAGGTATGAAATAAAGCCCACTAACAAGTTATTCTACTCTCCTAACCATGCTCCTGGAAAGAATGTAACCACAAAATGTTTCTAAGATAAAGCACAAGTGAACATGAGTAAATCAAATTATTTTACCTATGTCCAAGAGAACGAGTCTTTAGAACAATAAATGTAAACAGCTTTTAACTTTAAAATGCTGAGAACACTAAACACATTTATGTACCACCAGTTTCCTTTCCTCAGTACTAATATGATATAGTCAAAGAGTTTTTAAAAAAATCTTAATCCTCACCAGAGGATGTATTTATTGATTTGAGAGAGAGAGAGAGAGAGAGAGAGGGAGAGAAAGGCATCGATGTGAGAGAGAAACATTGACCAGTTGCCTCTAGTAGCAGGGACAGAACCAGCAACCTAGTTATATGCCCTAATTGGGAATTGAACCTGAAACCTAGGTATGTACCTTGGACTGGGGACTGAATCTGTGACCTACGTACGTGCCCTGACCGGGGATCAAACCTGCAATCTTTTGGTGCATAAGATGACACTCTAACCAACTGAGCCAGGGAAAAAGGGTTTATTTTTGCATGAAAAATAGCCAAAAAGGGCTTAAACACAAACATATATAAAATATCCAAGCTAGAAACATGCTTAATAATTAGTTTTAAAAATGGTTTCATGTCTTCAAACAATACTGCGCCTTAACATATTTCAAACTCAAAATACTAATGAGTTTTAATTTTTATTCATGAAAGATAACTTACTTTCTCTGTAATAACAATGCAATTTCTGTTTGAACTTTCATATATTCTTGTGCCATTTTACAATGCTGTTCAAACACTGCCATAGATTCTTTGGAGTTTGGGCATGGTGCTAGAGGCTGAAAATTAAAAAAAAAAAAAAAAAGTTAAAACACAAACTAAATCTCATATCTTGCTAAGACTTAAGACAGTGTGATATATTTTTATAACACTGTAGTAATGATCTTTTACAAGTGAGTGTTAAACCATGCCCTAGAAAATCTGTGTCCTTTGGTCACAGTTAACTCAGAACTTAAATTTACACTTATTGTTTTAACACTTGCTATTCCATAAAATCATGCCTAGAGTGCGCTTCGCCTCTGGTTTTACCTTCCAGGTTACCAAGGGTATTATACCAAAATGTGTTTATAGTTCTCATACTCATGAGACACTGCAGTGCATTATTTACATTTTTAGTCACTACGAAAATGCCAGCGTATCACCAAATTTATTATGTACAAATGAGCTTATATGAATTTCATATTTTAGTGCACTAAAAGTAAACAACAAAAATGCTATTCTTAGCAGTTTTAAAGATGTGAGAGTATTTTAACATGACTGTTGGGATAAGAACATGATTTTGCCAATTTTAGATTTGATTAACTTAACTGAAAGACTCGTTTATTTTAACAAGAATAAGGAGGTGCACTGAGAGCATAAATAAATGAATATACATGACAAAAACACAGCTGTCAGCCTTAAAGATACATCGTCCACATTCTTCTAAGAAAACACTGAGTGAGAAAGCAGAGTACTCCTTCACCTGCAGTTGGTGATCCAGTGTAAGGTAAGCCATTGGGATGGAGTTATCTGATCCATTGGTATCTGTAATTCAAGCATGTTGTTTTATTTCATAAAAACATGAAATACTTCATAATTCAATAATTCATTTTCTTTCATAAATTCTTATAAACAAAAGTAGGAAAACATGCATGAAATACTGGTATTTTTTCCTAAAGTAAATAACACATAAGTTATTGTTACTGGTGATGAAGAATCTTGTTTTGAACTCTAAAGATAAACAAAGGATATCCAATTACCAGATAATTAGAATGCAATCATACTTTCAATTTAAGTTGGCTATAAATTAAATAAAATGAAAGCTTGTAAGCCCCTGTTTAATTAAAAACAAAAATAGTGACATACTAAAGTAATAATCATTTAAAAATAAGTGTTAAACCACACCCTAGAAAATTCTGTGTCCTTTTGTCAGAGTTAATTCAGAACTTAAGTTTACTCTTGTTTTAACACTTTTGTGGTTATACAGGACCATGACTATAGTACCCTTTATATTTATTCCAGAATAATGCCCTTTACATTTTAAATTCAGTCCTCACACACTCACTCTACCTACACAAACCCACATCTCTTTCCTTCCTTGATCACGCGAGGTTTACTACCGGGCTGTCTCCACTCTAGCCACACTAGTGTTCCTTAACAGGGAAAAGGGGAAAGCAAGAGACAGATGCTCTTCCAGTGGGTCACCTTCAGTTTCCATAGATTCCAGTGTGAGCCCCCAACCCCGCCCCTCCTAATGAGAGCCACTGCAGAAAATGAGAGATGTTATTGATGGGAGTACATTACACACATAAACACTGGCTCGAAGGCATGCCTCAACAGTTAAATGGGTTAATTTGAACCAGTCAAATTTTATCCAACTATTTGAACAGGTAGCTTTTGTTTGTATTTCAAAAGAGGTAAAACTGCCCTAACTACTTGCCTGAGAAGCATGCAATTGTCTCTTCCCAACATTAATGTTTGTGCACAACAGTTCCAGAAGCAGGCAGGATAACTGTGAATATGGATTTTCCCATTTTGGAAGCAGCTGTTTTTCTACTGTTAGTAGAGAACAAAGAACTAAACAAGTGGGCTGCTGCTTAGCCCTTTTTCTGACAAGTAACTCATTCGAAGAGTAGTGTGGATAAAGGCAAGGTCAGGGTAACACCAAGGCACTGCATCCAATGTGATGAAAAACTAACAGTTTGATGGTTTGATTGATAGTCTAGTTTTTTTTTTTAACTATTGAGAATGTGCTTGTAACTCCAAAAGCTAAACTAAATCAGACCACATGATATAATGCATGTAAGAAATACTATGCAATGCTAGCATACAGTAAGCACTCAACACACGACAGTGATGGTTATTATTATTCTTGTTATTGACACTAAATGAAGAACAGTGAAGGCAGGGCATTTTAAAATACTCAAGTTTGTATTTCAGGTTGAAAAAGTAATGTTTATTAAAGATAGGAGAGTATTGCCTAGGAGAGCCTGATTTACCCTAAAATCATATGCTAACATAAATGTTTTTCTGAAATGGCTCAGTAAGAAGTACAGTTAATTTATTTCTCTGACCAACTCCCTCCTCACCCCCAATAGCAGTTTCAAACTACGCTCCCACAGAACACTACTTTCCACAAAGTTAAAACTGCATGAAAATGACTTCTCCTTGACTTTATAGGAAAAACAGTCTTATAAGGTTTTCAATTAAACATTCCCACTCCTATTAGTTTCTTAAATTTTTGATAGTTGATATATCTTATTAAGTCAGTAACCTGTATCTGATATGTATTTTAGAATTAAGTATAATATACCAATGTTTCACAATGTTCTAGGGGTGGAAAAAAGTCCAAGAATTTGTTCAAACAATTAAAGCCTTTCAGTGGTAGGGAACATAAGGTCCTTTACTGAATATTGGTTTTTCTCTAAAACCAAGAAGTGAGGTTTTACTTTCTCACTTACACACAGATCAAATTTAGTTTTTAAGTCTGTAATAGCAATAATTGATTGTAAGACAGCAAAGGATAAACCATGGGTTTGGTTTTTAATGTTTGAATTGCCAATCAAATCTAATCTCATCTCCTGACTGTTGAGATTCACATTTGTTTGCTTAAATTAGGCAAAAATCTTTTCTGGCCTTTCAAAAACAATACTTATAACCATCTCATATTTTCTAAATACATGTGCAATGTTGTCTTCTTTCTGCCTTATGACTAAAGAACAAGTCTCACAGTTTTACAAAAAAGTCACAGACTCTGCCAGATCTTACCTTAATTTAGTAGCTGATCACACAGCATGATGACTTTTTTTAATGTGTCAGTATTACAATGCTCTAATCAGACTGCAAGCAATGGATGTCTCATACTCCTACCTTGGCAAAGTGCTAAGCACAGGAGAAACTCTCCTCAGGGAGTTTTCCCATGTTCTGTGGCTCCCCCTACTAGGTCTAGCCATCACTGTCACTGGTTACTCTTGGGCACATTTGTTTTTATTTATTTTTTTATTTCCACTATTTTATAAATAGAAACCCAGAAACCCAAGAGTACTCATTATATGCTATGATTATTAAATCATCATACGCTTTATTTTTCTCTGAAAATTACACAGAAAACTCACCCCTTTTTAAAAAATTAACTAATTAAGTTGTTTTAACTTACGTATGCATTTCTAATTTTTTCCTGAGTCAGTAGGCCTTCAAAGAAAAAGTATTGATAACTTGATTATCAATACTTTTCCTTAGAAACTGTACAAAGCTGAACGTCATTAATTATAAACTTAAACTAGAGCTTCAACTTATAAAATTGTATTCACTATTACTTAAAAAATAAAGACCACCCATTTGCAATAATTTCAAGGCAAAGAAAAAATTCAGTTAATATCACAAGCTGGACCTATGTATGATTTCTGGCTATTAGTATTTTATGGTATTTTAGGTTCCAGAAAAAAAAAATGAAAGGGGGGTTAGAAGGGCGGGAGAGAACGCATGGAGCAGAAACCCAGCAGTTAAGTGAGGTGTGTGTGGGAGAGTTCCGATTTTACCCTCATGAACTCACAATCTGTCACATGTGACTGGTATGTCTGGATTAGTCCAGACTGAAGTCAGGGGGCCCACCATGTGGAGCACCAGGTTTAAGCAAACACTATAATGTCAGGGAGAGTACTTCTTCACTGGAGGGTTTAGGAACCAAAAAGAGCTGGTATTACCTGACTGCTGATGATCAAATCTGTCAAGAGCATTTCCCTGTCTGCCTGTGAGGAGAAGCACGTTGTGGGGAACTTTGCACATGTGCTGAGAAGTGGTAAATGTTCTGAGTGATCCTAGGCTGTGCTGTGCTAGGGGTGAAACTTAGAAGAGTTTCTGCTACCACTAAATTTAAACTTACTAAAACTACAGAGTACACACCCCTGGCTAAACATAGTTCCATCTTAACATGACAGAGAAAAGCCACCCAGTTAATTTTTCAAATTAAATTATAAATTTGACTAAACCATGCCAAATATCTATAAATATGTATAAGCAGTATTTTAGTTTGTAAACACAGTAATCTAATTTTTAAATTTCAATTTAATTGCCACTATTAATAACATAGTTGATTTTATATAAAATCCCAAATGGTTTAATTTTCCAAGGTCTAAGAGATTGTTATTTTTTCTCTGACATCATACCATATAAATAATTTTTATAGGAGCATACTGCCAAGTATTTATCAAGGCATTCTTCTAATGCTAAGGAGAAGTTAATTCCACTACGGCGCACAATTTCCTGCTTGCACGTAATGAAACTACTCCAGATTAGATATTAAGGCTAACATTTTGACCAGTTATTCATGTTAGGGAGTTTTAATAACTCTTAACAGACTTTTAAAGGTTTAGTTAACACACTATTTATATAACTGAAATGAAGTTTCCTTATTTAAATTTAAAATTGATTTTTAAAAGGTCATAGTCAGAAATTTTTTTCTCACTCGAGTACCTGATATCTTACTATCTTTAAAACAAAAGGCTGACATGAAGATAATTATTTTTACCATTCTGTAGATGTTAGGTATTGGTCTCTGTGTCAGTATTCAAAAAGACATTTTTAAGTTAATGCTAAATATTTGATTTTATTAATATGAAAATCTAAACTACTGTACAATGCCTGCCTTTATAAAGATTATAGCAATGGCACAACTAAATGACAATAAACATGGTAAATTCAACTTCATAATGGTAATTAGGAAATAGACTGGTCACCTGTGGAATCATCAGGGGTCCATGGATGACTTCGAGGTGGCTTTTCTGAGGTTGGTCCTGGGGCAGTAGCGATCATTCTGATGCTAGGACTGGATGACCTACTGCCCACCTGTAGGAAGTTGACAGTTTTTTTTTTTTAAATGACAAGAAAAAATTTCCATCATAAGGCACAGGACAGAATTCTATTTTTTCAGGAGAAGTCCTGAAACACTCTTGCAAAAACAAAACAAAAAACCCAAATAAATCCTCTAAGGAGGCTGCACATATACACCACACACACACACACACACACACACACATACACACACTGAACACTAATGGTTGAGAGCTTTTGTTTGGACTGCCTCCTGCACTCAGAGGAATAGGTGTGAAGTCTCGGGCCTTGGTAGGACGTAAGCCAGGCTAGAGAATCTCATTCATGCTTAAAGCTAAAACCCAAGAAAGGCTTCACTCTCAGGGAAAGAAGGAAGTAGGAAAAAAACCCTGTCCTACAAAAGAAGGTAATATGTAAATCTGTCTATCTTGGAAGTGGCTGTGGGTGGAGGGGTGAATGAAAATGTATCCACTGTGAATCTGCAATTTCCAGAACTGATGGAAGATATAACAAATACCAACCATAACAAATCCTGAGCATAAAAAATATGAGAAAACCTATATTGAGTTAAACACAGGGCAAATTATAATCAAATTCAAAACAACAACAAATAGAAGACCGTAAAGAGCAGCCATAAGAAAAGATAGATTATCTATAAACTACCAGAAAAATTCGCAATAGCAACAAGGGAAGCTAGAAAGAGGAAAGTAGAATTACCTTCAAACAGATAAAATAGAATAACTGAGACCTAGAATTATTTAGCCAACAAAAATGTGAGTATGAGGTCAGAGTAACATTCTCAGGTGAGCAAAAACTGAGTCTATCATTCATAGATTCTTACCATAAGGGTTTATATAACATGTTCTTTAGGGAAAAGAAAAATTCTTCCCTAATAGAATGGCTAAGTTGAAATCAGGATTATTGGTAAACACAAGTATGGATTCATATACTGAAAATATTAAACAATGAAAACAATGACTAATTTAAAGAATTACCAAACAAATAAATAAGATGGTACTTAAATCTGAATAACAACAGCATCAGCAAGAGGAATGTAAATTTAAAAATCTTCCTATCAATTACAGTTAGGGTAAAAATACTAACTTTAGGTTGGGAATGAGTGTTAAAATTTCCCAGGTAATCACTACTAGTAGTAAGATATCTAACTCCGAAATCAGATTAAAAAAGAATGGAATGAGAAATATATTTAATGAATTCAAAGAAAGATAATAAAGGAGGAAAAAGAGAAATAAAGCATATAATAAGAGATAATAAATTTGTTAGCAGTCATAATAAACATAAATGCATTACACTCTTCAGTTAAGACATTTTTTAAAAAATCAGATAGCCAGGCTAGACTAAATGCTATTTATAAGAGATATATATGATTCACAGAGATAGAGAAAACAGAAAGCTAAAGGATGAAAAAAGATAACCAGGCAAAAACTACCCAAAATAAAGTTATATATATATATATATATCAGAGTAATATATCTTAGAGCAAAAAATTATTAGGAAAAGAGATATAAATGATTCAATTGATAACACAATTCAAAACTTACATGCTGTGCTTATAACAGTATATGCTATACCTATACATAGCTTCCAAACAGATAAAGCAATAAAATGGTAAGAGAAATATTCACGATCAATCATAGTGAGGTATTTTAATCCTCTGTAAATGATACATAAAATCAGACCAAAACCCAAAATATACACATAGCATAACCTAAACTCCATGAACCTTATGTCTGAAAAATGAGAATATGTATTTTTGAAGCACCCACGGAACATTCATGATAACTGATCATGTACTAAGCTATAAAACAGATCTTAAAAAAATTTATTTTCATATAAACTGATCTTTTTGTATTGATTCACAATTAATCTTGAAAAAAATCCCATGTTTTAACATTAAAGACACTTTTAAATAACTCACTGGTCAAAAAAATGGAAATTAAAAAATATCTGAATTGAATTTTAACTCTAATCATGCTAAAAGTTGTGGCATACAACTAAAGAAGCACAAATATTTAATTCCAAGTTCAAGGATGAGGAATGCCTATAGCAGTGTGCAGCACACAAAATGTTTATGGGTTGTTATTGGGTCAGTTCTGAAATTCTCACCCTGGCATTTCTGAACTTCCATCTGCAGGTTTACCTTACCTATACAGAATGTCCCTCCTCTGACAGTTCCTAACGCCTTTTCCCTCCCTGCTTTTAATCTGGACATAGAGTCATTCAAGAACTGTATGGTATAGTGCAAAGAGCATGTATGAAGCTGAGCTATATGTAACTGCCACTTTTATAGGTCAAAAACAGTTAAATGCAGCAAATTTACATGACTTAGTCCAACGATTTTCAAACTTTTTCGTTTCATGGCACACGTAATCTAATTACTAAAATTCTTATATAAAACACACATAGTGACTTAAACCCTACTGCAGACTTTTCTCCTTCAGTTTTGGCTGTATTTACAGTCTGTTCCTACATAAACTTCAATTTGATCCAGAAGTGCTTTATACTACTTTTAAAGTTTGTGATTTTGCAAAAGCATAATAATCTCATATGTACTTCTGTATTATACTCCCAGGATTTAGGAAATGACTGACTATACAATAACCACATAATCAATACTCATTGAATAAGATAACAATACAAGCTGTTGGCACTCAGATGACTGGTGGTGCTGCTTAGGCTTACTTCCCTTTTACACAATGTGTAAGAAGAATAACAATACACACCAAAGAGAACCAGTCAGGAAATAGATTTCTTATTTTTAAAATGCTGCTGTTACCCTTGGTAAAACAAGTACAGATATTATTCTTACTGAGTCCTTTTAACCTATTTTACTGAAAACAGGTCTTGTGATTTAAAAAGAGTACACTGATTTGACCACAGTTTTAATTTCTATTGTAAAACAAGAATAATTTTTCTTCAAAGTGCTAGTAGAGGAGGATTTCACAGTCAACCTAATTTTACGTTAATAGATACAAGTAATAATCAGGTTTAAATATAAAAGAATGGATTTTGTATATTAAAAAGGCCACTGAACATTTGTCATATTAAAATAAATAATCCTATTTGGACCTACTATGTATTACAGCATTTCTTAAGTTTATATCTTTTTCAAGAGAATTCTTTGCTACTTATTTTTCACCTTCTATTTTCCAAGAAACTCTTCTATAGCACCTAAAGTGCACAGTCATTTTTTTCTACTTGAGATTTGCTATTGCTATAAAACTAAAAAATAAGGCTAATATTTTTAGGTCAAGTTTTAAAACTGGTCTTTCCTTAAAGCTACAAGAAAAGTTCTAATGAGCTGAATTTAAATACATAAAAAGACTTCATAACTCAAGGAATATCTTATATATTTATAATATCTCAATGAATAACATAATATGTATATGTTTATAGAAAAAAACTAAATTTTTTTTTAAAAATACAACCATAATTATATATTTTTAATACCTGAAAAATAAAAGGTATAAATAAGAGGAACAGGTAATATCTGACAATTTACAAAAACCTAGTTTGTAGGTTCAATTTATGTTACTGTTTACAATTTGCTATGGAAGATGTCTTATTTTATAATAGCTATTTTTTAAAACAATGACTGGTAAAATTCAGATGGCCATAAACACTCTCACTCTATTAACCTACTTAGGGTGCTCCTTCCTTCAAGACATTTATAATGACTTTATTCTATGCTTACTAAACTGCAAAGTTTAAGAGATATAGAAAACTTGACTTACCAGAGGGACTGGATACGAAAGTGGTTACAAGAATACAGAAATGCCACATAGCAATTTAAGGCAGCAAAAGAATACTAAGCCAAATTTAAACTGCAGGGGCAAATTTACCATGGTAGACACGAATGAGAATTGGACTTTGACCAGAACTTTATCTCTATCATTTATAAAAAGAAATTGGGTGTTGTTTTACAGACAAAAATAAAGCTTTGCTTCTTTTTATGTCTCACCTGAAAGACTGGGAAAATATTTTCATGAGGCAAGAATTTATGGCCAGTACTACTGTTTAGACTGACATTTTAAAGCTATTTAAAACCCTCAGAAATCTCAAGTTGCTAAAATTACACAAGCACTAAACAGAGATTAAATGTTGATTTATATAATATTTTAGCCAAAGTAACATCTGAATAACAAGTATTACAAAGAAATGGGTATCGGTTGGTAACGCACATTTACAAGTGTACTTCCACCATTATGACAGCCACAGCTAATCCAATTAAATTTGCACACAACAGTATGCACTGAACACATTTTTTTCTAATCTGAAGGTATAGGCTCAATTTAATTCTGGCTTCACTTACAGTTTATTATGAAAAAATTTTAGAATTTTATTATTCTTATTTGGTCTTTAAGTTCTCTAACAGAAAAATATAAAATTCCTATGACAACTATTACGTAAGTTTCTGATTTAGTTTTAACACAAAATTATTTACACTAAAGGTACAGATTGAGGATGGACAAAAAGTAGCATAATAAATTACATCTCTTAAATAAAACAATGTATGATAATACATCTCTGGGTATGTGGTAAGAGGCCTTTAAGACAAATATTTTCCATAATCCCTGATAGAAACTTCTCTTCTGATACAGAAAGAATAGAGTGCCAACAGATTTTACTTCTTTCCAAGTGTTTTTTTTGTTGTTGTTGTTTTACTTCTAAATTGTAATACACTACAGAGAAAGCAAGGAAGTGGTAAGAGCCCTGGAAGGCAAGGCTCATAATATTAAGCATCCCCTGTGTGTCTGGTACTTTTATATGTTATAAGCCCAAGGTGTGGGCATTATGGTCCGCACTGGCAGATAAGGTTACTGAAGCCTAGTCACATATCTGACTAGTAAAAGTAGATTTTAAACTCCATACAAAAATTTAGTATGTCTACCTTTCCAAATAATCGTAATTGCATCATCTTGCAGTTGTGATTTTACTGACTTTAGTCCCATCTAAGAGAAATCTCATAAATAGACCTGTATTGGATACATTCCCAGCAGGTGTACACGAGATGTATAATTTTAGTGAACCACAGAAAGGTTAACCCAACTGTATAAAACATAAATTTGTGCAGTCATCTGTAGCCGTTTATTATCAAGGTGGGGTAGACTTACTCAACAACACGATGCAGCAGAAATTCATCATCACCGCAAAACTATTTAATTAATGACAATGAAGACTATCAGAAGCCAAAACACTTGAAATTAAAGGGCTCTGGGATTACTTTAGCATCTGTTACATTCAGTTTTATATGCACAATGGAATGATAAAAGTGTAGAGGTTGGGTGCTTTGGTATCAGATCTGGATTCAAAACTTGGGTGACAGCAATTACTGACAATGAGACTTAGTAAGCTTCTCTAACCCCCAGTTTCTTGATCCACAAAATAAGGAAAATAAGTAATACAAATTTATAGGATGAAGATTAAATATAGTATGTTAAAGGCCTGACTGGCACAAAGTTGGTACATAATAAACAAACAGCATCTGTTATTAAAAAGTGCTGTGGGGATAAGATCTGCCCAAATATGCTCCTTGGGGATTGGGCGTTCTTGGTAGTCTATGTCCCCTAGCCAAAGGCCACCAGGAACACACCTACAGTAAGACAAGTTGGTTTCAATTTTTGTTGCAGTGAACCAAAAAATTCACCATGGGGCACTGTGAGGTGTCTCTGTAAGAGGGTTTTAGAAAGAGCTTATTACAAGATTTGGGATTTTGTTTTATGATTTGGGCAGGCTCCAGAGGAGGGGTTCACTCCAGATGGGGCCAGAAAGCAGGAGCAACTCTATAGGGAGAACAGACCAGAGTGAGGATAAAACTATAACCAGAAGAGCAGCAGCGGTCATTCGATTAGCTGGGAGAAGGCAATATGTGGCATTTTGTGGGTGGCACGGGGACCTTCTTTTTGTCTGTGCTTAGACAGCATCACAAAATGGTCTTGTTTCATCTCATAATGCTCCCAACATAGCCTTGCCTACTGGTGCTCTGAGAAACCATTTACGTTCCAGTAACACTGAGGCCTCAGCATCAGGTCAGTTTGTGAACATCGGGCTGCTTTTTCTCAGCATCTTTTCAAAGCATCTAGGAGGTCAGATCCATTATGTGTGCTTAGTAGTAAGCTTCCTGAATAAATACCTGAATTAATTAATTTAAAAGTGATTTGTGTATTTTGAGTTTACAAAAAAACTTACACAACTACTTTTAATAAAGAAGCTTGCTTGATTCACTATGCCTCTCAATAAAAAATGGTAGTATAAAAACTAAGTTGATTGTAGTTTATAGATGGAAAGTCTAAGTGATTTTATTATAAGATCAGTTTTGAACCAAGAGCCAAAAAATATAGACTCTGGTCAGTTTACTTTCCCCTATGAGATGAAATGTTAAAACTTTATTAGAAAGGTTTCTCTCTTCCTCTGATGACTGTACTAGGTGGGCAAATTATTTTCTTCACAGTCTTCATCAACCCCCGTGGCTGTAACAAACGAACAAACCCACCAACCCTGTGTGTGTGTTTCATCACTACTTAGCCAGCCTCTAAAAAGAACTATGCCTTCAATTTTGAAAATGCATATTGTGCAAACTTTTCTTCTTCAAATATTATTATTTTCATAAGTAATATAAATTACTTAATGCTCAATTATCATTAACATTTTCAGGGGGAAATGTTTTCATAGTACACTAGGGTTACTGTTGGCCATTCTCATCCTGAAGTGGATATTAGGCATTTTAAGCTTCCAATACTTAAGTAATTTTGAAAGAGGGAATCAGTTTTAAAAACTGTCTACACATAAGTTATGCATCACCTATTTTAGAACACATTTTACTGTCATATCACACGCACCCCTCATGACAAATCTGAAGTAATCCATGACAACTCATGTAAATGAGTGTCCTACAACCAGTCTGCCTTAGTTCCAGTGTTTTACTACCTGGAGATATTGTAAACAAGGCTAACAATCATAATCTCAAGTAACACAGAACTTGTGAGGAAATAAGTAAGGCTTTGTATGGTGAGGTCGGTCTTGAATTATAACAATGCCTATTAGAGTACAGAGAAAAGCATTTGTACTAGCAGATGCTTCTAAACTGTCTTAGGGCAAGCTTCTCATTCCTAGTCAATGGGAAAATACTTGGCTAGAGTTTCTCATAACAGGAATATCAATGGCAATAGTAAAGAGTTAAAAAGGCTGAGGTCATCAAGCCTTTAAGGAATCAGAGCAAATACCAGATATGTTAAACTATGTTACTAAGTGCTCTGATTAATACTTTAAGTGCCCGAAGAGGTGAAAAGTGGGAAACTTCTTTCAAAAGTTCCAAAGTTTCACAAAAACAGATATACTGAAAAAGCTGCTATTAATAATAAATAAAATCAAGATCTAGGGTCACTTAATATCATAAAATAAACAATAAATTAATGTGTATATATATTTTATCTATGCATGTGCACATCGGTGTGTATGAGTGTGTGTACAGGCATTGTGAGGAGTAATTTTTATTAACAACTACAAAGAATCTCCAAAATTCAAAGTATGTCATAAAAATGAAATAATAAAACATCTTTCTAGGATAAATGGTATTCATATATCTTACCATAAATTGAACACACTATTTATAATATATAATCCTATAATTTTATATGAATATGGATAATAATGTGATATTTTTATTACTTCAGATGCATACTGTACTCAAAATTTATTTATTTCTGCACAACTGAAAACATATCAGCAAACACCTCATAGTTCCCATTCATTTTAAGAATATGACATATATAAGGTATGTATTATATATGTTAAGTTTATCAATCTGAGTAAGAGACAAGAAGACAATGACTGAGCTGCAACTTTACTTGGTGGGTTAAAACTCTGTACTAGTCAGTTATGGCTTAATTATAACACTGTCCGGCTCATCTACAAAAAAGCAGTATTAAAGAGATAAGGAGCGTTTAGCAGAACAGCCAGAAATATAAAGATGAAGAATGAAAATCTTAACCAATGGGACAGAAGTCATTCTAGAGTTTACCCATCTACTCAGTTAATATTTTTCATAAAAGTATAAATCCAGTGAATATGACAAATTAAAAAATGTTAAGAGTCCTTCAGGTATGTCAGTGTCCTATGTGATTGCAGAGAAATGACATCTTATTAGAGAAATATTTAATGATTCCCTATAGAGGACAATGGTAATGACAAATTACTTCATTACAAAACTGAATACTTCCTTATTAAAGCATATATAAAAATCATGTAACATGCACAGGACACTCTTGAATTAATCCAACTTTCCTAAATTATCCTTCAAGTTAAATTAATAATGGCATGTAGATTTTTTCTCCTAAGAACTTCAAATGCAAATGAACTCTATCACATGTGCAATTGAACTTCTGTATCACAATTTTAGGTCAGTTCATAGAATAGTTTTGCAGGGTATATATATTACAGTTAATTCTTGAATACTACCCATTACTACCATTCAACGACTGAGAATTCAAATGTAAGTCTTACCTGACCAGCTTCTGTTGTAGTAACAGTCAAGTCTTGGATGGATCTACGTCTTGGCTGTCCGTTGCCTTTTGAAAAATAAAAAAATGTAAAATACTGAAATCTAGTCAGACAATAAGGATGTAATTGCTACAGTAGGAAGTTGGAACTTGTTGCTTCTTGAATCTACACAAAATGTTTGTGAAAAAAGTGAATTTGTTATAAAAAGGAAAAAGAGAAAGATGTAAAAAAAAGAGAAACAGCTGCAGTGTTTTAACTCAGAAGTTGCCAGCCTGTAGTGAAGTATGCCCTAATACAATAACCACTCCTACTACACGAGTAGCTGCTGAACTTTCTCCCACCATCTTCTGTCATGTATTTAAATAGATGAATGCTTGGGGGATGGGACTGATGACGGCATCTATTTCAAGGGCCTTACGTTACGCTTCTACAGCAAGACAGCTATCAGGTTGTAAGACATGACTTTTAACCAACAGCGGTACCTTGTTCATGTCAGGGCCTGAAAAGATGCCTGGGCTTTAGAAACTTCTATGCTGTAATAATTTAAATTTTGATTTATGAAAGAATTCTACAAATTTAAGTTTTCAGCAAAAGAGAATGAATTAAGCAATAGCTGCATTCAGCACTTTTATTTGGGCATAGGGATGTTCACATAGTACAAGATGAGAGATCAGCTGTCTAAAAGGAAACACCAAAATATTATGAATAACAGCTGACAAAATGCTCAAAATTCTTTTGATTCTGAAAGCTGTGTTATGTAATTTCCCAACTAGAGTGGGCAGCCCAGGAAGATGTACTCTTAACTGTTGTGGCCTGTTAGCAGGCAGAACTCATTCTTAAAATCTATCCATAATCATAAGTATCTTATTTTAAACTGATGAGGAACATAATTTAGCATCTTAATCCATGTGATCCCCTTATTATATTCTGCACATAAACTAAAAGGACCTTACAATAAAATTAAATAATGTTCAATGCAATATATGTAGTGAATACAAAAAGTCAAATTTATAGCCACCCTTAAAAGTATAAAACATCATCACCCTTTTCCATTTTAAGTTTTTTAGAATTTTGTATAACTGTAACTCAAGAATGTATTACAAATTTCATTTTATTCCAAGTTCCAACTTCTGATTACAAACTAACATAACAAACTGCACATTTATTCACTCACTCACACTAAGATAGTTTTGTGAAAACTTTTAACTATCACTGGTTCCGGAGGGCAAAAAGGATCCTCAGTACTATGACTAATAAGCAATTTTAGGCACATTTCATTCAACACAATCATTCTAAAATTAGCTGGCATGAGACAGGCTTGTAAAAGTGTCTGGAATTCTCTTTTCAGATAAGCAACCTTTGTGAATCTGGGGAACCACCTAGTACATGTGTCTAAAACTCATTACATCACCACTGCAATAACAACAAAAACAAACTCAAATCTACGTGGGGGTAAGAGGAAAGGGAAGTAAAAACTTCTAAGGAAGTAGGCTAAAGAAGAGCTGACAGTTAACAAATGCCATAAAATGAAAAGTTTTTAAGCTACAGCATGAGCCAAAGCAAGCAATATTAAAGCAATGCATTTTAATTTGCATAACCATGGCAGAAACCATCTGGCATACAGTTCAGACAAAGCAAAAAAGGGCTGTAATCGAGATACTTGTTGCTCCAATATTAAGTTTAGGTCATAATTTAGCAATATGAATGTAAAAAAAATCAAACACCTATTATTAAAAATGAAAATTACTAGGTGTGTTCTTAGTAAATTAGATTGATTCTGAATTTGTTTGCAACTAAGTACTAATTTAGAAACTCACTTGCTTTTACGTTTTTTGTGGTTCCTTGATATATGCATACCTATGTTACACATGGTAGTATAAAAGGAAAAAGAAACAGAAAAGAGGGGTGAAATGCCTGATCAAGAAATCTGAAACCTGAAACGATGTCTTTAGTATTCAATTCTGTAATGAATTCTGGAACTTTTCATGACTTATGATAGAAGACAATATTAAAAAAAAAAAAAAACACCTTTCTAAGTAAGAGCAACAAAAGGAATACATTATATCCCTGGGCTACCCTACCTCCCACTCCTAAAAAAGAAAGGGTGGCTGGAATAGTAGCTTACAGGCCAATTCAGTTGTTCCTACAATAATGTCACAAAAACAGAATCCACCTCTTCAAAAAGCTGCTCTATTAAGTACAGCTGATTTCCGGAGCTGGTACATGAAAGACACCAGAGTTCTTTCCTCCAGGGGCCATCATCAGCTTAGGTCTCAGTCACTTCTGTGGCTTTTCTTACCTGTTTAAGCAAGGTCAGGGTTTTCCCTACCTTAGCTAGCTACTCTAATTCTTCAGTTTTCCAAACTTCCCAAGAATCTCAAGTAAAAATCAACACTACATTTTCTTGGAGACATCTCCTAACTAAAATGTTAAAAATTCGGAGATCCATAAGCTTTGAATATTAAAAGTTGTGGGACAATGTGCTCTTTGTGTGTAAAATGTATAAGATTTTAGAAATCTGAATAGCATTTTACTCTGCAGTATTATAGTACTGCTTCAGAGTAAACCAAACATGTGATTTTAAAACATATATTCTTATTTAGGCTGTCACAAATTTCATATTCTTTTTCATATTTACTACTACTTTTTAGAGCCAGGGCCACTGTACAACAAGTATCAAAACTGCATAGTCTGATCCACACATAGGAAGTCCTGAGGTATTACAGGTCCATTATTACTTGACTCAAGAGACTACTAAACTGCTGAATATTGTTGTTAGCCAATGGCTAAGGTTGTCTGCTCTTCCTCATAAACGATGGCACAATACATAACCGTGTTGAAGATCAAACAAAAACCAAGATTTGAATTTGTTTACCTAGGACTAGGTTTAGGCAGTTCAGTCGTTATAAAGAAGTATTTTTAACAAAAATTCTTTTGACCCATGGACACAGACAACAGTGTGAAGGCCAGGAGAAGGAGGGATGGGGGCTGGGTGAAGGTGGACAAAGCAGGGGAAATGGGGGACATCTGTAATAATGTCCACAGCTAAAAATTTAAAAATTATTTTGAGCAATAGTGTATATTTAAAAAATTTTTTAAACTTAAAAATGCCAGGAGTAACCAATACTTCAAATAAGATTATTTGTGCAGTTAGTAAGTACACATAACAATTTTTGTCATGCTTAAAAGAATGCTCTTATTTAAATCTTATTTAAAATGTCAGTTTGTTTTGAATATATTAGATTCAGTATATTGCTTTGGCCAAAGGAAGTGTTATTGAAACTCTAATACCTATCCATAATAGATAAAATAAAAAAATATAGCTATATTTTAAAAAATGCTTACAACTGGGATCTAATGTATTATCAGTTTAGATAGATCAAATAAATATCTGGTAATAACCCATAGCTTGTGGGAAACTGACTTTAAGGAAAAAAATTCTGGAAGGTATTAATAAATTAGGAGAATAAATATGATCCTCCTTTATAATAAATATGTCCATGTAAGATAATAGAGATGTTCTCAAAGTATGGCTTATATTTGTATTTTTAACTATAAAGTACAACTTAAGAACAAGTTAATATTTGGCTTTTATGTCTAATTGTTTCAGTTCCAGTGCCTGCAGTCTCTTATTAAAAGAAAGCGAAAACTGATTAGGTTAATGTTGGACATTTGGGGGAAAAGACAGTAAGAACATTTAATGAAATGTATTACTGAATACTATTTCCATTTGAACAGCATTGTTGCTCTTGCAATTAAATGTAGAATTAAGGTTTCCTGACTCCGTAAGGATCCAATGTCAGAAAAGAGTGTCTCATGGCTGAAGGGCTCTCTTTAATGCAAATCATGAGGAGGAGTGAGGCGGAATTACTCTTTTTCTCTGACTCAAACTGAAGAGGAGAAAATGGATGTTACCTGCAGTCAAAAGATCTAGGTTGGAATACTGCCTGTGAGACTATGGGAAAGACACTCAACATCATCAGACCTAAGTTACCTGTATACCTGTAAAACAGCTATACTACACACAGTTTTACCTGATAATCCTACTTGTAAGACTGTTATGAAGGTCAACTAAGATGATGTATTTTAAACTACTTTACAGAACACACAGAGCATATATCTGACCAGGGTTTCTTAGCACTGGCACTGGTGACATGTTAGGCTGGACAAATCTTGGCTGTGGGAGGATGTCTGGGACAGTGTAGGATGTTTAGCAGCATCCCTGACTTCTGCCTACTACATGCTGACAGCACCTGCTACTTGTGACAACCAAAAATGTTTCTACACACTGCCAAATGTCCCCTGAGGGGCAAATTCACCCTAACTGAGGACCACTGAGACTATTTACTATCTTCTCCTCTCTCCCTGACCGTGTACAGGATTGGCTATATCGCCTACTGTGTGTGTGTGTGTGTGTGTGTGTTCTTAAGCCTACTCATAAGACTTGGATTAAGATTATACTACATTTGCTTAAATTTTCCTGATTCCCTCAAACAAAATAATATTATCACAGCTCAGCAATATGTGCATTAAACTGTTGCCGCTTAGTTAGAATATTATTCCCTTAAACATAGTACCTTTCAGCATGAAAGTTAAAATGGTATCAGGTACTTGCTAACTTTGAAGATAGCCCCTGACTCAAATAACATTACTATGTAAAAAATAGGTTAATTCTATTCTCTGAAGAGCAATAGTGATGATGTACTACAAACTACTTTGATAACCAGAAAAATTAATATAGAAATTGTGTAACTTATTTTATACATATTTTTAATTTATACAGTTTTTATATGTATACTAGTTCCTGGTCACTGGATCTCAATAATAGTTTGTTCATTTGTTTAACAGGCACACATTTATTAAACACTATGTATGATAGTGCTGATCCAATCAACACTGAATAAGAACCCTGACTGGTGTGGCTTGGTGGGTTGAGCATCATCCTGAAAACGGAAAGGCTGCGGCTGGATGCCCAGTCAGGGCACATGCCTGGGTTGCGGGCCAGGTCCCTGGCTGCGGGCATGCAAGAGGCAACCTACTGATGTTTCTCTCCCTGTCTTTCCCTCTCTAAAAATAAATAAAAAAAATCTTAAAAAAATACTAAATAACAAAGACATCAACTCTATCCTCAGTTCTCAGTTTACTAGAGGAGAAAGCAACCACCAGGTATTCAACTATAACACAGTAGTATGCTGAAAGCACAATCACAGGCAAAGTACACAGTGCTGGAGAATTCTCCCAAAGCACACCCATGAGTGTGTGTGGGAAAATTGTACATTTTCTTATCAAAATTTTGGGGAAGGAGGTAAAGGAAAACCTAAAGCAGAGGGATAAAGAAATGATAATTTGGATAACATACATTAACTAATACTGAAGGTCACACATGCCATTTAAGTTTCTATCAAAAAAGGTGATTTAGATTTTATCTGTGAAATCATCACTATAGGAAATAAAAGTAATTTAGCAATGTGAGACACTGAGTACCATGTGTGAGTTAGGTATAAAAACAAGTAATTTGCAAGAAGATTCTCCTGATAATATACAAGAATCGGAAATGACCATGATTCTTTGGCAAGATACCATGCAAAACAGCAAATCTCACTTAATTTTACTTTGCATCTATTCTAAGTTAAGGCAAAATCGTATTTAGCAACTCTCTCTTCAACTTCGTATTTTACTTGCTACCAACAGAAAGAGGCTGGGACAGAAAGCTTAGAGGGAACCCCAAAAGTAGTGACTTAGGAAGAAAAGGAGCCAAGGACAACAAGTACTTTTAAATACAAGTAGTTGTTCCTCTTTCTGCTGGGTGCAAAACAGATCTGGGTTCAATTTATCTACTCACCTAAAAGCTGAGAGGAAGGTGGTAAAGTCTGGGCTGGCATTCTCCCTTCTGTGAAAAGGTTTACTTTGCCTTCTAGTTTATCCTCATTTTTGGATATCTGAGGTATCCTGTCAAGCCCACTTCAGTGTAGATAAGTGTATACAGTTCTCAATCTGTCTCCCTAATTACTGCATGCAAGGTATCTATTTTCATGTCCTATAAAAATTGGAGCAAGAAGCATTTTATAAGTACCAGGGATCATTATTCCGGTTCCACAGTTATTAGACCAACTCAGGTGGTCTATGATACCTGATACGACGATCTCAGGGACATCCAGAATGTTGCCAAATGAAGCAGTTTTACGGTGGCCCGGTTTAGGCTTGGAACAGGCTGCAAAAACATATATATACAGTATACATGCAAACAACCACAAACGGTAACACAAAACAATAAATTACAAAAACAGAATAGTTTTCAAATAGTTATGTTAATAACACTCCATGCAGAAAGGCATGCAGAACTATCTGACTCTTCATCCATGCTCAGAAAAGGCGGGATTAAGAAGCAAACGACTACCAATACAAGATGTTTCACATATTGGCTTTAATTAGCAAAAAAACAAAAGAAAACAAACAAAAACCAAAAAAACCCAAAACAAAACAAAACAAAAAAAACACACAAAATGGACAGAGACAAACAAAGTTGCAGGGTAATGAGGAAGCTAAATTCAAACATGTTTACAGAAACAATCTACCTAAGTGAAACTACTGATATGTGATGGGGCGGGGGGTGGCTAGGATGGAAGCAGGAAAGAAAAGAAGAATTAAAAGAAATAAGCTGCCATGTTTGTTTTAATTACAAAAATACAGAAATATATGTTCAAGTTAGGTGTTTCTTGGAGTGTACTACAAAGTAAAACTCACTGATTAAATGATAATTATTGAATTGAAGTATAAAATGTATAAGCTTTTATAATGATAAATATTTATACTACTTTTGGTAAACTAAATATTTATTGTGGTTTCCAAAGTTTAGGATATAGTCCCACTAAACATAGTGTTGAAAAGCTGGAGAATACGAACCTTTCAAAGTAAGGCATTGCACTAAAAAAATCTGAATTGTGTAGAATTTAATGGCTGTTCAATAGCATCTGTTCTACATTTAGGCAAAAAAAAAAAAAAAGGATAGGGTAATTTAAATATGTGGTTATCTTTACCCTAGTGAACTAGCACGTCCATAGAAAATAATTATAAACCAGTACCTGACTAGAAAATCAACACTAGCAGACATAAAGTAATAATTATAGCACTACTTCCTGTTTTAGAGTCACAATCACTATTTGGCAGGTCTACCCTGAATGGTATCCCCAAAGTGGGAAAGATTCCCCAAAGTGTGAGGGTAGATCCATACTCATCTGACATTACAGTGAGACTCCCTCCCTGCACAGAAACACTTCTGACTCATGGAGACCAGGAAAGCTTGTCAGTGGCTTGTGACTTCCAATCAGCTTGATTGTTCCCGAAGCCCAATCTATGTGGCAGAGATGCTTATGCCCAGCCAATCATTATTTTCCCCTTCTTTCTTAACAGAAACCTCAGTTTTACTCAGGACAGCAATGTTCCCAGGTAAAACTTCACAGATCCTTCTTTTTGTTGGCACCATGTATGGCCAATAACATGTATGTGGAAGTTGCTCTTGGGAACTTCTGGAAAAGCTCCTTGCAAAGCCTGGGCATGTGCCTTTTTGGCCTTTTCTTAATTTTTCCTTCCTGTGGCCTGGATTGTGTGGATGTGATGACTGGAACTGCGACAACCATCTGGACCACAGAGTATCCCTGAGGATGCAAGTCGCACCAGAGGGATGGTGGCACGAAGGGGCAGAAGGAATCCAGTTGCTTAATGACCATGGAGCTGACCTCCAGATTTGTTTAAGTGTGAACAATAAAAGTTTATGGGTCAAAGACACTGTTATTTTGTATACTGTTTTATTGACCTGATTCTAATACTAAATAATAAAATCAGTGATCATGGTTAGTTGAAGGCAAGTATAGTAGGTTGGTCCTCTGGACAACTTCTTTTTGAGAAGAACTCCACACAAAATGAGAATATTCAACTTAGAAAAGAAAAATGAATGACAAAAGACCTAAAAAAACCCTGGTTAGCTAATTTAAAAAATACATATATATATATATTCACAGTTAGAAGACTAGAGGTAAATACATAAAAATGTTATTTATTTCTGAGTGGGACAACTGACAAAGACTGAACTTTTTGTTTATATTTCCATATTTTTCACAACAGAAATGTATTTACTTTTAAAATCAGCTCCCCTCCACCTCTGGGATGGGAAAAAAGCAAATTAAATCAGCATTACTAAAATGAAACCTGGTTAAAAAGAAGGGTAGACATTCACTCAGGTATTAAGACATACAATATTTTTGTGTGACTAGTCCTTCTATATTTAATCATTTTTAAGAACTGACAAAATGGAATTTAAATGTTAGCTTTTTCAAGATCAAATTAAATTAACATGATCTTTTATTTTTACAATTACAATCATTAACCACAACCAACTTAGCTATCTTTGTCATTGGCAGAAGGAGACAACAGTAAGGCCATATCATGTGAATCTAGGATACATTTTTTTCTAATTTCAAAATAAAATACTTGCTATTATTTGAGTTTAGCACAAAATTCTAGTAGAGTCACTTGAGAACTTCCAAAACATCCTGGTTTTGGTAAAATTTCAATTTCTCATACAGATTTTCTGGTCATGTTTGCACTGAATTACATTTGCTTAATTTTATAAGTCGTATATTCCTTATTTGGAATGTGAGAGAAATGTATAAATTATGATAGAAGCTTAGAAAGTATATTGTAAGCTACTTCCTGCTTTAAAAAATTTTAAGACACAAAACCCCAATATTCTCTCTACTGAAACAACTGAAACTATCATTCTCACTCCTTTTCAGACTTTTATTTCCTTTTTACCTGTGGTCGCAGCAATCCTGGCTTCTATCTCAGACATGTCGGCACTCATCCTCTTGCCCTCGGAGGTTGGGGGCAAGCTCTCTACGCTGCTCCCACGGGAAGCTCCCAAGCTTAACCGGCCAGATTCACTCTGTTAAAATTACAGGTCAATTTGAATTACTGTAACTCTTTAGGTTTAAACTGCTAGACAGCTTAGGAGAAGAAAGCATACTAACTGGGATTCTTACAGGTTCTGTTCTTTTTCTGAAAGAAAAGGCAAGTTTTCAGGGAGAGGGAGCTACAGGGCTAAGGGAGAGCAAGCTGCAATAGTGACTGGCCTTTAGAAAAGGGTGGTTGCTGGAGTTTGGAGTTATATGCCCCAATTACTTGTTAACCTAAATGTAAATGTTTCAGGCAAAATGAATAAAATCACATCTTAAAATATTTTTTAACCAATAATAGCAAAAATATAATAAATCTGAATGACATGAAATAATACATTTAAGAAAACTCTTTTAACTGAGTAGTACAGCCAAGAAATTGCCATTTTATAGTTTTAAATATCAACTATTAAAGTTAGGGATCACTGTAGGGAGGGAGCTGCATGGTTAGCAAATGCAGCAATTATCAGAAAGGAAAACAATTTAGTAAGAAAAGATTCTTGCTATATGTCTCTACTCCTAAGCTTATGTTTCAGGCACAATGTTCAGAATTTGTATAATGGAGGATAGCAAATCACTTCGGCTGGTATAACATTATGGCTCCTACTAAGGTTACCAAATGATTTTACTTTTAATTACAAAACAAACCTGTTGCTTTGCCTGATTTTTCAATAATTTTGATTCTAAGCGTTTAATAGTATCATTTGTGGAAGGAACTTGCTCCATATTAGTGTCACTTTTATTACTGGTATTTGTAGAAGCGATGTCCATGAATGAGCCTAGGAAAACAGAAACATTTATGATTATAAATTGGGAATAATTTAATAATTACTTCATTCAATATATAAATTCTTAATTCAATATAAATACTTCATTCAATATATAAAATAAATACTTTTCTAAATTAGTTAAGACATAAATGGAAATAACCAATACTTTCCAAGCTAATGAAGATAGCTCCAAAACTTACATTTTAAATAAAATTTAGGAATAGCACAAAAAGGGAACCAAAATGCTGAACAGTCTTTTCATAGTCAAAGATGACTTTAAAGTTGTTAGTCTGAACCAGTAGTATGAAGTGGTTATTAATCAAGATGGGGAAACCATGGCAGGAGTGAGTCTGAAGGGGGTATCAGGAGGTTATTTTGGAAAATGTTTGAGTTATTAGAATTCAAGTATTGGATATAAGAGTGGAGTTCAGGTCTGTGATGGATCAAAACACCAGCAGATAGATAGTATATAAACTCATGATATTAAAAAAGATTATCAAGGAAATAAGGCCAAATAACAAGAGGCCAAATTACTGAGCCTTGAGAACTCTTAACATTTATAGGCTAGGAAGACAAGAAATAACCATCATACAAAACCATCAGAATAGTGCTCAGAGGTAAAAGACAAAACCCAAGCTCATACAGTATCCTGAAGATCTACTGAAGAAAGTTCTGTAAAAAGGAGAGTGTAATGAACTATATCAAATGGTACTGATAGTCAAAAAAGATGAGAACTAAAAAGTATTCATTTAGTTTTAGTAATTTGGAGGTTAAGTGGTGACACCTTGACAAGCACATATCTAGAGCAGTGGTATATATTAATAAAAGCCCGAGAGGAGTGGACACAAGAGATAATGGGAAGAGAAGCTAAAGAATAAATACAGATTATATGCGCTCTGGGAATGATACCAGTAGAAAGGCTGAAACTGATGATGCAAGAGACAGAAGAACTGCTGGAATGGGACTTAATACATGAGTTCACAGGCCTGCCTTTGGCTGGAGGCAGGGACAGTTCAGCCACACTAACAGACGAGAATGTGGAACAGATGAGCACATTGTAGTGAAGGAGCTTGTGGAAGCCAAGTTCCGATTAATCCAATTTTTTTCAGGGAAATAGTAAACACGGTCAGCTGAGAACGAGGTTGTGGGGGAGGAGGTATTCAAAGTTAGAGGAGAAAGGCTAAAATATAAAACTAAGTCATATAGGAGAGGGAGGAGGGACTAAAGTAAAGCCATTTGTCCAAAGCACTAAATAGGCATTTGAGGATAGAGAGTATGTGTCATCTCCAGCCACGTTCAGCTGCTCTGACACAGGCAAGGAATAAGAGGAGAGTCAGATTTAACCAGGCTTGAGGTTTAGCCAAGCAAGACTGAGACAAGGCTAGAGGGCTGGGGATTATTCCCAATGGAATTATAACAACTGCCTGGAATTCAGTGGAGGAGAAAAAGAACCTAAGAGGACTGAGGGTCGGTGAAAGGTCAAACGGCATATGGTCACAGTATAGGGACAGGGTTTGAAGGTAGTAGTAGAAAAAAAAAAGTACAATTTTTCTAAGTTACAGTATTACTTCTACCATCTTTTTTGATGAACACAAACTATGAATCCCACTACTACTTCATGAAAACTGAAGAATTCTGAACTAAAACAGAAGAGTATCTGTAGACTCTTCTACAAAGAGCAAAAAAATAGGGTGTTCATGGTGAAGAAATATGTTGTTATATATATTTACAATAATTTCTAATACTATTTAATGTAGCAGTATTTATATAAAAATGATTCAAAGAAGAAATGACATTCACAGCAATATAACAGCCAACATTTTTGTATACAGCTATGGAAGAATTCCGAGACTTTGAAGCAGGTCTTCAGAGCTCTTCCAATCTGGGCCTTCATGAAGAATGATGCACCTAGAAACTCAAATTGAAGTCAATCGTATAAAATGAAGAAATTAAACTGCAAATGGGGACATCCTTCATTGCTTCTTAATTATAATTCCATGGGATAGATACAAAAAAGTTTAGTTATTACTATTTCAATCTATCTATTTACCTGTACTGGTGGCAGAATTGCTTTGTCCTTCATCTGAATACTGACAAGGGTATTGTAATGGCTCATCTGCTCCTGGAAAGTACTATATATAAAAAAAAAAGTAAATCCAATTTAAAATTTCTTTAATACAAATTAAAATCCTGTAAAAATTAACAAGTACATTGGACTTATTTAATTTTCATGGAATTTGAATGTAGCAAAGATGCTATTTTACTTTCCTTAAGTCATAACTGAATTAGTAGACACCTAAGGTTTTGATTTTATAAAGATGACAATAATGTGTTCATTTTCTGAATTTCAATTGTGATCAATGCCACGTATTATACCTAAGAGGGTACTTCACACTGAGGCCAAAGTCTTAAAGAAAACAGCAATATTTCTCTTATATGAAATATAAGGATTATATGAAATGCAACAGTATTATCATTTCTCACAATTACATAAAACATATTTATGTTCTCACAGCAGTGACATAAACGTCCAAATTATTGAAATGACTGTTAGTCTGACAACTGAGATTGGTGTGCCAAAGAATAATTGTTAGAACTAATATTTTAAGTAAAAAGATTAGATTATGGATATCCCTCTATGAACTGGACATATAATATTAGGGATATTTATTGCACAAAAATTAGAACTTAGGAAAAAATAAGATTTTCTTCTTAAATTAAAAGATTTTCTTCTTTTTTAAGAAAAAAGACTTTCTTCTTAAAATTTTCTTCTATCAAACTGCACATCTGCGATTTGAACGATTTATATATCCCAATGTTTGAAGGTATCTGACTACAGAGACTAAGTTGTTTCTTTACGAACATCTTCAGGCCCCAGAATTCCATATATAGCTGGTACCCAAATATGATGGTAAGTTTTAATCACATTAGTTTGAGGTGATTTGCCTGAATTTTCAACAGAATGAACAAATTAAATCTTTGGCCATTTAGGAAATCACTTAGCTATATTTAAGGCAATTGAAAAATTCTTCTATTGAGCATATTGTTCTGAAATTCAAGTACTTTTATTAAGTATATTAACTTTTAAAAGTCAAAATACTGCTTGATAGATTCTGTTAGTGAACCAAAAACAAGAGGCCTAAAATTACTCAAATAATTCTAAAAGTATTTCGTTTATAGACTAGGGAATTTTGCTAATCATTTAAAAGGGTTGTTCTAAATTTAAAAATTCTATAAATTCTAGAAAACAGTAACTTTTTAATAGCAGATAGAAGACTGAAAATGTACAATGAGAAAACAAAAGGTAAAAAAAATCACTTAAATAAATGTGTCGGAATGCAATCTCTCTATGGCCTTGTATAAATAACTGCTTGATGAAGATTTGCACTAAAGAAAATTAAAAACTTAGTTTAGCAGATAGAGTAATAAAATACCTAAGTCCTATAAAGGCCTTTGAGATCACCTAACTCAGCTACTCTCATATTACATATGAGGCAAAAGGCAAGAAACAAACACATTTATCCACTAAGTTAAGCAGCTGAAAAAAAAGCAAGTCCAAAAACCCATCTGGCCAAAAACCTATCTAGCTGCCTTTTCATTATAAAGAACTAGATTTTTTTTCCCCCCAAATGTTTCTTCCTTTGATTATGAGTAATAAATGCCCTTTGCAACTTGGAAAATATGGAAAAGTATAAAGCAAAAAAAAATTAGCTATAATTTCCTCCTATCTTAAAACTCCATTAAAACTCAATATATATCACATTCCCCTAAACCCAAAGCCCCTCAAAAGAAGGATTATACCCGCATCAAGTGAGTCATTATTTTCACAATTTCCTCCATTGAAGGGCGCTGAGAAGGATCTTTAGACCAACAGCGAGTCATCAGGCTCTCAATGGGCTTTGGTAAATTTTTGATCAGTGGTGGTCGAGTACCTATAATTCAAAATTAAAGGAGGGTGAGAAAGAATGTATTTACCCAAAGAATGTTGTCAGCTTTTTATATGTATTTCTAAATTAGTGTTTATTTTAGAGACCTTGTAATTTAAGATTTTTTGGAGTAATGAAAGTGCATTTCTTCCTTTGTTTGGTCCTTTAGTTTAACACTGTATTTTCATTAAGAGAAGATACACCATTTCAAAAGTTAAATTAAAATTTTTATATGCAGAATGGCAATAGTAAGACTAAGAATTAATATTTCATTTGTTACAAATTTCCTAACAAATAATAATGGCTTCATGTGTGTTTTATTAAAAGAAAAATGGAATGGTAGTTTGGGGTGATCTTGAACTATATTTTCAGATTCATTACAACATTTCAAATGTGTTTAAGAAATCATCTTCCATATATAAACAGCCATCTCCAAATGACTCTTTTGTTGGGGCAGACCTTTTGCCTGCTGTGAATCAATCATTTCACAGGCTGAAAACTGCCAACTTTTGTGTAATTATCAAAACTGTAATATTATCAGTAAGGTCCCTAACTTAAAGGTCTCAAATACAATGAAATCTATGCAATCTTATCAATTAACAAGTTAGTTCTTTTATCCCTTACCTCACTGCTGTTCCATTATCATCTACTGACAACTGACAGAGAAAAATGCTCTAGCATTCTCTACAATGACATTAAAGGAAGTAAAATGAAAGGTAGTACAGGAAATTGGTAAAGTATTAAGATTACTCAGGTGATGGTACTGTTTGCTGGGTCTACAAATGACCTAAACAGTTAGGGTGATATCTGTTTGTAACACTTGTAGGCTAATGTATTAAAACGTCAGTAATCAGAGTTATTATGATCAAATAACAGAAATTAAGTAACAGAGGGTGATGTTAAAAGTTTGGAAAATTAAGCAATTTTCTTTCATGAAGAGTTTATTTTCCCAAAGCACATATGAAGTCACTTGATCAATGAAGAAGATGAATTCTAACATCATGGATGGTTAAAAACATTCTAGGTAGGGATATAAAATGAATAAAAGGGATATAAGGACAGTGAATCTCAGTCAACATAACTTCAAAATGAGCACTGGAGTCAGAAAGATGTGGACTGGATCCCAGCAATATCAGTCACTTATCTTGTGACCTTCGGCAAGCTGCTTGACCTCTCTAGGTTTCCTAGGTCTCAGTTTCCTAATCTGTAAAACTGTAAAATGAGGCACTAATAGTACTCACCTCATAAGGATGAATGACAAGATATTAAAAAATATATAAATCACTTTGTGTTTTTCCTTTCTGAATAGCTTAAGTAACAACTCATTACCTTTTCCTTTCTCTTCTCTTTTCCTGAGACCCTTGTGCTTCTCAGGAAAAAAGGCTATAAGCTCCCCAATAACCTTAACCATGTGAGAGATTTAATTAATTAGTTTATTTAAGTTTAACATTTATTCCCCCCCAGAGTCCAGTCCAACGCTTCTCTGGCCTCTGCAGAGAGGCAACCGAAGTGGCTGGCTCCTGGGGTCTAGTGATGGCCTTTCCCAACCGGCAGAGCCAGCAGACCTCCACCCCCCAGCCTTGGGTAAACACTGGGACCACTGCCCAGTCCTGCCCTGCCTGAGATTTGGGCTGTGGGGAGGGTGGGAAACTGAGAGCAGAAAAGTACTCTGGTAACAAAGAGTTGTACATTTTAATGTTAAAGATAAATGGTCATCTTCGGGGGAAATATGCAAATATATTAAAGAAAAATGTCTGTTCACAAACCATTATGAACAGCCCACATGATACGGAAAGCTGGGCCACCAATCTCATCAAAGGGTTTCCGACGTGTTATCACTTCCCAGAGGATAATACCCCAGCTGAAGACGTCACATTTTTCACTGTAATTGCTACCTAGAAAAAAATATGGTATAATTTCAGGACTTTTTCCCACAGGTCTTACAGAAACAACTGTTTTCATAAATTTGAAGAATGGGTGTCATGTACAAAAACAAGAGGAGGCTACAAGCAGAGCTGAGAAGCTACTCTTTCTGTAGTTTCTTAAGTTTTTACAACAAATACACTTTTAAAAAATGTGCTCAGGACTGTTATTGTTTTTTTTTAATTATGGATTTTTAGAGAAAGAGAGGAAGAGGGAGAGAGAGAAACACTGATTTGTTGTTCCACTTATTTATGCATTCATTGACTGACTCCTGTACATGCCCTGAGTGGGGACTGAACCCACAAACCTGGTGTGTCAGAACAATGCTCAACCAACTTAGCTATCAGGCCAGGGCCTAACAAATACACTTTTTTAATGAATTAAGTATTAATAATGAACTACAAAATCTACTTTAGAAAGTTTGTCATTTTCTACTTTTTCATCAAGAGACACAGGACTTATCTTTAAATAAGACATACTTTCTCTGGGGCAGAGAATGAATACTTATATATCCTTTTCCAAAATATTTTTCTAAATTTTTTCCACAGTCTAAGAATGAGGATCAGCTGCACATATGCTGGAACTTGCAAGGAAGGTGCTAGTCAACTTAAATCCTCCCAGGAGATTTAAGATCTATGGCTATACTTAATACCTCCTCAGACTTCAGTATATGCTTTGTAACTATGCACCACGTAGACACAAAACCAGGCACGAGATCATAAACACACACTGAATTTACATGGAGTAATAAGACAGATTACCAATCACGTCATGCTTGTCATTTTACCTTCAAAAACTTCAGGTGCCATCCAAGCAGCACTCCCCTTGTTATTGGTCATGTGTGTCTGAATGTCACAGGCTGTACCAAAATCACAGATTTTTAAAACTGTCCCTCCTGCAACCAGCAGCAAGCTGTTAAAAAAAACACAAAAAACAAACCCAAAGGTTTAAGACTAATATTTGATTCTACAATAAGAGACATTTGTGGAAATCATAATTAATTATATATCATAATCATAGTTAAGCAAAATGTCACCATTCAACTTCTGCAAAATGTTACCTGTTCACTCTAACAGCTTAATATTGTTCAGAGGAGTATCAGCAAAAATTAACTGACCTTAACCTAGTTCTCTTAGGAAGACTGCTAAACCCACAGGGATGTCTCCGTCTCTATCTCCACAGTCTTTCCTGACAACAGTTCTCTCTGGGCTAAAATAAGACATGGGGTTTAAAAAACTTGTAGTAGGTGAACAAGATGGTGCCCCTAGGTAGAGGAAGATCAATGCCTTTATAAATCGCAAAAATCCAGATGACAGATCTGGAAAGCCAGATCGCAAAATCAATTCAGTAGACTATGATAGCATCTTAAAAAATAAAACAATACTGTGGAGAGGGGGCGGCGAGAAAATGGAGACAACTATAATTGAACAACAATAAAGCAATAAAAAATAAAATGATACAAACTATCAAAGGGCATTACAACAAGATTTGTTTCATGAAAGTTGTTTCAGTTGTATACACATTAATATGTAACACATTATAGTCTGTCAAGTATTTTATGCTCTGGATCATGGTCTAAAAGTTTTTGCAAACCTTGTTTTTATTAACCTTACAGTGAACAAAAATGAGTCTTTAGTTTAGTCTCTTGTAGAAGACTGGTTAGCTGTTCACTGACCCATTTCCTCTCCCTCATGGGCACACAGATTTCCCAGGATTATAAGTAGTTAGGTATCACTACACGACCATTCTAGCTAATGGAATATGGGTGGAAGTGATGTACCTCACTTCCAAGCTTAGTCCATAAAAGTTTCCCACATGTATATGCCTTTCCCTTTCCCCAATGCACTGAACGCAAAGGATTCTGAACTACAGGACAGAAGGAGACTGGGATCCTGAACCGCCATGTGAAAAAATGCCCACTAATCAGGAACACTGACTTTGCAGTTCATATGATTGAAAAAAAAAATCCCTGTACTGTTAAGCCATGAAATTCAGGTCTTACCTATTATAGTAGTGTTACACTAGCCAACATAAGAAAATGATAACTATGTTGGTGTTGCTCTAACAAAATTCTAATGTATTTTGTACTGGCTTAGCAAAGGCAACAAAAAAACCCCTGAAACTGGAGGCTGGAATGATAAAGATCCATGCAATGATGTGGAAAAACATTTGGTAAAATGTGTCTTCTGTAATAGTCTGTGGTTTTAAAGGATTGGAAAAGCTGACTGCTTCTATACTCCAAACAGCAGGAAGTAAGGCTGACAAAGTTCCATTAAGACTCAGTACTGCACCCTGACCACTGTGGCTCAGTTGGCTGGGCATCGCCCTACAGGGCAAGAAGTCCCTGGTTTAATTCCCAGCTGGGGCACATGCCTGGGCTGTAGGCCTGGTCCTCAGCTGAGGTGCATGTGAGAGCTTCTCTCCCTTTTTCTCCCTTTTGTCCCCTCTCTAAAAATACTGAAATAAAATCTAAAAAAAAAAAAAAAAAAAAAAAAGACTCAGCACTGCAGCAAAGGACACATTAATAAAAAAAACCTTACTGCCTAAACTTGATAACCTCAAGGTGTCTCCACATTCAGTTGAGAAAAAGCATTGAGGCCAGGAATCGTATTAACCAAGTCCAAGATTGTGTATAAGAAAGAGTTCTGTTAGCGTCACAGATGCATGGAACTGACTAGAATCAGGGAAATCAAAAGCCTACCTTCCGAGGAAATGTTATTGCTAAGAACACCACTAGTCTGCAATAAAAAAGCCTTTGGTCCCATATCTGTGGAAGGAGGAAGCAGGCTGTGAAAGCTGTACAACTTGTGAGGGGAGTATATGCCCCCAAACCCAGTTCTGACGTGGCTATGGAGAATGGACAGGGAGGAGCCTACAAAAGGGTAAAGCTAGGAATCTCGAGCAATGGATAAGGGAGTTCCTCTACAAGGCCAGAGTCAGGGTCTAACCAAGAAAGCCTCACACCTCCAGGGCAGAGGGACCAGACAATGCAGGTCTTCATCCCTATGAACCAGTAACTACTGTATGCCTCCAATTCTACTCTTTTCCCAAAGGAGGCTTTTACTGATTGTCTTCTCTTCTACCATTGTGTGTGTTTGTGTTGCGGGGAAGGGGATATGGAAGGTGAGAGATAACTTGTCTTTTTAATTCATTTACTTTAAAAACTGGGAAGAGCCACACCCAGACTGGTTGGAGAGGATTGCACATCATCCTGAGACCCTGGGCTGTGAGCTGGATGGTGACTGAGAGTGCCTCTGGGGTGTTTAATTAGCAAAGGGCAGTGACTGGTTCCACCTGTGGTAAAAGTAGAAAAGATCTTGGGTCACCAGAAAGGAGATATGGCTGGGACTGGCCAGCTGCTCACCAAATCCATTGCTTCTTCTGGAGCCTACAACTCATTTCCCACCCTCTTGCACAGGTAGGTGTGGCTAAGATTGAGTTGTGGCCACCGGTATGTGGGTAGAAGGGACACAGGTCACTTCTAGGTCTGGCTCAAAAAACTTCTCTTACTGATCTCCATTCTCTTTATCTGTTGGTCCCTGAAGTCCTGGAGGATGGCAGAAGTACCAGATGAAGGAGGCCTGAACTAAGTCCTTAAATTACCATGTGGAGGGTCAGCTACCAAATATGAACACCTGCTTTGGATGTCAGATGAGTAAAATAAATTTGTATTATGATAAGCCTCAGATTACCTATAGTAGCTAGTGTTAGAACAACTAATATACCTAAGTATTTAGATTTCCTTAAGAAACAGATTTGCATAGTCTTAAGGTTTATACCCCAACACAACTTGTTATTTCTATAATGAAATATATAAAGCATTCTGAATGTATAACATGAACGATGAAAGTAAAAGATAATTTTTGTAATTTTATTTAAAAAGGCACTGTTTAGAAATGTAAATGACTATACCCTTATCTAACAGACTTACAGACATGTAGGTTACTCTGCAAACCAACGGGAACAATTCTGTATTTTGAAGTCCCTCTACTCATCTGACATGCAGGACACTGTTTCACAGAGCCAGTGTGCACTTTAACGTATGTCCTCTGGTTTTACTTCACCACTCCTTTGTGAATCTTGTATTTACCTTGTAAGTCATCTGCTTTCTTCCCAAAATACCTTTAATGAAGACCTGCTTATAGTGAATTTTCTCAGGTTGTGTTTCCAAGTGTCTTTAGTTCACTCCCCTACTCCTTAAAAATAACTTAAGGCAGACACACAACTCTGTGAAGTTGATTCCAGTCCTATGGCTTCCATTTTGGTGTTGGAAGTATGCTTCAATCCGACTGTCAAGCCTTTATAGGTAATCTATTTTCTGTGTAGCAGATTTTAAAATCTCCCTTTGTTTTTGTTGTTCTGTAGCCTCACTATGGTACGTCACAGGGTAGATTCCTTTTCATTTATCCGGCTTAGAATTCATATTTTTTTATCCAGAAAATTCCTGGCCAATCCCTCTTGAAGTCTCTCCCCATTATATTTTCTTTTACCAGAATTATAATTATGTACTATTAGTCCTTCTCTTCCTTTTCTACGTTTCTTACTCTGTCACTTTTTCCCTCATCTGTCTGTTACCTTCTGGGTAACTGCAGATATATCTTACAGCTCACTAATTCTCTTGTCATCTATTTCATAACTGCTATTTAAAATTTTTAATTATTTCTAAATGTTTATTTAGTTTTTTTGCCATTCCTTGCACATTTTACTTCTTTAAAATTTTTAAGAACTGTTTTGTTTAGTGATTTTAGAGAGACAGAGGGAGCAGGGTAGAGAGAAAGAGAAACACCGACTTGCTGTTCCACCCATTCATGTACTGGCCAGTTGCTTCCTACTCGTGCCCCAGTAGGTGTGCCCTGTAGCCTTGGCATATTGGGACAATGCTCCAACTGAGCTACCTGGCCAGAGCTCCTTGCACATTTTCATTTCTTCTTTTATATCTTATACTCCATATCTGATCATTCCAAATATAATGAGTCTTAATATTTGAGGGGTTAATTCTGCTTTGTCTCTGCTACCACTCATGGTGACTTGCATCCTGTGGGTGTGGTAATTTTTACCGTGGTTTTATATTTGATCAATCTTACTCTGGAATAATCAACCCTAAAGGCCTAGATTGAAAGCATGTGACTTTCAGCACTTTTAACCTGTCTTGTTAGGGTTTTCTTAATAGTGTAAGTAGGGCAAATTAAAATCCACAATAGCATGAAGGGAGACCTTCAGTTAAATAAAAGTTTACCTAGTCAGAAAACTGATATTTTTCCTACCTTACTTTCCTTTAGGTTGTTCCTGCCTAGCCTACTAAATTCATACAGAGGCCTTGGTCCTGCTACCTCAGCTGGTTCCAGTTATACATGAGCTATTAACACCTGGGGCTCCATATTCTACATACAGGCAGAGGCTACAGTAAAGCTCTTGGCTTCCATGCATGGTTTCCAAACTCAGGATTCAGTTCCTTCCATCTTTTGCCCTGATGACATCCCTGATTTTCTTGTAGGATCACCTGCATGTGAAAGTATGTTTATTGTACTATGAAGCATCTTTGGATGTTAGCTGTACAATGTTTTTTCAGTTTATCTGGTTTGCCATATTGCTGGAGTGCCAACATTCGTATCATGTGAGCATTAGAACCCAAAGCTGTGGCTCGTGTAGCTCAGTGGACTGAGTGCGGGCTGTGAAACAGGGGGTCACCAGTTTGATTCCCAGTCAGGGCACATGCCTGGGTTGTGGGCTGGGTCCCTGGTGGGGGTCACGTGGGAGGCAATTACACACTGATGTTTCTCTCCTTCTCTTTCTCCCTTACTTCCCCTCTCTCTAGAAATGAATAAATAAAACCTTAAAAAAAAAAAAGAACACAGCCCTGGCTGGTGTAGCTCAGTGGATTGAGCGCGGGCTGGGAACCAAAGTGTCCCAGGTTCGATTCCCAGCCAGGGTACATTCCTGGGTTGCAGGCCATAACCCCCAGCAACCGCACATTGATGTCTCTCTGTCTCTCTCTGTCTCTGTCTCTGTCTCTCCCCCCCTCCCTCCCCCTCTCTTCCCTCCCTAAAAATAAATAAAATCTTAAAAAAAAAAAAAAAAAAAGAACACAAGCCACATTTCTATATCATCCCTCTGAACACACACAGGATGTTAGTATTAAAATGTATACAAATCCTGGCTTAAACTTTATGTGCCTCTCTAATGAGGGTATAAAACCTTGCCAGTGTATCAATGTATGCTAGGATAAGTGGCAGGGAGCCTACAGAGCCCCAGGTTAAAGTTAGCACATCTCCCTGGACCATCACTTCTACTCAGTCCTAAGTATTTTTAACACCCTGATATTAACTTTAAAACAAATCGCATAATATATGAAGTTGAACAGAAATTCGTATGTAACTTTCCTTAAGGCTTTTATAGACCCTGTCCCTACTCTCAGATCTACTGAGGTAATATTATATCATTACTCTGTTCTGGGCAGGTGGAAAAGTTTGAGAAGCACCAACTTAGGGCATTTAAATTTTTAAGAATCTCCAAATGTCAAATGATTTAATAGCATGTTATTTTCTAAAAACAGCTCTATAAATCAGGTCTTCCAAGTCTAAGGCTGCTAATAAAGCCAAAAATAGTTTCTATTTTAGGTGCTCACTTTACTTAAGAGTATGTAAGAAATACTATTGATCTATTAAAAATAAAGAGGTAAATATTTGTATGCAAAGATGTCCATGTAAATGGAAAAAGCAACATTATGCATAGTATAACCCATAAATGCTTAAAAACAAAGCAAAACAGTGGCTACTACTGAGGAGTAAAAATGGGAGGCAGGCTTTGTATTTTTGTCTACTGTTTGAATTTTTTTTTTAAGATTTATTTATTTATTTATTTATTTTTAGAGAGGGAAGGGAGGGAGATAGAGAAAGAGAAACATCAATGTGTGGTTGCTGGGGGTCATGGCCTGCAACCCAGGCATGTGCCCTGACTGGGAATCGAACCTGCGACACTTTGGTTCGCAGCCTGCGCTCAATCCACTGAGCTATGCCAGCCAGGGCTTGAATTTGTTTTTAATCATGAACATGAATTGTTTTAAATATAACATTTAATTAGAGAAAATAATTAAAACCAATATAAAAGGTAAAATTGTCATTTTACATGTCCATTTTGAAGAAACTTTTTAAAATGTTCAAAACCAAAACCATTTTTACATTTATAAAATGTATGTGGGAGGAGTATAACCTATTATTGTTAAAATGACTTAATGAAAGACTTCCAGAAAATTTTCTGAAATGAAGATTCTGACTGTCCTAGGTGTGCTATAACCCATGTACAATCACAAAGAAGCATACTCTTGCTCAGGTTTTCCTTCTGATGACAAACAAATAAAGACAGGGTAACATAATCTGCATCATTATGCTATAATAATATTCAACAGCAGTATATGGGGATTCATTTTAATTACAATTTTATATATTCTTTGTATATATAATGTTGTACTAAAATTCTAACTGGAAAGATTATTTAGAAAATTAGTTTTCTTTTAGTCCAACATGACTAAGATAAGCCAGATAAACTACTACTCATATCTCCATAATGCCACACATACTATAAGTAGAAAGAATACTAAATGCAATTTACCTCTATATGCTCCTCAACAAATTTTTTCCCCATTTCCCTGTTCTTGTTCAAGCTCCTCTAGTACTCTTTACCAAAGATAGGAACTCTGTACCTGGTTTCTATGTTTTATCCTGGTATGTTCAAGATATCACACTAATCTTTCTGAATCACTTTTATATTATTACTATTACAATTAGCACTCCTTTACTCATAAGATGTTAACAGTTCACCAACTCTGAGCATGACATTTGAGGTTCACTGAAATAAGAACCTAAATTATCTTCATAGGCTTACTTTCACAGAATTAGGGCCAAAAACACATTTTTATTTCTGATGTACGTGCAAATGAATTTGTAAAAGATAAATAAAATAGGGACACGAGCGCAAGCTGATACTGTATAAACATTTCACCAAATCATCAGAAGACTTCTTTATATGCCATTTTGAGGAACCTACATGTACATTGCTCAAGTGCAACCTACAAGGTGAATTAGGGACTAGGGGCGGGGGGCAGAGGGTACACAGAGAAAGAGGGAGAGAGAGGAAGAGAAAGAGAGAAAGAAAAAAAGAGAGACAGACAGACAGACAGAGAGAGAGAGACAGACTTACTTTGGTGGTTTCAGGTCCCTGTGAATTAGAGCTTTGGGCTGCATGCTGTGAAGATAAGCCACTCCTTGGGAACACTGTAAACACCAACTCATGGCATGGGCAGCAGTGTAATACGGCAATGGCTCAGCACCATGCAGCACTGCAAAAGAAAGGCACAAACTAAAAAGAACTTTATTGTATATAATAAAAGATACAAGATGAATGCAAGCACTATCAGAATACATGACTGGGTATTTTTTAACACATGTTCCCACCAGTCCTGCTTTTAATACTTTTCTAAATAAAAAGATGGAAATATCTAATAATTTCAAATGAATAACCAGTACATAAGTACCTAACATTTTTATAGCACTTCTACTGAACATTATACATATATTTAAGTGAAATTAATATACACTATCATAGTTTTCCATATTGACAGTTGCATCCACACAATGAAATAAATAATAAGCAATGTGAAGCATGCTACTCTGAGAGAGAGAGAGACAGAGAGAGACAGAGAGATTGGCTCAAAAGGAAACATAGTATGTACCAAAATGTTTACAACTATGCTTTCTATTTATAGCTAAAGACTAGAAATAGTTCAACCAAATAAAACAATGGAGTCCTGGCTGGTGTAGCTCAGTGGGTTGAGAGAAGGCTGTGAACCAAAGGGTCGCTGGTTCGATTTCCAGTCAGGGCACATGCCTGAGATGCGGGCCAGGTCCCCAGTGGGGGCCACATGAGAGGCAACACATTGATGTCTCTCTACCTCTCTTTCTCCTGCCCTCCCCCCTCTCTAAAAACAAACAAACAAATAAATAAATGAATGAATGAAACAATGGAGTATTACATACCCACCAACAATGATGAACACATGGGCAGTAAATATAAGTAAAAGTTTATATAAAATAATGTAAATTTAAAAAATAAAATGAGCAATTTATTTTACAGAAATAGTGCAAGTGACAATACATTTACATATATGGTTAGTGTTTCTCAGAGTGAAAGAGCTCTGTTTTATAAAGGGAACTAGTTATCAATACACAGTTTTCTTTCATTGTTTTAATTAAAATGTTCTGTAAAGTGAACTTTCAGTTTTATTTTTTTGGAAAAAAAAAGCAAAATGGGGGGTGAAGGCTGAGTGGAGGAGGGCAGAGGGAAAAATGGGGTATCTGTGATAGTGTAAACAATAAAAATAAAGTTATGAAAAGAAAAAAGCAAAATAAAGCAGAATGAAATAGAAATATATTTAGAGTTCTAAAATGAGGAGGCTCAAAGCTAAGAGAGGCAAAAAAATTAAAAGATATTTTAAAATCTATTTAAAAATTTTTATTTTACTTAAATGTGTTTAACATTATGAAAAGTTCCACCAAGTAGTTAAAAGACTGATATACTTAGAGTTCTAAATTGTACGAACTAATGTTCTAGTGCTTATTTTATTTTTAATCTTTAGCAGATTTTAAAAAAGTTATCTCCTTTTGGGACTCTGAAGGTAAACTGTGAAGAACATTAAGTAAGTAAGTTTATATTGAAAGCTTTTCAATTATTTTATTCTACTAGATAAAGATAGGTCTAGTGACACTCACCATTATATAAAGAGCCCCCTTCAGCATATTCCATCACAAGACACACCTAAAGGAAACATAAGTCAGAATAATTAACCACAGAGCACTTTGGGGACTTGAGAGATAACTCAGTTCAATCTTTGATTTTATAAATGCATTAAAAAACATTCTTTTGGTCTCTATGTAAATGACACTAGGGGGAAAAAAGTTATCTATGATTTAAAACGTTGTTGGTTTAGGCACCCCTGTCCAAGAGTAGAGAAGTATATAATGACATCATCACAAGATCTTCGGGGACTTTCTCCAGTGCTAATGAGTAGATGCCGCCACACAATAGCATACGCCTCATAAGGAGATGAGGTTACTGGATAAGAACACCTAAGACAACAACTTCAATATACGATATTGCTAAGACTAGAAAGAAAATAAAGTAGTGCACAATTTTTTTCCCTAGAAAGAAGATGTCATCAAAATAGCTAAACTACACACCTGCACACATCTGCCATGCCATTTCTTAAGCAGCTGACAATGAAACTTACTGGGCTGAGGAACTTACTGGATTCAAGCAGGCTCCATATAGCTTTACAATATTGGGATGGTTCACACGGGATAACTGCCGAAGCTGTAACAAATTAAGGTTTCTTTTAGAAAGTGCTAACTCCTGAGGAACTGATTTCATAGCATCATCAAAATCTTAGGATTGTACAAAGCATTAATCATTCAACAATCACTATTTACTAGGTAGCAGGCACTGTGGTCCTAAGGCCTTCCCAGAATAGTGCAGAATCCCTGTCCTAAAGATCTCACAGTTTAGTTGGGCAACAGACATGTAAACAAATAGTTAAAAGCAATGTGCAAAGTACCGTAACCAATGCACGAGTACAAACAAGAAGAAACTAACTTTGCAAAGAAATGACAGAACACCATCCCAGAAATGGCACCAGGCTGTTACTGAAGCCAGAAGAAGCCCTCTTATGTCATCACCATCATCTTCAAACTTGTGGCCGAATAATCTATCTACTACTCTATGCTGGGCCCTAGTGGGCACTTTAAAGACATTGTATAATTCCCCACTACTCTGCAAGGTAGGTATTATAATTTCCATAGATGGAAGAACCTTTTTTAAAGATAAGGACCTTTGAGATAAGATTCAGAGAGGGTTAAGTGAGTTGCGAAATATCCTAAACCTAGGAAGTAGTGCAGCCAGGATTTGAACTTTGGTTTGACTTAAAATTTATACGTTTCTCGCGTATTTGTCCTCCCTTCCCCACACTCCATCTCACATCTCCTGAACAAAATTCCTCCTCACCAGGCCCACTACCATTGCCTTAATAATTCTAACCGGAACCACTGCAGTAATTACTATGGCCTTCTCCTAACTGGTCTCCCTACTTCCAGTTTTAATCTTCCCTGATCCAATGATTCATACTGAGGTCAGTGAGGGGTTTGGCTGTCCTCATTTCTCTCGCTACACATCTCAAACTTCTACTCATGTGTCCCCTTAAACTGCTCCTGGTTTTCTTTCTTCTCTTCCTCCTCCTCCTCTCTTTTCTGCCTTTCCCTCTTTCTTCTTCCTTTCCTTCTCTATTACCTACGTTATGCTGTTGGTTCACACAAAGTCTACTAAAGTAAACCTTTTTACTATATGGAACTAGAAAGCTGTATTTTTCTACAGCCAATATTTGTGAATTTTCAGCCTTAATAGAAGAATTAATATCACTACTATGCATATTCATTTATTATATATATATTTATTACATTTCATCTTGTTCAGATTTAGCACGGAGCTTCAGATAGCAGACTATTCAGGAATTTACTCCTGCTCCTTCCCCAAATCCTGAGACAGTAAAGGCATTTTTTTCAAGGCATAAACTCAGAAGGATGGAGAGAATGTAAAAGTTCTGGAAGTAGGAAAGAGAATGACTAGTAATAACTGATAAAGCAGGCTTAAAAGAAACGAGAAAAAGTGAGAAGCAACCAGATTTAGCTCACAAAACCTTCAAAAGGTTGGGAAGTGGTGGTAGCATAAGATGCCTATGCAAATAAGCTAATAAAAGAGAGGAGAGATTGACTGGAAGTTAGACCCAAAGATCTCCTCCCTCCCTGACTTCAAGCAGGTTAGTGACTGGCTCTTTATCAGCCCGAAGATTAAAGGTAGACACTTTATAGAAAGTATAATAAAGAGTCTCTGGAATGGGGTACATCAAACAAAATAAAGAAACAAACTCAAAGTAGTTGCCTTTGAGAAGCAGAAAACTTGATGTGAGGAGGTATAGAAGCGTGAAATTTTTTCAGTAAGAATATGTAAGAATACAGTTTGACAATTTAAATCACATAATGTATAACTTTGATTAAATTGTTTCCTCCAAGCTATTATAATCTTTTTGACTCTTATTTCCTTGCATTTAACACTTACGCTTGTACCTAGTTTTGTGAAACTGCCAATACAACAGTATATGATAAATGACCTTATCTAAACTATAAACAAAAGTTATGAATAAGGCAAAGCTGATACCAGACTCCTGGAGCATAGTATTAGAAATTATCTTTCTTTCTTTTTTAATACTCATCCAATGATTTTATTTTTATGATTTTATTATTGATTTTAGAGAGAGGAAGGGAGGAGGAAGGAATGATGGACTGGGAATTGAACTCACAACCTTTTGGTATATGGGACAATGTTCCAACCAAGTGAGCCACTGGGCCAGAACAGAAATTATCTTTCTTTATGATACCATCAAACTATTCATCAGTATTCCTCAACTCATTTAATTAATTACAAATTCCACTTCATCATATCACAACCAAGTTCTCATTTCTCAATGTTATACATTTAAAAATATCATGCAGTATATTTTAAAATTATAATTAAATAAAATCACAAGTATAAATTCATAAGGTTTATAAAGTAAAGACTACTTATGCTTTGGCTAATGAAGTTAAAATGTGATAAAACCACTGATTTAATGAAACACTATGATTTAATATACAAAATAAGACAAAATTAATAGAGAATAAATCTGATAATACAATTTCATGATTATTAAATTCTCCTTCATCAATAAATTTGTATGAGAACTGAGCTGTAAATTTTCATGCTACATGAGAAAAAACAAATTTGAAATTATTTTCTCTTAAAATAATCTCATTCGAATTTCTAAAAATATCCAGTCAAAATAAATGCACAAAATTTCCCTTCTTAATTTTAGACAATGGGAGAGAATAGCATTTCTTTTCTACTTTAAAATTTAAAATCTATGTATTGAAATAGATCTGAATTACATGGATGAAGTTATATTTTAATTCACAGATGAATTCATTTAGGTAAGCCTCCTTCCCCCTTAATCTTTAATGAGAATAAAGAGTGTGAATGAAAAAACATTCCTATAGCATTGCCTATAGTTCAACCAAATTGCTGATATTCAAGTATAATGAGAAATGACAACTGAGAACAATTTTTTTTCATAATTAAATTCAGAGTATCTTAGGTGAAAAAATACACAACAAAAGGACATCTCAACTTACCTCTACAATGAAAGCTTTCCTCTCAGATTCACTTTCTATTTGTTTAATAGCAACATCTTTTTCTCTCCACTTAGCTTTGCAAACTACCCCAAAGGCTCCTCTTCCAACAACCTAAGTTAAAAAAGAAAAACAAAACTGTAAGAATCATAAACAAATAAATCCAGTCCAACATATAACACTAAAGCCCATCTGAAAGACTTATTAAAGTGAGGATAAAAGAAACGCGTTTGTCTCTATCTTTGAAAGTTTATGATCTAGACATCTCTTCATTTTCAAATAAAACCAAACCAGCAAACAAAAAAGACTCCTAGAGACAGGAAACAAATTAAAACAAGCAAGATGAATAGGAAGACAGAAAATGGTTTGAAAAAATAAAAAGCAGAAACATAATGTTTTAAGCCATCATATTTATTAAATTAAAAACAACTGTGCATAATTCAGTAGCAGTAGATAGTGAAGGGAAAAGGATAAAAACACAGAAAAAAGACTGGCCACTATGAAATAGGACAGAAAAAGCATGGCATTATGTATAAAATGTTTTGTCAAGAAAAAGAAACAAACTGATACATGCTACAACATGAATGAACCTCAAAAACACTAGGGTAAGTGAAAGAAGCCAGATATGAGAAACCACATACTATATGATTCCATTTATATGAAATGTCCAGAAAGCCAAATCCAGAGATACAAAATAAATCAGCCTGGGGCTGAGAGTGGAAATTGGGATTAACTGTATATGGGGAGAAGGAATCCTACCAAGGTTTGAAAATTGAATTATGGTAATGACTGCACAACTCAGAAATTTGTACAAATCACTGTAACACTTCAAATGTGTGAATTTTTCTATGTAAAATACCTCATAGTTATTTTTTAATTATAAATACCTAAAAGTTATTTTCTTATTATAAAATACAGATTGGCCATGTATTATATTGTTGTTGAAGCTAACTGACGGGTCCCTCATGGGTTCACTGCTTTCTCATGCTAGTCTACTTTTATAAATGTTTGAAATTTGCCATAATATAAAAACAACAAAACAAAATAGGTTTTGATATCTGTTGGAACAAAATCATTAGATTTTATCATTATAAAGGGCCTTATCATTACCTGTCGTTTACTGAAATCTTTCAACTTCCAATGTATCTATGAACTTTCCCTTAAGTGAAAAATCTACAGCCCTATAAAGCTATCATTTATGATGTGCTTTCTATGTAGTGGGCACTAAGCTAAGTGCCTAGTAACTTGCCCAAGGCTATGTCGTTAGTAAATACCAAGTGTGGTTTGATGCCAAACAATTTAACACCAGAATGTTAAAAATCCTAATTTGTACACACGTATCTGTATTATATCTCAGAAAGTATCCCTTGGAAGAGGAGTCTTCACTTTAGACAAAAATTACATGAACAAATTTCTGGACAAAAAACTCTTCTATAACAAAGGTGGCTGTGGCTATGGTCATTATAGATATTTTTCATGTTGCATAATGTAAAAACCACCCATATGGTTAACATTTATTGTTTATCATATACCAATGATAATGTCAGATACCAATATGATGTTTATCATATACTAGTCTATGTGCTTTCATGAACTGTCCATTTAATCCTCCTCTGTTTTAAAGGTAAGTAAATTAAGTCACAACTTTGCAAGTTGCCCAAGATCACGTGGTCAGTAAGTATTCAGAGAAGCCAGAATGAGAAGCCAGGATTTGAAGCCTGAGGTAGGTAACAATGAATTCACTCTATTCAGCTTCTGTGTGTCACTGGCTTAAAGGGAAATGGACTGAGTCTAGGCAAAAGTAGGCCAAGATCTTTGGTGTTAAGTCTTTCCTTTAATGACTTTCTCTTTTTCCATTCCTGGCTTACTGTACTCAGGGCCCATCTGTTCTTTAGGTTCTTACTCCAAGAAAGGAACCTAAGAGAAAGGAACCAACATCGGGCATTTGCACTCATCATCCAGGTGCTTTAACATAAACAAGCAGTGGCTAAACCTGGCGCCATTAGAATAAAATAAAGATGCCTGGGCTCTGGAACCCAACAGACTTGAGTTTGAACATTGGTTCTGTCTACCTATTAGTTATGATGCCAGACAAGTTAATGTCTTTGAGCTTCTGTTTTTTCAACAGTGAAAATCTATAGAGTTCATAGGTCAAAACCAGGAATTTCCTTCAACATTACAAAAGACAGTAAATGCTTAGGTTTGGGTATAAGCCAGTGCAATGAATTGTACTACTTATTTCTCTCACAATTAACCATGATGAATAGCAAACAGGTCCTAAAACAAATTTCAACTTTATTGCAAAGCCAGGCTAAGAAAGTATGGATGGAGACTTTCCTACCAATTTGATATTACCAGGAAATAGTGATTATGAATTCACTATATTCTTCAACCATGTATTTATAAATACGTCACAGCAATGGCACTGAGTAGGTCTCCTCTTTTTTCACGTTCCTATTCTCAGGAACATTCACACAGGGATTCCAAACACTGCATCTGTGGATCACACACTTGTCACAAACTAGGTTAGGGATGTATGACTAATTGTGATGCACAAGTGCCACCTAGTGCTGAGACGATGGTTGACTCTGAACTTGCAAATTAAAACCCTGGGAACAAAATGTGGGCAAATGAGGACATGATACACTTTCCCCCTTTGGCTTAAGAAAGCAATTTTTTGAAATATAAAACAAGCATATTCATGTAAGAGGAAAGCCCATGGCCTTAAAAAGCCTTGAATCAAGTTAGGGCCATAAACTATATTACAAATATGTAAACAACAGATCTTTTTAGCTAATAAAGTTCAAATGCCCACCCAGGCTGTACATATAAAATGAATTACATGATAGGAAAAATAACTGCTGTGAATTCAAAGGAGTGAGGTTAGATGCACAATGTTCAAAGAATTGAAATTTCTGCCTATCAAATGATTCTGACCACCAATTCCAACGTGTGGAGGGGGAGTTTCCCTACACCACCAAGCAATTCTCAGATACCAGCTGAATGTGGATGTCCTACAATTCACCTCAATTCTGACACTATCTATCTGGAGACAGCATCAGATCCCACAGGTTAAGGACTCAATTCTACAGGGCCGTACCCACCCCCCACCCCTGGCTTCTGACCAACCACCTACAGACTGGAAGTTTCAATAACTTCTTGGGTTTAATTTGCTAGAGTGGCTACTCAGACAAAAATTTTACTCACTAGGTTACCTGTTCATTATAAAAGAATATAATTCAGGAACCGCCAGATGGAAGAGGTACATAGAGCAAGGCATGGAGAAAGGGAGGCTCCATGCCCAATTGGTGTGATGATCTCCTCCAATCTCTGTGTTTGCCAACCTGGAAGCTCTCCCAACCTGGTACTTTTGGGTACTTAAAGAGGCTTCATTACAATGGCATGGTTGATTGAATCATTCCCTATGGGGTACTGATTCAACCTCTAGCCCCTCTGCACTCCCTGGAGGAAAGGGAGGTGGGACTTAAAGGTCCAACCTTCTAATCACATGCATGGCTGGTCCTCCTGCCAACCAGCCCCATCCTCAGGTGGAGTCCAAAAGTAACCTCCTCAACAAAAGACAAACAAAAGATATCCTTATTGCTCCCTCACTTAGGAAATTCTTAAGTTTTGAGAACTGTGAGCTAGGAACCCTGGACAAAGACCAAATATATTAAAAATACATATTTTGGTCATCTCAAAGATCAAATAAATATTCCTTGTAAATCACCATATCACATTGTATCAAAAATGACTTCATTTTTTTCAAATGGCATAAATGTAGAGATATAAGGGTGAAAGAAAAGAATACAAAAAAAATTGATCCCTGCCTTTATGGGATGAAAGTATGGGATCAAGAAGAAATTTAAATACAAAACAATAGTACTTAAACCTTTTTTTTAAGCATCAGCTGAAGAAAGCCAACAGTGAGAGTCCATGACAGTGGCTGAAGAACCACCCGGTCTCCTTCTGGGACTGGCATAAGGATTAGAGGGCAGAAAGGATTTATCTCCCCACTTCACAGTGAGATCCCCTGGAGGAGGCAGCCCCATAGAATATGCTTTGCCAATGTGGGAAGCTGCAAATGAGTAAGAGTGGCCAGGGAGATACAGACAGAGGGAGGCCCTACTCAGATTCTCTCAGCCCCAACAGAACGTGGAAATGATACAGAAAAAAACTCTTGCCAAGAGAAAAGCAAGGTTACTGAAAACTGAAGAATCTTCTGACTGCAGGAAGGAGGCTCTTGTTGGGCACAGTGTTGGAGCCCACATCAGAGGCTGTGGGATGGTATACATCTCAAATACAGAGGGCTAACTGCAGAGCTCAGCTGAGTCTGAGAGGACCAATGACAGCAGAAGGGGAAGGTGTACTCAGCAAGCAGGGAGAAATGGGGTAAGGTCTGCTTTCTAGAGGTGAAGTGAGGCTTATACCAAGAGAACAATGAACCTCACTTGTTCTTAAACCAGTATTTCTTGACTGTCTTTGGGATATCAGAAATACAGGAGTAAATAAATAATACAATGTCTCTGATCTACATGGAATGTACTTTCAATTAAATGGGAAGGGGAGAAGCAGTCAACAGATAAAAAGATGAATTAAAAAACCATCCAACTATAAAAAATGTCACGTAGGAAAAAAAAGAATGATATGACAAAGAGATTACAGGCAAGATAAATGTGAAACTCATCTAAGGAGGTTACTAACTTAATATCTGAAAGATACAAGGAACCAACCAAAGAAAAGAAACAACTAATGTAAAGGCCCTAGAGGAAAAAAACCCCCCTCATTCCCTATTCAACCATATTTGAACCCCATCTACAGGCTAGGCGCTATCCTAGGCACTCAAGATATAGAAAGTAAACAATCAAAATCCTTGCTCTTACTGCTTATATTCTCAAAAAGGGAGACAAATACAGAGAATGTAAGATATATAAAAACACAATTTTTAGAAAATGATTAAGTGTGCTAAGGAGCATAATTATATGTGTATGCACGTGTATATGAATTCCCCTCACCTCAATTTTAAACAGGGTAGTTGTGCAAGGCTTCACTGAGAAAGAGGGCATTTCAGTGATGATCCAGAGAAACAGTGTCCAGTTGTGGGCAGTGCATAATGGGAGCAGGGAGCAGTGAAGCAAAAGGAGGCTGGAGAGAGAGGCACCGTGTAGATCCCAAAGGGCTCTCTGCATCATAAAAAGGACTCTAAATTTCAGTCCAAGTACAATGGGAAGCAATAGGAGAGATTTAAGGAAAAAAGATGATATGATTTCAAATTTTAAAAAATCATTCTAGCTCTTATGTGAAGAATGGATTGGAAGAAAGCTGGAGTATATAGAGAGACCAGGTAGGAAGGCTATTACAGCAACCTAAGCAAGGCAAGAATAGTTGTGAAGGCAAGGTTGACAGTAGTGCAGAAAAATGGGAAGATCTGGGACATGTTTTACAGGTAGACTCAAAAGAGTTTGCTGATTGTTTACATGTGAACAGAATGGATGGATAGGAAGACAGATTAGGCAAATGGTTTACAGGTACCAGGATTTCATGGAAGAGAATTTTTCTAGGACTGGGGTAGGGACTGGAAGGACAGGAGGCAGAGCTCAGGCCAGGGAGGAGAAAGGTTGGGCACCCCTGGATTAGGCAACAGAAGGATAAGAAACAATCAGGCAGGCAGATTTTTTAAAAATAACAGTTCTGTTTTAGTCACACAAAGTTTAAGATGCCTATTAGATATCTGGGTGGAAATACCAAGAAAGAAAGTGGAAACATGAGTCAAGAAGATGTCAGGCAGGAGGTAGTAAAGTGGAAGAGTTATTAACATTTAGTTGTATTTCTAGTTAATCTAGTTAATTTCTAGATGAGAGCGCTAAAAAATAATATTTAAATACTGGGGTCCCAGAATTGAGCTTTGAAGCACTTCAACATTCTGAACACAGAGGAGAAAGAACCAGCAAAAACTGAGAAAGAACAGTCAAAAGGAGGCAGGTCAACCAGGGGAGTGTCACAAGGAGCCCAGAGAAGAGTTCTAAGAAGCAAGCAGATATAAAATCAGCAAAAGCATTAAGCCAATGACTCTCAAAGTATGGTCTCTGGTTCAGAAATATCAGCATCACTTGGAAATTTGTGAGAAATATAAATTCTCAGGTTCCAGCCCCAAATTACTTAGCCTGAGAGTTGGGCCCAGCAATCTGTGTTTCAACAAGCCCTTTGGGTGATTCTAATGACTGAGAACTATTAGGTCACGTTAAAAACATAACTAACAGTGAGGCACAATACCTCAGTGGAAGCCATGACACTAACCAGAAAGTCTCCCCCTACTGTTGGTATTATTTATGGAAATTTCTCAGAGTGCTGAGATGCCAACTTGGGCAAGAAGAAAAAGAGGAGAATTCTCGTGAGCAAACCAGTATTTTTCTTGACACACAGTGGATCAGTAGAAAAGACCGGCACAGACAGAAAACTGACATACACTGTCAACTGAGGTAAATAAGGAAAAACCAAAATTCAAACTCCAAAATTCTGAAAGGAAGTCACTTTTTACCTACTACCAAATTTATGATTCAAGTGTACAAATCAAATATGCTCTTTAGAGCATATTTGCATATATGCATTCATATATGAATAACATGAGTTTCTTTGATATGTTATCAAAACAATTATTTTGAATTACAATGTTCTCCAAGGACCAATTTTCACGAAGTGTAAAAAAGGGCACACATCCAAATGACAAGTATCTCCCCAATCACACACATCCATCTAGAAATATTTCAGATGTTTTTCACAATCCCTCATCTGAAAAAATAAAAGAACAGAGGAATGCAAAGAGGCTTTGGTCTTAAAGAGGAAGTAAATTTAGAAATATTTCCTTCTAAATTTATAATGTTTTCTAAATTAAAATGTTCTCTCAGCAATCCTTTTACGATATGCCTCTGCACCCCCCACCCCCTATGGTTTAGTCTCCTCTCTGTGTTGAGTCCACAACTTTAATCTCATAGAGTAAAGCATATTTAAACTAAATTTCTCAATAAAAAATGTAACAGAAAAATATAAGAGATGGTGCACAGAATGTTTCTATGTAATTGGTATTAAAAGGTACACATAAAAAATATCAGAATTTGGGGGGTGTGTGTGTGTGTGTAAAAAAGCAACTCCTTTAAAAACTAATTTCTTCAGGATGGAGGCTACTTCATTCCTTTATCCAAGTCAGTTTATTAAAAACAAAACACCTAAACAAAACTAAATGGAAAAGAATGTATGCTCTTGTGTTTTTTATTTACTATGAAGTAATTCTTAACTGTCCCCAATTCATGTTATTTTTAATTCGGTGACTAGAGCTGTCGACGTAGTCTGGCCTCTGACAGACTGGCCTATGGACTCTGTGAATGGACCCTGGCTAGGCTGCCATTATGCTGGCTAGAAATCTGGAACATGATAGAACCAGCACAGGTCTTACATTTATTAGTTAGAACTTGAAGCCTCCAACTATTTCAGAACTTCAAAACCTATTAATAAACTGTGGCAGAGTGGAACTGCCATCTGCTGATAAAGCAGATTTGATAACACAAAAGATTATTCAAACTTTCTTTTGAATTTTTCATGCAGTCTTTTAAAGTTTGCCGTAAGATGTATGATCCACTTAATAGGCCTTTCTTTCAAATAATATGCTTGTATCACCTTTTAAACTATACACACATAATATAAAAGTTATCACTGGGCTATCTCTTCACTCTGATGATGATTCCAGATCTACTGAAACCAATAATCACTAAGTTTCACATAGAAGAGTTTATTAATAATTTTGGATATCCATAATTAAACACCAATAAACCTATGGATTAGGTTTTTTTCAGGCCACTATAAATTATGTTTTTCTCTATAACCAGTTTCCCATACACTCATAACCTAAAACTACAAAATACACATATATCACTTTCAAAGTTTTTATATCTCCCTTTAAAACAAAGCCTTTGCATGTCTCTATAATGAAGCTGAAGAATATATAAATGTGTAATGATTATATGTGCCCTTCTCATATGCTATACTTGAGGTCAACACTAGGAGCTTTCCTTTTAAAAAGCAACCATGTTGCCTATGGTCTATTTAGCATTTTAGTAAAGGCCCACCAATATCAGGCTTATTCACAGCATCTGACCCCTGCTAAAAAAACCTATTTGCTAGGTATAATGGAGTGTCATATGGAATTGACATTTGCAAAAAGAATCAGATTACATTTCTACTTGATATGCTCCCTTACTCAAATCACTAATTAATCTTAACTTCTGGCTTTATCACATGTAATATAACAGAACCAGATGGGCACTAAATATTCATGATTATGCTGTAATAACTTCATTTACTCATTCAACTAATATTTATAGAAAACTTTCCAGGTGCTAAGCACTGAAGTTACAAGTATGAATAAGGCACCTTACACTTTGCTGGGGAACACAGTTTTGGTGACTGGTAAATACCACAAGAATAAATAGAAGCAACAAAGATCTAGGTTGCTGAGGAAAGCTTCTCTACGAAAGTAACATTTGAGGTGGGACTTGAATGGTAAGAAGGAACCAGTTGTGAAGTTCTGAGCAGGGGGAAAGAATTCATTCTAGGCAGAAAAACAACGGCAAAGAATTCCTCTTAGCACCTTTCCCAATTCATGAGGCTCACTTTACTCAAAAACTAGTTTCAAACTCTTTTCCACTCAATGGAGCCTTGTGTGATTAAACCTTCTTTCAACTTATAGCTTAAATGTTCAATTTACATATTCAGTTTAAAATTTGGGGTCCTAAAAACATAATTAACTGTCCTGTGTTTATTCAAGTCAAAATTTTTAAGAAGAGAATCCTAAGATTCTTCTATTCATTTCCTCAGTACCTTAGCAATATTGTCCAGGGAGGAGAATGTTCATTAAGTGCTTGGGACCAATTATGTACTAGGAAATCAGTATTTTGTCTCCTCATTCTTAAAGTAAGGTTTGGTTATAGAGCACTTTACAAAGAACTAAAATAATATTGTAAATCCAGTGACAAAAGCAATGGACTCAGAAAGGAGAATCTCAAATTAAATTCCCAACTCTACCATTTACTTAGGCCTAAGGTTTCTTACAAATCAAACTCTATGATCACTTGTCAATATCTGTAAAATGGGGCTATCACTTGCCCTGTCTAACCAGAATTAGTTGGTCAACCACATTCCATGGGATATCATGATCACTGTCCTTAAAGCTTACTGTGGAAACAGCATAAATACAAAAACAATAAAATGTGTTTTCATTTCAGAATTGGAAGAGATTGTAAATGATCTTGTTCAATCTCTCATTTCACAAGAGAAATCAGAGGCCCAGAAAAATGAGGTGACTTGTTCAAAATTACTGAAATACATTATGGCAGAATCATTATGGCATCTAAATTTTTTAAATGCCCAGTTCAGTATACTTCTCCCCATACCTCATTGTGTTTTCTTCTTGCAAACTAGTTCCCCAAGTAGATAACCTCACAATTTATCCTAACATTCTCTACACTTAGATCCAGATGGTAGAAACCAAATGGTACTTTTTTAATGAAGTACCATATAGATTTCTAAGGCTAAACCTTACATAATTTGATACCAGAACTGAATTTAGGAAGTGCCATTCTCATGTTACTGAGTCACAATATCAGGAATGCAAGGGTTAAAATCAGTTCATACCTTTGACATATGCATCTACTAAATGATTGCCCTGTGGTTGGAATGTTTTTTCTTAGTTTCCAACTGAATCCATAGAATGCTGATTCAGTTACATTGTTATTTGAGAAATATAGGATATGATTTTCTTTTATTTATAGGAAATGTATCTACCATATAAAATAATGAAAGGGACGTAAAATACTTTTTGTTTCTGGTCATTTTTCTTTGTTCTCTTCCTCATGATATTAACCTAGAAGCAGAATCTAAGTTGAGAAATAGCTACTGAGTGTCAACAGTACAGCCTGGATCATATACTGTTTTCATGTGTGCAAATGAAGAATATGTGACAGAAATTATGTAATGGCTTCAATATCAGAAAGGCTGAAATTCAATTATTTAAAATGCAAATAAACTGGGTATTTAAAAAAGTCTGAAACATCATCTAAACTGAAAGAAGAGCCTTTGGAAACATAATGGCTTTGGGGTAGAAGTAGCAAAGTGATATCTCCTTAATAACTTCCATTCCTCCAAGAAGCAAGAATGTTAAATGTTTTAGAAAGCAGTGTGCAAAAACTAAGGCTGTAAGGCTCAAATGATGTAAGTCTATGGAAGCACTTGGTAGACCATGAAGTACAAGTTATTATTATATAACAATTTGTAGTCTACAAGTATGACAGTTCACCACAGAATAGACGTAAATGCTTATTTAAAAACTGCAATTCTTTTATACTGACTCACTGAATTTTTATTCTTAAAAAAGAAGGAATGTTAGCCATGAAAGCTGGGTCAACTATCCATTTCTGAAAAAGGAATTTATAATAGCCTCAACAGAACCCCCCCCCAAAACCACATACACATGAAAAAATTCCTCCCTTTTCAAAATATGGGTCCTTCTTTTAGCCATGTGACCTTAAACCAGGTCACTGTTTCTCGCTGTAACTCATTTTCCTAGTAACGTGTCAGACACTGTGTTTGGTGTTTTGCATACTGCCTAACAGGTTCTGTTATACAGAAAAAATAAATGGAAATTACTCCTACTGTATAATTAAGGAAACTAAAGCTCGAAAGGGGTTAGGAAATTTGCTCCAAATGACACAGCTATTAGCTGATATATTGGACTTTCCTCTAACTCCAAAGGCCTTGCTCTTATCTTGTAAAATAAGACTGTTCTTGGTGATTAATCCATCATTCTTCCAAAAATACTAATAGGAAAAAACTTATTTGTTAAATGACAATTATCTCACTACTTTTAGTTTGCCACTACCTAAAAATAATCTTGGATTTTTGAAGTAGTGATACTTAAGAGAATAACATAGGACATACAGTGTTTTTCATGGCATATGTAATGCAAAGTACTTAACTTTAAAAACGATGAATAAATGAGAATAAATACTATTTCCACCAAAGTTTTACTTTACAAAGTCAAGTCTTTAAAAAAATATATATGCAATTTTTATTTTTCTATATGTTATGGTCCTTAGAACCAACCTACTACTCTGTGAATTTGAAGAAACAATGTACTAAAGACACATTATTACCTTGCTCTAAAATAACTTAGTTACTAAAGAATAGAGGATGGAGCTGGGTTTTCTAACAGAGATTTCTGGTCTGGTGTTATATTGTAGTTACCAAAGAAAATCATTAACTATCTCTTCAAAATATGCAACTTAAAACAGTTTTTCATTGTAACCATCTACATTACTAATGTTGAAATTCATCTAAATTAGTCCAATTGAAGGCAAAATATTTAGTATTACTCTACAGAATAGACTAAACAAACCATTCCATACTCGGGGAAACACTTTGTTAGATATGATGATGATGCATTAATTTACCAAACAGTTACCGAGCACCCACTACGAGCCAGGCAAAGCTAGATGTCCAACATAATAATACAATCTCTGGCCCGTAAGTGAACTGAAACTCCAAAACGGCCACAGTCTTTGATGAATTTACTAGTTACAGATAAGAGAACCAGTGGACCACACTGTCTCACCAGTTCACCTTCCTGTTTGACATGTCCAAAATCCAGGCACCTGAGTATCAAATTCAACTCAAGAATGCCTAAGTGAGGCAAAAAGAGAGCTATCTCGGATCAGCTGAATGCACACTTCCCACAACACCCGGTTTCTGTGGGGCGATGGGGACTTTTGGTGAACACTGTAGGGGCCTGGAAAATCAGAGGGACCGAGAAGCGCCCTAAGAGTCGGGACCAGGTAGAGGCGGGGCCCGCCCGGGCCGGCATCTCCCTGTTGGGCCTCGCTCACCTCTTCCACCTCGATCTCCTTGTAGTCGATCTCTTCAAAGTTGAGAACTTGGGAGGGGGCTTCGATCATGTCACCGGCCGAAGACGACGAGGAGGAGGAAGCGGCGGAGGTTGTAGACATGATCTCTCTCGGAGCCCGGGGGGCCCGGCGAGGCTACCGCCCGGACCCTCCGGGCGAGACCCGCGCCCACCCGCCTCCGGACCGACCTTCAGCCTGGAGCCACGGCGACCCGTGGAAGGGACAGGGGCTGCGGCCACAGCCGAGTCCCCGCTCCGGCTCCGCTGCGTATTCCGCTGCCGGGCCCCGCCCACTAGACTTCCGGTTCCGGCCTGAAGTGTGAAACCGGAGGAGGGCTGTGAGCTTAAGGAAAGGGAGGGGAGAATTTTGTAATCGAGAAACGAAGGACAGTTTTGAAGATGGATGGGGGAAGGAAAGAGGCTAACTTTGATATGTAGGACAAATTTCGCGAGATCTTTCTTATGGTGCCTCAGCAACCGGATGATATCGCGAGAGCTGACGCTATGACGTACTGAAAATGCGCGAAAGGAAGTGGCTCAAAGCACGGCGGAATAGCAGTGTCGTTGGTCCTTTAGGAACTAGCGGGAAAGATGAAAGCTGTGGTTTCAAGTCTGCTTTTTCAGCTCTTCTATGGACTCGCTCCCGTTTCTTTCAGAGACCTGCGGAAGGCTGGGGTAGTGTTGGACTGAGTTTTTGTGACAAAGCTTACTTTTTAGTTTCACCCCAAACTAAGCTGACCTATTTCTTTAAGAAGCTTTGGAAAATGTGTTTCTTCGTGGAGCAGGGAGGGAAGAAGCACTTGCTACTGTTACTGTGAGCCAGTCCATGATTCTATGAGAGACTCGAAGAAAATAATATAGAGCGAGCCAGCGCATGTAACCTGAATGACTATGTAGGCTGGGTGCTCAGGCACAGAAATTAATATTAAGTAAGATAGATATTTATAATTTGACATAATTTGATGTGTTCATCTGACGTTATAGGTTGCACTAATAGCACATAGTGTGGAGCTCCGTGCTAGATGCTTTATATTTCAATCATTAACCATAGCCTTGAAAGCTAAGTATTTTTGTTGCCATATTCAGGACGTGAGAAAATACTCAGAATTAAAATGTTAAAAAAATAGCTTCCACAAGTAAAGTGTTTTTTGTTGTCTTTTTTTTTTAAAGTAAAGTTTCATTGAACTAGAATGCTAGCCAAAAAGAAGACCGGAGTCTAAAGCACAGGAAGCATGGCTAGGTAGAAAAGACGGCATTTCTCTCCAGAATTTTGCAAGCATTTTTATGCATCAAGTAAGGGGAAGAAAGAGGTAGTGTTAAGAATTTACAATAGCTATACGCAAAGGGGCGGGAGAAAAGTGAAGTGAGGCCAGCTCTGGAATATGCACTAGGCCACCTAAATACTTGCTCCTCTAGGTTGTTGTGGGCAGCAGCCTGGAAAGCCCAGGTGTAAATAACAAGAGGAGGCTTATGGAGTTAGTGCCTGGCTAAAATGATCTGTGGAAATGGCCACCTGGAAATTGATCCAACATTCCAACAGGCAACAGAAGGAATGTAAGCAGTCTTTTGTTAGCTGGCCAGCAGCCATTAGCAGACTAAGAGTTCTGTCTAGTTCTCTCGCTCTCCAGCCGCTGTTATTTAGAACATCTGAGAATTTTCTTGTCAAAACAATTATGATTCTCACAAGCTAATACAACTTAGGTCAATGTATCTCCAAGGTGGATAATATTTCCTGTGTTGTGCTCTCAACACAATTTTTAGTTTTAAATTAGCTGTTACACTTTATTCAGTTAGTTTAGTTTAAAGCCTAACTGGGAAAATTGGAGTTAGGGATGAAGGTTTAAGGACCAAGGATGAAACACTGCGAATGTCAAATTCTGTGTCAGTAAGAGATTGAAAAAGAACAGAAAGGGGGAAAGTGAGGGGGAATGGTGATCACTGGAGACCTTTCCAGTTAAGGAGTAGACAGCCAAATAAATGCTGTACAGAATTAAACACGTTATGATTGCAAATAGGTTATTGGATTTGGCGGTCAAGAAGGAATTCCTGGGAAATATTGTTATTTTTTAATTCATAACCCTAGAAACACTTGATATTTTGGTGACTAGATAAAAGAATGAAAAGTTAATTTTTCTGGTTCACTCTTTGGGTAATTTTACCCAGGGTCTTGACTACCTATAGCATTTTTGTGATGATGATTTCCAGTCTCTCCCAGTGCTCAGTTTTTTTCCTGAGTTCTGAATCTATTGGTCATATCTGTTTAGACGTAACACCTAAATTTCAAGGTTCCAAAAGCAAATTTAAAAGTTATTACCCACCACAAGTTTGTCCTACTGAGGGCATTTTCTATCTCCATGAAGGACTGTATCATCTCAGTTGTCCAAATGAGAAGTTGGCTTTATTTCTACATGGGAAATAATGCTTGGTGCACTAATAACCAAATGGAAGCAGATTAAGTCAATGGGGTAACTATTTTTACCTGTCATTAACTCTACTTGAATTTTCAAGCTAGAATCATCTCTTAATCTTGTGCTCTCATTCTGCAAGTCATATCTGATTTAACACCATGATTTTAATACAGTAGATGCTGCCAAGTGAGAACTCAAGATAATATTTGTTACATGCTCTGGGTGAATGAATAGCTTTTGACAGTCCTCCCTTTCCCTGCAAGAACTGTTTTCTATACTTATAGGACTAGAATTCTGACAAGGCACTAATCACTACAGCCATGGTATTATTCTTCTGCTTGGTTTATTAATCATCCCCCAATGTTTTGTTATGAATAGCAAACATACAGAAAATTACAGTGAAGACCTATAATTACTACCAAGATTCTATCATTAACTTTTTACTGTGTTTGCTCTATCACATGCCTGTCAAGTCCATCCATATCCATGTATTATCTTTTTTTGTTCGATGTATTTTAAAGTGAATTTCCTGCATGATTTTGGACATCTTTCTACCCCAACACTTCTGCTTCTGTGTTTTATCCACTGATTCTGATGTCTTGATACTACTTTAAAATCAATTCACGTTTATTTTCTTGGAGACCACCTTTTTTTTGGGGGCGGGGGGAGGTCTGCCTGACATGTTTTCACTAGCTTCTGATAATAAAGTTCCAGCAGTATTCATGTCTCTGCATTGAGTCATCCCCAAGGTCTAATCTACTATTCTGTGACTTGATTATGTGAGGTGATAACTTACAGTTTTCATGGTGATTCAAGTTGTATTTTTGTCACATGCAATCAGAATCCTATGGACAGTTGACCATTGAATGAAGTGCATGGGTTCACTTATATTGAGGATCCCCCCCACCCCGCCCCAGTGAATACATGTGTTGTTTCTGATCTATGGTTGGGAGTCTGTGGATGCAGAGGACTGTGTATGGATGTATGGCATTTTATGTAGGGTCCTTAAACATCCCCAGATTTTGGTATTTGTGAGGTGTCCTGGAACCAGTCCCCTTCGGATACCAAGAGTAGTTAAGTTTTGGGGAAGTCAAAAGTTATATGTGGATTGTCAATTGTGTGTATGTTGGGAGTGGCAGTCAGTGCCTGTAATCCCTGTGTCATTCAAGGATCAATACAGAGAAATGAGGAGGGGAATTTAGCCCATCTTAGTTCACTTCAATTTTGACTGCATTCCCTTTAATTTTTATGAGTTAATGATGGAAGTTTGGACTTCATAATTTCATGTAAACTTTAGTCATTAGTCTATTGTGTCACCACAAATTTCCAAAGATAGATATCAAGCTATTTAAGTGGTCTCCTTGAAGTCTCTTTCAGTTTGATCTCTCTCCCTACCCATTCTCAGACAGAAAAACAGATACTAACTGAGACAGATGCCGATCATAATTTAAGTCATGGAAATGAATGAGATCACTTAGGGAAGATGTGTAAAGTGAGATAGAATAGGACTTAAAACAGAGCCTCAAGGAATACATTTTTAAAGGTGTGGAGGCAGAGGAATTACCAAAAGATTTTTAGAAAACTAAAAATTATGATGTGTGGAAACCAAGTTGAAAGGGTGTTTGTTCACTATTGAATTCTAAGATAAAGTTAAACATGAGAAAAAACAGCATCCATTGGACTTGGGTCTTGTGTCTTGAGTTCGAGGTGTCCATATGTGGGTGTGTAAGCTTCCTTGCAATATAGAATTTAGTCTAGAGTAGGAGAGGGGTATAGGTTAGGAGCTGAAGGCTAGCTTTGTTCATACTACTACATCCTGGTGAAGGTAATTTTGTCAAGGTAGGAGGGTGGACTATATCTCCTTTACCGGTTTGCTATCTTGAGTTATAACTGATAAATATGTAGACATACAGTATGTGAGCCACTTTATATTCTTGCTCTGGGCCCCACAAAAGCTAGGCCTGTTTTTTACAAGTTTAGATTTTTATTCCTTTGTACTAGTGGTCTATAGGTAAGCTGTTCCCAGCTTTAATTTGCAATTTTCCAGATTTCCCATAGATGTCTCTCTCTTATCACTTAGGTCTCAGCTCAGTCAGCACCCCAGAGGTAATGACATTAGCCCCCCTTTAGCTCTCCACCTCTTCTCTGTCTATTCATTACTCAGTTTTATTTCTAGCCCTTTTCCTACCTGACATTATCTTCTTTAATTATTTGCTGCCTCATTTATTTTCTGTCCTCCCACCTGCTTCGCACTCCTGTCCATTGAATGTTAGTTCCACTGGGACACGGATCATAAGCATTATGTTTACTGCTTTTTCTAGGATTTGGAATACACCTGGAATTAGTAGCCACAGTAATTTTCTATAATGTAAATGAGTATCTACATTTTAAAGTAAATGCTGATTAATTTATTTCAGGTGTAAGGAATGGGTTAACCAAATATTTTCTATAATATCCTTGAGGGAAGATCGAATAGTCAAATTGATGTACAAGTAGTATACTAGTTATTTATCATGGGGATTTCTTAAGTATTTGAGAGTTTTGAAAATGTTTTGTTCTTCTGAGTGATTTCAATCTCTCCGTTCTTAAAATTACTAATTTTTAGGATAGTTCTCTTTCAAGATTTTGCAAGGGTAAACTTTAGTTCTTCTTCTTTCTAAATGTGCACTACTATTTAATCCATTTGAATTGTTTTTTCATTGAAATTTAATAATAAAATGTTATTGTGACACTAACGATTACTTTCAGAAATAACTGATATTCTTACTAAAATACTTGTACAATCAGACAGAATATTTTTATTTTCTAAGTTTCTAAGGCAAACTTAAACATCACAATGTACTCAGCATCAGTTTTTAAAAGCAGAAACTTAGTTGAAAACATACTTCAGGAATAAAAATAATTGTGATAAACATAGTATTCTTCACTGATCCCATTCCTGAGTGCTCCACCCTCATGTCCTAATCACCTTTCAAAGGCCACACCTTCAAATACCACCAGGCTGGGATTAAGATTTCAACATATGAATTTGGAGTGAGGGAACACTTGTGTGCAGTGACCTCAATAAGTTCATTTATTAGTTCTAGTACTACGCTTGCCTATTCTTTTAGATTTTTTATGTACACAATAATATCATCTGTGAATAAAGGGTTCTTTATAAAAGATAGTGCTCTTCACTACAAAAGCACATTCATTAAATGTTTTGTTTCAAAGACTAATGTGTCAAATCAATGTTCTTATAATTGACGGTCTTTCTCAAACAAAATTCCAGAAGCAGTTTGGCTTCAATTTACAGGAATAAATAAGGGTGTTGCATTTCACACAGCCTCAGGGAATCACAAATTAAAACCTTCCACTAAAATGGATGCCATCTACTATTCATTATTTCGATAAACAAACCACTCCACTGTGCTGAAGTTGCAATCAGAGTAAGGGATATATAGTGCTTGAAACCTGCAAAGCTGAGAGGGCCTACTTTGCATTCTATTCTTAAGCAGCCCATTCATTTCACATCTTCCTCTGAGTTCTCCAGCACCCCACAGAGCTACTCTCAGTGGTATAAAGCTCCATTAAGTAAATAGAGGCTCTACATTTAGAAGCCATCTCTGGAAATTCAAAGTGTTCCGGGAGGGAAATTGGTACTATCATGATTAAGGTATTAATGAAAAATTCTGTTAAATTTGTTGGGATGCTGATTAATCCTCTAAAAATTGTTAATCGGTTCAATTATATAACACACATAAACTTTAACATATGGTACAGGAAGAGTATCGGTGTCTTTCCAATTATGCCCAGAGGCATTCAGAAAGAACATTGAGGCAAAGAGTCTAAACAGATCATCAGATGGTGTTTTAGTCTGATTTTCAGTATTCACCTCTTCTATCACATTTGATAAATTTGGGAAATCAATATTTAGTGCTCAGTTATTTGAAGGGATATAAGAGGTATTAGAAGGCATTCAGGAAGTAAATTTTGACAACTATTCTTTAAGGAAATCTCCTACCTAAAGTATAGAAGACAATATTAACATGGATTATTAAATGTATGCTGGTAGTTTTAGCTTGAATTGTTTAACAGGGAAGTAATCTTTTAATTAAATTTTTAATATTTAAATCCTAACTGTGATGTCACTGTTGAGGTAAATGAATTATGCTATGTGAGTTATGCTATCTATATTCCTATCATCATTAAAATATTTGTTTTATTAATAGAGATATGAGACATCAATATTGTAAATTATTAAAATATCAATATCTAAAGCTTAATGTGGAACTAAAATGAATAGCACAGTGCTTAGAAATTATGTGTTGCTTAAAAATGTTAATGTGAACAAATTCTATATAGAGGAGCCATCTACATAACTAGATGACTTGATGGGACAAGTTAGCCTCAGCCTACAGGTCACTCAGTGTTACTGCTTGAGATTCTGATCTAAGTAGGTCCAAGATGTGACTGAGGCAGCCTTAGTTTATATTTCATAGTCCAGTCAGAGTTTGGAACCATTAATGTCACATATAGGCAGTGGCATGTATTTTTTTTAAAGATTTTATTTTTTTATTTATTTTTAGAGAGGGAGGGGAAGGAGATAGAGAGAGAGAGAAACATCAATGTGCGGTTGCTGGGGTTATGGTCTGCAACCCAGGCATGTGCCCTGACTGGGAATCGAACCTGCGACACTTTGGTTCTCAGCCTGTGCTCAATCCACTGAGCTATGCCAGCCAGGGCGAGGCAGTGGCATGTATTTAATAAATAATTTTAATTCATCTGGAAGAACCAAAAATTATTGATACCGTTTTAATGTTGGACTCACTTTCCTGTTGTTTAAAGAAGGAAGTTGATGTTAGTGATTCTCTTCTGATCTGTGATACATTTCTTTTGACTAAAGTTGAAGAGGGTTTTCAGTAGGGTCCATGGGACAATTCACCTTGCTCAGGACAACTTGATCTTGGCTGTAATCTTTGGTTTTATAAATTCAGTAACTCAATTTTATTGGTTCACTCAAAGTAATGAATGCATCAAATGTAATGTTGTTATGTTGCATGGCATTGAGGAGAAATTGATAATTTGGGGAGGATGAAAAATAGTAAATATTATCATTCAATTTGTGTTAGGGTTTTAAATCTTTAAATTTCTTTAGAGATTTATTCTAGTAAATATTTTTGGTTTCCTTGATAAATGGCAGTTGCTTAAGATATGTCATTATCATGAGCCAAACTGAATGAAATTCATAGCCTAAAGGGAAATTTCATTCTGGAATCAAATTAAGCAATTCTTGATCAATCTAAATGAGGGTAAGTTTTACACCCCTAATACATTCAGATAATTCAAAACTTAATCAATATAAGCCATCTTCATTAAAAGATAATCAATAGTGTATTGAATTGACATATGGTACTTATTAAACTAACAAAAATGGAGTCGTCTTTGGTTTCAATTTCTTATAATATTGCTTACCTTAACTTTCCTGCTCAGAATTGATTTCTACTTTTTTCTAGAGGACTCATTATCAATTTTAATAACTCTCAGATTGATTCCCTTTGGAAAACAAAGAACATATTATTTCCTGTGTGTCTAGCTTAATTTGTAAAGAAAAATAGGTATCAGAAATGATAATTCATCTCCAATTGAAGCATATTGAACGGGCATACCAGTTTCTGAAAGCAATGCAATTTAGCTGCAGGATCATAATAAGATGTAAAATTTGTATTAAAAATTTAGCTGTGAAATGCCATTGGATCTTGAAAAATAATGTGGGACATTTAAGACATATAGAGAACAAGAATAACTATTTCTTTCAAGATGTTTTATTAAGATGCTTTTTTACTTTAGATTTTTAATTTATTATATAATTGTGTTTATCTTAGGGCAAAATTGTTAAGGTTTAATCTACTATTTTATTCTCGATACTTTATGGCTAAAACAGAGTATATGACAGTCTCTTACAGAAGAAAGTCCTGCATCAAAGTTATCCCCTGTAGTCAAAAGTGAATTAAAATTTGGATGTCAGTGAAAGTGGGCTGCTATGACTGCGTGTGGTGTTCTGGTATATCTGTTCCTGGATAGCTCAGTCATAAATTATTTATTCACTACTTCATCAAGCAGCAGTGATTTACTGAGTGTAGACAGTGGTAGCCACTATTTATAGTGCCCTTAAAGGCTATTTAGCATGGTGTTAAGAAGTTGTAGTTGATCAATCTAAATGAGAGAAAGTTTGACACTTTGTATATCCAGATAATTCAAAACTTAATCAATATTAGCTATATTCGTGAAAAGAAAAACAATAGCATATTTGCATGGTACTTACACATGGTACTAAAAGGACAAAAATGAAGCCATGTTATTTTCATATTCTCTCTTTTTTACTGTAGGGCATCTTCTGCTATATACCAATTGAGGCTACTCCTCTGATACAGCAGACACTGTTGAGTGTCTCCCCGATACGCCCTCAGATTTCTTACTATTTTCTGCACATGCTAGCTTGATTTCCAATGGCCAGCAACTATATCTTTGTTGGGGCCTAACTTTGGGTTTCAAAACCTACTTTGTCCACATATTTGGGTAGGCTAAAAGTGTGTGGGAATTAATGTCCCTCATGTGATGGCACTTAACCTATACAGGGGTGTCCAACCTCTTGGTGTCTCTGCGCCATACTGGAAGAAGAAGAGTTGTCTTGGATCACACATTAAATACACAGTGACACATAATCACACACACACACACACACACACACACACACACACAAAGAGTCTCAATGTTTTAAGTAAATTTATGATTTTGTGTTGGGCCGTACTCACAGACATCCTTGGCTGCATATAGCCTGTGGGCCACAGGTTGGATACCCCTGGTAGAGGTATAAGTACCCAGGTTCTTCACCCCTTTGCTGGAATAATTATAGAGGTTTTCCATGGTACCCACGAGGGTAGTTGCTTTAGTAATGTACCCTGTGTTGGCTGCCGTTTCTTTTCTCTATTACCTGCCATCTTGCTGTCAGAGTCACTGTTCCAAATAAACCAAGTACACTCAATCCTTGTCTCAGGATTTGTTTTTAGGGAAAACCCAACTAAGAACTTGGTATTCTGCAAACAATCCAGGTAAAATTTTGTTGTGGTAGTGCAACTCTACTAAATACAGGTAGTGGGTAGGAGTTTTGCTCCTTTTTTGGGCCTGAAAAATGAATACCCCAACATTTGAGTGGCAGATTATTACTAGGAATTATATTTGATTATAGATTCACATTTATATAAATGCTGCATTGTATTAACTGGTTTCACTTCGAGAGCAAATAATCCTCCAAATTGCTCACTTGAAAAAATGGAAATAACAGGGTAAAGTGATTATGTATGCCATACTTTAACTGGACAAAACTTACTGAACATCTACTGTGTGCCAGGTACTATTCTAGGCTTTAATGATATAGCAATGAATAAGACTAATGATTATTTAGTTTCAACACTCTGCCTTCATGGAAGCTTAAAGTTGAACTTATTTTGTTTCCAGCTATGTTTACATGATGCTCTAGCAAATGTAATATGGTATTCTTGCAGATGTTAATAATTGTTAGTAGGTTATTAGTTATACTTACTGTGTTCAATTTTTACTCCCAGCATTTGCATTGCAAGACTCAGAGGTGTAATATATTTCCTCTGTTTTACTTTTCATACTGATGTAGCTTACTGATTTTACATTTCTGATAGGTCTACTTATTCTTTTTTCCTCTTCAGTTTCGTTCTTTTATTTTAAGAATTCTGTTTCAAGAATACCTTTTCATTATTGTAGAATTTGTTTCAGGGTCTACAGTCATCCCTCGCTATATTGAGGTTCAGTTATTGTGACTTCACTGTGTCATGGGTTTTTTAAAAGCCTGGCATAAGCATCTTGGTTTTCTTTGGAGAATGACCCTTCTCTGTACTTGGGTTTCAGGTGAATTCATTATTCTCCCCTTCAGTGGTGGGAACACCAACTAGGTGTGGCCATGAAGAATAGTAGTTCCGTTTGGGCACAGTGATTGGTTCAGGAGTGGATATGTAAACTGAGTCAGGGCAATCAGAGCCAATAGACTTCAGCTAGCACTGTGGGAAAGAGGTATTCTCTTTCTGCTAGGGTTGCTAGACTCTTAGTTTTCATACCTGGATCCACTAATAGCTCTTTTTCACAATTTAAGAAGAGCTTGCTTGAGAACAAAGCCTATAATGGGAATTGCAGTATGGATGGAGGGAGACAGCATCCTATGGCAATGCCCAAGCATCTAGGTCCAGTGGTGCCTACATATCCACCCCCAGACTCTTACATGAACTCCAACTCTTCCAACACTCCCCCACCACCCCTTCAAAGTTTGCATTTTTTTCCTCACTTGCCACTGTAGGTTTCCTGATACTTACTATGTAGACCATATGAAACCATTGCTCTCCCTTTCCTAGTAAGACTTTTGTAATCAAAACACCAAATAAATAGGTTCTGGCCAAGAGGGAGGTGTAGGTAGAAACACTTCACTTCCTTGTACAACCAAAATAAAGATAACAAACAATTTAAAAACAATAAACAACCAGAAGAGCCAGAAAATCAAACTACATGGAACTCTGACAACAAAGGAGTTAAAGAAACATTCACCCAGACTGGTAGGAGGGGCAGGGATGGGAGATGGGCAGCTGAGTGGAGAGGGAGTGTGGCAAGGTGGCTGACCATGTGGGTGAGGTGAGGCTGGCCGAATGGGAAACTAAAGTCCCAAAGCTAGCTGTAAACTACTGCAGGGGTTGCACTGGTGGTAGAAATTCCCAGGAGAGTTTGTTGAAAAGTGGGGCTAGAGCAGAGCAAGTGAGCAGCATTGTTTTCTCTCTTGCCCTACCCTACAGGCAGCACCACAACACAGCAAAGAGGGTTGCCCTGCCCTGGAAAATACCTAAGGCTCCTCCCCCTTACAGGGTGCACCGAGACAAAAAAAATATGGCCCAAATGAAAGATGAGATCAAAACTCCGGAAAAAGAGCTAAGCAATGAGGAGATAGACAACCTATCTGATTCAGAGTTCAAAATGGGTAGTCAGGATGTTCACAGAACTGATTGAGCTTGTTGCAAAGTGAAGGAAGACATGAAGGATACCCAAAGTGAAATAAAGCAAAATATGCAGGGAACCAATGGTGAAGGGAAGGAAACTGGGACTCAAATCAACAATTTGGAACAAAAGGAAAAAGTAAATATCCAACCAGAACAGAATGAAGAAAGAATTCAAAAAAAATGAGAAGCTTAGGAACCTATGGGACAACTTTAAGTGCTTTAATATATGAATCATAGGGCTGTCAGAAGGAGAAGGGGAAGAGCAAGAAATTGAAAACTTATCTGAACAAATAATGAAGAAGAACTTTCCCAATCTGGTGAAAGAAATAGACTTCCAGGAAGTCCCAGAAGCTCAGAGAGTCCCAAAGAAATTGGACCCAAGGAGGAACACACCAAGGCACATCATAGTTACATTACCCAAGATTAAAGGTAAGGAGATCATCTTAAAAGCAGCAAGAGAAAAGGAGAGAGTTACCTATAAAGGAATTCCCATAAGACTGTCAGCTGACTTCTCAAAAGAAACCTTACAGGCAAGAAGAAGCTGGAAAGAAGTATTTGAAGTCAAGAAAGGCAGGAACCTACATCCAAGATTAGTCTACCAAGCAAAGCTGCCATTTAGAATGGAAGGTCAGATAAAGTGCTTCCCAGATAAGGGAAGGTTAAAGGAGTCCATCATTACTAAGCCCTTATTATATGAAATATTAAAGGAACTTATTTAAGAAATAGAAGAAGATGAAAAACTATGACACCTGACACCTTTTTCATTTTACTGTTCATGAGCAGTAAAATGACAACAAACTCATAACTACCAACAACTGAACCTGAAAAATAAAAAGTAAACAAACAACTAGAACAGCAATAGAACCAGAGAAATGGAGATCACATGGAGAGTTTTCAGTGGGGAGTGGTAGGGGAAGAACGGGGAGTGGGGGAAAGGTACAGGGAATGAGAAGCATAATTAGGGCATAAAATAGACGGGGAGAAGTTAAGAATGGTTTAGGAAACAGAAGCCAAAGAGCTTATATGTACAACCCATGAATATGAACTAAGGGGTGGGGGGGAATGCTGGGGGGTGAAGGGGGGGATGCAGGGTGGAAGGGGGATAAAGGGGAGAAAAAAACTGGGAAAACTAATAGCAAAATCAATAAAATATACTTAAACACAAAGGTTGAGTTCTCAAAAGATAAAAAAACACCAAATAAATAGACTTGTTTTAAAAGCCTTTCTGCTCTTGGGGTATGTGCTAGAGAGTTAAGGTTTTCTTTACTGTGAGACAATAAGAGTTGTCTGTCTATGATGTAAAAACCATAGTTAGATGCATAAGGGCCATTAAAAGTCTGAGTATGACCTAAATCTATAATCATATAGCAGGCCTATTGTCCTTAGAGATATACTGTTTATTCAACAAATGTTGCCAAGTCTCTACTATTTTAGGCAGTGAGCAATACAGATAAAAATTCCTGATGTTTGGAGCTGACATTCTTGTATATTTCCAGAAGACTTGCTACCCTGAACTGGAGCCATTTCTGGGGCAGTGGGCACTCAGGAAGACATCATTTCTCTGTCTAAAATCCAATGGTTTTCTATTTTACTCTAGTAAAATTCAAAGGCTTTAACATGTTTATCAGGATTGCAAGGATCTGGCCCATGCTCAGTTGTCTGAAACCTTATCCAAGGACTTACACCCCATTGCTGCTCCAGTAAAACTTTTTCCCCTTTCATCTAACATTAATCTCTTTCATAAACTTTTGTATCTTACTGCCATCATCTTAATTATTACTTCCACCTGACACCTCACATGGTCACAGCCTCAATGACACTTCTTCATAGAGATACTACCTCCCCACCCAGTCTAAAGTGGATCATTTTAGTATTCTGACAAAGAAACCTATTTTCATAGTGTGTGTGTGTGTGTGTGTGTGTGTGTATACATACATATACACATAATATATATATATATATAATTATATAATATATATAATATATATATAGTAGGAACTTAAGTATATTTGTTGAATAACTATGAGGCTTGATCTCAGACTCTTTAGAGGTAGCTTTTACTGTCTCAACTCTTTTTGGAGCCTCATGCCTTCTAAGTCAAGGACCCTTTGTAGCCTACTTTAGCTGCCTGTCCTGGGGTCATTCTGGTACAGCAGTCATCATCTATTTATGTGATAGGCTGGGCATCAGACACCAAACTGGGAGAGTGACCGCAGAAACCTGATGATATAACAGGAACCAAAATGGAAACTCCACCCTTAGAACTAGAATTTCCTAAAGCTGAAATTAAAAGGGGCAGGGTAATCCAAGAAGTCATTGGTCATCATAGAACATTGAATCTCAGGCCTGACTGTGTGCAGAAGAGGCTCAGGCAGCCACATGGAAGCTAGTGACAAGACTGGGATTATGAGCAAGTGTGCCAACTTCTAAACTTGTTTGTCTGGAGGATAATTTTTGTGTCAATTAGGAGTAGTTATATAGTGGACAGCTGTTTATGTTTCCATACTGACTGTCTAACGCATAGAATGGCTGGATAACCAGGCAAAGAATGACCCTCCAGATGGAGAGTTGATATAACCTGGGGTGCTGGTAGGTGCTGGGGGACTCAGAAGCAGAAGTGAGAGAGCGGACATACTGATCTTGCCTATTCCCATCCCATTCTGGTTCTTTGCTGGTTTTAGAGGGAGTGTAAACAGATTAAGTCTTAGCCTACTACAGTCCCTTTTAGACTTAAAATCTTAGATCCAAAGAACTTCTCAATATTTTATTAATGAAAGTTTTCAAACATGGCACATTTGAAATAATTTTACTGTAAACATCCAAATATTTACCACATAGATTCTCTTATATATTTTACTTTGCTTGTTTTATCACATCTTTAGTCTTCATCCATCCATTAATGCATCTTAGTTTTGGATGTATTAACTGATGAAAGTAAATTGCAGACATTGGTACATTTTCCCTTAAATATTTCAGCATTTGTATCATTAACAAGAGTTTAATATTTTTTACATTTTTAAGTAAATTTTACATATAATAAATGTACAACTCTTTATTATAATTTTGCTGAGTTTTACAAAAAGAATACACCTATATAATTCAAAACCTGTCAAGATATAGAACATTACCATCATCCTAGTAAGTTTCCTCATGCCTTTTCCCTGTCAATTCCTACCCGAAACTGAGAGGCCAGGCCAGGGCTGTTCTTTTCATTTTTTTTTCTTGACCCCATCATTATTTCAAGACATTGACTTACACCAGTTAGTGTCATTAATGAGTCCTCAAATAATCTTTCTCCAGTAATCTGTTCTCATCATTCAAATAGAAAAGAACACTGTTTCCAAAATTTATTTTTTTATCTAATCCTTATTGTATTTTTCTATTACCATTTAGTCCCCTTATACTCCCTACCCTCAGCAATCACCATACTCTTGTCCATCAACCAAAACTTGAAAGAGAGAATTTGGCATAGTGTCAACTTCTTAATGACTTTTCCCACTTAGGGCCTAGTGTTATGTTATTAATTCGCATTTCCTTAGGGTGCATAGGGCCAAGGGTGACAGGGGCACACTAACAGAAAAAAACCCCAGAATTTTTCTGGTTATCCTCTCCCCTTCATTTCTGCCCTCTTTTGCCCCTCAACTACCCAGGCCCACTCTGAAGTCATTCTGACCTCTTCTTACCAGTGCTTTCAGGAAGTCTCCACAAGTCTCACATGAGCTTGCTAACAACATGGCCAACAATCATCCCTCTGTTGATGAAAGCTTGTTACCCTTACTCAGTATCTTATTGGTACTCCTAAAGTCTCTGCTAACCTAAAGATGAGTTATTTCCCAGGAGCACCCTTGGTCTCTTATAGAAGTAGACCTTTAGTGGCCAGCTTTATCTTGGTAATTGTTGCTACTTTCAAAAATGACATCTTTGAAACTAAACCATTGATAAGGGACACACCTTTTTTCTAGGCCTTCTTCCTCCAATACAATGGAAAATACTTTATATTTTATGTTGGACTTTAGCTTTCATACATCCTTTTTCATGTATTAAAATGTGCACTTTAATACATTAAACATTGACACATCCAACTATCTTCTGTACAATGAATTTGAATTCTTCTAAACCATCTTACCAGCAATGATTTTGAAATTGTGCAGAATTGGCACTGACTGGCAGCCAAAAATTTAGCCTCAACTATCTTGGTTTTCTTCAAGTACAGTATTTATTTAATATTTGCATATTCCATTTTACCCTTATTTGAAAAATTAATTCACAATAGAAAAATGAAGAGGCTGTAAGAAACAAAGGCCTAAGTTTTGCCATGATGAATTTGGAACAAAGACTAAAATTATTAAATGAGCTAAAAGTAGTGATTTGTCAATTTCAAAGTTTCATTAGATTTAAGTGGTTTGTCTGTATATTAAGGTATATTTTTTTTAAAAAAGAAAGAACATATGTGGGATGGTTTAGAAATACATCACCAAAGATTGGGTCTAAAGGGTAAAGTATAGCCCTTGCCGGGTGGCTCAGTTGGTTGGAGCATCCTCCTGGGTCAGGTCACATATCTGGGCTGGGAGTTCCATCCCTGGTGGGTTACCTGTGAGAGGCAGCTGATTGACAGCTGATTGATGTTTCTCTCTCACATTGATGTTTCTTTCTTTCTCTCTTCTCTGCCTCTAAAATCAGTGAACATATCCTCAGGCAGGAATTTAAAAAAAAAATAAAGTGTAATGAGATGATGTATGAGGTCTGTCCAGAAGGTATCCAGCTATGTAATATGAAAAAGAGACATTTACTGAAGAAGATATAAGATACAAGAAACATTGTACATAGGACAATGACATCTCAGTCCCCTTCAAGGTGTGCACCTTAGGAACTCACACAGTTCTCCCAATTGCCATCAGTTGCCCCCATTGCATTTCCCTGAATCTCATCGATGGTCTGAAATCACTTCCCTTTCAAAAGTGATTATAGTTTTGGAAAAGCCAGAAGCTACAGAGCACCAAATCTGGGCTATAGGCAGGTTAAATCACCTGGATGATTTGCTCTTTCACCAAAAAAACTGCACGAGATGTAATGTGTGAGCAAATGTGTTCTTGTGATGAAGCTGCCAATCACCAGTTGCCCATAGCGTTGGCCTGAATCATCTGAATAGTTTCTGCGGGGGAATTATCAAGCGTAAAACAAAATTTAATGCAGATTTGTTGCTCTACTCGCTAGTCATTTTGGATGCGACAGCTACACAGGATACGTGCTACTCAATGGTGTCTACAATCCCCACTGACTAGTAGAGTGAAGTCATCATTGTTCACACATACACATTCCAGTACACTCTCCTTGGCTGCCAGGCTACATAGACATTACTCAAACCATTCTGGTTCTATTAACAATGGCTGGACTTTGTTTTCCAGCCAGACCTTGTGCAACAGTTTGTAGCTCTTTGAGAAGAAAGTCCACTGTTAAAATAGTTTATTATAGTTTCCGTATTACTAGTTACTGCAATTAATAATGACAGTTATACATGCAATTATTTATCCAGTGTAGATTTATCCTACTGATAAATATATCCCTGAGTTTTTTTCTTTTAACCACTCTTCCATGAGAATCTAGCAAAGTGACTAGCATTTAGATTGGTTCAATAAATATGCTGAATGGAATAATTAATTTATATGAATAGTCCTATAGAAAAGCTTCTGTGGCATGAGGTTAAAAGATATGCAGGTTTTAAATATTGATAGGCATAGCCAAATTGCTCTCCAAAAAGCATAAATCCCATTATTGAGGTATCAGTACAATCTAAAAAGGATGTATGTTTGTCGTTTTCTTTTTAATATTATGCTATTTTTATTTTTATTAATTTTTTTAGATTTTATTTATTTTTAGAGAGGGAAGGGAGGGAGAAAGAGAGAGAGAGAAACATCAATGTGCGGTTGCTGGGGGCCGTGGCCCGAAACCCAGGCACATGCCCTGACTGGGAATCCAACCTGCGACACTTTGGCTCGCAGCCTGCGCTCAATCCACTGAGCTACTCCAGCCAGGGCCTGTTTGTTGTTTTCTTGTGAAGAAGTTAATATGCTGGAAAAAAAAACTCGATTGTGTTTAAAATGTTTGGGTAGAGAGGAATATTGTATTGAGAAATTATGTTTTCAATTTTTGAAATTGTTGCTTCTTATAGGTTGATGGTATGGTTACTTCAAAGTAACAAAATACTAACTTGTGTATGTAGATATTGTAGGAAATGTATTTTTGATAGAGGGAAGAGCAAGTGCAAATACATGATATAAAAGCAAAAATCCAATAATTCAATATTAGATGTGAGATTAAGTAAATTATTTTTTGGATAATATGGAGTCATTACAAAGAATGAGGTGGTTCTGTAGATACTGACACAGAAAGATATTTCTATCATATTTGATTGAGGGAGAAAACTCAGGTGATATAACCCTGTTTTCTTGAAACAAATACTCTGAATGTGTGTGTACTCACACACACTTGGACCTTTGCCCACAGAGGAAAAGTGTATGAGAAGGTAAAAACCAAAATGTTAACTTATTCCTGGGAAATGAGAGGGTGGGAGATGTGATACAGAGATTCTTAATTTAATATACTTCTGTTTTAATTGAGTTTTTTAAAAAACACCAACATTTATATACTTTGTAATGAATTATTTTTCAAATGGAAAAAATAAGAATGTGATATGTGGAAAACTGGTGGGCTGCTCTTAAAGTACATTTGTTGATAAATGTGCAGGAAGCACCAGGATGTTTCCGATAGCAGTTCTCTATTAGACGTATACAAAATAGATTAAGTGAGATTGATGATTTTCTAATATTTTTAAAGCCATGTCGCTTTAACTTGTTTTAACTCAGTCCTAGGCAGAATTCCCATATGCGAAAATAATAAAAGCAGAGTCAGTTGGTGGAAGCTGGTAGTGAGGGGCCTCTCTTGGTGTTCTCCCCTTATAATCTTTTGACAGCCCCTAGGGCTCTGCTGAACACAATTTGAAATACACTGGTCTCTTCCTGGGATGCTTTTGATTTAGTCCTTCCTGAAGGTCAGATGGATATACAAGCTCTGTGATTCTAAAGCATAGAGAATAAAGAGTGCCTAAAGGTAAACCTGGAATTCTCTCTTGCCTTACAGAAAACATGTTTAGAACAGGAAACATTTGTGTCACGGAAGATATTTGAAGCTGTACCATAGAAAAGAAACAGTTTTTATTTTGCATTTCTTGGCTTTGGGGTCTTGTAATCTTATTTCTTAAAATCCAAGCTTTATGATTTATGCCCTTTTTATATCCTCAAAGTGACTAGAACAGTGTTAAACTGACAAATATAGGTTCTATAAATGTCTGGCTGACCTGCTAATCTTAAATATAATGAGACAAACAACTTTAAAAAAGAGAATATTACTTTGTATTTATTTAAGAATATGCCTTTTCCAGGTCCAAGCAACTAAACAAAGAAATACATGTTTAAAAAGCATTAAATACTATTTAATAGTGAAATCTAAAATAATTTTTAAAATAATTATTCTTCTTTTAAGAGTTGCACATAATTTTATTTTTAGTGTTGCATGCCTAACATTTAATTATTGGGATTATTTGTAATTTAGAAACACAATTTCTTAATACCATATGTTATATTTAACTTGTTGATAAAATGTACAATTTATTTTGATATAAACACGCTAATGTGTTTGAAATAACACAGAGGGCATGCAATCCCAGTTTATTCATTTAGACCCAAGTTTTTGTCCTGCACCTTCAATGACTTTATTAATTTTTATTTAAAATTTGTTTAGGTCAGTGTGACTGACTACATATAGTAGAGGGGAATAAAAAACCATAAAGTAGAAGATGAAACAAAAATCTCTTCTCCACAAGGTGGTACTGTGGTTCTTTTACTCTTTCAGAAGCTAAGCATAGAACTGATATTTTTCTACATGTCTTCCTTCCCCCAATATTTCACAGGTGATCTTCAATGAGATTCTAATAAAGCTGAGAAATAATTTCAAAGGAAACCTGATACTTTTGGGTTTGAGGTAACTGGCAAGCAACTAAAAATTCTCTAGTCTACTTTTAAGAGTTTTCCCCCTTAGCTTTTTGCTTCCTTAAAAAGAAGAGTTCTGACACAGAAGTTTGGCTACAGTTTACTACAGTATTTTATTTATACCTTTTATACTATGTATACCATGATAGTATACATAGTAGTGGTAGTTCTTATTATAAAGAAATAACATTATTACACATCTTTTAAATATTTCAGTAAGTAAGTAAGCACCTCTTCAGTTTTAGGCAATTCAAGTTATAGGCAATTAGATTTTCTCTTCCAAACAATCTCAATAATTAAGAACTTGATTTAAACCTCAGTTATAGAGGTAAAAATTACAGAACAGGCTTAAAAAAAAAACACGAGTAGAGCTTGTGCTGTTTCTTTTCACATTGTACATTTCAGCTCATTTGAAGGTTAAAAAATGTGTTCATGTATGAGTATGGAACATCACATTTAAATTCGTTTTTCTCTGTAGTAAGAAATCAGGGTGGGTAATCGCAAGACTGGGTTCTGGCTTCAGCTTCCAGGATCTGCTCGCTGGTTGCTTGAGGATGTTCGCGGAGCCCTCGCATGGATGTCTGGGCCTGGCGCCGGGGACACGGTGACAGAGAAGCCACAGCGGCCCTTGCCCTCAGGGCAGCGATGGTCTCAGGGGTCCTGCCTAACAGAAATTTAGTGGTTGGAAGTGGGAGGGGGGCGCGAGGGGACGTGTGTCTTGAGACAGAATTTATACAGCAAACGGAGCTCTTTTCTGACTGTCCGATTGATTATTTGGGGCGGCCCACAGAGTGGGGCGGCGATGGAGACTAGGAAAATTCTCTTTGGGGAGCTCAGAGTCTAGGAAGCGGAAACATATCTTTGATGAATTTATTGGCTACAATAATGAACATGTGAAGAAAGGAGAAGAAAGAAGAAAAAGGATTCCGAGAGATTGGGGAGACAAAATCAAGGGAAAACACAGGACTGAAAATGACAGCAAAGCCAGGGAAGAGAGAAGGTAGAACATAGAAAATAAAGAAACGTAATGCAACGAAGACGGAGACGGCATATTCGGTCCTGTTTCCCGGGTGGGAAAACCTAGACTTTAAGAGATTAGGTAACTGCTCAAGGTCACCGAATTAAGTGTCAGAGCCAGTATTCTCGCTGCTCCCAGACCGCCACCAGCCCGGGAAGGACGCGGACGCGCGGGGCTGGGGTTTAAGCGCGCCGAGAGAGCTCCGTGGACACTGCCGGCGGGAAGCAGTCGTTCCCTTCCCAAGCAAGAACGCTTTTCAGGGGCGCGGACCCGGTCCTCCTCAGACCTCTCCTCCGCAGCTCGAGTCTGAGCGGAGCAATGAGGGCCAAGCAGCGAAAGCCGCCCCCACACCTCCGCTCCCCAGAGTTTCCAGTCTCTTCCCGAACCTCGCTTAGGTTTCCCAGGGTCGGCATCGCAGCGTGCCCCTCTCTTGGTCCCGCACTTCTAGCTCGGGCCAGGCTCAGCGACATTCCCCGAGGGCTGGACTTGATGGGCGCCCGATTTGCCCGCACCCTTCAGGGCTCAGGCGCTGCGCGCGGACAACGTTTGCAGCGCCTGGGTTCCCTGTCAGTGAGACCAGACTCAGACACGAGGAGGCCAGGTTGGGGAGGGAGGTATTTCCTAACCTCACAGTAATTTACACAAATGTACACAAATACATGAGACCAGGGGATGTGTGCACTTCTTCGGACGTAAAAACAAAACAACCAAGGAACAGTGCCCCACACAGTCTATATTGTAAATCGATGCAGTTCCATGTTAGGAGCATTCTATTAGATGAATAGCTCCTGCCAATCCTTAGTGATTACTTAATGATTATTAATTGACGAGACACCTTTCACCTGAAAATGGCTTGTCTGCATTGTCTTTTTTCGCAGAGAACTGCAAATTAAAGTTTCTTTGTTAGGGAGAACAAAGAAGAATCCAAATTATTTTAAGGAGGCTTTAGTGTTTGACTTGGAAAACTGTTTAGCTAGAGATCATCCTTTGCTCTTTGACTCGCCCCCTCTCTGTCACAGTCTCACTGCTCACTTATCTTTGCAACAAGGCTAATGCTCCCGACAGGTTTGCGGGCCCCCACTTTCAGCGATTAGCAATTTAGAGTTAAGAGGTAATTTAGAAGCCTACTTTTACTTTCACAGCAGAGGTAAATGAGGCCTGGAGAAGTCAAAGCCATCTTGGAAGTTTGTGCCAAAGCTTGGGACCCGACACCAGGCCTCGACTCCGGCGCTCTGCGTGTTTGCTGCGGTGGTGGTGGTGGTGGTGGGACTGCTCCTAAGATCTTCTTTCACGTGGCCCCGCATCCTGCCTTCATCCTCCCGCTTTGGAGCCCAGTAAAAACTCCCCTTTTGAAAGTTTGTCGAGAAGGCAATGTCTTCTTCTCATTTAAAAAATTATTTTCTTTTGCTGTCAGATTCATTCTGACATAGATCAGGGGTGGAAAAGTGTGTGGTATAGAATAGAGTCATTAGTAAATCCATCTCGTTTTTTGTTTCATTTGACAGCAACACATTAAATTAATCCCTGTCCAAAAGAATCACATTAAGGGAGCTGTCAATGCTAATCCCCAGCTCATTGTTGCTACCTAACTCAGGGTTGATTTTAATAGGTCGCTCTGACATTTGTTTCTTCAGAGGTATGATGGTGACTTCATCCAGACCCAAATCTATTCTCATCAAAAGGTGGAGGCCTGGCCAGTTTTCATAGACCCCAAATTCTCTGACCTTCTAGTTTGGGTTTTGGGTTGTTGTTGGAAACACTGATTCTCACTTATACTTTTAACTGAGTAAATATGCTTATAAAAATAAAAAGAAAGTAAGGTTGAATCCTCCCTAAGAAAAATACGCAGCTGATATTTTAAAATATTTAAAAATAGGCTGAAGTATCTACTGTTCTACTTGATTTTAGAGTCCTGTACCAGCTACTCCTGTTGTCTATAGATCTGATTGTATACAAGCCAGATTTCAGATAGGAAAAAATTATTTAAAATATTAAGTGGTTGAGAGAAGAATAGATTGCATAGAATAATGAAAGGGGGATAAGAGACAAAGATGGAAAAATCCGGAGAAATACAAAAATAAAAGATCTACAGAAAAGAGGGAGGGAAAGTAGGAAATTTACTGGCAAGGAAGAATAATATCTAAGCAGTAACTTGGACAGAAAGAATTTAGGCAGTACAGAAACTAAGAAAAATAGATTTCAATAAGATTAAAATATTTCTTTAATTAACATTTAGAAACTATGATTATAGAATGTTTTCTTTAAGTGTAATCTCTCTACCTCCCCCCCTGCCTTCTGCACCCCACACCCCACCCTGATATGGATTATCCAGCTTTGTGCTTATGACATTTATGGATTCCAGATCTGACAATCATATATTAGCTTTTGTCTGGGTGGATAAGAGAAGGCAGAGGGCTGATCCATCTTAAATCTTTTAACCTGTTCTTAAAATATGCTTCCCACCTGGTTATTCTTATTTTTTTATAGCTCTTTGGCAAGGTTTTAAAGATGAAAGGGGGGCTAAAAATTGAGAAGTGGGTGTCCATTATTTAACAAACTTATATTGCTTGATTAGTGTACAAAAACTACATATTTGCTATATCCACATATCAGAAAAGATATCTGTATATTCTATTTTTATGAACTGAATCACACTTTATTCAGATAGCAAGGTGATACTGTAAATCTCTTTTGTCAAGTGAATCCTCTCCTATGCCTCATTTTTTCCCCTGAAAATCTGTACTTTCAAGTAAATATGACACAGTTGTCCTTCTTACTCTGAGGATTTTATTTATGTTAATTTTATTTTACTTTTATCATAGCTTTCATCTTCTTTTTCTCCCTTTATCTCCTCAGAGTTATTTCTGGATATAACCATTTTAAAGTTACTTTCATATAATCTCTGTGAAAACACTTTCATTGAGCTATCTATTGAAGGCAATTTTATTTATTTCATTGAATAACTGAGGTTCATTCTGAGGAAATGGTCTAGGGTTTTGGTGGTTCAAACAATAAACGTGCAAAGGATCAGTAAGAAAATAACTATGCATGCATCCAGGAATCTCCAGATAAATGCCAGGAGTATGAAGAATAAGAACTTAGGTTCCTATTGTACCAGTGGACTAAGACCTAGATGACATTTTAGAAATTGGTGAGAGCAGACATGAGTGGAATACTAAAACTCCAGGGGCTCTCAGCTTAATGATGCCTGTACTCAGCACAATGTCTTATACATAGTGAGTACTCAGTAAATAATCTTTACATGAGTAATGAAAGTATGTGTAACACATGCATGGGGCGGGGGAGGATACAGGACAGAATGAATACAGAGATGAAACAGAAAAGAGAAGACCAGAGGAGGTGGCAAGGTGGGATATTGTTAGATGTGGAATTGGGCAGAGTTGGCAGTGCCTTGCTGGGTTGCGGAGACTGAGGTGCTGGCTCTGTGGGAGTTAAAGCAGAGGGTAAAGCCAGTGAGGAGTAATGTAGTAGCTATACGAGTGCTTGCCTCTGGACATGTTTCTATGTGTACTGTTCACTGTATTAATGCTCAGATAAGAGGTTTGCTGTCAAGGAAATTTATTTTAAAGGAAAAACATAAGTGTTCATATTTAGATAATTCACTATGTGTAATGATGTTGTATAAGGGAATGGCTTTCAGTGATCGGCTTTCTATGTGTACCTCATGGTTCTTATCTGTGCAAAGAGTTTCTCCCTTTCTTCTTCTCTGCTGGACAGAGGAAGCAGGGAAGAACTACAAACCATTGGTGGTGGATCCTAAGGCCACTGGTAGAGGGTGGGATGGGACCTAGGGGCTGTTGTTGGTTTGGTGATGGATGCTGTGGCAGTGGGGTTCTACACCAAAGGGGACTTTCTGTAGAGTAACCCCCTAGTCATTCTCTGGAGCCTCAGATCATTTACTAATATCCCCTCTCTCCACCAATCCCCCTACTCTTGTTTTCTTCACTGGCCCAAGGGTTGGACTGCCTGTTTTCCTTTCCACATCTGTCTCCCGTGGTTTTTGTCTGGGGTTTCCATTATCCTATGGCGGAATAGAGTCCTGACTTACTGCCTTTGCTCTATCATTTTCTGACTTTGAGGAGAGCAAACACAGCATTTTTTGTTTTTAAAAAGAATTGTTGCCCTGGCTGGTGTGGCTTAGTTGGTTGGGCATTATCCTGTAAACTGAGAAGTCACTGGTTTGATTCCCCGGGCAGGGCACATGCCTGGGTTGCAGGTTCAGACCCAGGTAGGGGGACCATGCAGAAGTTGATGTTTCTCTCCTTCTCTTTCTTTTCCCTTACCCTTTCTATAAAAAATAAATAAGTAAATGTATCTTTTTAAAAAGTAATTGCTTTTATTAGTAATAACAGGAGTGTAGAGAATAAATAGAGGTGAAAAGCTACTCCGACTTTTCTGCTCTTTTATACACTTAGATTTTTATGGAAACACAACTATATGCAGAAAGACCTAACTCAGAGGCTAAGTTTCAGACCCCACTCCTCTAGGCAGTTGTCACAAGAGTTGGAGTATATATATGTCTGGGAAGAACAAGGTTTCTGAGAGAATAGTGAAGATTTGAACAAGGTTGTGGATTCTCCTGGCAATGTCAGTGCTTGGACTGGTTAGGGTAGGGACAGGTAAGAAGTAGTCAGCTCTGGGGCTTCAGCCTTCATTCAACTCTCCTCACTTGCCATTGCTTCTGAACAGTCTCCCCCAACCCCATGCATAGCAGGGAGCAGGATGAAAAGTCAGATGCAGGATTGTTTCTAAGTGTTGATCATTTCTCTGAGCTCTTGATGGCCTCTCCTTACTGACTTGTGGCATATTTCTGTGATATTGTTTTCTGGGTTAGTAAATCAAGCTGTGGAATATAAAGAAGACCCAAGGGGAGAAAATGAGGTATATGAACTTATATACTTTTAGTTTTGTTCTATTGCTTCTATGCCTTTAAAAAAGTCTGTAACTGAAAAGTACAGCCTAGTTTCAAACTTAAATTATATTGTGTAATTTTGGTTAAAAAAAGCCCTGGGCAGGTATTATACCTTTTTTGCTGTGTCTTCCAGGGTACCAAGCACATAGAAGGCATTTAACAAATAATGATAATAACTTAAAGCAATGGGAGCATTGGATGTATAGGGAGATAAGAAACTGAAAGACTGAGGTCCACTAATAATTAATAATGTCTCAGGAGGTGGTCCTACAGTTTTCAGATTTTAAATCCCCTTGTTCAATTTCTTGCTGCAGTGAATTCCACACAAAAAAGAATAATCTTTAATTTGATACTTAGTCACTTCAGTGTCCTCTGCTGGGCTGGCTAAGATTCATATTCTTATGGAAATATATGCATCCTTAATCAGTCTGATAATGTTGCTCCCCCCAGGGCTTCTAAATACAAAAGCAAGAGATCATATATTCAGATATGTGGCTTCAAAGTCATAGAATTCAGAGAAGTTTGCTTTTCTCATTTTTTAAACTTTTATTCTTGGAATTGAAGACAAAACAATACTGTAAAAGCTTATAATTAATTAAAATGTGATGAAATAAGTCCTGGCACCTTCAAGTTAAGGCTTTACCAGGAATGAATTCTTGTCCTTTCATGTGATAGGGTGAAGTTGACACTCTTTTTAATAACATGACAGGACAACTACAATATACCTTTGGTTAAGGTTTGATTATGAGTTATTTTGCTGACCCTGGTGCTTCACATCCTGAGGACTTCGAGTTTGCCTTTGTTTGGGTTAAAGTATTCAGAGACTATAGGAAAAGGTACTCCAGTGAAAGATGGGAAAGAATGCCAAGTGTGTTTTCTGTGCCCATCACTCCTTCCAGTGTGTTCTTTTTCCTATGTCTGGTGCACCCCTTAGCATCTGCTTTGGGTTTGGTTTAGACTTTCCTTCTACTTCCCATAGTAAAGCTTATGATTTTTTTTTTGTATTTCAGATTGCTTTCATAATATTCTTGAATCCTTCCTCTTCTCATATCCCCTTTGTCATGGTCATATTTTGAGACTGCACCATCTCTTGTCTCAATAACTACAATAGCTTCTTGAATGGTGCATTCAGTCTAGTCTTCTTGTAGTTCATCCCTTACTCTGCTGTTTTTTCCCCCTAGAACACAGATCTATTTTTGTCTCTCCTCTAGTTTAAAAACTTGACACCTCACTTCTATAAACTGCTGGATAAAAATCATACTTTTTAGCAGAGCACAAAAAGTACTTTGTCCTCTGGTCCCTGGCTGTCTTCCCAGCATCATCAATTGCTTCCTGACCAAGGATCTTTATGTGAACTGCTTTGCTCCATGCACACCATTGAGCATGACATTTTGTCTGCTTGGATTGCATTTCTCCCTTTGTTTCCCTGGAAGATGCCTACCTTTCTTTCAAGGCTCAACTTGAAATTACCTTTATTTCAACACCAATTATTTCGTCCTCATTCCAACACTTTCTTTTAAGAGAATCTGTCTTTGGACTAGGGTAGGGTTAAGTCAGGTTCTCTTCCAAAGGAGCTGATATGGGGATAGAGCAAGTGAATTAGATGGCTATGGGTATTAGATGACTAAGGTCTTATGGCCTCATGGTTGATATGGTTAAATGTGTAAGAGAGCTCATTTGTAGGAAAAGATTGGGAAATGGGCAGATTGCAGGGAAAAACATATTAAAGATATAGTAAGAAACAGAGAACAGAGAGCTACCTTGGTTCTCATTGGCTTATCAATTCCTATTTGGGTCCCTCTTGAGACTAATTGCTGAGTGGACATCTTAACTCTTTATGTTAATATCTTCTTTATTTAACTTTTATTGGCATTACATTGGCCAATAAAATTATATAGCTTTCAGGTGTACAATTCTATAATATATCATACTGTATACTGTATTGTGTGTTCACCGTCCAAAAGTCTAGTCTCCTTCCATCACCATTTATCTGCTATTTACTCTCTTATACCTACCCCCATCCCCCATTCCCTCTGGTAATCACCAGACTGTTGTCTGTGTCCATTAATTTTTTTCCTTAATCCCTTCACCTATTTCACCCAGTCCCCCATCCCCCTTCCGTCTGACAGCTGTCAGTCTGTTTTCTGCATCTCTGAGTCTGTTCCTATTTTATTTGTTTATTTTGTTCATTATATTCCACATGAAAGTGAAATCATATGGTATTTAGCTGTATCTGACTGTCTTATTTCACTTAGCATAATACTTTCCAGGTTCATCCATTCTGTAGCATAAGATAAGATTTCCTTCTTTTTAATGGCTGAGTAGTATTCCATTGTGTAAATGTACTGTAACTTTTTAATTTAATTTTTATTTTTTATTGTATTTTTTCCATGATCATTTATTGCCACTATTCCCTCCTCAACTTCCATGCACCCCTCCCTCCCACAATCACCACACTGTTGTCCATGTCCATGAGTTCTTTTTCTTTTTTTCTCAATCTCTCCACCCCAATCCCTACACCCCCAGCTGTCAGCCTGCACTCTATCTATGAGTCTGCGTCTATTTTGTTTGTTAGTTCAGTTCATTAGATTCCACATATGAGTAAAATTATATGGTATTTGTCTTTCTCTGACTGGCTTATTGCACTTAGCATAATGTTCTCAGGTCTATTCATACTGCTGCTAAGGGTAAAGGTTTCTTTTTTACAGCTGCATAGTATTCCATTATATAAATGTACCATAGCTGTTTTATCCCCTCATCTAGCCCCTCATGAACATGGGGTGCTTCCAAATCTTGGCTATTGTAAATAGTGCTGCAATGAACATAGGGGTGCATATATTCTTTCAAATCAGTATTTCAGGTTTCAGGTCTGTCTGGAAAGAGTCTAGCCATTGTTAATATGAGAATGGTTTGCATGACATCAATGTAGCCTGGAAGCCAAGGAGCATGGAATGCAATGTGCATGCACAAACAACGACAACTTCACTGTACTAGTCAGTGGGGGCTGTAGATGCTGATGAGCGAGCATTGTACTATGTGGCCATCACATTCAAAATACTGAGCTAGTAAAGCAACGAATCTGCATCAAATTTTGCTTTAAACTTGAGCATTCCTCCATGGAAACTATTCAGATGATTCAGAAGGCCGCAGCTATGGGCAACTGGTGATTGGCAGCTTTACCATGGCAGTGTACCTGCTCATGCATCACATCTCAAGCAGAGTTGGTGACACATCAAATCACCCAGGTGACTCAGCTTGTCTACAGCACAGATTTGGCACCCCGGAACTTTTGGCTTTTCTCCAGACTAAAATCACCTTTGAAAGGGAAGAGCTTTCAGACCATTGATGGGAATCAGGAAAATACAATGGTGGCAGCTGATGGCAATTGGGAGAACTGTGTGAGGTCCCAAGGTGCCTAATCTGAAGGGGACTGAGGTGTCATTGTCCTGGGTACAGTGTTTCTTGTATCTTGTGTCTTCTTCAGTAAATGTCTCTATTTTTCATATTACATGGCTAGATACCTTATGGACAGATCTTAAGTTCTGAGAAGTGGAATTTCTTGGTCACAAGAAAGTCCTATTTTTAATTTTTTGAGGAAGCTTCATTCCCACCAACAGTACACAAGGGTTTCCTTTTGTCCACATCCTTGCCAATACTTGTTGTTTGTGGATTTATTGATAACAGCCATTTTGATAGGTATGAGGTGATATCTTACTGTGGTTTTAATTTGGATTTCTCTGATGATAAGTGTCATTGAGCATCATTTCATATGCTATTGGCTATCTGTATGCCCTCTTTGGAGATGTCTATTCTGGTTCTTTGCCCATTTTTTAATTGGATTTTTTTTGTGTGTTGAGCTGTTCTTTACAAATTTTGGATATTAACTTCTTATCAGAAGTATCACTGGCAAATATGTTCTCTCATTCAGTGGGTTGTCTTTCCATTTTGTTGATGATTTCTATTGATGTGCAAAAATTTTTTAGTTTGATGTGGTCCCATTTGTTTATTTTATCTTATCACTTTTTGTTTCCCTTGCCTAAGGAGAAAAATTATTGCTATAAGAAATATCTAAGGCTTTACAGCCTAGGTTTTCTTCTAGGGTTCTTATGATGTTGAGTTTTTCATTTAAGTCTTTATCCCATTTTGAGTTTATTCTTGTTTGTTGAGTAAGGAGTTTGTCTAGTTTTATTTTTTGCATATATTTGTCCATTTATTGAATAAACTATCTTTATCCCATTGTGTATTCTTGCCTCCTCTGTCAAATATTAATTGATCATAAAGACATAGGTTTATTTCTGGCTCTCTGTTTTGTTCCATTTATCCATATATATGAATTTATGCCAATACCATGCTGTTTTGATTATTATGTCCTTGTAGTATAGTTTGATATTTGGTAGTGTGACACCTCTAACTTTCTTTTTTTCTACTGAAGATTGCTGAGGCTATTCAGGGTCTTTTGTGGTTAACCATACAAATTTTGGGGGTATTTTTTCTAGTTCTGTGAAATACACCATTGGCAATTCTCATTGATAAGGATTGTGTTGAACTGATAGATTACTTTGGGTATTATGGTCATTTTAATAATGTTAATTCTTTCTATCCATGAACACTGTATACGCTTTCACTTATTTGTATCTTCCTTAGTATCTTTTAATTTTCTGAGTATAGGTCTTTTTCCTCCTTGGTTAAATTTATTCCTAGGTACCTTTTTTGATGCAATTGTAAATGGGATTGTTTTCTTAGTGTCTTTTTCTGATAGCTCATTATTGGTGTATAAAAATGCCACTGGTTTCTGAATTTTAATTTTGTATCCTGCTACTTTACTGAGTTCTTCGATCAGTTCTAGTAATTCCTTGGTGGAGTCTTTAAGGTTTTCTGTATACAGTATCACGTCATCTGCAAATAATGACAGCTTCACTTTTTCCTTTCCAGTTTGGATTCCTTTTATTTCCTTTTATTCCTTATTTGATTGCTGTGGCTAGGACTTCCAGTACTGTGTTATATTGAGTAAGAGTGAAGAAAATGGACATTTCTATCTTATTCCTGATCTTAAGAAAAACACTTTTAGTTTTTATTGTTGAGCATGATGTTGACTGTGGGTTTGTCACATATGGCCTTTATTTTGTTGAAGTATGTTCCCTCTGTTCCCACTGTGCTGAGAGTTTTTATCATAAACAGGTGCTGGATTTTTATCAAATGCTTTTTCTGCATTTATTGATATGATCATGTGATATTTATACTTCATTTTGTTTATGTGGTATGTTTCATTTGTTGATTTGTGAATGTCGTACAAAACTTGCATCCTCAGAATAAATCCCTTGATCATGGTGTATGATCTTTTTAATGTATTGCTGAATCTGGTTTGCTAATATTTTGTTGAGGATTTTTGCATCTATGTCCATCAGGGATGTTTACCTATAATTTTCTTTCTTTGTAGTGTCTTTGTCTGGTTTTATAATTAAGATAATGCTGACATCGTAAAATGAGCTTGGGAGTCTTCCCTTCTTTAGAATTTTTTGAAATGCTTTGAAAAGGATAGGTGTTCTTTGAATATTTGGTAAAATTTGCCTGTGAAGTCATCTGATCCAGGACTTTTGTTTGCTGGGAATTTTTTGATTACTCCTTCAATTTCAGTAGTTTCAATTGATCTATTCAGATTATCTGATTCTTTCTGATTCAGTTTTGGAGGACTGTATGCTTCTAGGAATTTATCCATTTTGTCTAGGTTGTCCAAGAGTTTCTGTTTCCTGATTTTAAGTGAGTCCTTATTAAGTTGCATCTAGTACATGCAATAAAATGATTGTATATATGTTCGTCTTTTCCACTGAACAATAAACTCCCTGAGGGTAGGGATACTTTTAATTTGAGATTCTCAGCAATTAGTGTAGCTGTGGTTGATTGACAATATATGCTTGAATGAATGAAAACTAATCTCATTTTTAATGCTTTTTCTAACAAAGAGCCTAGGAAATTATAAATTTGGTGTTGCTACCATAGTGGGTGATAAACTGTTAGGTCTTCCCGTAACATTTGTATTTTAGTAAAGGCTTTCCGGAATCAATCCTTTGAGGTATAGGAAAAACCATAAAAGGAGGAATTTATCAGTATTGGATTTTATGGTGAGGTATTTTGGGAGCCTTTCATTGTCTCTTAAAATGTGATGTATCTTTTTGTTCAGGGCCAGCAGTAAGAGGAACTGGCTGAGGGACAGAAAGACTTTCCTACAGGCACCCATGAGGTCGGATCTAGGACTGCCACTTCACTGCCAGGAACTGCATTTACTTCCTTCCAAATAGTTTTGTATAAGCATAGATTACCCAGGAAAAACTGAAATACTCTAAATTAAACCAATCAAAACACCGGGTCACTTGAGGTGATATCATGGTGGGAAAGTTCACCTTGTGAATCAGGATTGCTCTTTAAATATCGTTGTCTCTCACACTTAGTGTGTTGGTATTGCTGATCAAATGACACTTAACAGACATCAAATAAACACTTCTTTGCTATGGCATTAATTAAAGAGGATATTTTCACATCATCATCGAGACATCACTACAGGAAAATGTAATGAAATGGATCATTGAGATTAGCCTGAGATGAATGTTTCCCTCCCCCAAATTTAACCTTCCAACATTTTAGGTCATGTAATTCTTGATCTCCCCTTGTAATAATGAGGTGTACATTTTACCCTCTTTTATTGTCTCTTTACAGTATTATATTAGTAAACCTCCACCTTTTTTTGGTTACACCAGTACTACCCCTTTTTTTTTGTCATGGTTAAAGCAGGGCAGTGAAATTCATTCCTCAAGCAGCCATCCTTACTGACTGGCATTTTTTGTTGGGGTAGGTACCTTTGAGAACATCAACCTCGACCAGGCTATGGAAGGCCAGGCTTCTTCCAGACAAACCTTTAAACAGGGAATGCATCCTTCTTAGTACTATTTCTTGTAAATAAGCACTAAGAGGCTAGACAGGCTCTAGCCTCTTAGGCATTAGAGGCTAGCCCCGGTTGAGAACTTAATCAATTCTACATGTAGTGTAAGGTGATCTTACACTACATGTTTCATGTTAAATGTAATTATACATTTCATGTTAAATGTAATTATAATAAGATAGATATGCAGTGTAAACATGTTGCATAAAAATATAAACTTACAGATTTTTAATAGAATTGGCATTTACTCTTTCCTCATGAAATTGTTGCTCAACTCTGGTAAAACATACATGCATAGACTCCAGAGACTCTAAGAACATAAATGGAGGTTAAACAGCAGGACAGAATGCCAATGTCTTAAAATACAGCTGCAAATCAAAGTTAGAAAGCAAAAGACCTTTTAACTTCAAAGGTAGCCAATTAAGTTGCAAACACTATTGATAATAGTTGCTTTATTCAGAGCCTTATTTTATAAAACACCATGCTGTCTTGAAACTGAAGAGGTGGTGGAGAAGTTGTCTCCATAATCCATAATTGAAAGAATCATAAATGTAACAATTATTTCCCTCTATGATTGCTTTCACAATTTCTTGCTCTCTGCAGGATCCTTGTTTTTTTCCTTCTTTCATCTCATTGCAACAATCAAGCAATTATAGAGTGATTCATATTTAAGATTAAATTTTGCATGTCTAATGAGGTACATAAAAGTCTCTATTTTTTCATAATTGTGAACTATGTTTATATAATTAACCAGCCTTTTAAGTAAACAGCATTGTTTGCAATATACTCTTTATACCTCTGGCCTAAATTTTATAAATTTTATCAATCTATGATTTATAATAAAATGATGTAATTAATTTGAGTAAGGACATAAATATTATAATATTCAAATTGGAAAAATTACTCTGTATGATGAAAAAGAGATACGAAATAAAAACAGTTCTCATGTGGAGTATTTAAATATAATCTTTAAAAATTTCTGTCATTCTCCAGAAGCTATTTCTGGCTTTAAGTACTTTAAAATGTTAGTAATGATCTAAATGAAGATGTTAGTACTCCTCAGGTTCGATATTGTCATTCTGTAGATATCACGCAGTGACAGAGGACTCTTACAAAAATCTATTTTTTTCTTCCCTAGATTTAAGAAGTTCAGTTAATATTTGTTTAAAAGTGATTGCTCTCCAGGCTGGGATTGGAGAGTCGCCGGCTTTTTTGGGGAACCCTAATTTAATGGTTGAGTTTAGGGAGAGGGAAGAGGCTGTGTTTTTTCTTGTCCATCCCTCACTCATGCTCTCGTCTAGTGGAGAGAAGAGGGAGTGAAAGCAAGTGGGAAAGACGAGAGGAAGAACTGAAGAGGAGTGAGGGCGCAGTTCCAGAGAGATTCTCATGTATTTTGAACAAGTGAAGTTAAAGATCTCCACATGTAAGTTCAAACTCTAATTATTTAAAAACAAAAAAAGCCATCGAATTTTGTCATCTTAACCAAAGCTAATAGCACTTTATAATATTTTAGACCACATTTACAAAATGTTCAAATATTTTTTCTTTCCATTTATATTTTAACAAAATACAAAATACATTTGTACTTTAACAAAATACTATATATTTTAACCAAACCCTTATGTTTTACATGATTTCAGAGTCCATCTAATTCATTCTCCTAAGTGTATAGTAGAACAACTGAGTACTCTATATTATAAGTAGAGTGATTATGTACTTTATTGTCCAAATATTGACACTGAGAATAAAATGGGTTGCTACAATAATCACCACAGGACAACAGGGTTAAACTGAGAAACTAGGTTTTATGAGCACCTTAATTTAAAAAAATAGAAACTAAGATTACCAGACGTCAAATCATTAAAATTAATTTAATTGTCTTCTTTAGTCTTCTGCCATTATGACGGAGTAAAAGAGTTAAATGGACCGTTCTAATAAAACTAACACTTATGGATTACTTATTATGTACCAGTCATTATTCTGATCATTTGATTTCTAAAAACATGATTAATCATCATGATAACTCTGTAAGTTGCTACTCTTATCCCACTTTCATAAATGAAGAAACTGAGGCTCAGAGAGGTTAAGGCACAAAGCTAGAATAGAGCAGAAGTTTGCAATCCTAGAGGTCTAGAGGTCATACAAAATTGGAAGTTCTGGGTAGAAGGTTGTGAAGTAGATGCTTAGACCAATGCAAAGTATCTGGTATTATAAATCAGAAATTAAAGAGTGAGGCACTTATGGATGCCTGTCAGTGTGCTTCTTAAGGCATGAGTCTTACGTATGGCTTCAAGGAATGATAACCACGTGGTGACCCCAGGGCTAGCCATCAGAGGCAAAAGGAGCATCTGACTGAGGTGAGGCGTAAAGGTAGGGAATGGAGGTTCTTGACCATTTATTTGATCTACCCATAAGCTATATATACTACCTTGGTTTTGATTGTTGTTGATAGAAGGGAAAACTTTGCTCTTGCTTCAAGGGAATAATGCTATGAAAATGAACTGGTGGAAACAGGGACAAAAGGAGGTATTTCAGTCAATGCACAGAATCCCCTTGGCACAGCCTTCAATTTTGGCTACCACTAACCTGCTGGAGGGAGACCTTAGCAGACGTTCCACCATGCTGAGGTTGTGCTGAGAAATCACAGAGGAGACATTGGACTGGATTGTTCCTTGACTTTATCTCTATTTATGATGGGGAATCATGAGAGTCAAAAGCTGAAAGGAATACACTGCCAGTTGTAATGTGAGTTCTGCTGGTCTTTTAGGCAGTTATTTCCATCCTTATCAACCAAGATACCTCTAGTTACAATCATTTATCATTAGATTGACTTTGGTATAAACATATATTTATTACATATAATTTGAAACCCTTTGACATATCGTGCCTAAGTTTTCCTGTAAGAATATGAGAACACACTCATTCACCTGGGTCTCAGTTTGTATTCATTAACTGGCAATCTCAATCTTAATTATACTGGTCAGTGTTAATTATACTTGATGACCCTTTTATTGAGCAGTGGTATCATTGGGAGAAAATAATTCCCATCTTCAAAGTAGAGTGGTAGAAACATATACCAAAAATCAAAACAAAAGATAAACAATTTAATCAACAGTAACATAAATAGTGGGACAATGATAATAGGAATTACTTATATTAATTCTCAGTGATTATAGTTTAAAAGTGCAATCACCAGACATTTTATCCTACCCTAATTTTTTGAACATTATTGAGTACTTTTACAAAATGGTCAAATACAGTGTTAAAATCTAAAAATAATGTATCTCTTTAAAAGCTAACAATAATCACAGTAATTTAGATTACATTTATGAAGTATCTATATATCTATATGTGCTATTAAAAAAACTCTCTAGTTTAAAATTAGAAAGGAAATCAGAAGTTCTCTAATTCACTCCCCTCCTTCGCAGAGTGAGCAATCGAGAATCAGAACATTTCACAGCTTGCTCGAGTTAGTTTGGGAGTACAAATAGAACTGGAATCCAAGTTCCTGTCCCCAGCCTGCAGTACTTTCAATACTTTCTATTCACTTAAAATAAAATATTAATATCATATGTATTGAATATAGATTGCATTCTATGAAACTGGTACTGAAAGATAAAGGCAGAAATCTAATTCAAGAATGTGAATTTTTTTTCTGTAACAAAATATCACACTCCTGTGATGCACACAAAGCACCCGCCCAAATCAGCAAGCTGCAGAAATAGTTCTAAATTCTAACCTTGCTTCTGTCACTGTTTCTGTGCAGCTTTTGGTAGGTCAGTTCACTTGATTGATGGTTACCCCACCTCTATATAACAGGGAAAATAATGTCTTGACTTTCTCAAGCCGGGAAAAGTCTGTGTCATTTTTTAAAGAATGCATCAACAATGGAAAGGAACTTGAAAATCCCATGTTATGTACATACTATCATGCTTGATAAGAAGCAAATTGTTATATAAAGTACAATAATGATTAAACAAGGCAAAGAATCTTTAAGCATATTTTCTGTTTATGGCCTTGATTTCAATTCTACTCTTCTAGATAGACAAAATTAAGTATTTTTCTGTATATATGTTTTTCTTTCTTAACCAAATTCTTGTTAGAAATATTGTATTATAGAACTATAATAACTTTCCTGGACTTAGTAAGCCATGCTAAATCATCCATGCAATTTCTCCCTAAACCCTTGCCTTACCTCAATGAACTATTGGTATAGGTCATATTAACTGGGTAATTTCTGAATCTTCTTTACTTTCTGATATTATAACTGAACCAAAAATAAAAAAGCATGAACACTGAAGGTAAATTGTGAACAAATAGCATAGTTATTTAATTTTTTTGTATACAAATATTTATATTTTTTAGAGGTTAGGGGTAGACTTTCATTTCAGGTTAAAGAAATAAAAATGAAAGAAAAATCAAAATAATTTATTTTGGAGTAATAGCTTTCTTAAACTAAATGGTTAAATTATAATATTAGAATAGGCATAACCCCAATCTACATTTCAACTTCTATACATGCAATACTTCATTATAGACATCATTAATAACAAACTATTTGGCACTTTTTAAAATAAGAACTAATACAAACCTATTTGACATAGGTCTGTTTGCTGTACCTTATTAGTGTTGTCTGTCATAGAGTAGATAATCCTTATTGGCATTATCTATTCATGTGTGAATAGATAAAATTCATATTGTTCTTGTTATTTATTAAAACATGCCCATGTTAATACAGAAGACGTAGGTTTGGGTCAAAGAAATACCTTTTAAGTAAAAATATTTATTGCAGTTAATATGTTAGCTCTTCTTTCATGTTTCTGATTATATTTTTATTTTAACCATAAGAGGGCACATTCGTTCAAGAAAAATTAAAGAAAAAACATAGCAACAAAAAGGAAATAGGCCTAGAAGTAAGTGGTAGGTAGAGAAAATTTGTATATTTTAATTATGCTATTTTCACTCAATTTATTGCTATTTGTAACATAATTTATGGATTTTTTTATTTGATAAGAATTTATGTATATGCGGTTTTATTAAGAAATTACTCTTCATTTTTTATTGCTAGCTACTCTCCGAGGAGAATGAAGTTGGCCTACGTGATTTTGATGAGGCTGCCTATTATGTGACCAAGGGGGACATAAATCATGGCATTTGAAGAACATCCTGAGTTCAAAGGTATGTACAATTAAGTTATATGAAGTTAGTAACTGCCAGTCCCTGGTCTTGTAGTTAAAAGAACAATGCACCTATGTGTGAATGAATGCTGCTCAGCAATTATGCTTCACTGCAAGTATTTATAACCTTTAAAATTTGGTACAAATTACGAGAACAATAGATGGCCCCAGAGTGAATACATGGCTTTATTTCACTAGAAAGGCTTGACTGAGGTCATAAACTGCAAGAGGGTGGGCAGTTCAAGTGGCTTATGAATGACTGGTGAGTCGCAGAATGACTTCGTTTGTTTAAAATCTATGGCAAACTGTTATTATTTCTAATGTTCAGTCTTTTCTCCAAAGGCTGCAGGTTTTTAATCTGCAAAGACTGAAATAGATACTAGCTAGTGTTTAACAATAATGCTTTAGTTAATTTAAAGGGCTACTTTAAAGGATTAACCATTATTTATAAAATTAATTGAACACCTACTAAGTTTCAAGTTCTGGATCGGGTACTATAGAGTAAAGGTGGATTGATACATTGTTTTTGGCTTGAAAATATAATTTTTAAAATTTCCCTGTGATTTACAGAGAAATAAATCAGCAAATAACTATAGTATACGATATCTTTATGTGTTAATGGGAGAACAGAAACAAGATTTATTAAACCTATTACAAAGTGTACTTTACATTGTGCTTTTAAGGAAACTGAGGGGTTAGGCAAAATCATTAGTATATATTATCTCCAGTTTAAGACTGCAGAGTGCTCTGGTAATGTTTTTTTTTTTTTTTCCGGAGAGTCAATTATGCAATAAATTGTAGTAATTAGTAGCATAAAACAAGGCCATAATGTAATTAAAACCAAAATATTTACTTGGTATAGGAGATACTTTTATGCATTTTAATTCTGCTCCTTGTAAGCTAATAATACTCTAGGAATTTCTGTGTGGCTTTTACATCTGGTGGTTTGGAATTAGCATGTACAAAGAGAGTTCAGAATTATGCTTTAATTATAGTTTGAATGATGATTTGAGTCTGAGCATGAGTTGTCAACAGAATTGTGAACCGGGGGAAAAAGAGATAAGGGCTGTTAGTGGGATAAAAAGTATATTTGCAGTCACTTTAAAGTGCCTTTTGTTTAAAAAGAAGTAATTAATGTTAGGAATTAATTGGTTCAGATTCTTGATTTTAAAGTTATCACTTGGTTGCTAAGATGAAGCCTTTTCAAAATTACTACACGATATGCAATGACAGGAACATTTCAGCTGAAAGGTAGAAAACATAATTGAAAAGCTAGCTTTTGAGTGCCTGCTTATCACTTTAATTGATAGCAGACGAGACTGAGGAACTAAATGCTGTAGTTCAATAAAAAATGTATTTAGCTGGATTTCACATTATTATGCATGGTTTCCTCTAAACATTATTGCTGAAGTATTCATACAATAGTAGGATTTAAGTGGAGCCTGGTCAGTATGTATTAACTATTATAAAGCAATCATTAAGTCAAAATTATGTGCAAACAATGGATCCAGGTATAGTATCTAAAAATCTTCTAAGGTGTGCGCAACTCAAATAGAACATTCATAAAATTCATAAAATGCAGCTATAAAGAATGATGTTTTAGGTGTATATTTATTGACATGGAAAATATATTATAAAATATGCTACACAGTAGGAAGGTAACTACTGTAAGAAAAAATGATATAATCATACATTTATATATATGTAAATTGGAAAAATTAGAAAGGACATAGTTAAAACAGGAAAGGACTAAGTATTAACAGTGGTCATCTCAGGCACTGGAATTATGGGGGATTTTAATTTTAAAATCTCTTTCTAAAAATCTCTTTTTTAAAAAAGATTTTACATATTTATTTTTAGAGAGAGAGGAAGGGAGGGAGAAACAGAGGGAGAGAAACACTGATGTGAAAGAGAAATATCAATCATTGCCACTTGTACTTGCTCTGACCAGGGACCGAACCTGCAGCCTAGGCAAGTGCCCTGACTGGGAATGGAACCAGAGACCTTTCACTTTGTGGGACAGTGTCCCATCAACTGAGTCACACTGGTCAGGGAAAGTTTAATTTTCAGTAGGCTTATCTGTGCTTTTCTATTTTTCTACAACAAATATATTTTATTAGATAACCAACAGGATACAGTATTCCAGTTTGCTTAATGTGTAGCAGAAAAATCTTCATAATTTTATGTACTCTTGAAGATATTTAGTTGGTCCTAACTTAAATTTACAATTTCTATTTATTCAGTTCCTTCTGTGTTTGTTTTTACATATTTAATTATAACAAGTATTAGGATTAGCAAAATATAACATAGATAATGCCTAATTTGTCTCATATAAATGAGAAGCTGAAGTGAATTCAGAAATAGGATAAAAGGACAATCGAACAATAAATCTGAATTTAAACTTTGCAGAAATAGATGTGAATATTTAAAATAATATGAAGGAATTATGTATAGGATGTGACCTAGGAATATAAGAAAAATGAAATAAAAATAAATTGATCTAAATTTTACCACATTTTTTATCTGCACATGGGAAGGAAGATGATAAAACTATTGGTAATGGTTGAGCAAACCAGTCATTCAGGACAGATGGTACTATTTTAATTTTTTATTTATTTATACATTATATTTTATTGTTTATGCTATATAGTTGTCTCAAATTATAGCCCCTTGGCCCCCTCCACCCACTCCCTCAGGCAATCCCTACACTATTGTTCATGTCTGTGAGTCATGTATATAAGTTCTTTGGCTACTCTATTCCCTATACTGTACTTTACATCCCCATGACTATTCTGTAACTACCAATTTGTACTTCTTAATCACTTCACCTTTTTTACCTAATGCCCTGACCCACCTCCCATCTGGCAACCATCAAATCATTCCTTGTATCTATGATTCTGTTTTGCTTCTCTGTTTATTTTGTTTTTTAGATTCAATTGTTGATAGATATGTATTTATTGCCATTTCATTGTTTATATTTCTGCTCTCTTTTTCTTAAAGAACATCCCTTAACATTTCATTTAATACTGGTTTGGTGGTAATATACTTCGTTAGCTTTTTCTTGTCTGAAATGCTTTTTATCTGTCCTTTTATTCTAAATGATAACTTTGCTGAGTAGAATAATCTTGATTGTAGGTCCTTGCTTTTCATCACTTTGAATGTTGTTTGCCGATCCCATCTAGCCTGCAAAGTTTCTTTTCAGAAATTAGCTGACAGTTTTATGGGAGTTCCCTTGTAGATAACTAACTGCTTTTCTCTTGTTGCTTTTAAGATTCTCTAATTTGTATTTAGCTTTTAGCATTTTAATTGTGATGTTCATTGGAGTGGGCCTTTTTGGGTTCATCTTGTTTGGGACTCTATGTGCTTCCTGGACTTGTATGTTTATTTATTTTTTACCAAGTTAGGGAAGTTTTCTGTCATTTTTCCAAAGAGGTTTCCAGCTTCTTGCTCTTTCTCTTCCCCTTCTGGCACCCCATGTGATGTGAATGTTAGTATATTTAAAGTTGTCCCAGAGGCTTCTTATGCTATTCTCATTTAAAAAAAAGGTTTTTTTTTTTCTTCTGCTGTTCTGATTGGTTGTTTTTTGCTTCCTTATATTCCAAATAACTGATTTGATTTTTGGCTTCATCACTCTACTGTCAATTTCCTGTAAATTGTTCTTTATTTCAATATTAGTATATCTTTTGTTTTGAATGGATCTTTTTGATGCTGTTGAGGTCCTCATTAAGTTCCCTGAGCATCCTTATAACCAGTGTTTTGAACTCTGCATGTGATAGATTGCGTTTCTCCATTTTGTTTAGTTCTTTTTCTGGGGATTTGTTCTGTTCTTTTATTTGGGCTATGTTTCTTTGTCTTCTAATCATGGTAGTCTCCCTATGTTTGTTTTTGTCTATTAGGTAGAGGTACTACATCTCCCAAGCTTGATAGAGTGGCTTAATGTAGTAGGTGTCTTGTAGGGGCCAGTGGCACATTGTCTCCTATTACCCAAGCTGGGTACTAAAGGTGCGCCCACTGTGTGGGCTGTGTTCACCCTCATCTTATAGGTGAACCTTGATTGATGTTGACATGTGCAAGGTCAGCCACTGCCTGTGTTCTGTCTGGGGTCACACAGCATCAGCTAAAAAGTGATCTGCAGATGACTGCTACTGGTGCTGAGCTTGGAGGTGCCCAGGACAGGCCAAGCTGTGAACCATGACTGGCTGCTACTAGTGCTGGGCCTGGGGCAACTTAGCAAGAGATATGGGGCTCAATAAAGTCAGATGCTGCTTGTTTTAGAGAATTTAGGAAAATCTGAAGCATGGGCCAGGACAAGCCATTTGTATGGAAAAGCCACTGGAACAGCTTGTGTGGGCCTAAAAAATGGATGGGGCAGGGCCTTAGGGAATCACCAAGGTTGGGCAAACAGTATCAGCCAGGATGATGGAGTCTCAGATATAGCACCAGCCTGCTGACTTTGAGGGTTTAGGGTAGGTTCAGAAAAGGAACAATAGCCTTTGCTAGCACTTCTGTCTGGGAGAAAGCTTTCCCTTAGCTCTCTTCCTGATGCCAGAAAATTCAGTTCCTCCCCATAGATCTTTGATGCCTTTCTCTCTCTCTCTTCCTTTTTTTTTTTGAAAATTTTATTTATTTACTTTTAGAGAGAGGGGAAGGGAGGGAGAAAGAGAAGAAGAGAAACAGCAATGTGTGAAAGATAATATTGATTGGTTGCCTCTTGCACATTCTTCTGACTGGGCACCCGGCCTGCAACCCAGTCATGTGCCCTGACTGAGAATTGAACCAGCAACCTTTTGGTTTGGAGGCCGGTGCTGTATACACTGAGCTATATTAGCAATGGCCCTGATATCTTTCAATATGCTGCCCTGGCACTGGAGCTCATAGGGTGTGAGCCTAGGTAAGTCTGTGAATGGGCCCTTTAAGAGGAGCTGCCTGGGATTCCAGCAGTTCCGTCTTCCTCAGCCTCAATCTCTGCTGGTTTTTATAGCCAGAAGTCAAGGAAACTTATCTTCCTGGCACTGAAACCATGGGAAGGTGGGCTAGTGTGGGCCTGGGACCCCTTGCTTCTGAGATATCCCTCCTGATTTTTATCTGTCTCCTGATTTTTTATCTGGGTGTGGGCGCCTGTTCCACATTGCCACCTTTCCTACCAGTCTTGATGTGGTTTCTTCTTTAATTCTGTAGCTGTAGGACTTCCATTCAGCTCAATTTCTGACAGCTCTGAATGATGGTTGTTCTACAGTTTAGTTGCAATTTTGATGTGGTTGTGCAAGTAGGCAAGCCATGTTTACCTATGCCTCCATCTTGATCAGAAGTAGACTTCCCTTTAAAGTAAGATGGTGGGTTGGCTAGCACCCTGGCTACCCATTTCTATCAAGTTGTATCCTTTTGAGTGAGGAAAAAGACATGTTCCAATAGATCTGCTCAAGGAAAGTTTATTTTCTTGTTTCTATTTCAAAGAATGTCAGGGCACTATAATTCAGACATCACATCAGTGTGAATAGTTGAACCACACATACAAAAATCAAATGAGATGGATTTGAGTGAAGGTTGAGCAGGAATTTCCATTGATAGGAAGAGTGGAAATGGCTTCTAGCAATTTACTTGAAACACATACACATGCAGGTATAAATATTACAACACTTTGTGGCATCTCTAATCTATCTTAAATAGGATCATGCTATAAAAGAAAAAATGCTTTGCTTATCAGATTAGTAGCTAATATGAGGTAAGCACTTATTGAGTTGTTGCAAATAAATGTTATAAAATCACAGTTTAAGGGAGAAAGTTATGTTTCAGGGAACTCGGTATTAAGCTTCTTTCTTCTTTTTCTGATTAAATGAGGTAGTCTAGTGGGTGTTTTATTTTTTTCTGCTTCATAGGCTGTCTTAATTCTGACCTGTGGAAAACAGTTTTTAACCACTAGTGAATAATCAATTTTCCATTACAATTTTATTAACAGTAAGTAATCAGTCTTACAATTTTACTTAGAATGTTGGTTTAAATATATCCGGCTATAATTTTTTTCAGCCCAGATGAAAATTTGTAGACCAACCATGTTTCAAATTGGTCCTTTAACCCATGACCTGAGTTTCTTGAGAGAGAAAGCTTAGAAAATTTTCTAATTAGTGCTAGGACCTGATTTTCTGTGGCTCACTGCTTCATGTATTCTATGTCTTCAAATTAAGCTGTGGGAAGTGTCTTTAGAGGTTGGTGTTTTCTATTGATCTCTACAATTGTTCTTAGTAATTTAAAAGTTAATTGTGGTCCTGGTTGGTGTGGTTCAGTGGATTGAGTGCTGGACTGTGAACCCAAAGGTCACTGGTTCGATTCACAGTTGGGGCACATGCCTGGGTTGCTTGGCCAGGTCCCCAGTAGGGGACATGTGAGAGGCAACCACATATTGATGTTTCTCTCCCTCTCTTTCTCCTTTCCTTCCCCTCTCTAAAAAGAAAAGTTAACTATACAGTGATTTTTAAAGAATGTACTACAGCCTTGAGTCAGCATACACTCCTCACCACCAACCCAGGGAGGAAAGATCTTTGTATCCCCTTATTGGCTTCAAGCATAAGAGTGGTACACATGGACTCCAGCTGTTAGTTCATTTCCTGTGTATAACTCTCCCCTTCTTTCAGCCTGTAGTTCATGCCTTAAATGCCTCTTTCCTTATCAAATGAGAGGAGATTAGTGCCGCATACCTGAGAAACTAAAGATCATTAATTAGAAAGGTGCTTCTGGGCAACAGGAAATTTTTTCATTGGAAAGGTTTCAAATCTAAGAAAGTAATTAATTTCTCTGTGGAAGGTGGTCATATTTATGTCTTCTGATGCCCTTCCCTATTGCAGTTGTATGGTTTAAAGCATAACAGAGGGAATATGACTCTTCTCTCATTAGCCCTCACAGTTTATCTCCTTTCTGTGACTTTCCTTTCTGCTTTCATAGCACCTTTCAGGGATTTGGAATACATTTTATTTTTATTTTTGTGAAGAAAAGTTTAGTAATATGTTTTAGAGAATATAACACAGTATTTTTCTTAATGTGCATGCACTGTCAAAAGTTTTTTAAAATGTATCTGTTTATTAAATGGAAATTGAAAATTGGAAAATATAGTTGCCTTTACTTGCTTTTCTCCATTCCATATTTGCATGTCTCTTCTTCTGAGGTGAGAACTCTGGCTTCTGGCAACAGCAACACATTTACTCATATGCTAATCCCTTCGATGCACACAAAATAGTTTAAGAATCCATATACCTTTACTGCCACAAAAATAAACCTACTAAGATAAGTTCTAGATTTGTTTGCAATTCTTTTACTCACTAGCTGGTGTTCAAAAGTAACTTTATTAGGTCTTCATTTCTCCCAGACTGGATATCTTTATTTCTATTTGCATTTAATTTTAGGTTTTCCCTCATCTTTGTTGATTTACTTTTTTTTTGAATATGTAGAACATTAGCACACTTCCACAAGTATCCCCCTTTATTCTCAGGAGATATGTTCCAAGACCCCCAGTGGGTACCTGAAACTGAGCCTTCTATATTCTATATTTTTTCCTATATATACATATATACATACATGCCTATGACAAATTTTAATTTATAAATTAGCCACAGTAAGAGGTTGATAATAATAATAAAATAGAACAATTGTAACAACATATTGTAGAAAAAGTTATGTGAATGTGATCTCTCTTTCTCTCAAAATATCTTGTACTGTGATCATGTGAGGTGATGATGTCAACATTGCGATGTAGCATTAGGCTACTGTCCACCTTCTGATGGTTTGTCAGAACCAGGGTCATCTGCATTGGGAGATCCTGGACCACAGAGCCATGATGATGTACTGGATGTCAGGGGAAGATGACGTCAATGATTGGGGATCCTCAGTAGCTAAAGTTTTTTTATCCCCAAATTTTGAAAGAACATTATAATCAGAAGTTGTCTCTTCTTGAGCCATTCAAGTATTGCTGTGGAAGTTGTAATCCTTTGGTGTTCATATAGGCCACTTTAATACTGCATTTCATCTGAGGATTGTATTCCATAATTTTTTCTTTTTCTTTTTTCTCATCCGAGGACATGCTTATTGATTTTAAAGAGGAAACAAGGAAGGGAGAAAGAGGGGGAGAGAAACATCCATGTGTGAGAGAAGTATTGATCAATTG